>NC_141689.1:326595752-327197895 GCF_964263255.1 Lissotriton vulgaris
CCCAAAAAACGAAAATCACTGAAAAATCAGCACAATCCCATTCCATCCATGCCCTCCATGATGTTTAAGTTCAAGACACCCCACAGAAAGACTCAGTCCACCCACCACTGAGTACCCCTGGGCAAAAGGCCCCAAAACAGCCCAAAAATCGAAAATTCCAAAATTGTAGTTGCAGCAACTGTAATGCCCCAAACAAACTTACTTGTGAAATTTCTAATCCAAAAGTGATCCAAAGAAAGTCAAAAAGGCCTCAAATCCAAATATCCAACAGCATCCACAACAAGCATTTACAATGCAATAGGTCTCGCATTAGGAAAGTTTGAGCTATTGGTATTGTAAATGACAATTTTTTTATTTATGTGTTGGTTTTGAAAATAGCAAAATTAATAGCTTTGTCATTTACAATGCCAATAGTTATAATTTTCGCAAATGTGACACCTATAGGATTTGTAATGCAATATGTGTTGTATTTACGTGACTTAAATGTATTGATATTACAAATAATGGCTTTTAATTTTTTTAAATAATACTTAAATAAATGTTATTGTAATTGATAAAGGCAATAGCTTACACTTTTGTAAATAACTTTTGTGAAGATTATGTTCAGTGTATTTTATTGTGACGAAAATCCAAAAACAGAAGTGAAATATTAACATCTTTTTTGTGACATTTGTAATAAAGCTTGAAACATTGAGAGAACATATTTGAACCAGTTATTGTTGAATGGTTGCACAGATTGATGCTGTGGTGGCGCTGAGTGATGTGGGGGCGACGAGTGATGCTGTGGCGTTCAGTGATGCTGTGGTAACGCATAATGATGTGGTGCTCCTGAGTGATGCTGTGGTGGTGCAGAGTGATGCTGTGGTGATGCGATAGATAGATAGAGTGAGGGCGATAGATAGAGTGAGGGCGATCGGAAGCACTTCACGCGGACGTCACGGGCCATGTTAAACCTGGAAAAGAGACAAAACAACATTAGCTGAGCAAAATAACGCAGATGCTTACCTCTAACATCCAAAAACAGCAGCATACCCACCGTAGGAAGCACTTCGTGCACAGCGGTGCACACCACTGCACGCGGACGTCACGGGCCATGTTAAACCTGGAAAAGAGACAAAACAACATTAGCTGAGAAAAATAAAGCAGATGCTTACCTCTAACATCCAAAAACAGCAGCATACCCACCGTCGGAAGCACTTCGTGCACAGCGGTGCACACCACTGCACGCAGACGTCACGGGCCATGTTAAACCTGGAAAAGAGACAAAACAACATTAGCTGAGCAAAACAAAGCAGATGCTTACCTCTAACATCCAAAAACAGCAGCATACCCACCGTCGGAAGCACTTCGTGCACAGCGGTGCACACCACTGCACGCGGACGTCACGGGCCATGTTAAACCTGGAAAAGAGACAAAACAACATTAGCTGAGCAAAACAAATCAGATGCTTACCTCTAACATCCAAAAACAGCAGCATACCCACCGTCGGAAGCACTTCGTGCACAGCGGTGCACACCACTGCACGCGGACGTCACGGGCCATGTTAAACCTGGAAAAGAGACAAAACAACATTAGCTGAGCAAAACAAAGCAGATGGCTTACCTCTAACATCCAACAACAGCAGCATACCCACCGTCGGAAGCACTTCGTGCACAGCGGTGCACACCACTGCACGCAGACATCACGGGCCATGTTAAACCTGGAAAAGAGACAAAACAACATTAGCTGAGCAAAACAAAGCAGATGGCTTACCTCTAACATCCAAAAACAGCAGCATACCCACCGTCGGAAGCACTTCGTGCACAGCGGTGCACACCACTGCACGCAGACATCACGGGCCATGTTAAACCTGGAAAAGAGACAAAACAACATTAGCTGAGCAAAATAAAGCAGATGCTTAACTCTAACATCCTTTGTTTTTTGAGGAGGTGGGGTGACCTAACAACAAATTGCTGCCATCTCTTCCGCCTTAAAAAAAAAGCTGCTTTTATTTTATTTTTTGAGCCATCTGAGATCGGTGGGAAAAAATGTCACCCATTTCATTTTGTGGCTCGTGCAAGCGTAATGACTCATGCCCACACACAAGTCTTCATGCAAGCTCAACCCAGCAAATAATGCAGCTGCTTCAGCCGCTCCATTTCGCATTTTTATTCTTTTGCCCATGCTGCACAGCTGATGTCAAGGAGTCAACATGATTAATTTTTTAGTCAGCCCCCACTGTGTCCCCAAATAAATTATCACCGCCGACGGGCCCAGGATTCCAGAGGAAACGCTGTGCCTGCCTTCCTGCTCGGGCCGCGCTGCCATTGGCGGACCCCTGAGGCAGGAAGCCAGGTAACGGGAGAGAAGACGTAGGCCGGGCCAGAAGAAAGAAGGAAGTCCCGCCTGCTGCTGGGCTATAATTGGCTGCCCGCCGGGATGGAGCAAAGAAGCCGAGTCCTCCCGCGGCCCGGGGCTCCCGTGAGCTACGGAGAGCCCCGGGGCCGCCCCAGAGAAGAGAAATCCTGCGTAGCCGGTGAGTGGGGTCCGGTGCTGGTGTGTGTGTGTGTGTGTGTGTGTATGTGTATGTGTGCGATTGCGGCGGCGGCGGGGGGAGGGGGGTCTTTGTATGTGTGCGTGCGTGTGTGTAGGTGCGCTGGTGTGTGTGTGGGGGGTCTCTGTGTGTGCGTGTAGGTGCGTTAGTGTGTGTGTAGGTGCGGGGCTGGGGGGGTATGCCTGTGTATGCGTGTGGCTGTGATGTGCACATGCGTGAGTGTGGGTGCACGTGCACGCAGCTGAATCCAGCTGGGGAGAAGCGCGTGGCAGTTTCTTGTCCGTCATTCCCCCGTGTCAGCTAGCTATAGTTCTCCACCTGGACCGCATCCTTCGGATGCGTGTTCCCAGGCTCGACCTAAAAAGTAATCCTTCCAGCTCCAGATCCAAATGAAAAGTGACCAGGAGATGGACAAAGCACTGGGAGGAGCCTGCTGGACAGGAACAGGAAGTTGAAGACTGTGAGGCACTTCCTTCCTCCCACCCCCCCCCTCCCCAAAATGGACTCTTCGCAAAAAAAGTACAGGCAAATGTCAACCTAAGGAGTTATTCAGATAAAAATCATCATTTCAAGAAGGTTTATGCTGCTTGCTGGTGGATTTCTTGTGCAGAATTGCAAATTTTATATTTTCGCGTGTGTGAGATTGTAGCCGCTCGCCGCATCTCAAAGCTCGCAATTGCGAAGTACCGCGATACGTGATCACGGCGTACTCGCGTTGACAAATGCTCGCTGTAAAAGTTGGCAAGCCGCGATGACGTAATCGCACTTGCCAAATTCCCGCGGGATCCCGCAGCAAGATCCAAAATGGCGCAGCACTCGCAAAATATCGAGAAAAACAACTCGGCAAACGATGATAAACGCCGCGCGCCGCAAAATTGTATCACCAAGAAAAAAAAATCCGCTGCGTGCGAATTTGCGGATTTTGCGGGAAATTCGCAAATCTCGCGGATTGCGAATTTACCGAAAATCCGCAAAATCCGCGAGCGGAACGGATTTTCCGCCCATACTTAGTGAGGAACTACCCTTTAGTCGGTAGGCTCAATCGAGTTGGCAATTGCTCACTACATCAGGTACAAGTGTGGGAGCTCCTGTAAAGAAACGCGACCTGCCCTAGCCGGCGGCCGCCATGTTTTCCCCGGAAGCTGAAAGAATTTTCGCTGCATCCCTAAAGTGGTAAACACTGTCAAATCTCTGCTTTCATACACTATATTTTGACAACAATAGCCATTGGAAATGTCCTATGTAGTAACAAACAATGTTGTTCATCGAAGCTGTGCTGTGGGAACTTGCATTACAAAAGGTGCGTGTATGACTTTTAAAAAAAAACTTTATTTAGCATTTTGTTAAAAGCAAAGCACGGAGTTCAGATGAAGAACATCTAGGGTACAATCATAATCTATCACCGATAACATTTTCTGCAAAACACATGAGTTAGGGCAAATGTGGGAAATAATACACATGATACATACAAGACTTAGCCCAAGCCTGACCGTCACTTCTATTTACCGGGCCATCAATACATCTTTATCGCCTCCTCAACGATACATATACAAAAAAAACAAGAGGTCTAGCCTAGGTTGGAGCGTATAACAGACTAGAGTATTGTCAGAGCCCTCTTGTCGCCCCAGTGAAATGCAACTTCTCTTTTAGCCAAGATCAGAGCGATGGAGACAAATCTGCAAATTTTAGGAGGGAACTGGACCACATATCCCAAAAGGGCAATCTCAGGTAAGGGCTCCATTAGAACCTGTATCATTTTACTCAATGTTTTGTGTACTGCTACCCAAAATGTGCGAATGTGTGGACACGCCCAGGCCAGGTGTGCGAAGTCTGCTTGAGGAGACTGGCACCGCTGGCAGTGGTGCGGCCTAGTGGGATCTATCCTGTACGCTTGAGCAGGTGTAACAGAAATTCTACGTAGAAACTTGAAACAAATTAGTTTATGTCGGCTGTTGAGAGACACTGTCTCAGTCACCCTGCAGCAGGCTGTCCACTACTCATCAGTTATTGGGTTGCCCAAGTCTGACTCCCAAGCACCACAGACCCTGTCGTCCTTGACCGGGACAAGGTCAACACATGCCTTGTACAGTTGAGATATAAGATGAACTCCTTTGCTGCTACCGATCACCATTGTGAGAGGTGGAAACGATTGAGGTTCTAACCGATATTCTGGAAACTGTGCCCGTAGGGCTGAAAGCAGTCTAGCTAACAGAAATCTATCCATAAATGTGATATCCGGGAACCTGGCTACGTCATCCGGATGAAAAATGTGGCCCGCCGGAAAAAGATCCCCCATCGTGGCAATATTAAATTGAGCACAAGTCTTTTGCACCAATTGCTCGCCCGTTATTGGTTGCATTCTGGCGTTAGGGAGTGGAAGGGCAGAGGAGTACAATGTCTGGGTGTTCATGATACGACCTAATTTTGCTCACGCCCAGCTTGTAGTGGAGACCGGCTGTATGTCTTTTGGACCTTTAAGAATGCCATTGGGTTAAACGGAGGCCAGGGTGCTCGGTAAAACAAAATCCGACTCTGGTAGCAAAAATGTAACCCTAGCATTTGGGTTGTACCATATCTGTGCAAAACTACATTGCTCTGTCAGATAGTACAACTGTAGATCCGGGACCCCATGCCCTCCTTTATCACAGGGGATCTTCATTTTCTGCCAACTCACCCTGGGTGTCCTACTGCCCCATACCAGCCTGAGTAAATGGTAGCAGAGAGTGTTAAAGAATGTGTTCGTAAGTGGGATTGGGATCTTATGAAAGAGGTACAAAAACTTCGGGAGTACAATCATTTTAATAAGGGCTATTCGCCCTGCCATGGAGAGTGGGAGTTTAAGCCAATATTCTATCTGCGCCTCAAGTTTGGAGATTATTACTCTGTTATTGTGACAAATGATCTGGTCCGTATCAAGATGTTTGTGTACCACGAGGTACTTTACTGAATCTGTACCCCATTCCAGTGGAAATTCCGGATCCCATCGAGTAGTACTCGCCGTGAGGGGGAAAATAACTGATTTACCCCAGTTGATACCTAGACCAAAGAAGGAAACAAAACGGAGGATCTCTCTGATAAGTGGGTCCATGTTTGTTTGGGGGTCACGAACATAGAGGATCGTGTCATCTGCATACAAAGAAACCAGTAACGGGCCTGTGTTGAATTGTAAACCTCTGTGTAGGTGTTTTTCCTGGAAATGTCTTGTCAAGGGGTCCATCGCTAATATAAAATTATTCTGTGCATCCACTATCTATTTTTATCCTTACACTTTCACTCACATATATTTTTTTGAGCACTGTTTCCGGTTACCACTGTGTGTTGACTAGTGGTATGTGCAATGTGGACATACCACTTTGTGAAATTGCCCAAATGATGACAACAGGGCGGTTCAGAGTGCGTAACTGATGGGTACATATATCACAATGTGATTAGTCCCTTTTGTACTTTACAATATGATTGACACTTTTTTGAATACAGAGACCTTAGTTTCACGTAGACCCACAGTTATTGTTTATTGATATAGTATGTTGTAAGGGGTTATAACTGTGTATTTGGTCTTTAAATATTCCCTCGGACCCTACTCCCTCCGTGTTTGTTATTGCTACATTAGACTAGCCAGGTTGACCTGTCATTACTGAGAGGACCCAGTCTTACATGTTGGAGTGTTTGGGGAAGGACGTCTTGGAACCAGTTCTGATGTTCCTGGGATGTTAATGGTATCTCTAAGTATTCATAAAGTCTATATGAAGCCGGAACTGCTACGTCAGCGCAGCCGTGACCTGTGCAGGTAAGAGTGGATGGGCCGGATGGGGTGAATTCGACGGACGATGACGAGGGGAAAATAAATATTTATTTCATTTTCCCTCATCATCGTCTGTCTTAATCTGTCCCCACCCGGCACCACCGCTCTTACCTGCACGGGCCGCGGCTGCCTCAGTGTATATATGAAATGTATGTGTATTGGCATCTACTACAGGAAAATTAACCCAGGAATAAAAAACCTCACATCTATAAGCTTCATGTGCCTCAACCATGAAGCTAGCATCTCCTCCACCACCGATGAGCCCATATGCAAGAAAATGTATAGTAACAGACTGTCTACAATTAACAGGAATATTAACTGCTTGCTGTAGGAAAGTACTCATTTTGGCATGGTAACCGCCCACTTTTGCCTGACTGATGCATCTTTGACTGATTGTGCACTGGGTTCCTGTTAACCAAGTTCCCAGTGCCTGTGTTCTTTCCCATAAGTGTACCTTTGTTTCCACAATAGGCACGCCACTGGCCCACATATAAGTCCCTTGTAAAAAGTACCAGTAGTACCTAGGGCATTGTGACCAGAGAGGGTCTCTAAGGGCTGCAGCATGTATTGTGCCATCCTAAGAGACTCCCTCACCAAACACATGCACACTGCCACTGTAGGCTGCATGTTTGGTGCAGATACAAGGGAAGAGTCAACCTGGCACTGCAAGAGGCATAGGTAAGTCACTCCTACAGCAGGCCTTACAGCCCAAAGGCAGGGTGCACTATACCTCATAAGAGAGCATAACTACATGATCAGATATGCCCTTATAGCGTCCAAGTCCATTCTTAGATATTATAAGTGCACAGTGCAGCCATCCTGAGTGTATGGGCTGGGAGCTTATCACTATGAGTTCCATAGCTCCATGATGTCTTCACCAAATTCCAAGATGTCTGCTACCAAACATCTCAGAATAATGAGCCCACCCTGATTCCATTGTTGTATTCATCAATAAATGCACTCAGAAGGCACATCAGAGGTGCCCCCTGCAAACCTACCAAACAACTACTGTGTGCCTGACTGGCCTGCACCAGCCTGCTGTCTCTAGACCTGTTTCTCACTCCCTGAGGTGGGAGCCTTTTGCTCTCTTAGGTCAAAAACTAAGCCTGCTCTGGGTGGAGGTGCTTCACACCAAACCCAAAGCAGGAACAGCATAGAACGGTGGTGAGCCTCCAAGGCTTACTGCCCTTTGCTGACCAGGGCCCCTCCAGCTAGTGGAGACCAAGCCCCACTTTTGGCAGCTAGGTCGGCTGGAAAATAAGTAAACAAGAGAGGTATGTCCCCTCTCAGCCAGGACCACCCCTAAGGTGCCCTGAGCTGAAGTGACCCCCTCCTTTGAAAATCCTCCATATTTTTTTCAGAAGATTCTGGCCAATTGAGTAGGGATATGTCCCCTCCCCAGACGGAGGGTGTAGTCACACTAAAGGTTAGTAGCTCATTGGCTGCTACTTTTTAACCCCTGTAACACCCATGAATTGAGTATTTAGGGGCATCCAAGACACTTAATCCTTAAGCTACAGATGACCTACGAAGAAGAGGACAAAAAAGAGCCGTGAAGCAGCAAAGACTGAAGACACCAACTGACTTGGCCTCAGCCTACCGACCTGTCTGCAGCCCTCAAATACCCTACTACAGAAAAGCGACTCATACGGCAGCCCTTTACCTTCCAGAACCCTAGGAGGAATGCCTCCCTTCTAAAAAGACTCGATCACCTCTGCACCCGAGCCTACGGCCCGAGTCCAAGATGCCCACCGATACAGGAAAGGTCCCCCAGTGATCCTGAGCAAGAGTTCCACATAGTCCTACCCCTGTCGGAGTCCACGTCAAGGCCTACAGCCTTTGCACAACAATCCTCCCCAGCCACGACCACACTGGTAAGCTGATTTCTGACACCAAAGGACATCCCTGCACCCGGAGCCCCTAAGCTTTGGGGAGATCGACCGGCTGTGTCCTGATGCTCCAGCACATCCCAACTTTCCTTGCAACTGTAGGGTTCTTTAGTCCAGCCTCCTGGCCTGAGGCTGCAGTCTTTTTCCGATTTCAAGATTCTTTATTTGTTTGCATTGGACCCCAACACTGTGTCAGCACTCTGCACCCAGTGTCACACTCTGTGCCACGGAGCGTGTAGATTTATTGCTGCCTTGTGGCCCACCATGTGCTTACCTTAACCGTTGGAGACTGGGTTACCAAACCATTCTATTTTCCTGTAAGTAGTATCCCTTTGATGAACCCCTTTCTCTATTGAATAACATTGGCACCCGATCCTGAGTTTAACCTCTGCTCCCGGCCACACGGTCTTAGTCAACCTTAGAAGGCCCTCTAAGTGGTATCTGTGTAGAGCAGCCTTCAGGCTTAGTTCAGAAGGAGTGTTAAGCAGCTTGTTTTACCAGATCTAATCATGTAGTGTAGGTTGAACAAAAAAGAACCACACAGTGTAGTTCTAAAAATAAGTCTATTACCCAACACTCACTAACACATTGGTGTATCTCCTACCCGGAGATATCAACACAAATACACAAGAATACTTCAATTTCTCAATCCAAGGTGGTCTTCAGAGGGAGACCAAGCCATATACTAAGAAAGTGTAATGCGAACTGTGACCGAAGTCGGAACTTGGACCTTAAGACTCAAACGCTTGGGACACAAGGACCCATCCAAGGTAAGTACCCAGGAACTCCATGGAGGCTGTGTGCAGGGTGGAAACACAGCCGAATATTCAATTGAAGTCAATGGGAAAGTCATGGTTGCAGTTTGTAACCTAGATACCTACACTTGGGAAGCGGGGAGCATAGTAGTGAAGTGAAGTTGGAATCCACTGTAGACCACAATGGAGGACTTAAGAAAAGATACTGCTGGTGAAGACTGTGCAAGAGTTCGGTGGAATCCAAGGGTGGAGTCTTGAAGAGAAGAACCTGCAGGTTGAGGGTACAGAGTCCATGCCATTTGGGGTGACAAGGAGAAATAGATCTGTAAGGACCAACGATTACGTAAGATGCAGGAGTGATGATGGTGACCTTGTTCCTGCAACTGTGAGTGCTAGGCGATGCTTTGGAAGACCAAGAGCCGTTCCCAAGCTGTCCCATTTCAGATGTCGAGAACTAAGCACCAAAAAGGCCTTGTCAGCAGCAACAGATGTTGAAAACGATGAAGGAGCAACATGGGACCAGCAAGGTCCAAAGTGCAGGAGAGTCAGAGCAGGCCCGAGCAAGCAGGGGAGCCCACTGAAGCAGGAGAAGACCCTTGATAGGACCCACAGGCTGAAGGCACAGGAGTTGCAAGAGGATCTTGAGCAGCTCACCAAAGATGATGGGTCCACAGTGCAGAGAATCCATTGAGGACAACGATCTTGGCAGGAAGAGATGCTGGAGGCTGGAGCTTCTTGTAGCCGAAGATCTTTGGAGTGCATGTAAATTGATACTTGTATAGCGCACTACTCACCTGCAAGGGTCTGAAGGCGCTTGTACGAATACCGCTGTGGAACCCATCCTGGCTTTCCCTGTGAGGCGTCCACTCCTGGGCACCCCCAAGGTGGAGGGCAGGCACCCGTAGCGTTGTGGGGGCCGTTGTGGAGATTAAGCAAGCTATTGCCCAGAGTTGCAGAGTGGGACTCCATGATTGGAATAGGCACCGAGGCAAGAATTATCAGGTCCGTGGAATTTTTGAGCCCAAGACCCGCCGAGGCAGGGAATTGAACCCTGGTCCCGGGCTAGACCTCTGCATCAGGGTCTGCCGCTCTAACCATTGAGCCACACTTCTCCACACCTCCAAAGCATAGCCAACAAGCTTTGGCAACTGCAAGTTGACTGGGTGCACAGGGGTCCCAGCAGTTCCGATGAGGGATACAGGCCTCAAAATTGCAGAGAGGACTGGTCAAGCCTTGAGGGACTTGCAGAACCACCACCTGTGTTGCTTAGCCTTTCAAAGTCCATGAGACATCAGGAGCAGCAGACTGGGCAGCTTTCTTGTTGTGCCTGCAGATGCAGGGGAGTAACTCCTTCACTCAAACAGATATTACTTCAGGTGAAGACCCTGGAAGAAGCACAGACACAGACAATGAAGACTTGCTGAAAAGCAGGACCAGTAGCAGCAGCATGAGCTTCCTTGATGCAGTCTCGGTTCCAAGTGAAGTCCTAGTGTCCAGATGGTTGAAGAGTGACGTGGTTTCAGGCTTGAGTCTTGTCCCATGACGAATCTGAGGACCCACCCACAGGTAAGCTCTTTTATACCCTAAGAAATGGGTTAGGAGGACTCAGGGGTCTCTTCCAGAGGTCACACCAGAGCGGGAGCCAAGGGCTTCCAGAACTAGTTCTAACTAGAGTATGCATGGAGGGCACCGAATGTGCCTAACAAAGCAATCTGGTGGCGCCGGCAAGCGTCCCCACCACTGTTCCCTCTAGGCCGCGCGCGCGCGCGCACCTTCCCTGACGTCAGCGCGCACCACCTATCGTGGAGCGCGCACACAGGCCATCGCAAGAGATTCGCGCCGCCCGCCGCTTTTAAAAAGCGAGCGGCGCGAACATGACATGCAGCACATTTCCAGTGGTGGCGGCGGTTGGCGGCGGTGCGGGTGTGAGAAATTGCAGGTAAGGAGCGGGAAGCGGGAAGCGGGAGGCGGGAGGCGGGAAGCGGGAGGCGGGAGGATCCGGTGGTTATTGTGGGGTTATGGTAGTGTGGGAGCGGGAGAAGTCGCTTGGCAATTAATGGATAGTCGTTTGGAGGAGTGCTTTCAACGTAGTGCTCCTATCGGGTGAGGAGCCTCTCTGCTCCTGGACGGATTTGTGGTTGCAGGACTCAATGTATGATTTGCATGTAATGGCAGCATTTGGTTTTCGGTATAGGAGTGTCAGACCTAAAGTCCTAAAAGGATCGAGGTCAATTGAGATTAAAAAAAAACAATAGACCTACTTCTAGATGTGTCCCACTGACAGAATGCCTCCCAGTTAAAGCCTGATTTCGTTTGTTTATCACTAGTGATTGATGATATGTTTACTAAGAGAATGGATGTGGAGCTTTGTTGTTCCTTTCTTGGTTTGTGTGGATTGTTATAGCGCACTTTCCACCCATGCTTTGGGCTTGGGCAGCTGTCATGCCATAGGCTCACTGTTTAAGTATTGCTGTTAATCGGAGCCCATGAGGGGGCTCTGATTGTCAGCAATTTTTAAACAAAAGGCCACAGCAGACTCAAAAAACACGTGTCACACAGGTCAGAAAGGCACAAAAAACGAGTGATGCACAGGTCAGAAAGGCACAAAAAACGACTGAGGCACAGGACAGAAAGGCACAAAAAACGAGTGATGCACAGGTCAGAAAGGCACAAAAAACGAGTGAAGACACATAAAACGAGTGAGGCACAGGACAGAAAGGCAGAAAAAACGAGTGAGGCACAGGTCAGAAAGGCACAAAAAACGAGTGAGACACAGAACAGAAGGGCAGAAAAAACGAGAGACACAGAACAGAAGGGCAGAAAAAACGAGTGAGACACACAGAACAGAAGGGCACAAAAACGAGTGAGATACAGGGCATAAAGGCACAAAAAACGAGTGGGGCACAGGACAGAAAGGCACAAAAAACGAGTGGGGCAGAAGGGCACCAAAAACGAGTTGGACACAGGACAGAAAGGCACAACAAGCATTGGAAATGCAATAGGTCTCGCATTAGAAAAGTTGGAGCTATTGGTCTTGTAAATGACAAATATTTTATTTATGTGTTGGTTTTTAAAATAGCTAAATGGATAGCTTTGTCATTTACAATGCCAATAGTTATAACTTTTGCGAATGTGACATCTATAGCATTTGGAGTGCAACATGTTTTGTATGTACGTGACTTAGATGGCAGCTCTAGTCGTTAGGCCACATCCCTAGAGAGCACAAGCGTGCAGCAGGGGAGAGAAGCACAGAGAGTGCAGCAAGGAAGGGAAGCACGGAGAGGGAGCCCAAGAGTGAAGCAAGGGTGAGATGCACGGACAGGGAGCCTGAGAGTGCAGCAGGGGACAGAAGCATGGAGAGGGAGACAGAGTGTATCAGGGGCGAGAAGTACGGACAGGGAGCCCAAGAGCGAAGCAAGAGAGAGAAGCAGGAGAGGGAGTCTGACATTATAGAAAGGGAGAGAGTTGAGCATAGAAAGGGAGAAGATGAGGTTGGGAGAGAGGCATGAGAGGTGAAAGGCAGAGCAATGGAGATAGACCTGGGAAAGGAGTAACCATGGGGCAGATGAAGATGAGAGCAACAGGGAAAAACTAGTGGTGTTGACTAATGCCGAAATGGTATAACTGATGCTGTGTTAGTGCTCATTGACAATCATGTGTACCTTGAGGAGAGATGGGAGAGTGGAGGGGAAAGAAGGGAGAGTGAGGAAAGAGGGGAGAAAGGGAGGAGAGTGTGGTGAGAGAGGAGAGAGGGTAGAGGAGAGAGAAGGAAGCGTGTGGTGGGAGATGGTGGAGGGGAGAGAGAGGAGAGAGAGGAGACAGGAGAGAGTAGAGTTGTGAGAGGGGAGAGTGGTGAGAGGGAGGGTAGAGTGGGGATAGAGGGGGAGGGGAAAGCGATGGGAGAGTGAGGAGTGAGGGGAAAAAGAGAAGGGAGGGGAGAGTGATGGTTAGAGGGGAGAGTGGTGAGAGTGCATACTGTTGAGGTGGGATGAGAGAAGATAGTTGTTATAGGGGAGAGTGGTGAGGGGAGAGTAACAAGACGGAGGGCATTGCTCTGGGGAGGGGGGAAGAGAAATGTGACACGGCTGCAGCGGGGGGCCGAGCGGGGTGAGCGGCAATGGGGGAGTGTGAAGCAGCAGGGGCCTTTGAAGTGAAGCTAAGCTTCACTTCAAAGGTGTGGGAGGAGTGCTGCTGGGGAGACAGATGGTGATTTGATCATGTCAACCAGACACTCTGAACCTGCCTGTTGGCTATGGGGTAATAAAATTATCCTTCTTCAGTATATGCGCACAGAGGAAATAATTTTAAAGAAACAACTGTGAATGAATGACCACCATGTGCATAGGCTTGACATTCCAGGCAGTGTAGAATAGGTCAAAGTTAACTCTCCATAAGGGACTGTAAAAGGAACCACTTCAAGAATGGTGACATGTTGCTTAAAATACCTAAACAACTCATGGCTCACGATGACGCCAAGTGGGCATGAAGAATGCACTAGGGCAACCAAAGTCCCATATCACTTGACTTGACCCTTGAGACAAAGTATCTGGAGCTAGGCATAATGCCCATTACAATCAAGGCAAAGCCATCTCCTTCGCTGGGTGAGAAATGCGGGTAAATGCTGCGAGTGAAGTGATCGATAGGGCGTAGTTATTCAAAAGAAAACCCCTGGTTCTGGCTTTAAGAGTAAAACACAGAGATCGAGCGGGGAACAAGGGCTGAATCAGGACGATAACATACTCCAAAGAGATGTAGTGGCACCAAAACTTCCACTGTGCTAACACGCTTACCTGCAAAGTCAATCATGGCGTCTCGGCTCACGGAACAGCATATAACCCTTGTGAGCCAAGAAGCCCGTATATAAAGAGTAAATGTAGCGAAAACCTTCAAGTAGCCATGCGCAAAGAAAGGCTTTGTTGGCATCAAGCCAACATGATATACTCCAGTTCTGCTTCCAATCCTGCATGGTTCACCAGCTTTTCATCAGGCATTTTAACCTCCTCAGCTACTTATTGAGTCAACTTCCAGTAGGCAAAACTGAGATCTCTCTGCAGCAGGTCCATCATTCTTCAGTTATCTTGACATATTTATGGTTGCCTGAAAATTGCTTGAACGTAGTCAATCATATTTTTGGCGCGCCACTGCAGCAGCTTCAGGTGGGATCTTTTGATGGATTGTGTGCTTCTCAGCCATCCTGTGGGTTACCTTGTTCACCCACCTCAACCATTTGCAGTTTGTATTTTGTGCTACACCTTCTGTAATGCCGCTTTCCCCTGGGATTCACATTTATAGACCAGTTTAAGATAATGGATGCTAATAATGGAACACATGGGCACACCCCTGTTTGTCCTAGGCTGAAATCCCAGGTAATTATTTGGTCATTTTTTGTCTTGGGCCTCTTGACCGGTCCCATGCACAGTTTGTAATTCTTCGGGCGTTTGCTGACTTACTTGTCTTCACTTGTAGGTTTCCAGTCTGTACGGTATTTGGTATTTGTCAGAGAGAGGGTGAAATTTAAGTCACTCTGCATGGCCCACAAAATTCTGCAGGGGAAAGGCCCACCTATCCTGGGGGATATGGTTCAGCCTTACAAGGCCTCTCGCTCCCTCCGTTCTGACCATCAACACCTGCTGCAGGTCACGAGGGTGAGGAAGGCAAGAACCGGGGGTAGAAGATTCTCTGTAAATGTGGCCACGCTGTGGAATTCTCTCCTTTTGCACTTACGCTCGGAAACGAGCCTTCTTCACTGTCTAGTTCTGGTGTCTATAGTGGCAGTGTTTCCTTCTGGATCAGCGCGGGGATGCCCAAGGGTAACCAGGCGCTATATAAAACTCGTTAATAATAATAATAATAATTACAGTGGTCAGGTGCGAGTACCACAAAGACAAGGTAATTCTGTTTACGTTCCTCGTTGGGTTGGGGGTTGCTGAGTAAATAGATTCACAATCTGCACCCTTTTTTCTTTTGCAGGTTCGTGAGACCGTACTACAAACACAATTGCACAGGCAGACGTGAGTGCAGGCAGAAGAGGTAATTGTTGGGTTGAGTTAAACTGTGGTGCGTCTTGAACATTGTAGTACCATATATACTTACCGATGTTTTCTTCTGTTGCAGGTTTCACAGCCAGAACCCCATACATTTAAAGAGGCGCACGTGAGTTCAGGCAGAAGAGGTAATTGTTGGGTTGAGTTAAACTGTGGTGCGTCTTGAACATTGTAGTACCATATATACTTACCAATGTTTTCTTCTGTTGCAGGTTTCACAGCCAGAACCCCATACATTTAAAGAGGCGCACGTGAGTGCAGGCAGAAGAGGTAATTGTTGGGTTGAGTTAAACTGTGGTGCGTCTTGAACATTGTAGTACCATATATACTTACCGATGTTTTCTTCTGTTGCAGGTTTCACAGCCAGAACCCCATACATTTAAAGAGGCGCACGTGAGTGCAGGCAGAAGAGGTAATTGTTGGGTTGAGTTAAACTGTGGTGCGTCTTGAACATTGTAGTACCATATATACTTACCGATGTTTTCTTCTGTTGCAGGTTTCACAGCCAGAACCCCATACATTTAAAGAGGCGCACGTGAGTGCAGGCAGAAGAGGTAATTGTTGGGTTGAGTTAAACTATGGTGCATCTTGAACATTGTAGTATAACAGTTTGCATTCATGAGCTAGGCGTCAACGTAAGCCATGTTTCCTTATTTTGCAGGCTTTGTGAGACAGCAGGCTCAAACCGGCGGGTACGGAAATCTTCAAGCGCAAAGCTGTAACTTCGGGAGAGTGCAGTGCTTCACCACAAAGGAAGAAATGTTGCCTTGTATTCAAGGAAGAGTGGATGAAGGAAATTGTGGAGGCTGAGACACAGAAGTCACGAAGCAAGGTCCGCATGCAACTCGGGGAACTATTTCAATACAGTCCGGATGTGGGCTTGATTTGCAAAGCATGTGCCGAAGCCAAGATTGTTGGGGACTTTTCCACAGGGAAGAAATGGAGTGATGGCTGGAAACTGGACTACATGAAACGCCATCTGCTTAGCAAAGTACACGAGTCTGCCATGGTGATATTGAGAAACAGAAGTGCTGCTGCGAGGTTTGGTTTTGGAGTACGGGCAATGCTGACAGAAACTGCCACAGAGAAAGCAAATAGAATGGAAGTAGTTGAACGCCAAAGATCTATGCCTGAGAAGATAAAGATTCTCATCAACAACGTGTTGCTGGCAGTCAAGATGAATGCTTCAATGTTACAAGACATCCATGACCACTTAGCTTTGTATGTGAAGATACCAGACAGCTGGAGGAGCAAGAACTATGCCTTTGAGTTCCTTGAGGCCATCAATAGCGTGATACACTGTGAAGCTATGACAGAACTTCGGCAAGCTTTGTATCACACCTTGATAATTGATGAGAGCACAGATATTTCTGTTTCAAAAATGCTCATCCTGTATTTCAAGTTCCGACCTGTAACATCAACTGAGCATAAAACGCAGTTTGGGGGCATAGTGAAGCTGACTAGCTGTAATGCTGAGGCTATCACTACTGCCGTGAAAGAATTCTACACTGCCAATGAACTGGACCTCATAAAAATGGTCATGTTCACATCTGATGGTGCATCTGTGATGCTGGGGAAGAATAATGGTGTTGCTACTCGCCTTAAACAATCCATTCCTCATCTAGTTGAGCAGCATTGTGTCGCCCATCGAGAAGATTTGGGTGTTGATGATGCCTGGAGGAGGGTTCCAATGATTAAAGAGATGGAGACATTATTGAGGACTGTCTACACTGTGTTCTCCAGATCTCCTGCAAGGAAGTCCAAGCTGGATGAAATTGCATCGGTCACTGAATGTGAAGTTGTCTCTTTTCGACCACTGAATGAAGTCCGGTGGCTTTCAAGGCATTTTGCTGTTGGTGCACTAATTCGTAATTACGAAACTGTTCTTAAGTACTTTGAGCATGAGAAAGTTGAGGAGAATGATCCAATTGCTAAATATTGTTATAAAAAGCTATCGGACTCCAACTACCATATTTCCCTTGCAGTACTTAATGACATTCTGGGTGAATTTGCATCTTTGTGCAAACTATTCCAAAAAAGTTCTTTAACTACAATTGAAGCCGTACAGTATGCAAGAGCGAAGATTGGCCAAATTAAGCAACAGTATTTGGGGGACACTGTCTTTTGGAGCAGCAATGTAAGAGAGCTGATGGTTTTGTACAAGGATAGACAAGAGTTTGACAGTGGGCCTATTTTGTCTTTTGTTTCCCTTCTTTGTGAGCACATGCAAAAAAGGTTCCCTGAAGGTGAGCTAAAAGAATGGGCAAGTTTTGAGATCCAGGCAATAGCCACACAATCTCATTTTGATTTTGGGACTGAGAATATTGAAAGACTTGTTGAAAAGTATAAAAATGTCTTGGCCCTGGGTGATTGTGAAACACCAGAAGATGTTGTTCGACAGTACAGAGACTATAAATATGTGGTGGCAGAACATGTTAAGGGTGGGTTATTTACCACCTTTCAAGAAATGGTGACTTTCACTGTACGCAATGCTGCTCAGTATAGTGTCGTATCTCAGCTTGTTGATGTCTGCGCAACATTTCAAGCATCTAGTGCAGACTGTGAACGAGGATTCAGCCTCATGAATACTATCAAGAGCAAATTGAGGAATAGACTAGAGCAGAAGCATTTGGACATGCTGATGAGGACAAAGGCCTACCTCCTGAACGGGAAAGTTGACCTAGACCGAGTTTATCAGCACTGGAAAAATGGCAAGGATCGCCGTGAGAAGCAACCCTGTCACCCATCTAGTGACGCCACTTGACGTGTCTGAACAGGCCTCTACCTTCTTGTGTATATGTGATATTGTATAGGCTCGCAGCATTTCCCCACCCAATGAACTGTGCTCCAGTTAAGAATATTTATTAAAATCTAATGATGGTACCACCATTGAAGTCTTGTGCTTTTCTAAACTTGAAGAGTACTTGCCAGTGTAACCAGTTCATGTCATGGCGTGCTTATCCAATATTGCAAACTGCCCTTAAGACCCTTATTGTGGCGCTGTATGTGTGAAAATGCACTATCTTTTCGCTTTTTAAAGAAAGATTTTGGAGTGCCATTTGGCGCCGCAGACACGCGCGGTTTGGTTCCTGGCGCACATAGCCATGGTTGCAGCGCACAGAGACCCTCCACTGCCGCACACAGAGGAAAAAAAATAGAGGGTACATTGGTCCCCACCCCAGTCCAATACACTAAATCCGTTCTGGGAGGTGGTCACACCTCCCTGTGACAGGAAACCCATTGTTCTGTCTTCCCTGCTCAAGCTCAGCTCAGCAGCATGAGGGCAGAATCGTGTTGGCAGCAGCACTAGTTTGTTGGCAGACCCTGAAAGGCTGTTACCGGGAGTATTGGGGGTTTCCTGGAGGAGCCCCCCAGTGCATGGAATCATATCTCCAACAATGGTAAGGGTGTTGGGGTGTGATTCCAACATGTTGATACCAAACATATCCAGGTTCGGCACAGCCACTATACAGTTAACCATTGCGTGATGATGCATGGCCACTATGTGTTTCAAAATGGCTGACTGAAATTACAAAGCCTAGAGAAACGCCTCTGTGATTTGTAGTGGGTATCTTGCTCTTGCAGGGGTACACCCACACTTATACCTTCAGGATTAAAATGCCTGCCTTAGGGGTGAATCAAAGGTTTTAAGTCTAGTGACAAATGCAAAAACAACAGTTGATGGACAGAATGCAGAACAATGTCATACATTCACCCCAGTACCTAGATCTGGGCCTAAATCCATCTTTTTTTGCTCACCATGCCATTCCAGTTTGAACCCAGCCATATGCAAATCAGTCTTGACCCTGTGCCCCATGGGTACAGTCCAGCCCGAACTGCCAAGCCAGGTCCTCCCTGGACTGGAAACAAGCATCCTAGTACAGGTTTTGGGCTTTCAACCCTCATCAGCTAGGCTAGCTTGATTCCAGTGGCATGGAGAGCACTTGACTCACGTCTGAGCATACCCGTCCCACTCCGGGTGACAAATGCAAAATCAAGGGAGACCGATCGTCTCAGGGATCGACTCCGTCTTGGATCCACTCTCACAATTTTGTGACCATTTTCTGCAACCTCTTGTGAAACGCATCCCTTCATGCATCCAAGACACAACAGATGTCTTACGCTTACTGAGCTCTTTCCAGGACATAGGACAGATTGACCTCTTGATTACTCTCGATGTGGAGGACCTCTATACCAACATTCCTCAGAGGGCCACACTAGAAGTAATAGAGGAAAGGATCGGACTGGAAGTTTGGAACTCGAATACTCCACCAGCTTTTATCATGGAATGTGCCACCTTAGCACTCACGGAGAATTACTTCAAGTTCAAGGGGCACTACTATCATCAGACCCAAGGGACTTCGATGGGCAGTACTTTTGCTCCTTTAGTGGCATGTCTGTACATGGCAGTATTCGAAGACAGACATATACGCCATCAGTCCAACCCCTTCCTAGATAACATTAAAATGTGGAGGCGATTCATAGACGACATTCTGATCCTATGGACAGGCCCACCGACCTCACACGAGGCATTCTTTGAATGGGTAAATACACTCAACCCTTATTTACACTTCACTATGTCTTCTTCAGCTACGGAGATTGCCTTCCTTGACCTAACAATAAAACTGCAAGAGGGGTCACTCAGCACTACCATGTATAGGAAACCTACAGACCACAACAGCCTACTCCATTACAAGAGCCATCACCCAAGGGCCCTACGTTCCAACCTACCATTCGGACAATTTCTCCGCATCCGGCGAAATTGTAGTAACCTGGCCAACTACAAGAAGGAATCAGCAGTCCTATCCAGGAATCTACTAGATAGGGGCTAGCCGAAGAGTGAGGTCTCAAAAGCAAAACAACGGGCCAGGAATAATCACCGAGAAGCTCTACTAGAACGATGGGAAAAAACACCGGTCGAGAACCAGCCTATCACCTGTGTTACCACCTTCACCCCCTTGTCCAACAAAATCAAAAGTACAATCAAACGCCACTGGGGCATTCTCAATACAGGCAACATGAGTCTAGAGCAACCTAGGTTTGCGTTTAAAAGATCACAGAACGTAAAAGATATCCTGATTAGTACCAGACCAAAAACAACAAAGCAAGGTACTCAACAAACTTTATGGCATCTGCCGCCCGTCATGGGCCATTATCCTTGTGGCTCCTGTGGGGTTTGCAGATACACAATGATCCAAAAAACCATACAACTCTCTGAGACGTTCAACTGGGAACTCAGGGGCCACACTAATTGCAACACCTCCCATTGTATTTACATGCTGACATGCCCATGCGGTTTACAATATATTGGGATGACAACTCGCCCAATTAAAACCCGGATTATCGAACATCGGAGCAATTTCCGCTGCAAAAAAACTCACACCAAAATGTGTAAACACTATGTGGAATCCAATCACAATGCAGACTCATTGAAGTGGGTAGTGCTAGAATCCAGTCCTAACTGCCCCAAAAATGCCTTGTTCCGGAAAGAACAAAGGTGGGTCCACCGCCTCTCTTCTGCTAGCCGAGGCCTCAATGAGGACATCCCTTGGCACTCTCTTTAGACCAACCACTGACTACTCTGTAAATGGAACTCTAGATCATTAAACTTGCTCTCTGTTTTTGCCAACTCTTTTCTAAATTTTTTTAGCTCCACAACTTTACAATTCATGTACTGTCTACTGGCCTACTAACTATTATTTGGTTCCGATTCCTATCACAGGTCAGAATCGTATACCAAACATCTAGTTTGACAATACTCGAGGCCTCTTTTACCAATTACAAAATGGCCGACACACTAACCAAGCATATCAAGTGATCTTTTTCAAGGGGCGGATACGGGCTCAATTCCATGACGCTCCTACCTATAAATAGTGTACGCCACCGAGCTCCTTTACCTATTCGAGCTCGGCGGTGATGGGTAGGTGAATCCGGGTGGACACGGGAAGTTTTTGGTAAGGTACATCCTTCCAACACAATACTAGATGTCCCAGACATCTACGTCCAGCAAGAAGCAACCTTGACCCTCCTTGAGGGCTTTGAATACTTTTGTAGCTTCCTTAGAGTAATATATACATCTTGCCCTTTAGCCATATCCAAAGGTCCAACCCCGATGTACCGACCCGCCGAACACTCATGTGGCATGTAATCCCTGACCATTAGGTGAGTCAGGAGTTAGTCTAGAATGTCAATAATAACTCTTCTGTTTAGCCTCCCACATTGATATGCATGGTGTCTCCTTCGAGACTGCTGCTGTTTTTAAATCACTGTTTTTAATTTTACATTAACCACCTCTTTCACGTACACAGTGTGTGTTTGATGTTTACACTGCACTCTGCAACGACACAGGCATGTTCTAGTGATGCTAGTTGTAATTCACCACCACTAGCATGTTACACTGTGTTCATGCCCTGGCTCTGACCATGTATGCTTTCTGGAGAAATGTAATGCTATTAATTTTGTATCCCTTTTCTCCCCCGTTTAGGCATAGGATTGAACCACAGAGGTAAACTACACCCACACTACACACATGACACCAGCATGTTGTTTACTATATGTAATTTTCACCTTTAATAGGTCCTGATGAATCGCGGGCAATCAGCCACACGCGAGAAACATGTCGACCAATCCTTCTTCTAGTCTCATCTAGGGTCACTATACCTAACTTGTTGACACCTAGCGAGCTAGATTCACGTTTTTAATTGCAGTAGGGGGACCCCAGAATAAAGTGGTTTCCGGCACCCCCTGCTACATTTTAAATCACTCCTCCAGGCAACTTGCTACCCCACCCACACACCCGCACTTCACCATAAGGCAGTTGGATACAAAAGATCTCCGCCAAAGAGCCCCTCTTTGAGGTGAGCCAGTCGGGGATTGCACCGCCTCCCCGACGAGGAGCAACGCCTATGATGGATGAAGCATGACACCCTTTTGGGTGTGTGAGGCAAATACATCCAACAAAATGGATGCCCAAAGGTGTTACATCTACACCTCCGGTCACGCCAGTTACACCTAATTCCTCTCTTTCCATAGGAAAAGTTCAGCAACCCTCTTTTTGATTTACCTGTACTTGACACGGGCACAAGCTGATACTGGACCTTCCGCTCCCTTGAGTGGTAAATGGTGTCCGGTTGATCAATTGATCACCCTCCCTCCTTCTTGACGATTAACAGTCCTACCAAGCCAGGTCCTCCCTGGACTGGAAATAAGCATCCTAAGACCGGTTTTGGGCTTTCAGCCCTCATCAACTAGGCTAGCTTGATTCCAGTGGCACGGAGAGCACGGGACTAACGTCTGAGCATACCCGTCCCACTCCGGGTGACAAATGCAAAAGCAACAGTTGATGGACAGAATGCAGAACAATGTCGTGCAGAAATCTGGGCCTAAATCCATCGTTTTTTTGCTCACTGTGTCATTCCAGTTTGAACCCAGCCATATGCAAATTAGTCTTGACCCTGTGCCCCATTGGAACAGTCGAGCCCGAACTGCCAAGCCAGGTCCTCCCTGGACTGGAAACAAGCATCCTAGGACCGGGTTCGGAGTTTCAGCCCTCAAGAGCAAGGCTAGCTTGATTCCAGTGGCATGGAGAGCACGGGACTCACGTCTGAGCATACCCGTCCCACTCGGGGTGACAAACGCAAAAACAACAGTTGATGGATAGAATGTAGAACAATGCCATACATTCACCCCAGTACAGAGATCTGGGCCTAAATCCATCGTTTTTTTGCTCACCATGCCATTCCAGTTTGAACCCAGCCATATGGAAATCAGTCTTGACCCTGTGCCCCATGGGGGCAGTCCAGCCCGAACTGCCAAGCCAGGTCCTCCCTGGACTGCAAACAAGCATCCTAGTACCGGTTTCGGGCTTCCAGCCCTCATCAGCAAGGCTAGTTTGATTCCAGTGGCATGGATATGCCCAGACGTGGGTCCCTTGCTCACTTTGCCACTGGATTCAAGCTATGCCACTGGATTCAAGCTAGCCTGGCTGATGATGGCTGATTAGCCAGAAACCAATCCCAGGATGCTTGTTCCCGTTCCAGGGAAGACATCGCTTGGCAGTTCGGGCTGGACTGTTCCCATGAGGCACATTGTCAGACCGATTTGCCTATTGCCATGTCTGAACTGGTCAGTTGACTGGGGGTGAGTGCTTGCAATGTTCAACACTCCGTCCATCATCCCCTTTGGTTTTGCTTTGTTCGCCCTAAGTTGGCAGGGTATGCCCAGACTTGGGTCCCTTGCTCACTTTGCCACTGGATTCAAGCTAGCCTGGCTGATGATATTAAATAAATGAAAAATATGAGTTTTCTGTCTGATGTACCAGTTCCACCTTTATTACCTGCTTTTCTTTCTCGAGTCTGTCCCTAGCACCGGGAAACACACTGTGGGTAGCTGTGCGCGTTATAATTTTAAAAATAAATAAATGAATAAAAATTGACGGCTGATTAGCCAGAAACCGGTCCCAGGATTTTGTTTCCGGTCCAGGGAAGACATGGCTTGGCAGTTCGGTCTGGACTGTTCCCATGAGGCACAGGGTCAGACCGATTTGCTTATGGCCATGTCTGAACTGGGGTGGCGGAGCGAGCTAAAGAATAATGATGGATTAAACCCAGATCAGTTAACTGGGGGTGAGTGCTTGCAATGTTCAACACTCTGTCCATCATCCTCTTTGGTTTTGAGTGTAGTGACCTCAAATATAAGAAAACGTATATCTGTCTTATCTGTCGTAAGTGGTGCTAGCTTGTTGACTAGGTAGTTAACAACTGTAGCCAGTGTTTTTTTCAAAAACGGCATACATGTTGTGTCTTGCTTGACAGAGATCAGACGGATCTTTGCAGATTGGTTTTGATTGTCTTGTTTGTACCAACTGGAGATACATATGCTTTTCAGGTTATATCATACAATGCAATAATCTGTGGTTCAAATATATATAAGAGCATCTAGAATGTATGTGTTATGAAACTAATAATGTATCATGTAATGGATGTATTTATAAATGTTTTCCTGTTTTGAAATACTTTGAATGAAAAAAAGACGTAAAATAAAAGGAAAATATATTTTTTACTATAGTAGTTGCATTGTCTGCATATTTTGGTTTGTGGGTCTAAGGTTTAATTGCTTCACTTAGCATTATCCAGCACTGTGCCCGGTGCAAAATATTTTCCCAAAAAGTTGTTTTCCCCGTAAGGGCAGTATCCTTTCTTTCAGGGGCCAATGTGTTTTCCAGGGTAAGTGGTTCTACCACCAGCTTACAAATGCTGCAATGGCAGGCCTGTAGTCACACTTTGAGTGGTCTCTCATTGGGAGCATAATACATGCTGCAGCCCAGGGTAGGCCCCTGGTGTACCTATGCCCTGGGTACCTCAATTCCATACAACAGGGACTTATAGGGATACACCAGTAGCCAATTGTGGGGGTACAGAAGTACTTACCACAGTCAAATTTAAGGAGGAAGCACAGTGACTGGGTTCCTGGTTGGCAAGATCCCAAGCAGACTAGTCCAACACACCAACACCAGGCAAAAGTGGGGGTAAGTGGAGGTAACCATGCTAGAAGATCCTACCTTCCTACACCTCTGATAAGCCTAACTGCTCGCCCACCCTACGACAAAAGAGAGCATTAGTATTATCTACTTTAGCCTCTGGGGATCCACTGGACTCTGTGCACACTATACCTTACTATGGTAAGCTGGATCTAATGCACCAGAAAAGGAATCAGATAATGTTGAGACCAGGCAGGAAAAGTTGAGAGAGATGCTTTGTTCTTGAATGAAGCAGGATTTGACTGGTAAAATAAACTGCTCATGTTTTTATCTGTTTTAGATCTGACCTTTAAAACCGTTTTGACTGTCTCACCAGCCTGATGCTATTTTCAAATATATACTTTTATAATGGGATGATCCATACAGTGGTTTTTGGTTACCCCTTACCTCCAAGTTTACGTGCAAGCTCTTGCTATGTTCCTCAGGAATATACACTCTATCAACCTCGGACTCAAGCAACTGGTGAACACCCCCACCCACCTAGCTGGCCACACACTCGACCCCTTCTTCTCCGCCAGCAACCACGTCTCCTTCAGCCATTCCACAGGGCTACACTGGACCGACCACAGATGCATCCACTTCACCTTCAAAAAGACTACATCCCACCTACGCACCCAACTAATCCCCCGCAGATGCTGGAGCAAAATCACCACAGACCAGCTCCTCTCATCACTAAGCCAGAACCCGCTAGCCGACACCGCGGACACCAACAACGCAGCCCGCAACCTCACACAGTGGATCACCAATTGCGCAGACGACCTCGCTCCACTGAAGAACCCCCCCAGGCGAGTCCCACAACAGGAAATCCTCATGGTTCATCGACGCCCTGAAAAACTGAAAGAAATCCTGCCGAACCCTCGAAAAAAACTGGCGCCACTATCAGACTACCGAAAACATGACTGCCCTCAAGAATGCCACTCGCCAACACCACCAGCTGATCCGCACCACCAAAAGGGCATCGGTCTAAGAGCGGCTAGACAGCAACACCCACAACAGCAAGGAACTCTTCAGCATCATCAAAGAGCTCTCCAACCCCAGCTCCAGCAACAACGACATCACAACATCACAAGACCTCTGTAACTCCTTCGCCACGTTCTTCCACCGCAAAATCACAGACATACACAACAGCTTCGGACCCCAGACTCCACCTCCAGCCACCTAACCACCGACCCCCACCTGGACCCCCTGGACCCCCATCAGCACGAAGACACCACTCTCGCCATGAACACCATCACCACATCTTCAACAAAGCCGACATCATCATCGCACCCCACCTCCGGA
Organism: Lissotriton vulgaris; assembly: GCF_964263255.1. Classification (NCBI taxonomy): domain Eukaryota; kingdom Metazoa; phylum Chordata; class Amphibia; order Caudata; family Salamandridae; genus Lissotriton; species Lissotriton vulgaris. The sequence continues at coordinate 326,621,595 of NC_141689.1, forward strand.
ACATCATAAACAACTCCTTCACGTCAGCCACCTTCCCTGAGAGCTGGAAGCACGCAGAAATCAACGCCCTTCTGAAGAAATCCACAGCGGACCCCAAAGACCTCAAGAACTTCCGCCCCATCTCTCTCCTTCTCTTCCCGGCTAAAGTCATCGAGAAAACCGTCAATAAACAGCTGACTACTTTCCTCGAGGCAAACAACTCGCTCGACCCGTCCCAGTCCGGATTTCCAACCAACCACAGCACCGAGACCCCTCACATCGCAGCCACCGACGACATCCAGACCCTGATGGACAACGGAGAAACAACCTAGACCTCTCGGCGGCCTTCGACACCGTATGCCACCGCACCATGATAACCCACCTCCTCAACACAGGGATCCAAGGAAAGGCCCTGGACTGGATCACCTCGTTCCTCTCTGACAGAACCCAGAGAGTCCGCCTACCTCCCTTCCGCTCAACGGCCGCTCAACGGCCACCAAGATCATCTGCGGTGTACCCCAAGGCTCCTCGCTCAGCCCAACTCTCTTTAATATCTACATGAGCCCCCTCGCCGCCATCGCACGCAAACACAACATCAACATCATCTCCTACACCAATGACACCCAATTGATAGTCTCCCTCACCAAAGACCCAGCCGCCTCCAAAACCAACCTCCAGGTAGGAATGAAAGACGTCGCAGAATGGATGAAACTCAGTCGCCTGAAGTTAAACTCAGACAAGACGGAGGTTCTCATCCACGGACAATCCCCTTCCGCCTGGGACGACACCTGGTGGCCCACAGCGCTGGGCTCCGCACCAAAACCCACGGACCACGCACGCAACCTGGGATTCATCCTGGACTCCTCCCTCACAATCACAAGCAAGTCAACGCCATCTCATCATCTTGCTTCAACACCCTGTGCATGCTCCGTAAGATCTTTTGGTGGATCCCGACTGAAACCAGAAAAACCATCACCCAGGCCCTCGTCACCAGTCGACTGGACTACGGAAACGCCATATACGCAGGAACCACAGCCAAACTTCAGAAACGACTCCAGCACATACAGAACGCCTCCGCACGACTCATCCTCGACATCCACAGCCACATATCCGCCCACCTGAGAGACCTGCACTGGCTCCCCGTCAGCAAGAGGATCACGTTCAGGCTCCTCACCCTCGCACACAAAGCGCTCCACGAAAATGGCCCTGAATACCTCAACAACCACCTCTCGTTCTACACCCACACCCGCCAGCTACACTCTGCCAGCCTCGTCCTCGCCACCATCCCATGGATCCGCAGAACCACCACCGGAGGAAGATCGTTCTCCTACCTGGCAGCCAAAACATGGAACTCCCTCCCCGCACACCTACGACTGACCGAGGACCATCTCACCTTCAGGAAACACCTCAAGACCTGGTTTTTCAAACAGTAGCGACCCCGCCCCCCCTCCCTCCTCCCCCCCCTCCAGCGCCTTGAGACCTTCACGGGTGAGTAGCGCGCTCTATTAATGTACTGATTGTTTGATTGATTGAAAGTCTAAGTTATAGGTCATTAAACACTTGTTGAAAAATATTACTTAATTCCTCTCATGCTGCCACAGTCTTTAACTTATGTGTGTTATTTTAATGCGATACAGGATTTTGCAGCTAAAATGCAAGTATTTACATTCTTTTTCTTTGTTATTTCCCGCAGCTGTCCCTTCGTGCTCGGTTGGGTGCATCAGCATTGGAATCACTGAATATGGGCTTAAGTGTCTCTGATGAATTACTGGTGGACATTATTGTGGCAGGCATTAAGTAAGAATGGGTTATTTTTATTTATTCATTTCTTGATCAAATAAATTATTTATTTGCAGATTGCATAAAACACAGATTAGAGTGCCATTTTGTAAGCACACCGATAAATCTTCTGAAACAGTTGCACATTTTGCGAGGCATACCACGTGTATTGCAAAAACAAGCTAGTTCTTGTTTCAGTGTACACACACTTCTACACAGAGGCAGACAGGCCTATAAATAGCACTGTAGATCTTCCCAACTGCACGTGCCGTGGGAGTGCTTGTGAAGCCTGTAGCAGAAAGGAGTCGGTTGCCATCAGAGGCCATATCCTCCAGGGGATATGGCTGCTATGTTCCGACACACCACATTGAGCCAATAGAGCACTTTTAATTAATCTGATTTGTTTACCTAGCAGAATTCAGCAAGCCCTTGTTGTCCTGAAGTATTTTCAACTGTGCGGTCATTAATGTTGGTCTTGATAGATCAGCAGTGTTGCGTGCAAAAATCTTTAAATTAATCAGTATTTATAAAGTGCATATCACAAACTGAACCGTCTCCTAGTGATGCTGTAATAGATTTAGTATTACTACACTCAAAAGTAATAATTTATTCAACATTAGTTTGATGAAATTCTGAGATAACACACGCACACACATGACATACAACTGACACAACACTCTCTCTATATACTTCCCACACACACACACGCACGCACACACTACTCAAATACACATACACACAGACCTGAGATTAGAAGATCTGTGTGTCATTAATCATTGTTTTGCTGTGAATGAGAGAGTGATCTTATAAAGGGCACATCCCTGGCAGAAGTTCAATCTTGTGCCATAGAAAATCAACAGGCACAGAAATGAAACTAAGTGCAGTTTTCAGAGTGGCATGACAACGTTCTTGTCCATAATACCGTTTCCGTTCTCCATCAACTGTGAAAGTTTGAAAATGTCTCTTGTTTCAGTAATTAACCTCACCCTAGTTTTCAGCAAGGGCACGAAATGTGGGGCTGGCAGAGTCAATGCACGCAGTTCCTTCCTCTGGCATACGGCTAGCATATTGTGCTCGCATGTCAGTACAGCAGGCCACTGATAATCGAACAGTTATTCCAAGCCAAAAGAAAGTAGCTTAGATGGGCTTCAGAATCCCCAACGAGGTATTTAGAAACGTTTGAGAATAGTGCACATTTACGATGAAGTCTTCACCACCTCGTGCCAGTTACAGACACATTAAAAAACTGCACACAAAGGCACAAACTGCTCTGGAAATACTCAGTAAGGAGCAAGAAGTGCGCCCTTGTTTGCTATTTTGACTACTCTTGAATAGAACAAAGCTGTTCTTGCACATGCACACATCCACCACGTTCGCAGACTGAAAAGACTTTGTCGTAGCGAAAAATGTAAGCGGGCTTGACGTTTTTTTAAGGATTAAAGATGAGGAAGAATCTTAAAACTTAAGAGGAAATGTTATCTTCTTTAATTAAATTAATTAGGTCATATAATGCAATCCGGAAGATGGCGGCTTGTTAGTCTCCAAATGCAGCATCAGATTCTCAAGTATCAACATTCAAATAAAGGGTCAGAGCACTGGGGACGTCTGTGAGGAAACATCAACTAACAATCTTACTAAAAGTCAAGATTTTTTTGAAAGTGGACTCTAAAATTGTGCTACCATAAGAAAAGAATTTAAAAAAAGTCATGATAGTATAGACCCAATCACTCGGTGAATCCATATTACCTGGAAAGAAGTGCTCCCAAAATGCAGCTCTGATGGCTGTGTGTGTGTTTAGTATACACACAGAAATGTGAAAAGCAACCCAAAGAGATTACTGATCCAGGAGTGGCCCATGGAAAGTAAAGTAGTAAAATTTGTGGAACAGAGATCCTGAAACCGAGTTCAAAGCTAAATGTTAGCTCCCTAATGAAGTACCTTGATTGATCTTCTTTTCTACCAGAGAAAAGTCAAATGTTTGTAGTTAACTAAAAAACATTCTGCAGTAAAGAAAAAAGTATGCTGGTTCTAAGTAATGTTCACAAGGGGTTTAAGAATTTTAGTTACCCCATACCTAATGCCCCGCTTAGCGATCACAAAGGACTTAATAGTTGATGGAAATTGATTTGTGAAGTCTTATTTAATAGTACTTTCCTGTCCGATTTCTTTGCAGGGGTTCATTGTACCCTAACATTTATAATGTTTAAACAGCTTCTGGCCTTATAATCACTAAACAAATAGGATGAAATAGAAGTGTTCAGATTGCTGTATCAAATTCTAGATTCAGGTGCTGAGACTCTTCGCCACGAAGAAGCAAATGTCCTTCAGGTGTTGAGAGGAGGATATAGAATTCATGGAGTTACTGAAACACCTGTAAGACCTATATAATTAGCATTCAATCATAAATACACAGGTAATGGTTACCATTGAGTGAAATGCATCTGAACCCTAATGCGTTTACAGTTTCTTCCCATGTCTTTACCGGAATCTTACGGTGTTATTTGAATGTAGTGGACTAGCCTCTTGCTAATGCCCGGCTAGAGGTTAGTTAAATAAGTGAATCTGGTTCTTTACCTGGTAACACAATGTTGTCTTTTCGTCCAATATTGAAATGACCGTTAGTGTCTTGTTTTGAAATACCCCATGAATCTGCGATTAATAGCATACGGTTCATGATATTATTGCTGTTATATCATAATTCCTTAACTATTTTAGGCCAAAAAAGAAATTGCACTTTCTCCAGTACATTGGCCAAATTTTTCAATAACACCAGTTTAAAATCTATAACTGTGAGGCAGTGCTAGGGGTGTGGCTAGCCAGCAAACATGGCGGACGCAACTTGTTAGAGCTCCGTCCACCAGGCCCCTCATCTCCTGAAGTTATCCTACTGGGGTGCTTCCCTATGCCCACGCTGAACAGAGCCGGTGAGGGGAAGTACTGAGGAGCCACCGGGACGCGACGAATCCCGAATTGAGGCAGCGGCGGCGGAGAAACGGCGACGGAACTGCAGTGGCGCCGCCCGACAGGCTAAGGCAAGAAACTCACCCGGGGCCTCGGCGCCCATCGGTGGCTCCCTCGCTGCTGCGGAGAACGTGTCGGGAAGAGACGAAGGCCGCCCTGGGCTCCAGACACTCGCAACCCAAGACGTGAGCAGCCCTTGTGAAGGGGTGGTCGGACCCTTAGCTGGCGATGCATGGTGAGCGCCTGTGTCCGGAGTGACGACGGGGACCGAGGCGGCTGAGCCTTAGGCGCCTGCGGCTGCGGGTGGAAGGACACGGAGGCCTGCTGCTGCAACACTTGAGTCATGGTGCATCCGAGCCCTTACACGCCTCCCGGGCTGCTGACTTGCAGGGAGCGCTGCATGGCCGGAGCACAAGAAGCGGTTGGCGCCATTACAGATCTGCGGTGAGGAGTGAGGTTGGGGGCTGACCTGGGATGCCTGCACGCTGGTGCAAGGAGGACCTGCTGGCTGCCCGGGCAGGCAGCGGCAACGCGTTAAGGTAGGCTGCACATTGAGGGGAGACACCCTGCTCCCGGCACCGGACACCAGGCGCTGGACTTTGGCCGCAGAGGGCTGCCCTGCGGGTGCTGCTGGCGCTACACGGATCCCGGAAGGATGGCCGTGCAAGAGGCTGGGAGCCGTCGTGCAACAGATTAGTTGAAGTCAACCGGGCTTCTGGATATTGGAACGGCGTGCCGCTGCGCCGAGTCGGGAATGTCAGCGGAGGGCACAGGGCACTGGTGGAGACTAATACAACAGGTTGGGTGGCGGCAACACCGGGGCACAGCGGAGAGCGTTGCTGGCGCACATGGCCTGGTGGAGGCCTGGCTCACCTGGGCGCCATTTTACACCGGGCGCCATCTTAGACACTGCCACAACAGGCGGACTCTGCCTCGACTCAACTCTGATGCCGCGCCCTGACGCCAGGACTTTGAGGCTGTGCTAGATGCACTAGACCCATCCCTCTGCGTTACCGGAGCTGCTGCAACCTTCGGTGTGGGTCATTAGCGGGGCTGCTCACACTCGGGGGGCATGTGCATAAGGAACTTGGAGCTGAGCTGGGCGGCGACCCACCCCTGGGACTCTCGGCGGGACCCCTGGCAGTAACAATCCGGCTCTTCAGTTGGCTCCTTCCTGGAACTACCACTGCAGGCGGCGGGTGACCCAGGCCCCACACACGAACGGGGACAGGGAGAAATGGAGCCCGCAGCAATTCTGGCAGCCAAGATGGACTCTGTTTTGGCGGTGGTGGAGCGCAACGGAACCACTCTGGAGCAAACCAAAACGTCCCTAGAAGCCCGGATAGACAAAGTCACCTCTGACTTCACGCTACTGCACGCGGACCATCGTAAACTGTCGGAATCAGTTGCCACGCAGCGCCAGTTGGTTCATGAACTACAACCTGTGGTGCAAAGCAGTGCCTCAGCGCTGCAAGACTTAATTGACTGGGTCCACGCACTGGAGGACCGTGCTGAGGACGCGGAAGGGTGCTCTCTGCGCAATAACGTCCAGGTGGTCGGACTGCCGGAGGGAGAAGAGGGGACAGACCCTGAGCAGTACACGGAGACCTGGTTGCGGACACTCTTGCCACCTGGGACGCTGTCCCCGCACTTTGTGGTGGAAAGAGCACACAGAGTGCTGGCACAAGCTCAGCGGCCGGGGGCTCGGCCCGCCCGTTTTTTTTCAAAATCCTTAACTATTGTGACCGAGATGTGGTGCTCCGTGAAACCAGGAAGCTGGGTGACCTAAAAGTGGGAAATAGCCGAGTGATGTTTTTCCCAGATTATACGGCAACGGTGGAGAGGAGAAGTACATACATGGCTGTAAAGCGGTAGTTATGAGAACTGGAATTGCCTTACTCCTTGCTGTTCCCCTCTCGCCTTCGGGTAGTCTCCTAGGACGGCACACACTTCTTCGAGGCCCCGTAGGACATCTGGGACTGGCTGGAAGAGACGGGGCAATGGTCGGGAACGAGACCCACGGGCCCAGAGGAGGGCGGATGGCAAGAGCAGCGCTCAAGGAGGCGGAGAAAGAGGGGGGCTTGCTGGGGCGCAGACCGGGACCGGGTCGCGCCTAGCCCCGAGAAGATGCGACAGGAGCAGCAGGAGGCGCTTGAGGCGGTTGCGACACTGGGAGCGGTGAACAATGCTGCCTGCTCAGACTCACGACCACAGAGTGATCTGGACGTGAGCGGTTCGTCCTCCCCATCCACTGTGCTGTCAGAGGACGTGGGCCTACCCGTGACAGCCCCAGACAGCTGATCACATTGTGTGACTGGATGATAAGATGTGGTGGCCAGACTGAAGACTCCGTTCTTAATGTTCTGTTTCTTATATCCTTTATAAGATAGTTCCTAAGCACGCTGCCAAAATGTGTCATTAGCCTCCTAGGCTGACGCTGACTTAAAAGTATGTACCTCTTAGAATATGCAGGAGCGCTTCCAGGCTCGCAGTTGGGCGGCGCTGAGTGCCCGGCGCGTGCAGTGGGTCCCCTATGGGTAGCTCGCACCAGCTCTGCGCGATCTTCATCTTAGCATCTGTCATGCACCTCTCAGATATCTAAGGGCCTTAGGTAGGGGTGTACATTAGATTGATTGTTGGTAGATCTATTTTTGGTTTGGACGTATGCCCCGTTGGGAATTCGCCCACTCTGTTACACTGTTAGTTGTTGTTTATACGTTTCAGAAGTAGCACACTGATCCCCCCTCCCGAGAGGCTACCCATAGGCCCCATTTGAGGCGCCCCCCTGATCCCAGGCGGCTGCATTGCGACCCAACGCATGGCGTGCACTAACATACTGACCTGGAACATCGGCGGTATGCACACCCCATCGCACCGCTATTCTGTCTTCTCCTATTTGCAGCGCCATGGGGTGGGATTGCCCTCCTTCAGGAAATGCACATGACCCAGGTAGAACTCGACAGGCTCCGCAGACGCTGGAGAGGGCAAATATACGGCACAACCTTCTCTGCGCATGCACGCGGTACGTTGATTTGGGTGAGGGCTGGTGTCCCCTTTGCCTGCAAAGACACTCAGGTGGACCCGGAGGGGAGATACTCCCTAGCGTGGGGAAGGCTGAACGGTCAGGAGGTCCTGCTGGGGTCCTTGTATGCAAAAACAACAATTGATGGACAGAATGCAGAACAATGTCATACATTCACCCCAGTACAGAGATCTGGCCCTAATTCCATCGTTTTTTTGCATTCCACACCACCCCAGTTCAGACATGGCCATATGCAAATCAGCCTTGACCCTGTGCCTCATGGGAACAGTCCTGCCCGGACTGCCAAGCCATGTCTTTCCTGGACCGGAATTAAGCATCCTAAGACCGGTTTCTTCAGCCAGGATAGCTTGACTCCAGTGGTGTGGAGAGCATGGGACTCAAGTCTGAGCATACCCATCCCACTCGGGGGTGACAAATGCAAAAACAACAATTGATGGACAGAATGCAGAACAATGTCATACATTCACCCCAGAACAGAGATCTGGGCCTAAATCCATCATTTTTTGCACTCCACACCACCCCACCCCAGTTCAGACATGGCCATATGTAAATCAGCCTTGACCCTGTGCCTCATGGGAACAGTCCAGCCCGAACTGCCAAGCCATGTCTTTCCTGGACCGGAATCAAGCATCCTAGGACCGGTTTCTGGCTATCAGCCGTCTTCAGCCAGGATAGCTTGACTCCAGTGGTGTGGAGAGCATGGGACTCACGTCTGAGCATACCCATCCCACTCGGGGTGACAAATGCAAAAACAACAATTGATGGACAGAATGCAGAACAATGTCATACATTCACCCCAGAACAGAGATCTGGGCCTAAATCCATCATTTTTTGCACTCCACACCACCCCACCCCAGTTCAGACATGGCCATATGCAAATCAGCCTTGACCCTGTGCCTCATGGGAACAGTCCAGCCCGAACTGCCAAGCCATGTCTTTCCTGGACCGGAATCAAGCAGCCTAGGACTGGTTTCGGGCTATCAGCCGTCTTCAGCCAGGATAGCTTGACTCCAGTGGTGTGGGGAGCATGTCTGAGCATACCCATCCCACTCGGGGTGACAAATGCAAAAACAACAATTGATGGACAGAATGCAGAACAATGTCATACATTCACCCCAGTACAGAGATCCTGGCCTAAATCCATCGTTTTTTGCACTCCACACCACCCTAGTTCAGACATGGCCATATGCAAATCAGCCTTGACCCTGTGTCTCATGGGAACAGTCCAGCCCGAACTGCCAAGCCATGTCCTTGTATGCACCTAACACAGATCAGTCCTCCTTCCTGGCAAATCTAAATCACATCCTTCATCCATATACGGGCCTCCCATGGTTACTCGGCGGGGACTTTAATATGGTCCTCAAAACACATCTGGACCGATCCTCCCCCCCCCCCCTTCCGAGCTGCAGCAGTAATGTCGAACGCGCAGGGGTTCCGGGACTGGCTCTTGCACTGGGGGATCCATGATTTATGGCGCGTACAGCACCCTGCAGATAAAATATACTCCTACTACTCGCCAGTCCATGACCTACATGTCTGATTAGACAGTATAATAGGCTCCCAATGACTGCTCCCGCTCCTGGCTAGGTCAGAATACCTGGGCAGGACACATTACGATCACAACCCCCTATGGTTCCAAAGTAGCTGTGAGGCGGACCGGCCTCCCGTGCCCACGTGGCGGCTGGAGCCAGCCGCGCTCGAAGACGCCGAGTTCCGCGCCTCACTGGGTACTGCCATCTTAGCCTATTTTGAAGAAAATGCAGAGACGGCGAGCGATCCCATGGTGGAATGGGATGCACATAAAGCGGCTATCCATGGGCATTACCTGGGGGCCACGTGGAACATCCGTAAAACAATGTCTGCTTCCCTGACACGCCTGGAGTCTGAGCTCTTGAGCTACGAGAGGGAAGGTGAGGGGACTGGCAGACACTCAACCAAGCTAGGCTACCTCCGCGGTGAGCATGCGGTTCTTATGGAGAAGCTGAGATGCCACAACTATGCGGTACACATGGCCAGGACCCATACCAAGGCAGGCTGCGGTGCCCCGATAGGTGCATTCGAGCTGGGGGAGGGGAGTTGGTTTACATGCAGCGTGAAATACATCGGGCGCTGACCGACCACTACCGGCAGCTCTACACAGCCCGAGGCAATGGCCTTAGACACGTGCTAATCGAGTTCTTGGGCTCGGTTACACTGCCCACAGCCTCAGAAGAACATAAAGATGCACTTAATGCCCCACTTGCCCTGGAGGAAGTAGGAGACCTGATTCAGGGACTGGCGACCGGGAAAACCCCAGTGCCTGATGACCTGCCAACTGAATACTATAAAGCAAATAGGGACATTCTAGCGCCCGACTCCTTCAGCTGTACAATGCAGCGATAGACACAGGTTCATTCCCACCGTCTCTGTGAGGGGCATTCCTGGTATCACTACCCAAACCAGAAAGAGACCCTACAGCTCTGGGCTCCTACCGCCCACTGGCAATGCTGAACGGTGACTACAAAGTCTTTGCCAAAATACTTGCAGAGAGCCTGGCGCCAGTGGTCCCCCACTTAATTCACTCAGCCCAAAATGCTTTTGTGCCAGCGCGGTCCACATCCCTGAACCTCAGGAGATACTTCAGAGTGGCGGGTGAGGCGACGAGGGAATGGCCTAGAGCAGGGTGCCTGGTGTTAGACTTGGAAAAGGCCTTTGACTGTCTGGAGTGGGGTTACCTGTCGTCGGTGCTGGAGAAAAATGAGCTAGGCGCGGACTTCCTGATCTTTTATATCAAAATCCGGTGGTCCGTGTGAGACTGGGGCCATATTTCTCGGAGGCAGTGGTGGTGGGCAGGGCAGGGGTGCCCTCTGTCCCCACTGCTCTTCGCACTGGCCATGGAGCCATGAGGCAGACCCTAGGAGATGGCATCCCCCTGGGCGATGCCACTCATCAGGTATCACTATTATTTATTTATTTATTTATTACACAGTTTTGTATAGCGCGTGGTTACCCTGGAGCATCCCAGTGCTTCGCCAACAGAGTAACAATAAGACAGAGAAGAGGCATAGCAGTTTAACAGAAGAGAAAAGTTTTCAGCTGTTTACGAAAACGTAAAAGACATGGCTCCGAGCGTAAACCTAGGGGGAGTGAGTTCCAAAGGGTTGCAACATTTACGGAGAATCTCCTCCCTCCTGATTGGGCTTTTTTGACCCTGGGGACCACAATTAAATGTTGTTGGTCAGAGCGTAGAGTTCTACTTGCTTTATACGGGGTCACCATCTTTTGGAGGGCAGGAGGGCCTTTGCCTTGCAAGATTTTGTGTGCAAGGCAGAGAGATTTAAATTTAACCCTTTCTCGAACTGGCAACCAGTGCAGCGCCCTCAATGCTGGTTTGTCCGATTGTGACATGGGGATGTTATGAAGCATTCGTGCCGCCGCATTCTGAACTTGTTGTAGTTTGTTCAGAGTGATCTCAGGGGCACCCAGGTAGATTGCATTACTGAAATCTAATCTGAATATGATCAGTGCCTGGATTAAAAGCTTCAGAGATAGAAATGGAATCAGCGGCAGCACTTTGCGCACCGATCGGAGGAGGCCAAAACAGACACCAGCTAGTTTGGAAGCCTGGGTCCTAAAGGAGAGATCTTGCTCCAGCCAAATACCCAGGCTCTTAATCTCGGTCTTGGGTTTGGGAGGGGATCCCAAGCAGCTGGGCCAAGCCGAGCAGGAGAGTGAGGGATTTTTCATTCCCATCAGCATTATCTCCGTTTTTGAGCCATTCAGCTTTAGTGCTGAATCCCCCATCCAAGAGTGGACTTTGGATAGGTAGGAATGTAGCACCTGGGAATTATCCGTGGCCTGTGAGAGGGCGAACACCAGCTGGGTGTCGTCGGCATAGCTCACGATCTTGATGTCAAATGGAGCCACCACATCCTCCAGGGGGGCCATGTATACATTAAATAATGTGGGACTCAGAGAGGAGCCCTGAGGCACACCACAATGGAGGTGGGTGGATGCCGATCGTGCGCCCCCTTCTCAGACCTGGAAGGTCCGTTCGCTGAGGAATGACCTCAGCCATTTCAATGCTGTCCCCCTCACTCCGGCATCTGACAGTCGCTGAAGTAACACTCGATGGTTGACAGTGTCGAACGCTGCACTAAGGTCCAGGAGGATCACTGCCACTGATCTTCCTGAATCCAAGATGCAGCGTACCTCCTCCGTGACAGCCAGCAAGGCGGTGTCAGTGCCTTGGCCTGGGCGAAAGCCTGTTTGGGAGCTTCTCAGCACACCGTTGGACTCAAGGAAATTGGATAGCTGGAGATTAACCAGTTTTTCTGTGATTTTACTTAGTCCCGGGAGTAGCGAGATGGGCCTATAGTTCGCCATGTCTAGGGGGTCAAGGCTAGCTTCTTTTAGGAGGGCTTTTACTATTGCACCCTTCCAGTTGGGTGGGACTACACCAGCACCTAATGAGGAATTAATTACCTCAGTAATAGGCTCCACAATGGAAGGGGCAACCAGTTTGAGAATCCTCATGGGGACAACGTCCCGGGGAGAGCCACTCTTAATGGACAATAAGACTTTAAGGGCTTCATCCTCAGTGACTGGTCCAAAGGAGTGCAGGGTCCTCAGAGGTAAACCCTCATCCTCCAGGGGCTCAGCTCCTATGTTAATTTGGGGCAGGGTGATCAGAATTTTTTTAATTTTAGTGTGGAAGTACTCTGCTAGATCGTTACATTTGTCTTCCAGATTATCCGTGGGGGCAGGAGGTGTGGGGACCCTCAGGAGTTCTTTGATCACCAGGAATGTTTCTCTAGAGGAATTGGAGGCATTGCTGATTCTCTCCTCCAAGAATTGGGTTTTGGCGAGCCGGATGGAGAGCTTGTAATTCCTTATCGCCACTCGATATTCAGTCTTACAAGCTACTTCCCAGTTCTTCCTCCAGGCACGTTCTAGTTTTTTACATGCCCTCCGCATTACCCTCAGCTCTGGCGTGTACCAAGGAGCGGTGCGCAATCTTTTCTCCTTTCTTCCTGCCGATCTTACAGGGAGGACGGCGTCGATTGTGTACGACATCCATCTGCAGAAGTCTGCTTCTGCCAGGACAGGGTCCTGCGCTAGTAGTGGGCGTGAGGCCTCCAGACTACGTGAAAAATTTTCCACTGATAGCCAGGCCCAGGGTCTTTCTGGTGCACCAACACTGATGAGGGGGGTGCTCTGCGACTCGGTCTGCCAGGCAAAGGGGATCATAAGATGATCCGTCCATGGCAGAGGGATAGTGGGGGCTGCTTTCATGGTGGGAATGTTTGAGAAAATAGGATCCAGCAAGTGGCCCTTGTTGTGGGTAGCCTCCAAATTTATAAGATCAGCCCTGCAGATTTTAAGGTCACGTTGAAGGGCTGTCGCCGACCGGTCTTCCTGGTCGTCAAAATGGAGATTAAAGTCTCCCAAGGTAATGAAATTTGTTGCAGAAGCGGCACAGAACATTACCGTTTCCATAAGTGAGCCAATGAAGTTGCCAATACTTCCTGGGGGACGATAGACTAGTAACCCCGACATCGCCACAGTGGGAGAGATTTGGAAGGAGAACTTACAGCTCTCACAATCTTCCACCTCCCCTTTTTGAGCCCTGCATGCCAGCGAGTTCTTATACAGAATAGCAACACCTCCCCCTCGAGCCAGCGGTCTATCCTGGGTATGGATTAGAAAACCAGGAGGAAGGGCGTTCACTATATTCGCTTCTGAACCTTGTCTAACTCGTGTTCCAAAATAAGGAGGTTAACCTCCAGTGAGTGCCTAGGAAGGGATCTACAGTTCATATGCTGACGATCTGTTAGTATTCATAAGGGACGTGGGACACATACCGGAGCAGTTGGCCCACTTGCTGAGCTGCTGAGCCGTTGTCTCGGGGCTTCGGGTGAACGCCGGCAAGTCCTGCTTCTATGCATTTAGTACCAAATTAGGCGATCCCGAATACCACCTTCATGGCACAAGAGTCCAATGGAAAGCAGACACCTTTAAGTACCTGAGGATCCAGATTTATCGTCAGCCGGCTGACCTATTTGACGGGAACCTGGGACAAGCGGTGGCAGCGCTCAGGTCCCAGATCTGCTTCTGGTCCACACTCCCGCTGACACCCACAGGCAGGGTAGCCCTTGCCAAAATGGTCATGCTCCCCCGCCTTCTGTACTATTTTGCTAATCTGCCCTTATTTATACCGGCTTCCTTTTTCTCCACGCTTAACACGGTCCTGTGTGACTTCATTTGGGTCACGTCTCGGCACCAGCTGGCACTTGGGAAACTGTTTCTACCCACAGACAGAGATGGACTAGCCGCTCCCTGTTTTAAGCATTATTATCTAGCTGCGCAGCTCCAATGGATCGCCCGCTGGTTAACAGACAGGGGGAGAGCGGACACTGCCACGGATGAGCCGCCATACACTCTGGAGCGGGTCACCATGCTTTTTCTTCCGCTAACGGCGCCAGCGCGCCCAGCTCCGTTGCTGCTGGCGGTGGCATACAAATGCTTTCGTAGAGCGCTGCTACTCACGCAAAAAGTGCTCCCCATCGCACCTGCGGTGCCTTTAGAGGGCTCACCAGGAGGTGAGGGGATTCTTACGTGCCACTTATTAGAGCAATGGCATAAGGCGGATGTCCAGACGCTACGTGACTTATACAGGGATGGAACACTGTTAACATATGAGACACTAGTTACTGAGGATGGGCTTCCTCCTGGGGGGTTCCTACTACACCGCTCCCTTATAGCACACATGATGGCCAGGTGGGGTGATATCACTGAGGAGCCTCAGCAACACCTGACCATGCAATACCTTCACATCATGGGTAGGAGTAGGCACCTGATCAGATGGTTTGCCGCGTCTTTGAGGGCACACACGGAGCTGGATATGGCCCCACTGCGAGGCAAATGGGAGTGGGACCTAGGGCGGGCACTCGCTGATAAAGAATGGGAGAAAATCCTTAAAAGCCCAGTGCACATTCCCAGAAATATGCGCATTCGCCAAATCCAACTCTATATTGTGCACAGGGCCTATCTCACCCCTGACCTATAAACAAATACTTCCACAGAACCGACGTGTCCTGCCCCAGATGTGGTGAGGTGGATGCAGATCTTCTTCATCTCCTGTGGAACTGTCCAGGGCTGGGCACTTACTGGAGGGACATTAGCGAGCTACTTAGGCACTGTACCGGGCGCACCATCCCCTGTAACTGGCCTGAATACCTTTTGCACCATTTCAAGAGACCACCCAAAGATAAGGTATCGTCCGCTTCCTGGATTTGGAGATGATAGTGGCAACGCGTCTCCTCACGAAGAGGTGGAAGGCGTGCGACCCACCCAGCGTGCAGGCGTCGACCCTGTCCCTCCAAGCATGAGCCCGGGCGGAATGGACTGCCATACGAAGGGAGGAAACGGTGGGGCTCCACAGGGAACCTATTGCAGATCGCTGGAAGCACATGCTTAATGCCCTACAACCAGTAGGAAGATCCACGAGCGATGGGGCAGTAGGGGATCAGACAGACACACCTGGGGATGGGGGTGCACCGCGGGAAGTACACCTGACCTGATATTGTGTCACTTGTTTGGTGCGATACACAGCGCTGTAATGCAGGGACGGCTGAGGCCGGAGGCACGTGTGTGCGGGGAAAGCGGGGGGAGGGGTGTTGCGGGGGCCGGGTTTGGGAGGGGGTCAGCACGTAATGTATATCTGTGTTTATGCCGCTGTTTGATTTGATTTGATTTTCTACAGTTGTTATATAAATATCATCTCTATACACAGTATTGGGGTACATGGACCCCCCTATGTTGTGGACACTCCCAGGCGCATACTCTAAACCTTGTGGCACTTATATGAAATGTTGCAGCGCCTAAAAGACACGTTATTGTGCCTATGCGTGAATGCTCGACATAACCAAACAGATGTGATGATAAAATGCTGCACTTATTGTAATGCTCAAATAACACAAATGCCAATAAACAGATTTGACACAAAAAAAATAACTGTGAGGCAGTGCTTTTTTTCTTTTACCTTGTGTTATGTTGAACAGCACAAGCAGTATCAGACCCAGTAATGACTTGAAAAGCTAAAGCGTCATTCCAAACATACTCATGTTTTTACCTGTCAAGAATAGTATTTGTCCTTTTATGAATGCAGTTGATTACATTTGATCTTTAGCTCATATTGGTTAGCTCAATGATTTAAGCACTCAGTGTTGAGATCTTTGTATGTCTTGAAATTCATAATTAAGAATATCGGCTGGTACATTTCCTGTTTTATTCTTCCAAAGGACGATACATTGATTCGCATTACATTATTACATTTTGTAGAGTACACCTGTTTTTTAAAGAGCTTTGTAATTTAAACACTGAGGTATTGGTCACTATATAATACGAAGTTCATAGTTTACTTTTATCATTTCAGTAACATTCCTGAAAATACTGGATGGATTATGGATGGTTTCCCATTGACGATTGATCAAGCAAAACTGCTTGAAAAAGCTCTCACTGGGGTTGATCCTGACATTTCAGAGCAAAAGGTTAAAAAGAAAAAAAAATCCAAATTGGTAACGGATATCAGAGCAGCAAAGGACCCTCCTCCCCTGCCCCCTGCTCTTGATTTTGCAATTTTGATTGATATTTCCGACAAACAGGTGCTGCGACGTATTACCGAATCGAAAGGTATGGTTGGAATTAAATTCGTTCAATATTAACAGTGGACCTTTGTCTTAGTAAAATGCAGTTTGACATCCTACCAGTTTATTCCAAATAGCTAGCAGCAGCAGATATTCGACTAACCAAAGCGTGTATGTTAAAGCTGGACATTTTAAGGCTACAGACTTCAATTGTCAAAATTAACTTCCAGTTGGGAGATGAAATATTTACCTTGGGAAACTTTGTTTTTGTACACTGGAAAAAAAGAAAAGGAAACACAGGTGAGCTTGGCATTTATTCTTGAGAGCAACTGTTCTGGTAACATGTTTGAAGACCACAACAGCTGAACTTGGCCTTCTCTGCAGGTTCACTCCTTCCCCCTTCCTATTTTTGCAGAATGTGTTTTTGTTGGCTTTGGGACTCTGTGTACTTTACCACTGCTAACCAGAGCCAAAGAGCTTGTGTTTGCTTCCTATAACATGGTAGCATTGGCTTACACATGATTTAATGTACTTATAAGTCCTTTGTAATGTGGGATACCATATACCCAGGGCCTACAAATTAAATGCTACTAGGGAGCCTTCAGAACATTTTTTGCTACCCATTTAAGTAGGCCCTTGAAACATATCCCATGCCTGCCATTGCAGCCTGAATTCAGTTTTAAACTGCCAATTCGAATTGGCAGTATAACCCCCATACCAAGCCTTGAACTCCCCTTTCAAACTCATGAAATTGAGAGCCCAGTTGTGTGTGTGAAACTCTGTTCCTTGCTTTTAAAAAAAAAACACAACATTTTTACTCGCTGGTTGTGTGTGAAACTATGTTCATTGCCTTAAAAACAATTTTTTCTTTTTTACTTACTGATCTTATTTTGCTATTTGAACTACCTTGGGCGACTGTTGCTGGGAATATTTTTTATGCTGCTTTTAAAATTTACCTGCCATTGTCTTGAGTGTGCTTGATCTCTGTAGACGCTCTAGCCGGTGTGTCTTCTTTCCCTCACTTCCTGTTGAGACACCGGGTGAGCGCCATTTTGGTTGGCGCTCTAGCATTCTAGCACGATAACAATTGTTTCCCTCTTTAAAAGGGAGACACATGCAAGCGTGCAGCGCGCGCGCGCAGCGGGCTCGCCAGAGGCAAGTCTGTCTGTGCCCATCCGTGCACCGACTGTGCACAGTGCCAGTCATGCTACCAGACCGCTCTCCCAGCCCCCACGCCCTGCTAGTGTTTGCTCCTCCAAGGACCAACTTATGAGGTCTGGTGGGCAGAAGTCTGAGTCAGGGGTTAAGGCTGGGAGGGAGGGGGACCAGGCCTTGCGTACTGATGGCTCACTGATTGAGGTAATGTGCGGTCTTGTGAATGTCACGTCTCTAGTTAAATATTTTCAGGAAATACACATCCTGATGGAATGGCATGACCTGGACGTACTTTTTATTTCAAAAACCTGGACCCGCACTGATTCTTTAGTTGAACTAGGACTTGCTTCCCCTCCTGGGTATTATGTTTTTCACAAACCCCGTATATCAGGGAGAGGAGGAGGGTTGGGAGTAATCTTCAAAGATAAATGGAACTTCACCCCTCTTGAAGTAGATGAGGCCGAAGGGTTCGAACTCCTGGGGTTTTCCTTCCTCACGGTTATCTATTAACCGGTATGCTCTGCTACAGACCCCCAGGAGGACCTAACTCTAAGTGCTCTGCCCTGATTGATGTGGTGTGTAACCTGGCCGTGACACACTCTAAACTGATCATCCTGGGCGATTTTAACTTGTGGGCTGATGGACCGCTGGACACGGCGTTTAAGGAATTGTCGGAAGCTTGCGCAAGCTTCGATATGCCGCAGCTGGTGTTGCAACCTACGCACCAGAGTGAACATATGTTAGATCTACTGTTTGCTAATTCCAACATGGCTACAATCACAGAAGTTCTAACACTGTGCTGGACTGATCATAGTCTGGTAAATTTTAGGCTTACTCTGCCTAATGTGTGTTGTAAAATTTATCATCAGAGGCAATATCGGCTGGGCAGAGAATGGCCCACATTGAGTAAGATTAAAAATCCCTTGCATTGGAATGACTTAGACAGCCTGGACCCCAGTCGGCCAGTGGACTGGAATTACCAATTCCACTGTGTGCAGATCCGAGACAGGCTTGATAAGCATATTCCTACAAAGAAGCTAAAAAAGAGAGAGAAACCCTCAGCCCCCTGTTTAACGAGGAATTGCGAGCACTCAGGATGGGTTGTAAAGTGGCCGAAAAAGCCTGGAGAAAAGGATATAGTGATTCAGATAAATCAACCTAATCTGCACAAAAACTTAATCTGTACAAAAACACTATAGCGAAAACTAAAGCCGATTATTTTGCTAATACCATTCTTCTAGCAGCTAATAGCACCAAAGCTATATTCAGCTTAGTAAAGAGTCTGTCTAAACCTGACTGTGCTAATAACAAAATTCCAGTTACTCAAGCTTTATGCAATGAGTTAGCTTCCTATGTGGAGGATAAAATCGACAAGATAGTTAGGGATTTTGATCCACCAACAGTGGTGGAAAAACCTTATTCTCAGTTGTTCAATGCTGAGCAGTGTTTTCTGCCATCAGCAGACTCTAAGCCCAGCAACCCTACCATTTTAAAACACGGCCAGCATACTCTGGATTGCTTTCGCATTCCGGATGAGGAAACATTTGATACCTTAGCCAGGGGTATCACCTCTGGGTCCCCCCTGCACCCCCTTCCCCACAGAATCTGGATGGAATACGGGGACGAGCTCTTTTCCTATTTACGACAGATCTGTGGTCTATCTTTGAGTACTGGGGAAGTCCCTAAAAACTGGAAGGAAGCAGTTGTGACGCCGCTTCTAAAAAAAAAAAACACGCTTGACCCCGGGTGTGTGGCCAACTATCGGGCAATTTCTTTATTGCCATATCCTGTTAAAATTCTGGAACGCATCATCAGTAAGTCTCTTTCCCAGTATCTTGAGGAGTATTTGCTCCTTGATGAGATGCAATTTGGCTTTCGGCCCAAGCACGGTACTGAAATAGCACTTGTTACTGTGCTTGATGATATGAGGATGCGGGCGGACAGTGGCCAGTCAGTGATCTTGGTGCTGTTGGACATGTCAGTGGCTTTTGACACTGTAAACCAGGTATACTGTTGGAGAGGCCTAAAGACCAGGGTATGACTGGTCGCGCCCTTGACTGTCTTTGCTCTTATCTAACAGAGAGGACACAGAGAGTGTGCCTTCAGCCGTTCGCCGCTAACAAGTCTTCCTTACGACAGGGGGTCCCGCAGGGCTCAGAGATTAGTCCTGTGCTCTTTAACATCTATTTGCAGTCTCTCATTCCACTTATCAGATCTTTTGGAGTGGAGGTGGTGAACTATGCGGATGACACCCAGCTCATGTTTTCCTGGAAGGGAATGATTCCATCTCCCTGGAAAGATTTCATGAGTGTATGACTAACACCACGAAGTGGCTTAAGAAGAACTGGTTACAATTTAACAGCTCTAAAACGGAAGTGGTCCTGTGTTCTTCCAGAAGATCAGTTCAGCCTGTTTTACCCATCTTTCAGTTGTCCCCTACTGGCGCACCTATTACCCCTTCTAGCAGAGTACGCAGCCTGGGGGTGATGGTGGAGCAGGACCTCCAACTGAATTCTCAGGTTAACAAAACGGTTGGCACTTGCTTCTCGCTAATCCGAGTGCTAAGAAAGATCCTCCCTTTTTTGCCTAACTCTGCTAGAACGCAGGTTGTGAGATGAGTAATTCTCAGCAGACTTGATTACTGCAACTCTCTATATCTGGGTGCGTCTAACACCCTTATCGGGAAGCTGTAAAAAATACAAGCCATTGCAGCAAAAATCGCTTTAAATAGGCAGCGACGGACCTCAACCACATTAGCCTTGCGAGATCTGCATTGGCTGACGATCCACCAGCGAATTCAATTCAAAGCTCTGTGCACTGTCTTTAGGGCAGCTCATGGAATGGGCCCTAAGAACCAGCAAAGAAAATTCAGCTGGTATTCTCCAACTAGAAACCTTCGTTCTGCTTCTGCATTTATGATGAATGTAGTCAGGTTCTGGTGGTCCAGAACAGGTGGCAGATCCTTCTCTGCCGTTGCTTCTCGGCTATGGAACACTCTCCCTTTGGATCTACGTCAGGTCCAAAATCTTATGGATTTCAGGAAAAAGTTGAAAACGTTTTTATTCCCCAGGCCGGAGTAATTTTTCCTTCTGATATTCTTTCTTTTTCTCCCTTCCTATATCGCACCTCGCTGCCCCTATTAACTTCTGGTGGGGACTCTCTCTTTTAGTTAAGCGCCAGGATACCCGTCGGGTGATAGAGCGCTATATAAGCACCTCATTACATTACATTACATTACATTACCTCTACGTCAATCCTAAGGTAGGCCTTGGGTAGCCCATAGTACAGGTGCATTGTATTTAAAGGGTTGAACATATACTTTTAAGTTTTACATGTCCTGGTAATGAAAAACTTCTTAATTTATTTTTCACTACTGTGAGGCCTACCTCATCCCCATATGATAATTGGGTTGCCTTATTACATTTAGTAAGTGCTCATTTTTGATTGGGAAGAGATAAGCATTTCATGTTTGATATGTATGAAATTGTTATCACAAATCCTCTTTAATGGTTCGATTTTAAATTCAAATTTTAAAAAGCCACTTTTAGATAGTTGGCATTTTCCTGCCCTTTGCCTGCAGCCTGTCCTAGGTCACATGACTGGGTGTAGTTGGCAGTTGGACTTTCTGTTTGTGAATTCTTCCTACCCGACAGTTGCACAATAGAAGGATTAGGTGTGCCTGAATGTGCCATCTGCTAGCAGGCGGTGGGGAGGCTTGGTACAGAAATACTTGCAACTGAATAGGCTGTGCTCTTCCTTCACATAAAAAGCGTGTTACTACTGCAGCCAGCCTGGAGCCAGGACAGGGGAGTCAGGAAATTCCTAGCACTCAAAAGAGAAACCTCCAGAAACTTCAACTTCTTCAAAGGAGGCACCAAGTATAACACTTGCTTTTCTGCCTGGTTTCTCTTTGAAGTCTCAGAGACCTGCCCTGCCGCTTGAGCACTGCTTCATCACTCGAACCCATGACTACCAGAGTGATTGCAGGGGTTAGTTTGCGGGCCTCCTTTTCAGAGCCACAGGGACATAACAGCCTCCCATCATCTTGAATACACACCTGGAACCAGTCGAAGTGGTGCTCCTTCAGAAATGGACCCTTGGTGGTGGTGCTAAAGGTACCCAGATAGCCAAAATCTAAAGCTTGGGACTTCGAACATTTTTGGCTAAAAACTGCTTTGAGAACCAAGGCAACACCAGGACCATCCTGCTTTCTGTTCACTCAACATAAATCGCTGGTAGGCCTGACATTGCAGCGGCGGCCTCTATGTTCTCCTCTGCAGCAACATATCGTGTTCATTTCTACCTTGGCATAAGAGTATGCAGCCTCCTGTAGCTTTGGTTGGCTACAGCCTTCAGCTTCATCCCACTGATGATTTTTGACTTCCAGAAAAGAGAGTCCAAACGTAGAAATCCTCACCTTAACCTCATCCATCTCTCCCTCCTCAGACACTGCCTGCAACCTTTCCCCGCTGTACGTAACCTCAGAACATTTTTGCAGAATTTGTTCTAAATATGAAGGTAAATGCTGCCCAGGCCCAAACCACTCCTTGTATCCAACCCACGCTCCATCATGGTTGGCCATAATTATTTTACTTTGACCCTTAAATACGCTACTAGATGTCAGTGGTTGGTGCTTTTATCTTATAGGCGCTAGTTTTTAATAAAAAACTTTAAACATTCAGAGCTCATGATCTACTGGATTTTTGGTGTTATGGTTTTAAAAAAGTATTAAAATGTGGAATTTCTTGTGTTGTGTTTGCACTTTATTTTTGTTTATGTGCTGAATAAATACTTTACACATTGCCTCCATGTGAAACCTGACAGCTTTTGTGCTAAGCTACCAGAGGATATAGCACCGGTTATTTTAGTAACTTTTCTGGTTCCCCTGACAGGGATTGTGGATGTTGCTTGAGTAAGGGTTGGCCCCTCAACCAACAACCTAATTTCAGAGGACAAATCAAGTATTGACAAAATAAATATAGAAGGTTGGAGTAATGCTTGCAGTGAAATGCACAAAAACATAAATTACAATCAGGTATACTGTTACTTCTTGGTTGATGTCAATTCTCAACCTGTGGGTATCCTGCCATCTAGTTGCAGGGCTGCAGACTGATTCTACAGCTGTTAATTTCAGAGCGTTGTATGGTGTAGCACATTTTACTGTATACATCATGCACTGAAAGCCAATTCATGATGCATTTTCACACCAAATCCCTTAACCATTTCTCTTGGTCACTGCTGATTCCTATTGGGGGGTTTTGTCCTAATAACTTTCTGTCTTTTTAGATAGGTTCTTTCCTCCATATTCTTTCTTGAGATGGGGTAGCTTATTCTTCAACATTCCAGTTTAAGATTTTCATGTCATGTCACCAACCATTTGCAACAGCTGCTGTGCAAAACCTCTACATGCTCTGTGTACTGCCATCCATCTGATATTACCCCTGAGGCATCGGTCTTGCATGCTGTTTGATGGTTCACCAGCAGCACTGAAGATGGTTGAATTCATCATTTGAGCAAAGAGTCAGAAAGAGGATAAAGGTTCTCATCCACCAGCTGTGGTACAGAGTATCATTTCTGCTGGTGAGATAGCGAGGCATGCCCCCCCACCCGATACCTTCCCACTCCTGCTTCATGTTACAGCTCAACAAAATTGATGCAAGTAACCAACCCAGGATATTTTCTCTTTGGAACAACATAATTTGTTTTGGTCAAATGAAGTTAGTTACATTCCATGGACAGATATTCAAGAGCTCAGGGCCCTTTGGGGGTGAGGGGCAGACTCTGGAGAGTCAAAGCAGCTACTCGTCTGAGTCCAAAGGTCCCTACACCCTACCTCAACAAATGGATGGAACCAGTCTGTCTTTTTGGAAGCAGTCGTGAAGGCCCCAGCAATGAAAGATCAAACAAGCTCTACTTCCCTCATTGCATTTCAGGGATGTAAGTCTCACTTCGCACTAGTGACTCTGGAGGCCTGCACTGGGGAGTTGCAACTAGCTTCTTGTACGGGCGGTCTCTTTCACAGTCCCACGTAGGTCCATCTCCTGATTCCTCCTCTGTCTTAGAGTTGGAGAGGTAGTATGACTACAAAATGCTCTGTATGCTGGCATTTCTCATTGTTTAGGCACCCCATCAGTCCCACACCCGCTGTAACATAGAAAGCATAGGAAAAAAAAAACAATAAATTTCTCTTTAAGAGCTAGTCTTTGTATTTATTTTTATTTTTACCAAACCATGCCCACATAGGTAATCTGACATTCCCATCCCATCCCTCGCTGTGTGCTTGTAGCATTACATATCTGTTAACTCTTGTGTTGTTAGCCTTTTTTTATTTGCGCCACATTCTTAGCAGTAAAAATGTAACCTTCGCAATTCTCACCCTCTCCTTTGTTCTCTACAGCTCAGTAGGAGCAGGGTGACACCGAGAGAGAACTACTGCCCACTTCGTGGTTGAAGAATAGGGGACATTTTTAAAGTAGCTGTCTTGTCGTTCTCCATATCGGAGATGGCTATTTAAGTGGCATGTGTGGTCAGACGAGCTGCCGGTACTCCAAAGGCAAGCCCATCTGCGCTGTCCACATCCGGATGGCGCCCAGTGCCCAGACCCCTGGTTCAGCAAGGCCAAAAAGGACCCTTCTCCCCCCTTGGTGTACTCTAGAGAACATCAATGGAGTTTACAACAGGGGTAAAAGCCACTGCAATGCATGTATTTTGGGTATGATTTCAAAACATGTACTTATTCCACATGTGGTTTAAAGCTGAATTATTGATCCTCCACCATCAGAGTACTGCCTAATCCCTATAACCCCCAATAGGAAGGCGTGATTAAAAAGGTGTCCCCTGTGAAAAAGATTTTAAAACTCAAGCGATTCCTAATTGAGGGTAGGCCATTGATAAGGTATAAAATAGTATTTTATGATTTAATGCTCGTTCATGACCTGGACTGGGTGTTCATTAAGGAGTGTTGGGCCAATGATGCCTTGTGCCTAGACTTAGTAGACATAATCCCTCCTGGCTATTCCACCCTTAGTCTGGATAGGGTAGGTAGGCCAGTTGGAGGACTGGCTATTATAACTAAACTAAAGTATCAGTCTCACTTGGAGATGATACATTGTAGTTGTCCCTGCGAGGAGCTATATGTCACTATAACAATATCACCCACCAGCTGCTATGCTGGATTGCTAGTATGTAGGCCCCTAGGACCTAGTTCTGTTTTTTTCAACTTAAATGGCAAATCTCATAGAACCATTACTAGGGAATAGTAGTTTCACTGTGATGGGAAATTCCAACTTTTATCTGGAGGATGCTGATAATGGAGACTTCCCTGCCCTCAAGGAGACTCTGACCTGTCTCAGGCTGATCCTGTATCAGGATATTTAAGCAACAGGTACTCAGGGAACACATGAATAGATTGTAAATAGCTCCTTGAGATGAAGCCATAATTGCCAATGGTCCAGAAGGGAGAGGACCACTGAACACCCTCCGGGTCTGTCTTTCTCGCTCCCTGCACTGATCAGCTTTAGCGACAGTTGGATACTTCTGAGGTACTGATAATGGTCCATGGCAGGCACAAGCCAGTAACAGACCAATGGCCAGCCTGTGTTCAGCAACACCCATCAACCAAGGCCAAATTATACAGGAGACAAAAAGAAGGGGTGGGTAGCCAGATTTAACAAGCTGTCCCACCAGGCAAATGTCTAGTGTCAAATGACCTCTCCTGCTCTCACCATTCACTACACTGTCCTCAAGCTCCCTATATTAAACACCTCAAGGTCCCTCCTTGACATCAGTTATACAGGAGTGACACACAGGCGGGCAGATGTCTCGGGTTTCCTGTTAAAATAAATCAAATCTGTTTTCAGTTATTAACAGGGCGAACGCAGAAGAAGATAAAACAGACATAGTTGACTTTAGCAAGCATCAGGAATCAGTATCATTAGCATCATCAGGTATCTGGTACTAGCCATCAGAAATCAGTAATCAGTAGGAAGCAATGGTAGGCAGCAGCAGCATTAAGCACTCCAGAAGTCCAGCAGTACAGTGTACAGCAATACAAGTGGGGAAGTAGCCACTCCACAAGATGCACCAAGTCCTAACCCATCCTTCTCTGTGGATCAATGGCGTACCACTTGCTAACCCACTTATAAGGCAAGGCTGCAATAACTCACTGCCAACGAGTCAGTAATCCTTAACTTTATCTGTGTCCTTGTCCTGCTCACCGCCTCACCACCTCCGTGGTCACCGCAGTCAGTTTTACTGCTGCCTACTTCTGACTTTTTCTTTGCTACTCCACGTTGTTTACAAATCCAAACGTGTTTGCTGAGCAGCGTTAGGTGATCAGCGGCTGGTAGGCAGGCAGCAGACTGCAGCTGGCATTCTCCTTGCACCCTGGCTGCAATCTGTTACCCAGTCCTCACCTGCTGCCTGCTACCCGATCCCCGCTGCAATGCCTGAACTCCCTGCAGTGGTTCAGTAGCAGTTTGACATTTGGCAGGCAGCGGTGAGTGTGGGCCGGGCTCTGAGCTCTGTGTGCGCGCCACCTCAGAGAAGCACGTCTTCCACTGTCTGAGCTAGTCCTTTAGGATCAGTCTTGCTGAGAGCTTGCCATCACACCAGCAACAAACCGGGGCCAAAAAGTATGTTACACAACCACCCTACATGATGGTTCATATCTCGGAGGAGCAGGAGTTGATATGCGTCTCCTGGAACAACAGCATAGGCTCTCATGAGTCCCTGCTAATACTGGTAATCTTTGTCCTCAGTATTCAATCTCCTTCAGACCTACCCCTGGCTATGCTAGCCAACACTGGGCCTGTCTAAGGCACTGCTGATTGTGATTCAGTTGCTGGTCTAGATCCTAACAACTCTGAAAGATATCCCAGTTGACCCATCTCCCAGGCCTCCTTGTCACAAAAATGCTTGCAAGAGTTCACATACCTGGACAACAAATATGAAGACCTGACCTCATGTCTTCTGGATTAAGGAGATGTTACAAAATCTGTAAGTGAGGTGCTTCTTCACATCTTGACTGAAACAGGTGCCATCTTACTGACCAGCTGTTTATGATTTTCAGCAAATGATGTAGGTCAAGCAGCTTTTAGTGCAGTCACTGCAAAAAGTACAAAGTAACATATTGGTCACTTTCATCGAGCCCACCCTTTGCTTGACGATTGAGTGTACTCCACCCGGGTTAAGACAGCATTCTTGGG
This sequence comes from Lissotriton vulgaris, assembly GCF_964263255.1. Lineage (NCBI taxonomy): Eukaryota > Metazoa > Chordata > Amphibia > Caudata > Salamandridae > Lissotriton > Lissotriton vulgaris. Next base: position 326,648,345 of record NC_141689.1, read on the forward strand.
GAATATATTTATGTAGAGAAATATACCAGGTGACCAGATATACTATCATATGTCCCGTGCAGGCCCATTGTTGTTTTCTCTATATTAGCATGAGCATGTTCCAGACTGTCCTCTGCTTTGCGCACGTTACTATACAAACGTATTTTACTTTGTGCCACACAGTACTTTCACATGGAACCTACAGTTGTTTTTGCATTCTGTTCATTCCTGGGATTTAGTCTGCACACTGTAGACAAGGTCAAACAACAATGTTGCAAAAGGGCTGAATAACCTTTTGTGACCACAAAAATGATTGTACATCTGGCCCAGAATGTCATTTAAAGAAAGGAAAAGGACAGTGAAAGTAATTTTTATTTCTTTCTGAAGGGGTATATACAATATAACTTTGTTATACAAGATAGCAGCAAGAAACACTGGGCTAACATTATTCTGCTTGTGTTTTGTTGTTTAGGTGTGTCACTAAAATATTGTTTCTTATTCCTTTTGCTTTTTTCAGTTTTGTCGTCTTTGGTCTGAAGATGCAAGGGTTAGAAGCATGTTTTAGGTCTTGTTTAATAATTGTATAACCTGTAGAAAATCAGGGAATATCAAACTCATATTTGATATTTTGGCTATGTTTAATTCTTTCCCTGATAGGTAAAATTGCTAGTCATAAAAATCTTTCACAATATACCATCTGATTTACCCACAGAGAATAGGTAAAACCCCTTGAAACATTAGCCCCTTTTTCTCGTGAGTCAGTATTAATAGTAGGTGAATTGCCAAACACCCCAGACTTTAAACATTCAATGTAAGGTGTAGTGACAGGTATACATGAAAAGGGTGCTGCCACCAAGCATCAGGGATACCAGTGAAACCATGACACCAGACTTGGAATGCTGCTTCAAAAAGTTCTTACCAAGTTCAACAAAGATTGGAGTGATATTGTTTTTATTTGCAGTGATTTAGGGCCATATGTATGAAGCCAAATTACGATTGCAAATACTGAAATTAGCAGAATTTCAGTGTTTGCAATCGCAATTTAGGTTGTGTGCAGTGTTGCACATAAAAACCCACTCGGAAAATAAGGAATCGCTAAATTTGCGACTCCCTATTTTGCGAATGCATTTAAGGAATTCCAAATTGCGATTCCTTAAATGCAATGTAGGAAGCACCCAAGTTGTGCAATTTTGGCTTAAGGAATCGTAAATTACTACCAACTTCAGGCTGGTGGTAATTTGCGATATCTTAGAAAAATGCACTTTTTTGCATTTTTCAAAGTGCCATGTGGCGCACATACATGCCTTAGGGCATGTATGTGCGCCACATGTGCACACATGCCTATTTCAGGGGGTGCAACAGGGCGTCCTATTGACACCCTTGCAACCTTGAAATTGCATTCTCAATTTGCGATTCTCTAATTGGGAATCGCAAATTGAGAATGTCTTTCCATTCATTCGTATGGGCCTTCTATCCCATAGGAATGAATGGGAAGGTATTCCTTATTTGCGATTCAGAAATCAGGAATATGTAGGATTCGCAAAATATTTAGCAAATCCTACTTACATTGCATTTTGCGATTCTCTTATTGCGATTCCCTAAAAATCGCAATCTGAGAATCACAAAACGAGATTTTTCATACATATGGGCTTCAGCGACATATATGAACAAGTTGCATGATGACCTCTAAAAATCGATACCTCAGATGAAGTGCTTCCCTGTAAGAAGAGATTCTTGCCACTTGCTAGATGGTAGCTGAAAGAATCTTTACAATCTTCAGAGTTAATAAAGAATGCTGTAGACTTTTTAGTACATTATAGTTAAAATTCAGGTCAACTGTTTTTGTATGCTCAGGAACTAAAAAAACAAATATTTCTCGTTTTGTGCTTTGTATGTCATCAAAGAAAGAGTCATCCCAACTGTGTCATTTAGCTGGTGGGTCTCAGTCCTAGAGGCTGTGATTGCTATATTATCCATGTGGAAACTGTTCACAGAATGTTTGCTGTGTAATGATGCCAAAGGCAAGAAATGTGAGGATCTATGGTTGCATATTCATAGTGATGTGAAAAAAGTACACTCAATTGCATTCTTAGATTTTTACAGGAAAACAAGCCTGCTGTAGTGTAGTGGACATAATAAAAAGGCTCTATCAAGCGTTAAGTATAATTGGTGTAGATGAGAAACATCTCCTTGAGAGTAGGCTGGGTGACTCTTTTAGTGACTTTGGCACTGCAACATGTTAGAGTTCTTGCCACTTGGTAAGTGTAGAAATCTTGAGAAGCAATTCAGGAAGGTTTATTTTACATTTTTTGAGAAATGGCTTGCAATGATGCATAGAGATGTCCTTTCACTAACCATGGCATTTGAAGTCACTGAAGCCTCACTGTGTTACTCTGCACAAGCTCTAGATTCCTCTCGTAAATGGAAATTTTCTCAGAACTTTCAAAAGTGCTGCTTCATTTTATAACTGCTTTAATAACTCTGAGGGCATATGCACCCAGATCAACGTATTTGTTGCAGAACCTGTTCCCAGAGAATCACAATCTTCAGATGCACCAATATTGGCATGGAAAGCTAGGGTCAGTGGCCAGAGTTAGCAAATTGTGTACTGCCTGTTAAGAGAGCACTTTCACAAATAAAAGTTTACATGGGAAGGAAAGAGGGAACGCGCTTGACCAAAGACTCACTGAAGAAGTATTGTAGGGTGTACTACAATAAGTTTGATTTGTGAAAATATATTTGGACCTCATATACACTCTACGTATACTGTCTATGTACCATGCACTACCAGTGCAGAAATCCAGCAATAATAAAAGCAAAATGTTCCATAAACACAGGAAAAACCCTGTTTCTGTTGTTTTTAATAGTGCGAAAATCTGTAACCACTGTTTTTTTAAGGCATTGAAATCAGTTGAAAACACTGGAAAAAAACACCAGAACTGACCAAAAATAGAACTGAAAAGCCAAAGTATGGCAGACGAGTTACGGCTGCAGGCCTTCAACTGGATATATATATAACACAATTAATAATGTGATTTAAAACGTGCTTTCATTTATCTTCCATGTCACTGAACAGGAGTGCTACAAACCCAGTGAACATCAAACACTTTATATTTTCAGTATGTTTTCACTGTTTATCACTAGATCACGTGGTGTAACCACGAAAAAAAGAGTGTGTGCATTATTTAAAGTGACCATTACTGCATGTCCGCTATGTGATCAAGGGCAGTCCTTGCCCGAAACGCGTCATGCCTATCTTAACCGTTATGGATAATAAACTTCTGCTGTAACACTCGAAGAGCCGTGTGGTGGTCCGTGTTTTTCTGTGGTCATAACCATTTCAAGCAGAGATTGACCCATATTCACTGCGGAAGTTTCTGGTTGCTTTCGCCTCCACGGACCCGCCCTGATTGCTGGAAGCCGCCTTCAACCTTACGCTGTTGCTGATCCGGAAGGAACCTACTGGCTGGCTGAACCCCTTGTGTGCTGAGAGAAGCAAAACCAGTGACCAAGGACGCCGACGCTCGAGTCGGAGGACCCGCGAAGGCTTGACCTCGACTCCCGGTGAGTAATCCACGAATAGCTCTGCACAAGACGGGGCAGCGCTCTTCGGAAACACAGAGAGGGTTTCCATTTCTGTAAACGCCGAGTTGCATTGAAACGTGCAGGCAATTATTACAAAAGTTAAGAATCAACAAAGAAAAGGCATAATGTTAAGCAGCGCAGTACGGGAGAGAGAACAGAATGCGGATGCGTTATTTGATAACGTAACTAAAAATAAAGCAAAGAATGTAAACACTGCTGCACAGAATGAAAGCGGTGAAGATATCAATAAAGATATAAACAACTTGTTGAAAAATTTGGAGAAAAAAATGAGAGCCGAGTTAACCAAGTGGTGGGAGAGCAAATCATTAACCAAATATGTGGAGGTGAATAGGGTCCTAGCTCCCAGCTTCGAAAAAGCCCAATCCGGCCATGTTACTCGAATGAGGAGAAAGTAACTTACAACAGTCTATGAACCTCATACGAATCTTAATCAAATATGCTGATATAGATCGTCTAGCCCTCATTAATGAAATTGAAGAAATTGAACATGAACTGAGCAAGGCTGAAAACCAGGATTGGATTTCAACAAAAATGAATGAAATCAAAGAACGCCAAAAAAAAATGAAGAAAAAATAAAAAATAGAAAGGTACACAAATTTGCCCGAGATTTAGAGGATTAAGAAAGGGGACAGATTTATACATTCGCGAAAAAATATGAGAATATTCGCAAAATGAAAGGAACTATTGTAACTAAACCAAATACTTTGGAAGCCAGACAACAAACATCAGTTGGGGACATACCCGAATTGGATACGATATCACTCACAAGTGACTCCAGTATCAGCTCAGCTAGTTCAAATTCAAGCATCCTAGGATCCACAAACACCATTCCGGGTCTAGAGGAAGAAGTGGATTTTTTAGTACAGGATCGCTTGAAAACTTTGAGGCCAAGAAAGGAGAAAAACCAAGCAGACAAAGGCGGAACACCATTAGAAAACCCGCCCGCAGGAAACGCAAACGGCAGGCCAAGAAAGAGGCAAAACTACTGGCGCAAGAAGAAATAATTAATGAAAACACCGTAGTTAACCTCTGCACACTGACTCTTACGAAGGCCGAAGAGCAACTGCTTTCCTTAGGTTTAAACTTTTGCCCCAACACCAATTTTGATTATGCTTCCACTCGTATCGATTTATTTCTGTTCATCAGGAAATTGAAATTAAAGAAATGTTATGCCTTAAAGGACTTGGGAGAGGACAAACAAGATAAAACAAAAGCCTCAAACTCCTCTGGCGTGCAGGTCGGAGAAATACCAACCCTGTGGGCACTACATGGTCTAAGTAATGAAGATGAACAGAACTCTCAAGCACCCACTCAAACCAAATTAAGAGAACTTAACTTGTTGCAAAAAGGTGCTGGAGAAAGTCCTTTCAAACCCAAATCCTCCTTCATCCCGTTGATGCCGAGAGACGCCATCAACGTCTTTCATGATCGCATCATTGAGGAAATCAAGGACTTAAATTGCTCAATCAATCGTAACAGAAAATATGAACCAAACCAAAAACAAGTTACCTTCAACAAATTTATCGACAAGCTGGCTAACAATTCAGCTATCATTGTGAAGAAATCCGACAAAGGGGGCAACGTTGTCCTGTGGCCTAAACAACAATATGATACAGAAGCTAAAAGACAGCTAGATAACAATGACTGTTATGAACAAAGCACATTGAAGAAATATGATAAAGCAAAGGACAACATCAAAAAAGAACTACTAAAATGGAAGTACGAGGGACTAATATCGAATGAGGAATATAACTTCCTGTTCAATAGTCATCCTAAGCTAGCTTTTCTTTATTTGTTACCTAAGCTGCATAAAAACATTACCCCAGTTCCCGGACGCCCAATTAGTTAGTATGACGGAGAATGTGGGCCAATATATAGACTTCCATCTACAGGACTTAGTTAAAACCATGCCCTCTTATTTGAAGGACACAGGCGACTTTTTGAGACACATTGAGGACATGACCTGGTCCAATGAACTGATTTTATTGACTTTGGATATAGAATCACTCTATACCAGCATTCGGCACGGATGTGGCTTACGTGGAGTTGACCATTTTTTGAAAAATCGACCTGCTGAATATGCCATGCACAATAAGATGCTCATGGCTCTCATTTCTTGGTGTTTAAATAATAATTACTTTTCTTTTGAAAGGAATGTATACAGGCAGAAACAAGGTGTGGCCATGGGGGCCTGCTTTTCCCCAAGCTACGCTGGGTTACATGTGGGCTACTGGGAAAAGCAGGTCCTCATGGCAGAACACAGAGCAATATTTGATCAAAATGTCATCTCTTGGCTTCGTTATATAGATGATGTTTTTATTATATGGAAGGGTGACATGCAAAGTGCCCAAGATTTTGTTGACTTACTAAACATCAATGAGTTTAACTTACATTTTACATCGCACATGAGCACCACCAAGATAGAATTCCTTGATGTCCAAATACAAATAATTGACGACAAACTAACTACAACAGCATATAGAAAACCTACTGCTGGCAATGCTATACTACATGCGTCAAGTGCGCACCCGCGTCATTTGATAGCCAGCATCCCCTATGGGGAATTGTTACGACTTAAACGCATTTGCAGCACTCCAGAACAATTTGATACATGTAGTAAGTTGAGTTTAGATCGCATGAGACATAGAGGATACACTGAAGACATCCTTAACAGAGCCATACTAAAAACAAATGAGAGACCCAGATCTGCCTTGTTACCTAATACCATTGAACATGATACACACACAACAGAAGAGAATAATTCACCTAGATTAATTACCACAGACAGCAGACAGGAACGCAAGATACGGAGCATCTTGAACAAAAATTGGCCCATAGTATTAACTGATCCAATTCTGAAAACCACTTTACCTGAACATCTCAGTGTAACATTTAGAAAAGCTAAAAATATGGCTACTCTTTTATCTAAAGAGACCTCCACTGAGACTCAAAACATCCAAACCTGGTTACCTACTATAAATGGTTTTCGAAAATGCGCGACATGTCGGGCATGTAACTTTGGAGCCAATACTACAAAATACAGGACCCCTTTTAAAATCAAAGAACAATTTAATAGGGGCAAATATGACTGCCGTACAGAATATGCTGTATACGTTCTCACCTGCACATTTTGTTTGAGATACGTAGGCAGCACCAAGAATCCGGTATATATGCGAATCCTACAGCACATTCGCGCAATTATCAATTGTGACCCGGCCTACCCGGTAGCCAGACATTTTAAGCTCAGTCACAATAAAGACGTTAATTGTCTTTCTTATTTTGTGATCGACATGGCACCGGCACAAAAAAGAGGCGGAGATAGAGACAAAGCATTAAGACAACTTGAGACATGATATATACTTAATCTCAACAGTAAACACCCTAACGGTCTTAATGACAGAGAGGACATGCACACCTTTCTATAACACACTTTACTTGTCTCATAATCATATCCAATTTTTTGCCCTATGTCATAATGAAAGCCTGTAAATCCTGATAGCAATATTTGTAACTGACTTGTAAAACTGTTTTATTATGAAGTTTACTATTATCTTCACCTTTTCTGCATTCAATTTCAATTCTTTCTAAATCACTTTTTAACACTAATTTGCACTACCATCACTCAGCACTTTAAACGTCAATGGGCATTTGCAATATATGGATAATTGACAAAATAGTTGCCCTTTCCCGGGAGCGGGACTGATCATTAATCTAGAAGAATTATCCAAGCATTAGCACTTTATTTGTTTGTGACAGCGACAGCACATATAACATGGAGTGCAAGATCGAGTATAGATCTTAGCGAGGCAGCTCTACTATGCATTAGGGAATATGCATTTATGCAAGGAAACCATTTACTGCATCAGTTTATAGCGTTATTTGCACATTTATTTTAGCATAATAATTTTTACACATGCAATATAAAATCATTGACGGCTTTTATATATGGTCTTTTATATAACAGTTTTTAGCATATTTATATGTTATTTATTATGTGTATATGACAAAGCTATATTATTCAATTCTATGCTGCTAGCCAAATTTGTACAGTCTTACGCATTTAAGCGGAAATAAGGTACAGATGTTATTGTAAAACACAATTAATAATGTGATTTAAAACGTGCTTTCATTTATATTCCATGTCACTGAACAGGAGTGCTACAAACCCAGTGAACATCAAACACTTTATATTTTCAGTATGTTTTCACTGTTTATCACTAGATCACGTGGTGTAACCACGAAAAAAAGAGTGTGTGCATTATTTAAAGTGACCATTACTGCATGTCCGCTATGTGATTAAGGGCAGTCCTTGCCCAAAACGCGTCATGCCATTCTTAACCGTTATGGATAATAAACCTCTGCTGTAACACTCGAAGAGCCGTGTGGTGGTCCGTGTTTTTCTGTGGTCATAACCATTTGAAGCAGAGATTGACCCATATATATATACATATATATATATATATATATATATATATATATATATATATATATATATATATATATATATATATATATATATATATATATATATATATATATATATATATATGTATATATGTATATATATGCATTCCAATAGCCTTAGCTTTTCAGGGTGCACTCAACAGTGCGTTACCTCAAGGGTCATTTGACATCTCTCGCCCTCATCCGGGTAGTTACGTTCGCCTGACGCGTTTCTGTGGTCCAATTACCACTTCATCAGAGGCGTTCTCCTGCATTTCATTGAACTGCGCTTCTTTGACGCATGCTCATTTGTTGATTTGAATATGTGGGACTGACATGATTTTTGAATTTAATCCACACAGCATGCTGGTCTCTGTAGTTCTTTGCGCTGCATTGTTTGTTCAATTGAAGCAGATCTTGGAGATAATGTTTTTTTCCTAATGTAGGATCCGATTTGTGAAAGCGAGTCATTTGATATACAACGCGCTGTGCTGACAGAATGGAGAAGTTCCTTTGTCTTAGCCGCTCGGTGTCTGAGCCGGTGCATCCTGCACGGGAAGGCACCCGTGTTTAACTTTTGCATTCCAATAGCCTTAGCTTTTCAGGGTGCACTCAACAGTGCGTTACCTCAAGGGTCATTTGACATCTCTCGCCCTCATCCGGGTAGTTACGTTCGCCTGACGCGTTTCTGTGGTCCAATTACCACTTCATCAGAGGCGTTCTCCTGCATTTCATTGAACTGCGCTTCTTTGACGCATGCTCATTTGTTGATTTGAATATGTGGGACTGACATGATTTTTGAATTTAATCCACACAGCATGCTGGTCTCTCTAGTTCTTTGCGCTGCATTGTTTGTTCAATTGAAGCAGATCTTGGAGATAATGTTTTTTTCCTAATGTAGGATCCGATTTGTGAAAGCGAGTCATTTGATATACAACGCGCTGTGCTGACAGAATGGAGAAGTTCCTTTGTCTTAGCCGCTCGGTGTCTGAGCCGGTGCATCCTGCACGGGAAGGCACCCGTGTTTAACTTTTGCATTCCAATAGCCTTAGCTTTTCAGGGTGCACTCAACAGTGCGTTACCTCAAGGGTCATTTGACATCTCTCGCCCTCATCCGGGTAGTTACGTTCGCCTGACGCGTTTCTGTGGTCCAATTACCACTTCATCAGAGGCGTTCTCCTGCATTTCATTGAACTGCGCTTCTTTGACGCATGCTCATTTGTTGATTTGAATATGTGGGACTGACATGATTTTTGAATTTAATCCACACAGCATGCTGGTCTCTGTAGTTCTTTGCGCTGCATTGTTTGTTCAATTGAAGCAGATCTTGGAGATAATGTTTTTTTCCTAATGTAGGATCCGATTTGTGAAAGCGAGTCATTTGATATACAACGCGCTGTGCTGACAGAATGGAGAAGTTCCTTTGTCTTAGCCGCTCGGTGTCTGAGCCGGTGCATCCTGCACGGGAAGGCACCCGTGTTTAACTTTTGCATTCCAATAGCCTTAGCTTTTCAGGGTGCACTCAACAGTGCGTTACCTCAAGGGTCATTTGACATCTCTCGCCCTCATCCGGGTAGTTACGTTCGCCTGACGCGTTTCTGTGGTCCAATTACCACTTCATCAGAGGCGTTCTCCTGCATTTCATTGAACTGCGCTTCTTTGACGCATGCTCATTTGTTGATTTGAATATGTGGGACTGACATGATTTTTGAATTTAATCCACACAGCATGCTGGTCTCTGTAGTTCTTTGCGCTGCATTGTTTGTTCAATTGAAGCAGATCTTGGAGATAATGTTTTGTTCCTAATGTAGGATCCGATTTGTGAAAGCGAGTCATTTGATATACAACGCGCTGTGCTGACAGAATGGAGAAGTTCCTTTGTCTTAGCCGCTCGGTGTCTGAGCCGGTGCATCCTGCACGGGAAGGCACCCGTGTTTAACTTTTGCATTCCAATAGCCTTAGCTTTTCAGGGTGCACTCAACAGTGCGTTACCTCAAGGGTCATTTGACATCTCTCGCCCTCATCCGGGTAGTTACGTTCGCCTGACGTGTTTCTGTGGTCCAATTACCACTTCATCAGAGGCGTTCTCCTGCATTTCATTGAACTGCGCTTCTTTGACGCATGCTCATTTGTTGATTTGAATATGTGGGACTGACATGATTTTTGAATTTAATCCACACAGCATGCTGGTCTCTGTAGTTCTTTGCGCTGCATTGTTTGTTCAATTGAAGCAGATCTTGGAGATAATGTTTTTTTCCTAATGTAGGATCCGATTTGTGAAAGCGAGTCATTTGATATACAACGCGCTGTGCTGACAGAATGGAGAAGTTCCTTTGTCTTAGCCGCTCGGTGTCTGAGCCGGTGCATCCTGCACGGGAAGGCACCCGTGTTTAACTTTTGCATTCCAATAGCCTTAGCTTTTCAGGGTGCACTCAACAGTGCGTTACCTCAAGGGTCATTTGACATCTCTCGCCCTCATCCGGGTAGTTACGTTCGCCTGACGCGTTTCTGTGGTCCAATTACCACTTCATCAGAGGCGTTCTCCTGCATTTCATTGAACTGCGCTTCTTTGACGCATGCTCATTTGTTGATTTGAATATGTGGGACTGACATGATTTTTGAATTTAATCCACACAGCATGCTGGTCTCTGTAGTTCTTTGCGCTGCATTGTTTGTTCAATTGAAGCAGATCTTGGAGATAATGTTTTTTTCCTAATGTAGGATCCGATTTGTGAAAGCGAGTCATTTGATATACAACGCGCTGTGCTGACAGAATGGAGAAGTTCCTTTGTCTTAGCCGCTCGGTGTCTGTGCTGGTGCATCCTGCACGGGAAGGCACCCGTGTTTAACTTTTGCATTCCAATAGCCTTAGCTTTTCAGGGTGCACTCAACAGTGCGTTACCTCAAGGGTCATTTGACATCTCTCGCCCTCATCCGGGTAGTTACGTTCGCCTGACGCGTTTCTGTGGTCCAATTACCACTTCATCAGAGGCGTTCTCCTGCATTTCATTGAACTGCGCTTCTTTGACGCATGCTCATTTGTTGATTTGAATATGTGGGACTGACATGATTTTTGAATTTAATCCACACAGCATGCTGGTCTCTGTAGTTCTTTGCGCTGCATTGTTTGTTCAATTGAAGCAGATCTTGGAGATAATGTTTTTTTCCTAATGTAGGATCCGATTTGTGAAAGCGAGTCATTTGATATACAACGCGCTGTGCTGACAGAATGGAGAAGTTCCTTTGTCTTAGCCGCTCGGTGTCTGAGCCGGTGCATCCTGCACGGGAAGGCACCCGTGTTTAACTTTTGCATTCCAATAGCCTTAGCTTTTCAGGGTGCACTCAACAGTGCGTTACCTCAAGGGTCATTTGACATCTCTCGCCCTCATCCGGGTAGTTACGTTCGCCTGACGCGTTTCTGTGGTCCAATTACCACTTCATCAGAGGCGTTCTCCTGCATTTCATTGAACTGCGCTTCTTTAACGCATGCTCATTTGTTGATTTGAATATGTGGGACTGACATGATTTTTGAATTTAATCCACACAGCATGCTGGTCTCTGTAGTTCTTTGCGCTGCATTGTTTGTTCAATTGAAGCAGATCTTGGAGATAATGTTTTTTTCCTAATGTAGGATCCGATTTGTGAAAGCGAGTCATTTGATATACAACGCGCTGTGCTGACAGAATGGAGAAGTTCCTTTGTCTTAGCCGCTCGGTGTCTGAGCCGGTGCATCCTGCACGGGAAGGCACCGTGTTTAACTTTTGCATTCCAATAGCCTTAGCTTTTCAGGGTGCACTCAACAGTGCGTTACCTCAAGGGTCATTTGACATCTCTCGCCCTCATCCGGGTAGTTACGTTCGCCTGACGCGTTTCTGTGGTCCAATTACCACTTCATCAGAGGCGTTCTCCTGCATTTCATTGAACTGCGCTTCTTTGACGCATGCTCATTTGTTGATTTGAATATGTGGGACTGACATGACATGCTTCAATTGAACAAACAATGCAGCGCAAAGAACTACAGAGACCAGCATGCTGTGTGGATTAAATTCAAAAATCATGTCAGTCCCACATATTCAAATCAACAAATGAGCATGCGTCAAAGAAGCGCAGTTCAATGAAATGCAGGAGAACGCCTCTGATGAAGTGGTAATTGGACCACAGAAACGCGTCAGGCGAACGTAACTACCCGGATGAGGGCGAGAGATGTCAAATGACCCTTGAGGTAACGCACTGTTGAGTGCACCCTGAAAAGCTAAGGCTATTGGAATGCAAAAGTTAAACACGGGTGCCTTCCCGTGCAGGATGCACCGGCTCAGACACCGAGCGGCTAAGACAAAGGAACTTCTCCATTCTGTCAGCACAGCGCGTTGTATATCAAATGACTCGCTTTCACAAATCGGATCCTACATTAGGAAAAAAACATTATCTCCAAGATCTGCTTCAATTGAACAAACAATGCAGCGCAAAGAACTACAGAGACCAGCATGCTGTGTGGATTAAATTCAAAAATCATGTCAGTCCCACATATTCAAATCAACAAATGAGCATGCGTCAAAGAAGCGCAGTTCAATGAAATGCAGGAGAACGCCTCTGATGAAGTGGTAATTGGACCACAGAAACGCGTCAGGCGAACGTAACTACCCGGATGAGGGCGAGAGATGTCAAATGACCCTTGAGGTAACGCACTGTTGAGTGCACCCTGAAAAGCTAAGGCTATTGGAATGCAAAAGTTAAACACGGGTGCCTTCCCGTGCAGGATGCACCGGCTCAGACACCGAGCGGCTAAGACAAAGGAACTTCTCCATTCTGTCAGCACAGCGCGTTGTATATCAAATGACTCGCTTTCACAAATCGGATCCTACATTAGGAAAAAAACATTATCTCCAAGATCTGCTTCAATTGAACAAACAATGCAGCGCAAAGAACTACAGAGACCAGCATGCTGTGTGGATTAAATTCAAAAATCATGTCAGTCCCACATATTCAAATCAACAAATGAGCATGCGTCAAAGAAGCGCAGTTCAATGAAATGCAGGAGAACGCCTCTGATGAAGTGGTAATTGGACCACAGAAACGCGTCAGGCGAACGTAACTACCCGGATGAGGGCGAGAGATGTCAAATGACCCTTGAGGTAACGCACTGTTGAGTGCACCCTGAAAAGCTAAGGCTATTGGAATGCAAAAATATATATATATATATATATATATATATATATTTAGAGCCAGCGGCTTGGCACAGAGTATTCAGGCTTATCCTCAGGTCAAAGTGTGAAGTATTGGCACAAAACCACCCTCACAACACACTGACCACACTACAAAAAGACTCCATACCAAATTTATACACAGGTCTTTGCATTACACACACACATTGAAATCAAAATTAAAATACACATTGGATGTATACTTTATAGTTATAGTTATATGCAATTATCCATCTCTCCCATTAGCAGCAGAACAGGATGAACAATGAACATATATGTACTAGTCATAGGTATTCACTTGGCCCGTTATCCCCTCAGCCTTGTGACCAACTTAAATCCATGTGCATACTTCCTGAGGTGTTCACAATCCAAGCAATCCCTTCCACATCAAGAGCGACACAAACATATATGCAGGATGTTCGAAGGTATTCCACTTTCCTGTTACCACATTAACATAAAACATTAAATTCCCAATTTCACATACTCCATACTGTTGTAATGGTCATGAAATCACAGGTTTTGACTATGCCTTGTGACCCATCCCCTCAGCCACTCAAACTACACTTGCCAACAATACACGTTGCTCCCGCTGGTGAAACTTTGATTACGTTGTCGGGACTACCTAAAGCTAATGGAAATAGTTACTTTGTCTTATCCCTCCAGATTAAGCCTTAAGGCACCCGTCGGATCACTATTTCTCCAGTAGGCAAAAGACTGTGACACCGGAAGCTGGCATGCTTCCAAATTGGAGAGATGTTTCCCCTCAGGTGGAGATGTGAGCTGCAGTTGCTCCAGGCAACCAGCCATGGGCGCACACAAGGCACAACAAGACGCTTTGGGTCCAGTCATGATATTCTCAACAACAGAGTACCTTGTGGCTTCAGTCCGGGAAGGGAGCCGGTGTCCTCAGATGGAGGCCGCAATGTCATGCACTGTCGTCCTCCCAATCCTGAGGTAAGAGACAGTCTAGGCTTCCAGCTCAGGTCCCACGGACACTGCAAACGTCCCCCAACACTTTTCGGACATCACACACTACGGAGTGTGAGCTAGCATGGATTTTCTGGTCGTAAGCATAGGTCCCTCATACATGGCAAACTTTCCCAGCACTCCTCGAACTCCTCACATTTTAGCACCCTAGGTGGTCCGCTGATCTTTATGAGCAGACTCGTCTTCACAATGTGATTGCAGCAGACATCAGGACGGCCCTTGTCCAAACCAATGGTCATTTCCACTTGTTGCCACTGCACACTGTCCGGTCCTACAATGTTGTGGAAATGGGGAGATCCTTTCTTTTCTTGGGATCTCTTGGACAAGAGGCCAGACAACGGGCCTTGGAGAGGGCTTAGGAACCCGGACCATAACAGATGGCAATTAGCTGCAGGCCAGCAACTTCCAGGAAAAATCCACCAAGTGATAGTCCTCTTCCTGGAGTATGCCAAGCACCAGGCCTCCACAAGTCTGCAGATAATCCAGTTGCAGTCCCTTCTTCCCCAGTGGTTCCTCTTGTTGATGTCCAGCGTTGAATCAGCGTAGTATGTTTGCAATTCCAAAAGCATCTCTAACTCCTGAGGGAGTAGTTGTACCCACAATGGCCTTTGTAGATGAGAACAGTCCAAAAGGCTCCCTTTGAAATGCAGCTGCCCATCTAAATAGTGTCCTGTCTTCCATCCTATCCTGGGAGTCTTGATCAAGACCCTGCCCACTGGAATGCAGGTGCCAATTCCCCCCTTGTCTCCATCACAGGAAGGTCCCTCAGAGTCAGAGGTCTGCAGTGTCCCTTGAGTCCCTAGTTTATGGCCTTCCATCGGTAATGCACAGATGTAACAGTCCCCCCAGCACCAGATGTGAATTTGAGACCGGCTCACAGTCACACAGAGCCATGAGCCACGAAATGCCAACTTTTGCAAAGAGAATTTTCAAAAGTAGGGGTGCACACCAATTCGTACTGTTTTTTCAAAAATTATCTATTATTAGATCTAAATGCGTGCAGTTTGTACTCTGAACAAAGGTTCAATGTTTGTGACATAACTATTGCAGTGTTACGCTAATGGGTATGGCTCTACCACAACAAAACTGGAAGTAATGGTTTTCACCGACACATAGTATTATGACATAGACACTACATGCATGGCAACAAAAGGGCACTTAGTCCGAAAGTCACCGATCGTTAATGATCTCAAATTGAAATGATGCATTTATGTCGACACAATCGATATACAACACTGCACATCACATAAAATGTCAAAAAAATGCACTTTGGTTAAATGAGATGAATTTAACTACAATGCTCACAATGCAATGTGTGTCACATGTGCATATAATGAAAAAGTGAAGAGGGACTCACTGTCTGAAAATTTGCCGTGATCAAGAATGCTACGTTCGAAACGCGTAGGCGATCACAGTTGTGAAATAAAACGCTGCTAAAAATCCCCGAGTGGAGTGCCATAATTTTCGAACTTGCGTGTGGATATTGAAACAGGATACTGCCTTGATCCCGGCGATGGCACCAGCTCCTGAGTGCTCCCCCTGCGACGAGGCAAGTTGCGAGGTTATATATATATATATATATATATATACATTTCAGACTTCCACTTACATTCAAACTGGTGGTTATACATATTGTACATACTTTTTACTGTGTCCATGTGCGGATTTTCCCCTAAATTCTATCTCCTAGTAATGATTTATTTACCTGGGATCTCAGAGCCTCATTACACGGCGATATGGTCCATTTGTTTTCATTTGTTATTATTTTAAACTCCTGTCACTTCATGAGTCCTTTCACTATGTTCATTATCCAGAGAAGGTGTGCACTATTGTTTTTTTTCGATTGTCCTTTGTTTATGATAACTATTTATACGCTCTGTGTGTTCCTGGCGTGTTGTGTGAACAAGCTCTCGTGTAGAGCGAAACGCGTCACCTTTATTTAATAAAGCGTCTTCCCTGTCATCCATTTTCGGATTCCTGATTTTTGCGAGGCTATTTCAGATTGCTGGGCGTGTGGCTTTTGAGGTCCTGACCTTTCGGTTCCGCCATTATTGAGCGGGACCAGGACTGCTTATATATATATATATATATATATATATATATATATATATATATATATATATATATATATATATACCAAACAATTCCCACCACTTCCGTGTTCCGGCGAAGAAGGAACTCAGACCACCACAGCAGATCAGGCAAGATGTATTTTATTTGCGTTACATCTGCAGCCTTCACGAGCCCTTGATCACATTCAGCTTGCTACATGTCTGTATTACTTTTTATCTGTCTTGCGTGAAATGCCAGTCACGTGACAATAAAAAGGAACAACAGACTATCGTATTTGTTATGATTTACAAACATTGAATGACTGCTTAAATGCAATAGGTATTACACCATGAATCAGTTATACCCAATGTTGGCAAACAAAGTTAATAGTTTTTGAAATTGTAATCATCATCAGACCGGATAAATCCTTATTTGATATATTGTACATACATTCAATTAAAATGTTAACTATGACTTGTACTATGTTTGCAGCAATATTCATTATTCATGTACGACAGTTATACTGATAGATCCTCCTTGTACATGTGACTGACAAAAGTGCTTGAGTGCTACTTATCTATAACTAGTGCACATTTGTACAATAAAGTGCTTTACTAGATGTGCAACAGTGCAAAGATAATAAATATAAAGTGTATTACGTGCATTATATAATAACATGGTTGATAATATTATATTTCATAGCAAATCAATTCCATATATCTTCAACAATAAAATGGTTATTTCCAGCCGGATTAAAAACCACTATTAAAAGTATATATAAGATTTATAAAATGCCATAAAATATCATATCAACGATGTTAATATAAAAAATTTTTAAAATTCAATAGATGGAGAGAGTATACATTACAGATGAAATTAAAATATTTACATGGGCAATGGTTACATAGCAAAATATGATACACCTGAAATACAAAAGATGTTATTGTATTAGTCTTTTGATACATAATCTGGGGATACCTCTACTGTGTGCTTTTTACAAGAAGGCGTACATATCCTTCGCATTATTGAGACCACGTGGCCACTTGCTATCTAATTCTAAAATGAATTTGGTCTCTAGCTGCCTAAGTTTCTTTTCTCTATTGCCGCCTCTTTTGTTGTCAGGGACGGCAGCAATAACGAAATAAGAGGCAGTTAATGTCTTTATTGTGGCACTTAAAAAAGTGCTGTGCCACGGGATAGGCTGCATCATTGTGGAGGATAGCCCTTAAATGTTGTAATATCCTGACGTGTACCTGTAGCTTCGTGCTTCCCACATGATTTAAGCCACAGGTACACGTCAGGACATACACAGCAAAACCCGTATTGCAATTAAAGCTGCCCTTAATTGCAATAGGGGATGTATCAAATGGTGTATGATAAGATGTCTTGTTGCAACCAAATTTGCAAGCACGGCAAACTGTGCATCTTTTAAAACCCCTGGACGGTTTCAATCATGGTGTTGTTTTTATCGTTTCAGGGGAATTTTTGTCTAGATCATTGCCCATGGATCTACCCTTTCTAAAGGTAACAACAGGGGAGGAAGTTAGCCGGTCACCCAGAACATTGTCTGTGAGGACAATGGGCCAATGTTTTTGAACAATTGATCTAATTTTTCTCTCTTCTCGCGAGTAGGTCGTAATTAGTCTAGGATTGTGTGAGGTATTATTAACTTCTCTGGATATAGACCCCGTGGACCCCTCTTTAAAGAGACGTACTCTCGGTCGTGCATCTGATTTACTGATGGCATCATTGATGAGTTTATTGCTATATCCCCTCAGTCTTAATATTGTACGCATGTCTTCAACATAATTGCGAAAATCAGTTTCATCACTACAAATACGCTTGAGTCTAAGAACCTCACCATACGGAATGCTGGCAATGAGGTGCCTTGGATGTGAGCTGTTGGCATGTAATGTTATGTTGCCTGCCGTGGGTTTTCTATATAGGGTACTCTGTAACCTGTTGTTCTCAACACAGAGTTTGACATCCAAAAACTCTATTTGTGTAGTGTGGATGTGAGAGGTAAAGGTTAAATTGAGGTCATTATTGTTGAAACTCATCAATGAACCTCTGTGCGAAAGAGATGTCGCCACGACAAATCATAAAAACATCATCGATGTATCTAAGATACAATGCCATGTGTTGCTCACACACTGTCTTGTATTGGCGCCTGAGGACCTGTTCCTCCCACCAGCCAACGTGTAAACACGCATAGCTGGGGGAAAAACAGGCCCCCATAGCAACTCCCCTCAATTGTTTAAACAGTGTGTTGTTAAAGAGAAAAAAATTGTTGTTTAAACACCAATTGATCAATTCGACAATGACTTTGTTGTGGGCATAGAGTTCAATTGGCCTGGTCGCTAAAAAATGTTTGATTGCTTCTAGACCCTGTGTGTGGTTGATGCTTGTATACAAGGATTCTATGTCTAAAGTTATTAGACATAGATCATCAGACCACATTACATTTTTTATTTTTATCAAAAAATCCCCAGTATCCTTAACAAAACTAGGGAGAGATTTTACCAAATCTTGCAAAAAATGGTCGCTGTATTGACCAATGTTTTCGCTAGCGCTGTCTATGGCAGAGATAATGGGCCTACCCGGAAACGGTGTGACCTCCTTATGTATCTCAGGAATTAGATACAGAATAGGCAACACTGGAAGTTCTTTAAATAGAAATTTACTTTCCTCGTTGGATATTAGGTCCTCTCTTCTCCACTGAGCTAGCATTTTCTATAAAGTCATTCTAGCATTTTCGTATTCTTTGAATGAAGCTTTTTTGTAACAGTTTTCATTGCCTAGTTGTTTATTAGCTTCTGCTATATATTGTTTTTTAGGCCATAAAACAAGATTTCCTCCTCTATCGGATTTTTTTATCACGATGTCACAATTTTTAAACAGTTTTTTAATCAATTTGTCATATGCCATTTTCCTGAAAAAAGAACTGCGCTGCTGTTTGTTTTTCTTAACACTCATATTCAATTTCTTCAAATCGTTTGTAATCATGTCATGGTAAGTATCAATGGAGTCTTTGGGCATGAGAGGAACAAAACATGATTTGTTTTTAAATGGACTAATACCCGCCCCTTTCTGAACATAGTCTATCTTGCGCAATCTTTCTTCTGTAGATAGATCAATCACTGCTCATTGGAGAGTGTCCGTGAAGTAAACCGCACGCAGACTACAGGCAGCTTTCCCCAAAGCTTTATTAAAGGTATGAACAGCCGGTATCACCAGTAAAATCTAAGCATTTGGCCGCAGTCATACACGTTTCGGTTGCCTCTTTATCCAAGGATATGCAGCCTTCAAGTGCTTAAATGACCTGTAATCTGGATCCGCCCGCCATTCCGGCTTTTGCCTCATGAAGGTAGCTGCAGTGGATGTAATAGTATGTCTCCAACAGGTGGGAACCTTGGAGCTTTGATTTATGCGCGGCCTCTCAGCCGCGGGAGATGCACCACCCGGCAATTTGGGGCTACGGAGCTCCAAGTCATGGAGTCTCATTGTGGAGGCATCATGGAGGATTGACAAGCCGGATGTGTGAGTGGAGGCCCATTGGTGGACTTGAAACATTTCAGACAGTGGCACATAACTGAAGAACACTCTACAAGACCCACAAACCAACGCTGACTCATTCGAGTCACCCATTGGAGGGCTCATATTTTTAAGTGGGAGTTGTGGCCTCTGTGACAAAATGACTGTCACGCTGCAGACGAGTGCAATGAGCACAAAACGCGTCTGGCATGAATCGACAGGCATGCTGTAAGCTGGATCCGCCTGCCATTCCGGCTTTTGCCTCATGAAGGTTGCTGCAGTGGATGTCAGAGTGTGTCTCCAACAGGTGGGAACCTTGGAGCTTTGATATGTGTGCGGCCTCCCAGCCGCGGGAGATGCACCACCCGGAAATTTGGGGCTACAGAGCTCCGAGTCACAGAGTCTCAATGTGGAGGCATCCATGGAGGATTGACAAGCAGGATGTGCGAGTGGAGGCCCATTGGTGGGCTTGAAATATTACAGACAGCGGCACATAACTGAAGGACACACTACAAGACCCACAAACCAACGCTGACTCATTCGAGTCGTCCATTGGAGGGCTCATATTTTTAAGTGGGAGGTGTGGCCTCTGTGCCAAAATGACTGTCGCGCCGCTGAGGAGTGCAATGGGCAGGAAACGCGTCAGGCGTGAATCGTCAGGCATGCTGTATGCTGGATCCGCCCGCCATTTCGGCTTTTGCCTCATGAAGGTTGCTGCAGTGGATGTCAGAGTGCATCTCCAAAAGGTGGGAACCTTGGAGCTTTGATATTTATATATATCTATATATCTATATATCTATATGTATATATATATATATATATATATATATATATATATATATATATATATATATATATATATATATGTATATATATATATATATTACCTACTGGCGTGTCGCCAGTAGGTATATATAGTTAGGATTTTTTCCCTATGGGATTTTTGAAAATTCTATGTCTAATAACTTTGGCGTTTGTGGACGGAATCGGCTGAAATTTTCAGGAAAATGGCACATTTTGTTTCTGAGCAGCCCCTGAAAATTTGGGGGGGTTTCCTCAAGGGGGGGCTGAGAAAAAAGGGGGGTCCCAAAGCGCGTTTTCCCCATGTTAATTTCCGTAGGGCGGTTGGCCTCACTTTTAGCTCGAACGGCTGAATGGATTTGCACGAAACTTGGCAAAATTGTAGGGACTGTTAGCCCGATGTGCCTTTGCTAGGTCTCAATATATGTGCTCCAGTGGATTTTGAGAAATTAACGTTCAAAACAAGATATATATCTGTAACAGCGCTCCGGGCTGCGCTCCGGTCCGCTTACTTTTCGCGAAACGGAACTTTGCGATGCGAAGCTGATTGGCTCCCCGGTGTCTGTCAGCATTCTAAACAGTCCGGAGCGGCCGCCATCTTATCTCTCGGTAGGATCGAGAGAGAAGAAGAGGTGAAAAACGAAGGGGGAATTTAATGAAAGGGGGCAAGGTATACCCCTCTTGACCCCCTAGGAATGTTGTTGGGGTTATTAAAGGGTCCCGTGGGGAAAAAAATTGATTTTTCACGGTAGATGCGCTTCCCGGGCCGCAAACTGGTAGCGAAACGGGAATTCGCCATTATAAACATTGTCTGCTCCATCTTGCCTTTTTTCCAATGCCACAATTTTGTCGTGCACGGCAGCCATTTTAGATGCCAGGCCGGTCCCAGGCTATCACCTAGCCCTGCGGATGTAGTTTATGGCCCCAGCTGTAGAGAATCCAGACATGCCAACCCTCCCAATTCAGGGGTGAGACTACTGATTTCAGTGCTAGTCTCCCGCCTCCCGATTTCTGCAAGCAAAAACCCGGGGGCATATTACCAACAACTAGCGATAATTTTTGCCTCTAACTTGTTTAGAGACAAAAATTATCGCCGCACATCGGCGATTTTTATCGCAGATAAACCTTGCTATTAGCAAGGTTTATCGCAAATGCGATAAAAAACGGCCGCAATGCATGAATATCGCTGAAAAGTCAGCGATATTCATGCATTATCGAGCAAATGCTCTTAGCCATGTTATCCACCTCCCATTGGATAACATGGCTAAGAACTGCTCAGGGCAGGTGTTAGCTTTTGGAGATATTCGCGCTTAGGTTTTAGGCCATATATAGTTAGGAATTTGCATTTACAAAACCTTGAAAATTCACTGAAAAAACCATTGGTTATAGACCATATATAGTTAGGGATTAGCCTTTTCAAAACCTTATTTTACTCACACAAAACCATTGAAATTTCATATATAGTTAGTTGCACTAACTATATATCGCGCACCCGCAATCCACTGCTGATGATGTCACATATTACATCATTCATGACATGGTTAGTGACATCACTGATGACATCACTGATGACATCTCAAATGACATCACTGATGACATCTCAAATGACATCACTGATAAAATCACTGATAACATCTCATTTGACATGACTGATCACATCACTGATGATATCATTCATGTGATAATACCATGAACCTCTTCAGACTCTAATATAACCTTAGATACAATCAGTGTAAACAGACAGTCACAGACTGTCACTCATCCATGGAGTTACTCACACACCTAGTCAGTTATGCAAAAAATCAATCACACCTCCATTTTCTCAACTATACAGTTATACACACCTTACTTATTCAAACATATACTAACACATATTTACTCTCTTATACAATCCCTGATACATGTTCACAATGATCCATACAGCCACTCACACATTCACTGGCTCTTATGCACAGTTATTTATATATGTCAACTCTCACATGTACTGTGTTTTACATATGTACTTACTTTGACATGTAGCACTGAGATATCCATTCACTCACTAATACACTCATGCACAGTCAACCGCCCATACAGCTGTTTCCACATGCACTTTTGAACCCATACATATAGTGAATCAACTACTCACACATCTATGTACAGAGTCACACACCTCCCAGCCACCCATACACACACACTCAGTTTCCCATACAAATACTTGGACAACCAATGAATAACCCATACAGTTACTCATATAGCTACTGATCAACATATGCAGCAGTTTGTAGAACAACAGATATAATGATGCACAAATTAAAACAGTTTAGTCACTAACCCATGCACTCAGTGAGACACATTTAATCACTCACTCATACAGTCAGTCATGCACCTACTAAATCCTTCATCCAGACACTTATAAATCCACTCATTCTTCAATATGTAAGACATATTTTAACTTTACAGAAACATACAGTCACTGGATGTTGTCATCAGTGATGTCATCAGTGATGTCATTTGAGATGTCATCAGTGATGTCATCAGTGATGTCACTAACCATGTCATGAATGATGTAATATGTGACATCATCAGCAGTGGATTGCGGGTGCGCGATATATAGTTAGTGCAACTAACTATATATGAAATTTCAATGGTTTTGTGTGAGTAAAATAAGGTTTTGAAAAGGCTAATCCCTAACTATATATGGTCTATAACCAATGGTTTTTTCAGTGAATTTTCAAGGTTTTGTAAATGCAAATTCCTAACTATATATGGCCTAAAACCTATGGTTTTTTCTGTGAATATAGATATATATATATAGATATATATATAGATAGATAGATATAGATATATATAGATATATAGATATATTTCCTGAGGCTGGCTCGCTGTCACACAAACCATGGGCGCTTCTAGATCTGGTGCGCACTCGGCGGCAGAGCCCAGCCGCATATTAATTCCCAATAACAATCTTCAGTTGAAAATTCTCAATGAATACGCACTCTCGGGTTGTTGAATTTTCTCTCCAAATTTGTACATTTATAGTCATACACAATATACGTACTCATTGTGCTAATTTTCATAAAAAATATAATTAATTTAGGAAAGCAAATAATGTGCTCCTTTTGGGCAACAGGTCTGTTTCAACAACAACAACAATTTACTCCTATCATCCCCGCAGTGTATGTACCGGCAATCACTACATGGCAATATACCCTCTGCCTGCCGTTTTCGCTATGTTATATCAAAAAACGGAAATGTATCACTGCTCAATGGAGAGTTTCCATGAAGTAAACCGCACGCAGACAACAGGCAGCTTTCACCAAAGCTTTATTAAAGGTATGAACAGCCGGTATCACCAGTAAAATTTAAGCATTTGGCCTGCCGAGATCGTCACAATGTATGAATGGCGTTGCACTGTTGGAGACAGAGTCATGAATTAATAATCCACAAATGGAAGCGCTTGTTGAATGTCTGCTGATTAAGTTCCACATGAACCCCGCTGAAGCCGGCGGTTCTAATCCTGTCCTATTGCCCCACTTACAGAAGAGCTTTGTAGTTACAAGCCTGTGGCCCCCCTTCAATGGGGTGGTGCTGGTTCAGCGGCAGGACGGCCACTAAATATTACTGCTCAATGGGCAGTGTCCATGAAGTAAACGACACGCATATAACAGGCAGCTTTCCCCAAAGCTTTATTAAAGGTATGAACAGCCGGTATCACCAGTAAAATGTAAGCATTTGGCCGCAGTCTGGCGTGTTTGCGTTGCCTCTGTATCCAAAGAGATGCATCCTTCAAGCACTTAAATGACCCCGCCTCTTATGTAGATGCTCCAATCGCTTGCCGAGAACGGCACTCTGTATGAATGGTGTTGCATTGTGGGAGACAGAGTCATGAATTAATAATCCACAAATGGAAGCGCTTGTTGAATGTCTGCTAATTAAGTTCATTGCTAATCAAAGGAGAAAGGATCACTTGTCCTGCTCAACCTTAAGTATACAGGACTGACAAAGGGTGTCCCAGAAAAAAGACCCTCATGCACGTGATGGGTATGGTGGTTTCGAAGCAGTATATCTTGATTCTCCGCTTATAGATCACGTGTGTGCATAATCATTAGGTCTATTTAGTTATGCAGCCTCCACCCGGAGGTTCTTACCCAAGGTTGGTGCAGTAGTGAGCCAGAGATAAAAATTATTAAAAAACCCAAAAGTCAGAAATTCAGAATTTTATTCTGTCTGGTTTCGGGTCTGGTAAACTCTATTGTAGTGCATCTTGTAAACTGGATAATGAGTAATAGTTGCACTTAGAGTAACAAAATTGAAAAGAGGGGGGGTGGTTAAAAATTGGTCGACATGTTTCTGCCTTGGTTGCCTGGATTCTAGGGCTAACGGGCATTCATCAGGACCGTTAGTGAGATAACGTGAAGGAGTATATAAATAAAGTGCTCAATAAGTGAAAGAAAAAGGTTATTGACCTGTTCCTATGTTTTGGAGGTCTTATGGTACCTGTAACGAGTAAACACAAGTTTGCAACACGCATACAGGGAGGGGGATGTGGGGGGACACACGTTAAGCAGTGATTGCTTCTCATTTCTATCAATTGATAGACATTAAACAACTAAAAAATGGCAATACTTTACAAGACCGGTTTTCATTCATGGCAATGTCAACTCTCTCTTATACTTTCCTTACTCATGCAGATGACTATGGCATGCTTCTGAGTGAAACAGCATGCATGTGTTGGCAAACAAACGTGGATCTATGTTGGTTTGTATAGCAATACATGTGGAATTCTAATGTTGCTATCGGCAGTGATTGTGCCTATTTGTCACTCATTGTGTTGTGAAGTTCATTCAAGTGGCGCAGTGATTAGGGCGGGTCTCGCTTATCAGTGCGTATTCCCCTTAAGTGAGGCACTCGACTTGATGTGGGATACACATCGTGACTGAGACAGGCTAAAAGGTGTTTAATCGTATACTGCGGGTGGAATGAGTGGCAGCACAGATAACACCGCCGCTTCCCGAGTCATTTCATTTTTTACCTCGCGCAATTATTATGCACACTCCCTTCGGTTGATAGAGCTCTTGGAATGGGTTAAAGGGAGGTAAGGATAAGCCAGCAGTTAGGAGGGGCTTTGTTGAATACTTGCGGTTTTGTAGAGGGCGTTTTCATGGTGTATCCTCACGCTACCTATTGCGCCCGTTCCTCAGATTCCCTGTGTGCGCGCTGTTCTGCTCTTACCGAACCGGAAGCAGTTGGTGTTGCTTCCGGGTCGTTTTTAATGGGCCGTGACTGTATTGCTGGTGATCTCCTATTGGTCTAATCCTTTTGTTTATATAACCATGGTGATCGAGCATTGTCTTTGGTTCCGAGATTCCCGGTTGAGATCGTGTTAACACAAGGGAGTATTTCTTTTCATACTCTACGGTCTTACCAAGAATATTAAGTAGAGCGCCGGCTTTTATAGATTAATTCGTAGATCACCGCCTAGTTGTTTCGAAAAAGGGGACTAGGTTCAATAGGCTGTAAATAAATGCGTTGGTGGCATTTGTGGGCTGATTCCCTCCTGTGGTTTTGTAGAGGTTAGGTAATCTTTTCTCTAGGAAATACCTCTGTGTTAGGTATTTTTCTGGGGAACAATGAAATGTTGCAACTGTCATGGAGGTTTTGTGACCACCATGATGGTGCATTGTTCGTAATAAATACGATAGTGTCAGACCTGTGGTAACCCCATAGGTACATAAATGTAGTGTTATTCTGGTTTTCTCTATGACGTATGAGGTATAAACCATGGTGTTCTCAGGTCATGGAGAGGCAAGGGGAGGGTTTCGACTCAAAATTCGTTACAGGATAATTATTTTCTTGCTAAAGACAGCCAAGGTATATTGTCATTCAATCCTTCGCTGTCAGTCATGAGTCTATGTACCCATCTTTGTACCTTTTCAAATAGGGTTCTCTCAGCATTGTGGTCTTTGTTCGGTAAGGTTTTAAGAATCACCCATTGCAGATCAAATACAGTGTGGCCCTTTTCCAGATAGTGGGTGGCCATTTTTGTGGTGCTCTTCTTACATTTTACGTTGCTCCTATGCTCACATATTCTCTGCTTCGCTCTCCTGCATGTCATCCCAATGTAATTCATTTTGCACGGGCATGGGATCATGTATACAACGTGAGTCGTGTTGCAGTTGGTATGGTTGTTCAAGGTCCATTTGAAATTCGGTAAGAGCTGTATTTCTTTCGTTGGTCTTGTGAGACCACAAACAGAACAGGAGCCGCATGGGTAATGGCCTGTCACTTTTGGGTTGCCCCACAGAGAAACATTTTCTCTTGGTGTTTTTGGGGCTGGTCTAGTATGAACTAGAAGATGCTAATTAAGTTCCACATGAACCCCGCTGAAGCCGGCTGTTCTAATCCTGTCCTGTTGCCCCACTTACAGTGGAGCTCTGTATGCAGAAGCCTGTGGCCCCCCTTCTATGGGGTGGTGCTGGTTCAGTGGCAGGACGGCCGCTTAATATCACTGCTCAATGGGGAGTGTCTATAAAGTAAACCACACGCAAGCAACAGGCAGCTTTCCCCAAAGTTTTATTAAAGGCATGAACATCCGGTATCACCAGTAAAATGTAAGCATTTGGGCGCAATCCGACGCTTTTCGAGTTGCCTCTTTATCCAAGAAGGTGCAGCCTTCAAGCACTTAAATGACCCTTCCTCTTATGTAGATGCTACATTTACCTGCCGAGATCGGCACTCTGTATGAATGGCGTTGCATTGTGGGAGACAGAGTCATGAATTAATAATCCACAAATGGAAGCGCTTATTGAATGTCTGCTAATTAAGTTCCACATGAACCGCGCTGAAGCTGGCTGTTCTAATCCTGTCCTGTTGCCCCACTTACATTGGAGCTCTGTAGTCAAAACCCTGTGGCCCGCTTCTACAGGGTGGTGCTGGTTCAGCGGCAGGCCGGCCACTAAAAACCACTGCTCAATGGGGAGTGTCCATGAAGTAAACCGCGGCCAAAGAAGCGCCTAAGGAAAGCCCATCTGTGCCCGTCCGTGCCAGGCCGGGCCAGGTCGTGGCTAGGGATGAGGGACATGGGAAGCCTCGCTCCGGAGAAAGTTCGCTACTATCAGCTGCGGTCTTTGAGAGATAGATCTACCGCCCTCTGTCCCAGCTGTACACCATTCGAGAAGGTGTGGATCTTCTGCCCACACTGTAATCCCAGAGGTCGACCGAACTGTAAAACCAACTCCTATTCTTTGGCCTTGATGAACTGCCGCTCCCTCCCGAAGCACGCAGTGGAAATTCGCCTGCTTCTGGAGAAGCGAGACACAGACGTACTCTTCTTGACCGAGACGTGGTTAACTGAAACGTCGTGCCCTCCCACCCAACTTTTTAATCTGCAGGCTGGACCATCAAACAGGCCGAGGGGGAGGGCTTGCTATTATACATAAAGACACATACGTGTACCGAACCTCCGAGAGCCCCCTTTCGGACTGTGAAAGCCCAGGGTTCTCCCTATAATTATTCCCCACTTGCCCCTTCTCGGGCATTCTTGTTTACAGGCCCCCGGGAGCTCTGCACTGTTTTTGCACCAATCTCCTTGACAAGATCTCCCTTTCCATAAGTAGTAAATCTAATTTTACCATTCTTGGGGACCTTAATATTCACCTTGATAACTTTGAGGCCCCTTCATCGCAAGCTCTGCTGGACATTTTAGGGGTAGTCCAATTAAAACAAATCGTGTTGTGCCCTACACATCTTGCAGGGCACTTAATTGACCATCTTTTCACCAATGTGGGAAATATTAACGGTGATCAGACCATTTCTGTTCCTTGGTCTGATCATGCACTGCTCTCCTTTGTCTGGACCCCACCTGATCAGAATCATATGTTAAGTCTATGTAAGAAACTTAACCGGACATGGTCTAAGCTATCCTCGGAGGAGTGGGTGGACGGGCTAAATAGATCTCCCCCAGTCTATCAAGATGACCCTGCTATTGCTAACGCAGCCTTTAACAAGTGGTTAGATACCACTTTATATTCCATCCTGCCCAAGAAAGAAATGTGCCATCAGACTGGCCCGAATAAGAAGCCCTGGTACTCTGGGGAACTAAAGGGTCTAAAACAATGCTGCAAACGGGCCGAAAGGAAATGGAGGAAAGATTTCTCAGCCACAAGCAAAAATGAATATAGACTAGCGCTCAGAACTTACAAAAACCAGTTAAAAACCTCACAAGCTGGGTATTTTCAGGATAGAATTCTGGACGCAGCCAACATACCTAGGGAAATATTCAAAATGTTCCAATCTTTGGTTACCCCCCCTCGTCCCAGTAGTGTAGCCCCTGATCCCCAGAAACGGTTCGACGACCATGCCGCATTTTTTGCTTCCAAGGTGACCAATATTTACTCTGGCTTTCCGCCATGTGTCCAGGCCCCTGATCCTATCAAGGGAATTGACTTGGTCACCTCTGTCGTCGCCCCAAACTCCCTTGGAACCCTTGAATCATTTCCGCTGCTCGATCTTGCCACCACGGAAAGACTTGTTGGTAATCTTAAATCGGGTTCCCCGTTGGATGCTGCCCCACCACGGCCCTCAAACAGGTTTTGGGGACGGTATGTCCTGCTATAATGCAGGTTATAAATTCCTCCCTTGTGACAGGGGTGGTGCCTCCCACCTGGAAGCTAGCTAGAGTCAAAGCACTCCTAAAATAACCTAATCTTGACCCTGAAGACCTTTCCAATTATAGGCCCATTTCATTGCTGCCTGGCCTTAGCAAGATAGCCGAGAAACATGGTAATCAAATTTTGTCCTCTTTTGTAGAGACTAGGGGAGCTCTCCATCCCACCCAGACGGGATTCAGAGCTAAACAAGGGACGGAAACTGCCTTGGTGGCAGTGGTGGAAACGACCAGGAGTATTGTGGATGGCGGAGGCTGCGCTGCGGTGGTCCTGTTGGACCTCAGCGCAGCCTTCGACACTGTAAACCATCCCCTCTTGTTACACCATCTGCGTCAGGTGGGGGTTGCCAGAATGGCCCTAAGATGGCTTCAGTCCTTTTTATCTGAGAGATTTTTCTCGGTTTTTGAGGATGAAGTATCATCGGAACAACTGCCACGGCATCACGGCGTTCCCCAGGGATCCTCTCTCAGCCCTACCATGTTTAACATGTACATGAGACCAGTAGCTGAGGTGGTTCTTCCCTGGGGAATTCAGCTTGTCACCTACGCCGATGATACGCAGTTGGTGGTCTCCCTTGCAAGGGAATGCACCTCAGACCTGGGGATTAACAATCTTACACCCTGTGTAACCAAGGTCTTAGAGTGGATGACTGCCTCTTTCCTCAAATTAAATGGGTCCAAAACTAATATCATGCTTGTGGGACACAAAGCACCCATTAATCTTGATCCTTGGTGGCCAACCTATCTGGGCCCCCCTCCCATCCCCAAGAATCAGATTAAGAGCCTGGGGGTCTGGCTTGATTCCTCCTTGGGATTTCAAGATCAGGTCAAAAAAGTTGCTGCGACCTGCTACGGTCTGCTTCGAGTCCTCAGGAAGGTCTTGACTCTTCTCCCCTTTGAGGCTAGACGCCTGATGGTCCAGTCGTTGATTCTTTCACGGCTGGATTATGCAAACGCTGTCTACCTTGGGGCCCCCCACAGGCTCCATCCAAATATTGCAAGCAGTGCAGAATTGTGCTGCCCGGCTACTCATAAATGTACCCAGACGTAGCTCTGCGAGGGCCACACTCCGGTCTCTCCACTGGCTGCCAGTTCAGGAAAGGATCCTGTTCAAAACCATGTGTATGGCTCATAAGGCCATATCGAATACCGGCCCCACTATTCTTTGCCCTCTATTCCGTCGACAGCTATCTCTCAGACCTTTGAGATTTAATCAGCGTAATCTGTTAGTAGCACCAAGGGTGAAACGGGCTCGCATGGGCGGCCGTCAGCTCTCCCTCCAAGCGGCCAAGTTCTGGAATCTTCTCCCCAACAACATCAGGCTTGAATCTAACCATCTGGCCTTCAGGAAGCTCTTGAAGACATTCCTGTTTCAGTGAGTGCCTGTACCTTGTTCCCAGGTCACACAGCGCTTGGATGCCTTAGGGTAGCCATGCGCTATAGAAGAGTGTATTCATTCATTCATTCATGCAGACAACAGGCAGCTTTACCCAAAGCTTTATTAAAGGTATGAACAGCCGGTATCACCAGTAAAATGTAAGCATTTGGCCGCAGTCTGATGCTTTTTGAGTTGCCTTTTTAGCCAAGGAGATGCAACATTCAAGCGCTTAAATGACCCCGCTTCTTATGTAGATGCTCCAATCGCCTGCCGAGATCGGCACTCTGTATGAATGGCATGGCATTGTGGGAGACAGTCATGAATTAATAATCCACAAATGGAAGCACTTGTTGAATGTCTGCTAATTAAGTTCCACATGAACCCCGCTGAGGCCGGCTGTTCTAATCCTGTTCTGTTGCCCCACTTACAGTGGAGCTCTGTAGTCAATAGCCCGTGGCCCCCCTTCTATGGGGTGGTGGCAACAGGACAGGATTAGAACAGCCGTCTTCAGCGGGGTTCATGTTGAACTTAATTAGCAGACATTCAACAATAGCTTCCATTTGTGGATTGTTAATTCATTACTCTGTCTCCCACAATGCAACGCCATTTATACAGAGTGCCGATCTCGGCAGGTGATTGGAGCATCTACATAAGAGGCGGGGTCATTTAAGAGCTTGAAGGCTGCATCTCCGTGGATAAAGAGGCAACTCAAAACGCATCGGACTGTGGCCAAATGCTTACATTTTACTGGTGATACCGGCGGTTCATACCTTTAACAAATCTTTGGGGAAAGCTGCCTGTTGTCTGCGTGAGGTTTGCTTCAGGAACACTCCCCATTGAGCAGTGATATATATATATGTATATATATATTTTTCTCCCACAGCAGAGCCATGCGGTGCACAGCAATCGCCTCCTAACCCCTGCCTCCAACGACGGGGTTCCACAGCGGGATTGCGAATCCCACAATATACTACAAAGACTCTGAGTTCAGTCATGAAAGAACAGCATGCCATGGAATACAATCGTTGCGAAAGTGGTCTTTTAATTCACCAAGGTTTTGACAATACTCTACGCGTATTGGGGTTGCCCCCTTGCTCACGAGTAAACTGTGTCAGTTTCACATTGATTTAAATAAACGCACCATGTGATCCCAAGTCAAATAGACATAGTGAGCAGACTTAACATTATCGAGATCATTCACTCAAAAATATAAATGAATAATTAAAGATTTTGTCCACAATTTAACAAAACAGATTTAATTGAAATACCGGGCATTGCATATATTCATTATTGCAGTGCTGTGAGGAATGTTACACAAACGTATTAGACAGTCAAAATTCCGTAACTTTATTGTCCGCTTTTTGTTCATGCTCCCTTCTGCATAAGAACCTTGCAAGGCACCGTCTCAGGCTCTTAAAGATATTTGTAACTCAGATACCTTCTTCTCACATACTGCAATTTACATAGAATCTGAAAGAAAAAAACAGACAGTAGTAGAATTATATACTGTCAAAGGAACACATAACCATACTTATTAAAAAACACAAAAACACAGTCCAAATCAATATACAAAAAGGCTTGCTAAGGTTTAATACGGTTCATTTTACAGAGAACAATTAAAAAGAACTAAAGTTACACATTGTGCAGCTAGGTCTTATTAAGGACTAAGTTATAGATTTCCCGACATGAAAATCATTAACTAAATCACTGCTAAGCGGGAGATATCCTAGATGAACAGAAAGTTCTTCATCACAGTTATGCCCTACTGGCATCAATGTCTGATACTGGATAATTATTCTTGATTCAAAGTGTCTCCTCTTTCGTTAACTCCGCTCGTGTCCAACACACAAAAGGTTAATAAATTAACATTTTGATTATGATGTGTCTGAAAATGTCTTGCCACTAGATACTGCCTGTCACCATTTTTTATGGCACAAAGGTGCTCCAATACACGCTTTTTCGCTTTGTGTGTTGTGATTCTAATGTATGTTTTTTTGCACGGTAGCCGGGGGTATAGACAACATGTTAAGTGTTTCTGAATAGTGAAAGTTTTACAATTAGGAGACAACTTACATTCCTTACAATTTTTACTGTTCTTACACACTTTACAATTACGGCAAGTATTGAAGCCTTGTATGCCTAGGGTTCTTGGGATTGGTGATTCCAGGGCTCTGCAAAGGGTATCCTTAAGGGAATTTGCCTTTCTGAAAGTCATTTGTGGTGCCGGTTCCACATGCTCAGCTATGTCTTTATCTGTTTTAAGAACTTCCCAAAATTTGGCATGTCCTTTTCTTACTTTATGGGCCTATATGTTAAAGGTGGTGATGAATCTAATCTTGGGCTCAGGGTCTGAGTTCACTTTCTCTTTTTTATTGAGTAATATCTGTATGGATCGTTTTTTTACCTCTAGACTGGCCTTCTTTATAAGGGACATGCATTTCGCCCGCAACAATTCACAGGGCGGAATACTTTCAATTAAACTGCTAGGGTGACAACTCCTTGCCTGTAATAAACTGTTTCGTGCAGTTTCTTTACGGAACAGAACACTTAAATGTAGCACCCTTAGCAATCAATCTAAGATCCAAAAACTCAATTGTATCTTTAGAGAATTGACTAGTTAGTTTCAGGTTGAAAACATTGTCATTAAGCATATCAACAAATTCATTGGCTACCTTCTCACTTTCATTCAACACACAACAAATGTCTTCAATATATCGTGCCCATATAACTACTTTAGCTTTCGTGATGTCCAACTTTATGACAACTGACTCCTCCCAGTACCCTAGATAGAGACCTGCAAAGCTAGGAGCAAAGGAGGTCCCCATCGTTGTTCCGAGGGTCTGTCTGAAGATCTCGTTGTCAAAAATAAAGAATTTTCGTATAAGGCAACATGTCATCATTTCAATTAACATTTCCGTGTGGAATAAGTAGGTTTGTGATCTATCTCTAAGAAAGTGACAGCAGGCTTTTAGACCAAGATCATGAGGAATAAAAGTATATAAACTTGTCATGTCTAGGCATAACAGATCATAATATTTTTTCTATTCAATGTTGTCTAGCTGTCTTAGAAAATCCCCAGTATCTTTCACATAAGAGGGGAGGTTTTGTACCAGGTGTTGAAGAAAGCAGTCGACGTACCTTGATGTGTGTTCTAGGCAACTCCCCCTGGAGGACACAATAGGTCTCTCAGGGGTGTTCCGGTTGTTTTTATGGATTTTGGGTAAGAAATAAAGTGCAGGCAACTTAGGAAATTTACATGCAAGAAAATCATGTTCACATGTCTCCAAAAACCCCTTGGCTTTGCATTCTGCCAGTTGTACTTGGTAAGTCTTTACAGATTTATCATATTCACATCTGTTACTCAATTCATATTTCTCTCTATCTGAGAGTTGTTTCATACCTTCCTCTATGTACATTTTTTTCGACAACACAACATTCCCTCCTTTGTTAAATTTTTTTATGACTATTGTATGATATTATTTTCTTAAATTCTCAAAAGCAGCTATGTGTGCCTGTGAAACATCTTTCTACCGTACAACTTTTCCTTTGAGAGATCAAGAAACTATTGCATTACCCTTCTCTCAAACACATCTATTGCATCATATATATATATATATATATATACATAATGGCATGTGCATAGGGCGTTGTAAGGTATATTTAGGGTTTAGGGGTGTTATGTTATGTTATACAGATTTTTAGAACATACTATTAGCCAGGAGGGTGTCCTGACACTAAGCAGGTGTGAGTCTAGCCAAAATGGTTGCACAGTAAAATTATTAAACTCGCAAACATTTTCTCTGCTTTCTGAAACTAGGTTTTCAAACCCTTCTTCTCACCCATTACCATTCATCTGTCCCCTGATCCATTCTTCAGTCTTTCCTTCCTCAACCTGTTGGTGGTTCTACTAACGGTAACTCTTTTCAGTACACAGGCTTTTTAGGTCTTGGTATAGCTTTAGCTGTCTGTTGCAAAAGTTCTTGTCATCAATATATTGAATATTAGTGGAAAGGAGTGGGCTTTGGTGAAGACCTCTTCAGCGATCAGTGTTTATACTTTTTCCAAGGTTTGCCATTGGTTGGATGGGTTATTCGTCAGTGCTGTAGCATTTTGAGGATGGTTATGTTGGCTATTTTGTGTGATAAACTAGTTCTTCAAGATGATGTGTTGTTTGAAATTGAGTCCTGGCGTGTCTTTTATGTCTTTATTTCGCTGGCACAATGACATTGAAATAGCTGATCGTTGGCTTTACTTCTTGCTGTTTGAGCCTAACTTGACATAAATAAAGGCGCAGTTTCACTAACCAGCCTGTGAGGTCATTTGAATTACACTGCCATCATGAACATATTTACAGCTTTTTGTTCACAAAGTGAAGATGTGATGGCACGCTAGTTTTTTTCCAAATGCACAAAGTATACTGTTCCTTTATTAAAAACAGCTACCTTGCAATTTTTATTTTGCTGTTCATGCCTTTTAAGTTCAACGCTTTCAACGTCAATCATCTTCTGTCTCGATTTCATAACACTCTTCTTAGAGGGTGCTGCTTAACTCTGCTAATGGATCCCTATTTAACTGTGATTAATTTTTGTAAACAACCAATATTTTCTTCTCCTACATAACTTGTTCTTTATATTTAATGCTGTGAATTGTACGCAACATACATAAATAATTTGCAACATTTTGTATAGTAAACCACTTATCTCTAAGCAGAAAGTCTGCTTTACCTCTTTTGTCTTCATCTTAATAAGGCTATGATCAGCATGTGAGAAGTCTAGCCAAATGATTTAATATTGCAAACTTTTAAATATCAGACAAAAATGGGATGTCCTACTATACCTAACCTATCACACCATACCTAGTGTAACATATCTAACTTACCATACCAACCTGCTTCATCTACCTACTATACCTTTCCTACCATACCTTATTTACCTACATCTTCCTGATATACCTGCCAAACCTACCTACAATACCTACCTACTCTACCTATTTACCATACTTAAGCCTACCAACCTATGATATTTACCTACTTACCATATTTAAGATAACATACTTACCTTACCTACCACAACTAATTTATTACACATTCCACACCTGTTATACTTATCAACCATACCTGCGAAACCTACCATCCATAACTACTTACCTACCATACCTACTTCCTCACTATACCAATAATATATACCCACCATATCAATCTACCTTAGCTACAGTACCTTTTCTTCTACATTTGACCTAAACTACCACATGGTACGTAGGTTATCTACGTACCATGCCTAACTTCCCATACCTATTTACAAACAATGCCTAGCCTATCGTACCTAGCATGCCTAACTTACCACACAAAAATTACCTTCAATTCTGCAGTGTGTATATTTTATGTTTTTGAGTAAAAAGGCTGGTGTAAAATTAGTAAGAATCTCTAATAACGCCCTAAGGTCCTGTAGCCTGCTACAGGAAGGTTAGGATTGCAACTTTTGAAGGCATGACATTTTGAATGCCCTTGCGTCTTTAAAAATACTGTTTGCTGTGCCAATATTTATTTTCCTTGCTCCCTTCTTTCCTCTTCCATTATTTTCAGTGTGCAATTGGTCTATTTACATTTCAGATATCTGTCACTGTATACTTTATGTAGTAGGATCTATTTGGGACCCTACTCTGTGTTTCACTAACATTTCTATTATAATATTTTGTGTTGCAAAGCACCTTTTTGCGCAACTAGATTGCACTACATAAAAATAAGGTACACGTAAAAATTAAAAAGAGTAACCCTAATGTGTTTTCACTCAAGTACATATATGTGTTTGTTTTGGCCATACCTTCTCAGAATCGCTCTAATGTTTAAACTATTAGCTAAATGTTGTGCACCAAATCCACGTATGGCATTTATATGTAAAATATATTTTATCCCAACAGATGACTCAATGTTCGGTCGATTTCAGGAACTACAACACAGGTAACTTATGCCAAGTAAACAAAGCTTAACAATTGCTTCTCCTTATTGCTAATGTGATCCTGTTACAGGTGGCCAAATTCCACGTGCTCTTTCTCCTTTTCCTATTGTACTACGTTTGGCCCCAAGCTTTTACATTTTATGAGAAATTAAATTATTGGAAAGGAGAATGACATGTATTTATTTAGGTAGTACTACGAGCGACATCTAAGGATCTTTATGAAAGATGGTTGGCAGTGGAGCACAAAAGGCAGGGTGAGTTGGTGTGGGGAGTATGGAAGGGGATGTAGAGTAGCAGGCTTTAAGGATCATTCCAATAACGTAAGTAAGTAGGCATGCAGGTTTTCTAAGACATAGTGACAAAGGGGCAGATGTACGACCCTTACATTTAGGGATTCACGAATTGCGTTGCTTTGCGACTTGAAATTTGCGACTCGCAAAATGCAATTTACAACAGTGTCTCAGACACTGTTAGAGATTCCTAATGGGGTTGCAAATTGCCTGCCTCATTAATAATTATGAGGCAAGTGCTATTTGCAAACCTATTAGGAATGGCTAGCACACCAAGAGATGGTGGCTTGCTGGGGTCAGCAGACCA
This sequence comes from Lissotriton vulgaris, assembly GCF_964263255.1. Lineage (NCBI taxonomy): Eukaryota > Metazoa > Chordata > Amphibia > Caudata > Salamandridae > Lissotriton > Lissotriton vulgaris. The sequence continues at coordinate 326,685,524 of NC_141689.1, forward strand.
CTGTTGGACCCGGGGTCACCGGTCCACCTAGGGTAGCCTGGCACCAAGTGGGAAGGCCTATCTCCAGGACTTCTGTGTTGTGGAGAAGTGTGGCTCAAGTGGTTGGAGCGGCAGACCCTGATGCAGAGATCTGGCCTGGACCAGGGTTCAATTCCCCGCCTCGGCGGGTCTTGGGCTCAAATTTCCCCAGACCTGACAATTCTCGCCTCGGTGCCTATTCCAATCATGGAGTCCCACTCTGTAACTCTAGGCAATAGCTTGCTTAATCTCCACAACGGCCCCTCGCAGTGGGATGCCTGGCTTTCACCCTGGGGATGCCCAGTAATGGGTTATCTCGCAGGGGAATACCAGGACGGGTTCCCTAAGCAAGCGCTGGGACGCTTTCGGGCAGCCATGCGCTCTACAAATCAAATTTCATTTCATTTCATTTCATTCATTTCATTTCATTACTTGCGTCACACTCAACTCAGTAACTCAGCGCACCTCCAACCTAAAAATGACACCACACCGTCTGTAGAAAAGAATGGAAATGCTTTATCTTATGCTTTAGAACCTTTTTAGTTTCTAGCAGTGAATAACTTTACATCTTTAGCACTTCCACATATAATTAATCGTTTCAATAAAAACATGACATTTCATCTGATTATAGAACAGTTCACAGCAGGCCAGATTAGCAATTTCACACAACCTATCTTCTAACGTAACTTCGCAGTTCAGAATTAGGTCAAGCATCAGGTTCTTTAAAAGTTATATCAATTGACAATTGCAGCAGTTCAGTAACCAGAAGGAAAACCATGAAACACTTCACAAATGAGATAGGCAGATAATTTCACCCCTTCAATCTGATGGTTAATGACTTGGGGTTAGGTAGACAAAGGTAGAATATTATGTGGCAGTTAGTTTGTGGCTTAATCTAGTCCATAGCCTTCCTTGCCTGCCAAAATGCTCACCTGCAACTCCTCCTTCCAAGATCACAGTTGTCCCCCTGTTTCTCCTTTATTCTCGCTACTACGCGTTGGTTTCCTAAACACTCAATTTAAACAACCAGGCAGTCAAGTTTCCAAAGCGAATGAATTAGTCCTTCCCCTCCAGGGCCTTACCGAAACTCCAGAGCTCTTGCTGGCTTATCTCTACCTCCAAGAGCCGGCATAATCGTTTCAACCACGCCCCAGCCTCCTGAGCCAGAGGCCAGGAAAGCAGACAACAGGGGCGCTACAGGCCCTTTCCGGTTCCTTACTCCCCCTCCAAACTTCTCAGGCCTTCTCAGTGCTTCTCAGTGCTCTCCCCGGCCTGCTGACAAGAACGGTCTCAAGAAAGTAAGAGCGGATAGTAGTACAGCATTGAGCTCTCCCCGCTCCCTTTCAGGCCAGTTCCGCGCTTCCTCAAACTCGCTGACTGGGGCGGCCAGTTACGCCCATTTGCATCACTTCTGACAGGCGGGCTGGCCCCCTCAGGCACCAGCTTACATGGAAATCCACTGGGCGGCGCACCGAGGCCCGCCTCCTATCTCCAGCGCGGGGTTTTGGAAAGCAGGTCCGGTATGCTCTCTCTCCCGATCCGCAGCTGGAGCGCCTGGGAGCAGACGCGCCACTGAAGCGAATCTGAGGGCTGGCACTGGAGTAAGTCTCTCCTCCCTTCTTTTTACGGTACTGAGGCAGTAGGGGCAAGTCTCTTGCAGCGCACGGAGGGGGCCCTGAGCCTTTAGTAGCTGGCTCTTATGCCGGCCAGCACTTGCCCTCCGCAACGGTGATAACCCTGCAGCGGATTCTTGTCATGGAATTTCTTCCAGTCTGACAGGGGGGGATAACCTCCACCAACTCTCTCTACTGAAATTGGGGCACTTCGTCTGCGCTGTCCCCAGGAGTTCCTCTACCTCCAAGGACAGGGCCGCAGCGGTTCAAGTCCCCTTGGGGTTCCACTCACCACCTTTTCTCCTGGCAAAATGGGGACCCTCGGCACTCTGGCGATCTCGATGTTCAGTCAGGGGCGGAAGAGTTCAGTTACCTCATTTCACTCTGGTCTCAGGTTGAGAGTTTCTGCAGGTCAACGGGCAGGGGTAGCATCAACAAGAAAGGGGGACAGCCCCTGGAGACAATCAACCCCTTCTGTGTGCTAACCTCCTCACTCCACAGCCTATACTCCTGCCTGCCCACTTCTACCCAAAATGGCCGTCCAACATTCCGCCTTATATAGCCTGGGCCCAGAGTGACTAGAGTGGACCAGAAGGTTCTGGAACCCCTCATGTCACCCTCTGGCCCAAGGCAGTGAGGTAATACTGAACAGACCACCATTTTGTGAGAGTGCACTCCTGTTTCGTCCCATTTTGAAAGGAGCACCTGCGCCTCACCATTAATCAGTAATGATGGTGCGCCCAGGTTTTTTTTTAAGCCAACACACAGAACAAAAAAATACAGTGGACACAAAAATGGGAAGGCAAAAAGGGGAAAAATTAAGGAGGGACCACCCAAAGGGCTCAACCACCATGCCTGTGACTGCTTTTTTAATACAGCAGTGTTTTTTGTAAATGTAGCCTGTTTTCAGTTTCATTTTTTAAGAGCAGGCTGTGGTCCCTGGGACCACTGCCTGCTCTTAAAAAATATTTTCGCACCTCCCATTTGAGAGTGGCTTGCCATATACTTGAGGTAGGTGGTTAACTGCAAGTGTTTTACAACCAAAAATGCTGTTGCAAAAAAATGGTACATACCATTTGGGTTTGCTATTAAGAAGGGCCGCCCTTCGTATGCCCATTCCTAATAGCGAGTTGCAAACCCAATTGTGCGAGTTGGTAATTGGTTCCTGAGTTGTAAAATAGTGTTTGTACATGGACCAGACCAATTTTACGGTTGCAAATGGGCCGATTTACTATTTGCGACCCCAAAAAACTGTTGTACATCTGGCCCAAACTATTTAAATTTAGATTTTAAAGTCACTCATGTTCCTGCAATGTGTCCTGGGCGCTCGCTCTTTTCAATGTCTTCGGACTGGCAGTTCTCAGCCTAGCTGAGCATCATAGCACACGGACAATAAGCTGCAGCGCATCAAATGAAATGTTTAAGAAGTACTGAGAAGGCCAACAGAGACAGGTTTGGTCTTTTTCTACTGGTGATTTGTGGGCCTCTTTTGATTTGATTTTAAGTTTTTCTCTCCGTTTTTCCTTTGATACCATGATCGGCCCCAAGCAAATATTTTCCCAGTTGCATGGTGATGAAGGATTGGAGAGAGATGGCAGTTTTGGATGGACATGCTTGTTATTTTTCTACCGTCTCAGAAACCCTTGAGAAGTGGATGAACGACAATAAGCTGGGTAGGGTGCCTTCGTGCATCCAGGGATTGGTTAGGCTCCAGAAGGAATAAAAAGTAAAGAGTTTGTTTTTTAGGTAGTGACTGGAGGCCCCCAAACCTGAGCCATAGCGGGTCCCTCTGCTGTAAGGGTTGAGTAAAAACACACAGAGCCTCCAATCGGTTTAGAACACATTTTCTGCATTAGGCCGTTAGTTGGGTTATTTACCATCTATTAGAAGCAGTCCATAACATTGGCATTCCTTTTGAACCTAAGGGTTAGATGATTCTCCTGTAGCGGGCAGTTGTTTAGGTGGTTTACTAACAGCAAAGGAGAATGAATAAGAGGGTTCATTATTAGATGTTTTTTCAAGCAATTGTGACTTGCATATTATAGGGTTGAAAGAACCTCAAACAGTGTCCATGCGACAAAATGCACCTCATTTTATCATCCCATTGCATGGTAGTTATTCTTGTGCAGTGGAGCTGTGTCTAGAGTCTCCTGACATTTTCTTTTCATGATGATGGCATGTTGCTAAGAAGAGGACTAGACTCAATTGAGTGATTGGTGCCCAGCTTCGTTTTAGGTCTCGCCTAGGCAATACAGTATACACTATAGTGTAAATAAGCTCCGCCTACTCTCCACCTATCTCCGCCCATTATTTTCCTTGGCTGGTATCTTAAATGGTGGCTTCTGATTGGTTGTAGGCTCGTTAGTCCTTCCTTATGATGGAATGTCTTCATTTGTGTCCTTCCAAGGCTATTGGCCCCTTTACTGCACAGACGACTTTTCTCCGATGCCTTCTCACAATCCCATAATATTGCAATGCCAATGCTTGTTTTATTTTTCCCTCCCCACAATGCTTGTTTTATTTGTCTCTTCCCACTGTCATCTGAGATCTCTCTTTAATTATTTATAATTATTACAGCCCAAGCCTCGCTTTAATGATTTATGATTAATAAAGCCCACGCCGCGGACCTTCTTTTAACTATTTATAATTAATAAAGCCCAAGCCAGGATCGAACTCTGCTCTCCAACTCCAACGTCAGCAGCTTTATATGTTACGCCACCTCTCCTTGCTTGAAGATAAGTCCCTTAAAGGGGTTTAGCTTCATTTCCATTGCTCGCTCTGTAACTGCCTCTAAGGCTGGTACAAGGGTTATGACCATAATGCATTTCCCCTGTGCTGTGGCTCTATCTTTTGCTACAGCGGTTTGAATTGCTGTCAGAATTTTTTCAGTTGATGTAAATTTCATTTCTGCTTGTGTATACAAATGTGATTTGTATGCAATTTATACTTTTTCACCTTCGTTAAAAGTTACGTAGGTGAATCCGCATTGACCCGGAATGATTTGGGTCACTAAGTTCCGTAGGTTTACGCTTGTTTGTAAGTGTCTTGTTGCTAACATGTCAGCTTGAAGAGAACGCAGTATATCTGTGTGTTCCTGTGTCCAATGTGTGATTTTAAAATCAGGCTTGATTAATTCGTAGAGCGGGTTAACCCTTTCTGCGTAGTTCAATCAGAATGTATGTTCTTCCAAAATTCAGGTAACCTAGAATTGACTAAGTTTGTCTGCGTTTTTGGCGGTTGGAGCAGCGCACACTTTTCTAAAAAGTTGGCTGCCAGGCTTTTGCCTTCACTTGATAGTTCATATCCTAGGAAAAGGACGTTGAGATGGGCAATTCTTGATGTTTTTTTCAAATTGAATTTATAACCCTCAGAGGCGAAGCCTAGTATAATGGTGTTCACCCTGTTCAAGTAGCTGTCCAGGTCATCATCAGATAGATATCATCGACAGATGGCAATGCCTCTTCATCATATATTTGTAGTAATTCTGTTACCCTTTCTGAGAATAACCTCGGGCTGTTCTTGAAACCTTGTGGGAGTCGACAAAATTTACCTCGTGTCCCCATTATTGAGAAAGCTTTCAAATGACTGCTTTCATGTGCAATGTTTTAACAAAAGAAACCGTTAGAAATATATAATGTGGTTTTATATTTTTTACGCATGTTATTCATTGATGCTGTACTATGTGCATTTTTGCACTGCAATTGTTTAACAACAAGAGTTTAGGTGTCTGTAATCCAAAACTAAATGATATGTATTGTTCGGTTTGGAAACAGGAAACAAAGGATTGTTCATTGATGAGGTGCATGTTTCAATCACCCCTTGGTATTCAAGTTGATCTAAGTCAAGTCAAGTCAAGTCAGATAATTTATATAGCGCGCTACATACCCAGAGGGTCTCAAGGCGCTTGAAGAAGGGTGGGGAATTATTGGTCGAATATCCAAGTTTTAAGTTGCTTTCTGAATGCTGGGTGGTTTAGAGTGAGGCGAAGGTGAGTGGGAAGTGAGTTCCAGGTTTTAGCTGCCAGGTAGGAGAAGGATCTTCCTCCCATGGTGGTTTTGTTGATGCGAGGTACAACAGCAAGGGCTTGGTTGGAGGAGCGTAGCTGGCGGGAGGGGGTGTAGAAGGAAAGTCGTGTGTTGAGGCATTCGGGTCCAAGTTCGTAAAGTGCTTTGTGAGCGTGGGTTAGGAGGCGGAATGTTATCCTCTTATTAACGGGGAGCCAGTGGAGGTTTTTCAGGTGACTAAAAATGTGGTCTTTACGCGGGATGTCTAGTATGAGTCTGGCTGATGCGTTCTGGATGCTTTGGAGTTTTTTCTGAATTTTTGCGGTGGTACCGGCGTAAAGGGTGTTTCCGTAGTCCAGGCGGCTCGTGACCAGTGCATGGGTGACCGTTTTTCTGGTTTCGGTGGGAATCCAGCGAAATGTTTTTTTGAGCATGCGAAGAATGTTGAAGCAAGATGATGAGACGGCGTTGACTTGTCTGTTCATCGAGAGTGAGGAGTCCAGGATGACGCCCAGGTTCCGTGCGTGGTCCGTCGGGAAGGGTGCTTTTCCGAGGGCCTCTGGCCACCAAGAGTCATCCCAGGCGGATGGGGAGGTACCTGTTCTGTTTTGTCTGAGTTCAGTTTCAGACGGCTGTGCTTCATCCACTCGGCTACTTCTTTCATTCCTTCATGTTGGTTGGTTTTGGCGGTGTTCGGGTCTTTGGTGAGTGAGAGGATCAGTTGAGTGTCATCAGCGTAGGAGATGATGTTGAGGTTGTGTTGGCTAGCGATGGTCGCGAGGGGGCTCATGTATACGTTGAAGAGGGTGGGGCTGAGTGAAGATCCTTGTGGCACGCCGCAAATGACTTCAGTGGCCTCTGCTTTGAATGGTGGAAGGCGGACTCTCTGAGTTCCTCCGGTAAGGAACGAGGTGATCCATTCCAGTGCTTTTCCTTGGATTCCGATGTTTCTGAGGCGTTGTAGGAGGGTGCTATGACAGACTGTGTCAAAAGCTGCGGAGAGGTCAAGGAAGATGAGGGCGACTGTGTCTCCATTGTCCAGTAGAGTACGAATGTCATCTGTAGCTGCGATGAGTGCGGTCTCAGTGCTGTGTTTTGCTCGGAATCCGGACTTTGAGGAGTCGAGGGATTTGTTGGTTTCGAGAAAGGCGGCGAGCTGGTTGTTGACAGCTTTCTCGATGACTTTGGCCGGGAAAGGAAGGAGCGAGATGGGGCAGTAGTTTTTGAGTTCGGTGGGGTCAGCTGTGGGTTTTTTCAGAAGGGCGCTGAGTTCGGCGTGTTTCCAGATTTCCAGGAAGGTGGCGGAGTTGAGGGAGCAGTTGATGACGTCTCGGAGGTGTGGTGCAATGATGGAGTCTGCTTTGTAGAAGATGTGGTGAGGGCATGGGTCTGTGGGGGATCCTGAGTGGATGGAGTTCATCAGGCGGATGGTGTCCTCAGTGGAGATTGGGTTCCAGTCATAAAGGATGTTTAAGGGGGGTGAAGGTGCGGCAGAAGGTTGGATGGGTTGGTCTCCAGGTTGGTTGTTGAAGCTGTTGTAGATGTCTACGATTTTGTTGTGGAAGAACGAAGCTAGGGAGTCGCAAAGGGTTTGAGAAGGAGTGATGTCGTTGGAGTTGGCTGAGGGGTTGGTAAATTCTTTGACGATGTTGAATAGTTCCTTGCTGTTGTGGGCGTTGTTGTCTAGTCGGTCTTTGAATGCGGTTTTCTTGGCAGTTCGGATCAGTTGGTGGTGTATGCAGGTGGCGTTTTTGAAGGCGTCCCTGGTGATGGTGTTTGGGTCTTTTTTCCAGGCCTTCTCAAGGGAGCGACAGAGTTTCTTGGATTTCTTAAGATCATCGTTGAACAAGGGAGCGTTTTTGCTGCCTAGTTTGATTTGAAGTTTTTTCAAAGGTGCTAGGTTGTCGGCGCTGTTAGTTAGCCATTGAGTGAGGTTAATGGCTGCTTGGTTGGGGTTCGAAGAGTGGGCAGGGGGGTTTTGAAGAAGCGATGAGGAGATCTGGTCAATGGTGATTTTGTTCCAGTTTCTCCGCAGAGTAGGTTGAGGATGGTTGTGCGTTGTGGTCTTTTTGTAGGAAAAGTGAACGCAGCTGTGGTCCGTCCAATGGAGAACTGTGGTGTGACTGAAGGAGATATGTTTGCTGGAGGTGAAGATGGGGTCGAGTGTGTGACCTGCGTAGTGAGTGGGGGTATTAACAAGTTGTTTGAGTCCGAGGTTGGCGAGATTGTCCAGAAGGGTGGTGGCGTTGCTGTCGTTGCTCTTTTCCAGGTGAAAATTGAGGTCTCCTAATAGAATGTAGTCCTCGGAGGGGAGGGCGTGTGGGGTGATAAAGTCAGTGATGTCTTCACTGAATTGTGCATGGGGTCCAGGTGGCCTGTAGAGGAGGGTGCCTCTGAGTTTGGTCTTGGGGTCGGTGTGGATCTGGAAGTGAAGGTGTTCAGCGCTCGCGAGGTTGATGTCTGAGCTGGTTGAGATGCGGATGGAATTCTTATGGACGATTGCGATGCCTCCTCCTGTTTGTTTGGTGCGGTCCTTACAGATGATCTTGTAGCCGTCCGGGATGGCAATGGTGATGTCTGGGGCTGATGAGGCGTTCATCCATGTTTCTGTTAGGAAGGCGACGTCCGGAGAGATGGTGTCAAGTAGATTCCAAAGGTCGATGGCGTGTCTGTGGACCGAGCGGGTGTTGAGCAGGATGCATTTAAGGTGGTTAGTGTCAGAGCTCTGTTTGGTGTTCGTGGATGAGGAGTTGGTCTTGGTGCCGTCATATTTACAGGAGTTGCAAGTGAAGGGTCCATGGGTGTGTCCAGGAGCGGCTTGGGCGCAGTTGGGGAGTCGGCCGTGGTTTAGGGCTAGGAGGGTGGAGGCGTCGTACGTAATGCGGGTGGGGAGGGTGGTACGGGGGCCAGGGGGTCTGGCACTGGGCACGGTCCAGGCGCGGACGGGCGTAGACGGGCTTACCTTTGGCGCACCTTCGGCACGCATGGGGCGCAACCGCTGCGCGTGAACGCTGCGCGCAAGTGCATCTGACATAAATGGGTGGAGGGGGAGGGGCGAGGGAGGCTCAGCTGGGAGGCGGGGCGTGCTCTAGAGGACGGGCTTGCAGGGAAAACAACAACAACGAAATGGCGGCGGATGGTCAAGCACTATCAACAAAGCACCAGAGATGAGTGCAACGAAGGCACAGTGAAAGTAAATGCGCAGCAGTTATTTGTATGCTGAAAGAATGAGGCAGAATTTAATACTTATCGTCACAGCAGTCACAGTGCAATTATCGCGCTACAAGTTAAAATGCCAGATCCCAAGCGCATCCCACCAAGAGCGTCACAGTGCAATTATCACGTTACAAGTTAAAATGCCAGATCCCAAGCGCAGCACAACGATACCAATACAAGCAGGGAGCCAGGGGAGCGACCGCTCACAGCAGCGATGAGACAGTCACAGCGCTTCCGGGGACGGGAGCGCTGTATGTAATCAGTGGGAGGGAGGCTCAGCTGGGAGGCGGGGCGTGCTCTAGAGGACGGGCTTGCAGGGAAAACAACAACAACGAAATGGCGGCGGATGGTCAAGCACTATCAACAAAGCGCCAGAGATGAGTGCAACGGAGGCACAGTGAAAGTTAATGCGCAGCAGTTATTTGTATGCTGAAAGAATGAGGCAGAATTCAATACTTATCGTCACAGCAGTCACGGTGCAATTATCGCGCTACAAGTTAAAATGCCAGATCCCAAGCGCATCCCACCAAGAGCGTCACAGTGCAATTATCACGTTACAAGTTAAAATGCCAGATCCCAAGCGCAGCACAACAATACCAATACAAGCAGGGAGCCAGGGGAGCGACCGCTCACAGCAGCGATGAGACAGTCACAGCGCTTCCGGGGACGGGAGCGCTGTATGTAATCAGTGGGAGGGAGGCTCAGCTGGGAGGCGGGGCGTGCTCTAGAGGACGGGCTTGCAGGGAAAACAACAACAACGAAATGGCGGCGGATGGTCAAGCACTATCAACAAAGCGCCAGAGATGAGTGCAACGAAGGCACAGTGAAAGTTAATGCGCAGCAGTTATTTATATGCTGAAAGAATGAGGCGGACTTCAATACTTATCGTCACAGCAGTCACAGTGCAATTATCGCGCTACAAGTTAAAATGCCAGATCCCAAGCGCAGCCCACCGAGAGCGTCACAGTGCAATTATCACGTTACAAGTTAAAATGCCAGATCCCAAGCGCAGCACAACGATACCAATACAAGCAGGGAGCCAGGGGAGCGACCGCTCACAGCAGCAATGAGACAGTCACAGCGCTTCCGGGGACGGGAGCGCTGTATGTAATCAGTGGGAGGGAGGCTCAGCTGGGAGGCGGGTTGTGCTCTAGAGGACGGGCTTGCAGGGAAAACAACAACAACGAAATGGCGGCAGATGGTCAAGCACTATCAACAAAGCGCCAGAGATGAGTGCAACGAAGGCACAGTGAAAGTAAATGCGCAGCAGTTATTTGTATGCTGAAAGAATGAGGCAGACTTCAATACTTATCGTCACAGCAGTCACAGTGCAATTATCGCGCTACAAGTTAAAATGCCAGATCCCAAGCGCAGCCCACCGAGAGCGTCACAGTGCAATTATCACGTTACAAGTTAAAATGCCAGATCCCAAGCGCAGCACAACGATACCAATACAAGCAGGGAGCCAGGGGAGCGACCGCTCACAGCAGCGATGATCTAAGATCTCTCTGACCTGTTTTTTAGCTTCTTGCTTAATCGAGTACTGCCTTTGAGCACTTGGTTGATTTTTTAACTGAATCTTATGATGAGGTGATTCCTCATCCCATCCTACATGATTTTTGTATAATGCTGGTGCTTGGGCCACTGCCCATTTCCTGGCATAAGTATATTTTAAATGTACTGGAACATGGTTGGAGTAGGCTGGCATAATGATGTCTTCGCCACGTGGTCACTCCCTGACAAATTCTGGTGGCCAGTCCTGTTCTGCTAGAAGTATATCATAACCTCTGTTCCCAGCAATGCCCGGGCACGCTCCTCTTTCACTCCCAGCACGCAGTGGCTTTGAAGTACGCACACACAGCACACCCATTCCCCGAGAGCCAAGTATTCATGTTGATCGGTGCGCCCTGTCTGCATGACGGGCACTGCGATCAACTGGAATACTTTAACAAAAACAGACAATCTTGCCCCCAGCTACTCTGTATTAAGAAAGGGCATGCTTGCTATTAACAAAAGGCATGCAGCAAGCCTAAAAGCACGACCTGTGCTTTCATAATCACTAATAAATATTAGTAACTAATAGATATTAGTGATTGTGAAACAAGTGCTTTCACAATCACTATTAGATAGTAGTGATTGTGGAAGCAAACGTTCTGCTTCTGGGCTTGCTGCATACCTTTTGTTAATCTAGCGTGGCAGATTGCGTGCCTTTTTGAAAGTTTTCATGTTAATTGCAGCCCGTGTATTAGCATGTCGGGTGCTGCAATTAACAGAAAACCTTTCAAAAAGGCATGCAGTCTGCTGCACCCTTTTACCAAAAGATATGCAGCAAGCCTAAAAGGACGACGTGCGCTGTCACAATCACTTATATATGTTAGTTAGTGTGAAAGCACACGTAGTGCTCCTAGACTTGCTGCATGCCTCAGACCAGTCACAAATATCTGCATTTCTCTTCCGATATGTGTCACATTTTTGTGTTTTGCAGTTTTATATTTCTCCATCTGAAGTGATTTGCTCAGGATCACAGGATGATGAGCCACACTGAGACTCAAACCAGGTTCCCCAGGTCCAAAGTAGGTCGCTCTTAGCCCTTACGCTGCATCCTCTTCGCAATCACTGCTACGATCTGAAGAACAGCCCAAGTGCAACCCCCTAATCCCTCTCCCCCGTTTCCCCTAGCCCGAAATACCCTGGGACTCACCAGAGGCATCCGCTCCATGGGCAGCCTTCATCCAGCGGTCTACTGCCGGGTATAACACTCCAATACCACGTCACCCATCCGGATATACAAAACACATGACATTCGAACATGTACTTACAACACAACACTAAAGTTTGACCCTTTCAGTGACATTTTATTTAGATTGGCGCAAACCGGTTCTGCCAAAGTAAATGAATGCATTTCACGAATGACCCCTTTATGTGTACTGTTGGCCCCTCCATTAAAAAGGTACTACTATAGCAGGAGAGATGTTTCCTACATTAGCACGTAATTCAGTTTATGCACCATAAAAGCCTGTTCTTTATTGATACATAGTGCTCCTTTTGATTATGTCAATAGTACTGTGTGCAGTCAAACATCGTAAATAATTATCACCACTTTTATCCAGTACAGGGCTTACTTAGCATTCTGGGACTAGTAGTATTGTGAAACCTGGACCACAAATCCCAGAATGCAAGGGATACATCTATCAGCACTGCTCGTGACACAAGTAACTGGGAATTGTGGAAGGTATGCTCATGCATCCACCTTCCCAGGTGTGAACTGGGCCTCTCCTCCTCCAGGTTATTACCAACGTTGTTTCTACAACAAGGGGGTTTCTCAGCCCCTCTCCCTGGCTTGCATTTCACTCTTCCAGTCTGACACTGGCCCAGATTGTTCTCAGGGGCAGAACTGGCAGCTTCTTTTCCATGATCAGTGTCTACCCTAATGTTGATCGAGTGTTTTTAGGTGTCGGAGTCTTAGCGATTTGTCCACCTCTCAAATTATTTCATATTTCCAATACTAATTCCCCACTAATCTTGTTTGGGTTCTGGAGTAGCGTGCTACTCACAATCAAGCAGGAATCCCTGTGTCAGAACCCTGTCGCTACACCCCCACGTGCGGTCCGGTTCTAGGCGCAAATAGCCTTAGCTGCAGCGCGCAGAGACCTTACACTGCCGCACACAGAGGAAAAAATTAGAGGGAACATTTATCATAATCCTTTGAAAGATGCTCCCAAAAGAGTGCTTTCACTTTTCTTGGTATGGCTCCCTCCATCCAGAGTGTTATTTCATAGAACCTATGAGGAGAACTAACCCTGGTATCTACGATCTCAACTTGAATGTCTTCATTCAAGTCCACTGTCTCCAGAAGTTCCTTCAGGTTCTGGCGAGCTATTGTTACTTCTGCTGCACTGTCCAACATTGTCTGAGCCCATTCTCCATTCTAGAGTTGTGTTCTCAATATTCTCGGCATGTCTGATCTTCAGACCTGCTACCTTCTTCTTGGAGAAATGAGGTTTTGGTTTATTTTTCGGAACGTGTGGATCGTCTTTGGACTTCACACGTTCTTCTTTTAGATCTGACTGTCCTCTTCTTTCGGATGTCTGTGACAATATCTGAAAGGTACGAGAGGAAAGTGTATCAGTATCTTGATACTTATCAGGTTTTCTCAAATTATCCCTATTCCTGAGGTTATACCTCCTTTCATAGGGCTCCTTTTGAGGAGACCTACCTCGGGATTGAGAACGTTTCTCATTTGGATGTTGTTTGTTATTTTCCCACTTCTTTTTAAGAGGATTGTGTTTAATGGAGTCCTTCTCAGGACCTATAGATAGTTGTGGTTTAACTGTGTAATTCTATTAATTTTTTATATCTTATTTAGTAATTCTACGTCTGACATTGCTTCAATGTCAGGACGAGGTGCATAGCTGGCTAAAATCGCCCATGTTGCTCCTTGTCTACCTAGTGGACAGCGCCTGGTAATCTGATTGTGATGTTTTAGGCCGCCTTTAATCAGAGATCATGCTCTTGGTATGTGAGTGGAATTTCATTATCCACGAAAGGAATATATTCCTCCGGTGGATCATCTTCTTTGCAGAAGTGAAGCATTTTAGTTACTTGATGTGATTCAGGGACTACTATCCATGAGTAGAATACCTCTGTCTGGTGAGATTCATGTGCCTCTTTCACAAAAACTGCTCTACCACCTCTTGGTGTTAGGCCATGTTATAGAGTGAGGGCTCCCCTTAAATTTGGAGCGATGTTTATCGCATTTTGATTGTTTTCATTAAAACCTGTATAATCAAAAGCTGCTGGGACATGGTTGTGTACAGCTCCACCGGTTTTGGTGTTAGTCTCATTATTAGACATTTGTTTAATGAAAGTTGCAGAGCACGTTTCAAGGGAACAAAGATAAGGTGCAAAATGTTTTGGAACACTGTATCCTTCAACGTTGAACAAACCAAACAGGTAATACATAGGATTTTTGTCCTACTCAGCTATGTCGGATATTATCCCTACCCACTCCAGATGTCTTACGGAGTTTTATGAAAATGGGTCTCTGAGAAAAGCACAACTCAGTTACTTCAGTATCTAGCATTAAATTAGCGCCTTATCAAACCGTTGGGTGCCATGTCTCATTATTAGACATTTGTTTAATGAAAGCTGCAGAGCAAATTTCAAGGGAACAAAGATAAGGTGCAGAATTTTTTGGAACACTGTATCCTTCAAAGTTGAACAAACCAAACAGCTAATACATAGGATTTTTGTCCTACTCAGCTATGTCGGATATTATCCCTACCCACTCCAGATGTCTTACAGAGTTTTATGAAAATGGGTCTCTGAGAAAAGCACAACTCAGTTACTTCAGTATCTAGCATTAAATTAGTGCCTTACCAAACCGTTGGGTGCCATGTCTCATTATTAGACATTTGTTTAATGAAAGTTGCAGAGCAAGATTCAAGGGAACAAAGATAAGGTGCAAAATGTTTTGGAACACTGTATCCTTCAACGTTGAACAAACCAAACAGGTAATACATAGGATTTTTGTCCTACTCAGCTATGTCGGATATTATCCCTACCCACTCCAGATGTCTTACAGAGTTTTATGAGTATCGGTCTCTGAGAAAAGCACAACTCAGTTACTTCAGTATCTACCGTTAAATTAGTGCCTTACCAAACCGTTGGGTGCCATGTAGTGTAGTTACTACATCTCTGATAGGCTCTGTGCATTGGAATAATATACACTATAGTTGTGGCATTGGACTTAGGTCAGTATGCCTCTATCGGATACATTAAACGTAATAACTTGTGTGTGCCAGCTAACTCAGAGGTCACTAGAAACTTCTTGAATAAACAAGAAGGGATTCGTTTCTGACAACCGCATACACATGACAACTTTGTTTCCCTTTTAGAATCAGAACAGTCTCAGAATCGTGGAAAATAAAGATAATAGTTTCACTCAGTCAATCGTGCACGCTTAGTTTCTACAGAGTTTGCACAGAAATAGGTAGAGAGGCGTTTCAATAAAAAGGGTTTATTTAACAGTCTTATTTCTCGTGCAAGAGATATTAACTGCTACAATCGTAAGACAGAATGCGAAGTATAATACGTACAGCATTACTAGTAAGATAAAATAATACTGCAATTGCATGGTTTGTAGCTATGACATATATTCATAAAAATACATACATAAATAACACAGGCTAAATGTGAATACTCATCTGGTGCTTCTATCTAGTTCTACCCCAGTGTACCTAACCTAAGTGTAGTACGTGGTGAGAAGTAGGTGCTGTTTTTCTATAGTCTAGTTTAGCAATAGTTTGGATTGGTGTTGCCAAGATTTACCAAAAGTCCCTCTAGGTTCTAGTCTACTCCATATCTTAGAATGAGAGAGGTTGGAATCCCTTTCCGGGTCTCGATCTCTAACATCAAGGGGAGTCAGAAACACTGGAGCTGGATTCTCAGCGAGGAGGATGACAGCGTTTGGTCAGTGCTTCAGTTGGGGACTCGACTTCCTTACGAACTTGCCGTGGCGAGCCATGCAAGTATGCAGCCTTGACTTGCGATGGCAAGTGAGGGTATATTTATACCTTGAAGGTGTTTAGGAATGCCAGTATTGAAGTAAAAGTCGAGCAGAGGAACGTCATGAATGAACCCCTAAGGAATAGATGTTCATGCATAATAAATGATTTCTTGGAGAAATCAATAATCCAAGCAAGGGGAAGTCCTAAAGGCTTAAGAGTCTGGTTAGCTAAGGACTCGTTGTGACGTGAATGGACAGGTGGCCATGCCTTGGTTAGCATGGATAATGCCTAAATAAGAGTACGATTTCCATGCATAAATAAGGGTGAGGAGAATTGTGCCTATATAAGGGCATACATCGGGAAACCTATATATGGTATCTAAATCAACACACAACAACACCTTAGCACACACAAAGAACGGTACTGTGCGCCTGTTTTATTTTAAGAAATTCTACTATGGAAAGCATTAACTCTAATTCCATGATTAACCACATACTCTGCAGACAGCACAACTTTGAACCATGGAGCAGTGGTTGCTGCTTTTGTGTTTCTGTTCTGCAATGTCAGGAGTGCATAATCTAACTCACTGAATTACCAGGTTAGTTCATTCAACACCACAATTTCTTAAAATACAAAGGTACAGCTCAGTTCTGAGTCTGCATGCAGGAAAAGAAGGGTTTCATAATACTTCCTTGTAGTCTTCTTACTAGTTTTCCCGCCATCACAGCTCGGCCACAATCCCAAATGGCTTTTGTGGACCTGCGGATGTGTTCTGTTGCAGAAATATAAATCGTAACAGGGATAGCAGTTAGGTATGTATAGGAACATTTATGGGTTTTTACAGAGAAAAAGACAGAAGTGCATCCCCTTTTCATTATTTAAAGATACATAATTCCTTAAAAAACGGATTTTGACCTCTTCCTTTCGTGAAGGTGAGGTAGTCCTAAAAGTACCACAATCAGCGTTGTGGTAATTTTACTTTACTTAGATGTTCTGCTCTACCCCTTTTCTCATCTGTTTATGGAGAGATACTGGATGTAGAGAAGCTTTGTAGTTTCAGTTTATACAGTGGACCCCATTTCAAGTGCCACAGATATCTGCCCATTAAGTCCAGCCGCAACAAAACTATTGATACTGGGGGTAGCAGTAATTCTGGGGGTCTGGGGCAAACAGAGTTAACATAGATCATATTGTGGGCCCTGAGAGTCTCCTTAGGAATGAGGAATTTCTTTGGAAAGTGATGCTCTGGGGCATATTACTTAGTGACTCCTCATTTCACCCCAGAATTAAACCAGGGATTTTGACTAGAGATTCCGCTTCCATCAGATCTTGTAAATCCAGTGGGCCTGGTAACAGTAGTTACTGACCTCAATCGGATTACTTCAGAGCTTGTAGTAAAGCCCTGAATTGTTTTAAATTATTATACTAATCATTGTCTTTTCTCCATGATTTGAACAGGATATGGTATGAATGAGTAATTAATTATCCCACATAGAAGGCATGCTGATGATCATATGTTTATTAATGTAAAATACATGCTTGCATTCAATTGATTTGTCATTTTAAAATATGAACCTCCTTAGAAGATTTTAAGTTTTAAATGTTCACTTCATATTTGCAGACTAGGAAGCTTCACTAACGACTGGCAACAATTGGAAACCTGGTTTTCTGAGCAGCAAAATATTCTTCTTACAGTAAATGGAGAGACTGAGGTGGATGAATTATGCAAGAGTGTTGAAGAAGTAATTTTGGAAGCAATTTTTAAAAAGAACACTAAAGGTAAGATCTGAATTATTAACTTGTGCTTGTGCTTTAATTTGTGTTTGTGTTGACACTCACTGATATTCACTGAAAAAGCCAGATGTTTAAAGCAACATTCTAGTAATGTGTGGAAATTAGTTTATAACTAGCCCAAAAAATGAAATTCAGCAGTTACAGTTCTGTGTAACTTATGACCTGACATAATACATCACTGATGACATGTTACATGAAATGATTGATGACATCAGTCATGACATCATCTTAGCTATTGCTCCTGAAATAACTATAAACTACTAGATCCTTTTAGAAAAGAAAGTATGTTATATCCTTTTAGAAATGAAAGTATGTTACATCTTCATTCCGGCCCCTGCCGTGAGAAGAAATCAGCATTGGAGGTGATGATCAATGAGTGGTCCCGCTGCAGATTGCTGCTGGAGGTCGTGTGGAAGATCTTCCTCTTTGATGGTGATTATAGCTCCTCGCTGGATAGACCACATGTTGGCAGCAGCTGTCTCCTGGCCAAGCTGCTGTGGTACTGGCATTCGTTTTTTCCACACAGTTCACCATTTTTTGGGAGCCCAAATTATTCCTTCTGATTTGAGTCTGCACAGACTTGCAGTCAACTTCTTCTGTGCGCTCAGCAAATAGGAAACATGAGTGGGCCTCTCCTTCTCGACACCCTTGTCTCCTGCAGAACCAGGTATTCTCCTTACCTCTATGAGAAGGCAGGCAGGGTTTAAGGTTCCAGACCGGCCCACAGCTTCCACAGCACGTTGTACAGGCTTCAGATATCCCTACAACTTTAGGAGACTGGCTTCATCAGGGCTTCCATGTGGAGCAGGGTAAAGACTGATTTGCATATGGCCGGATTCTAAACTAGAATGGCATGGTGCACAAAATACGATGGATTTAGGTCCAGATCTCTGTATTGGGGTAAATGTTTGATATGGTTTCAGCATTCTGTCCATAAATTATTATTTTTGCATTTTGTCGCCCGAAGTGGGAAGGGTATGCCCAGACATGGGTCCCATGCTCATCATGCCACCGGAGTCAAGCTAGCCTGGCTGATGAGGGGTGATACCCTGAAACCGGTCCCAGAATGCTTGTTTCCTGGCCAGGGAAGACTGAACTGGCAGCTCAGGCTGGGCTGTTCTCATGGGGAGCAGTGTCAAGACTGATTTGCATATGGCTGGTACTAAACTGGAATGGCATGGTGTCCAAACAAAACGATGGATTTAGGCCCAGATCTCTGCACTAGAGGTGAAAGTTTGACATTGTTTCAGCATTCCATCCATCAATTGTTGTTTTTGAATCCACAAAGGCTAACAGAGCTCCTTAAGCCCAATTCCAAGGATCCAGGACTGGGGCTGCCCCACTTAGCTGAATAAACTCACAGATGGCAGAGTCTAGGTTCAATGCAAGGTTGTTGAAAGCCAGTTGTGTCCATAAGGCTTCAGATCAGGAGGCCATCCAACTAGTCCATGGAGTCACTATGGGTTCAAGAGATGTATGTGCAGTCCTTCTCACCCCAAGCAGTCCTTCAGAGCAGTGGTCTAATAAAGTGGCAGTTCTTTGAGTGGCACAGCAGTCCTTCTTCCAGGCAGAGTATCTACAGGTCCAGAAGTGTACTGAAGTGATGGTGTCTGAGTTCTCCAGTATTTATGCTCAGTTGTGAATTTGAAGTGGGTAGAAGCTTCTTAAGGCAGACCTTTGAAGTGCCCAGGTGCCCTTCCTTATTGGCCGTTGCTCCAGACTAACTACAGAGGGTATGCAGCCCTTTGTATGGCGGCAAGACTCAGCCTATTCAAGTGTAAGTGGGGCTAGGCCCAGCATCTCCCCCCATCATGCCTGTGATGCCCATTCAGGCACACCTAAGTTCCCTTTTGTGGGTGGCTGTATAGTAGGAATACACAAACCCCAACTGTCAGCTACACCTAGTCGTGTGACCCAGAGACAGGCTGCAGTTATCAAATGGCTAAGTCAGGAAAATGCTTACTTTCTAAAAATGACATTTTCAAAATTTTAATTTAGAAACCAAGTTCACTATAAGATGAGATTTTCCATTACAAACATGAACTGTTTACCTGTTCCCATTTGGAAATTACACATATAAATTGTTACAAGGTAACTCCAGTGTAGTCCTATGGGAGAGGTAGGCCTTGCAATAGTGAAAACAAATGTAAGACCTTTTCACTACCAGGACATGTAAAATTTAAAAGCACATGTCTTACTTTTCAAATGCATTGCACCCAGCCTTCGGGCGGTCCAGAGGGGTGACATATATGTATTAAAAGGGAAGGTATGGGCCTGGCAAAAGTTTTTTTTTGCCAGATTGAAATGTTAGTTAAATCTGCACACACAGGCTGTGAAGACAGGCCTGAGACAAGTTCAAAGGGCTACTGACGTATGTGGCACAATCAATGCTGCAGCCTCACCAGTACCATCTAATTTACATGCCCTAAATTCATGGAATACCCCTTTACTGGGGACTTAACAGTAAATTAATTATGCCAACTGAGTATAAGCCATTCTTACCATGTTTTAAGCCGAGAGCAGAAGCCCCTTTGCACTGGTTAGCATTAGTAAAGTGTGCAGAGTAGTAAAACCCGCAAAAACAAAGTCAGCAATCAGGAGAGTTGAAGAGGAAACTTTAGGGGGTAACTCACTCCAAAGATGCCAGGTCTAGCAGGAGTCCTGCCCCATTGAAATTGGGATGAACTACCCATCTCCTTGAGAGTTCTTGTCACTGAGGCGGAAAAACTCAGAGAGACTATCAGCATTGGCACGGTCTGTCCCAGGATGGTGCTCCACCCCAAAGTCTATTCTCTGTAGGGAGATGGACCACCTCAACAATTTGGGATTCTTCCACCTCATCTACATTAGCCCTCTGAGGGGGGTCTATGGTCTTCCTGTACCCGGAAGTGAGCACCAAACAGGTATTGGTCTCAGCTGCTTCATTGTCCTGACCACAGCAAAGGCTTCCCTCTCTATTGCACTCAACCTCTGTTCCTGGGGCAGTAACCTCCTTCTAATATACTACATGTTTATCCATTCTTTCCCCATTCATTTGTGAGAGCACAGCCCCTACACCATGCTCTGAGGCATCCATCTAGACAATGAATTCTTTGGAGAAGTCAGGGGCCTTGAGCACATGTATTATGCACATGCCCTCCTTCAAGGCATCAAAAGCATTCTGGCACGGCTCCGTCCAGATCACCTGTCTGAGCTGCTTCTCAGAAGTCAACTCGGTGAAGGGGGCAACTATGGTGTCATATCCCTTGATGAATCTCTTGTAGTAGCCAGTGAAGCCTACGAAGGCTCTCACCTCCGTCTGGGTTCTTTATGGGTTCCAAAGCCATAATGTTTTCAATGTTGGACTGAAGGAGCTGCACCTTGTCTCCCCCACTTGCGGACCGAAGTATCTCATTGAACCCTTCCTTACCTGGCACTTACTGACCTTGTAGTTCTTGCCCTCTGCAGAGCCTAACACACTTTCCTGAGGTGACACAGTGGTTCTGCCAGTTAGAATTAAAGACTTCAATTTTGGCTTGGAAGTTCTCCGACCAAGCCAGGACCTGGTTGACCAACCATTGGAAGGTAACAGAGGTGTTCTTCAGTCCAAAGAGCATTACCCTTCTAGGGTAGAGAATGTGAACCCCTACCTGGCCTCCTTGATTAAGGCAACCTGCTATTACCCTGATATTAAATCAAACATGTTGAGGAACTTGCCAGCTCCCAACTGTTCTATGAGCTCACCAGCTCTGGGGATGGGGTGTGCGTCAGTCTTGGTGTCCACATTGAGCCCCTGATATTCTACACAGAACCAAAGTTATGGGATATCAACTGAAGAAGTAGCCTTGAGGACAAACTCTACTGGGCTGGACCAAGGACTGTTGGAGAGCTCAATAATCCAGTCACATTCTGGTTAATGCTGGCTCTCACCTTATCAGGCAGCCTGTAGACATTACTTTTCACAAGCTTGCAGTTCTCAGTATCAATATAATGTGTCCACCATGTAGTGAGTGCTGGGTAACGGAGAAGAGAGAGGCAAACTTCCCCAACAACTGGCGGCAGTCTCTCTGTTGCTCTTTGGTCAGGGTAGGGGAGAGGCTTACACTCTCCACAGCCCCATCCTGCTCCTTGGACAAAAGGAGATGATGGAGAGGTTCACTCTTCTCCTCTACCGTATCAGTCGTGACCAGGAGTATGGTTACTTTGCACTCTTGAAGTGCGGCCATCCTTGACTGTGAAAGTGCACAATTTTCTATTACAGTATCCCCAGAAGTGTCATTCTCGGGACTTTTAATCTACCGTCCACCTGGCTCAATTGGACAATTTCTGGAAGGAACTATCGAAACCACTATAGAGTTAGTCAGCAGGGTCTCAAATTTCATAGTACTGGGAGACTTGAATCTTCACTTCAATAATCCCTCAGATACTATTGCTACTGAACTAACTAAGGACTTAGCGGCATGTGAACTGAATCTGATAGTCTCACATCCCACCCACTCCAAAGGGAACCTTCTAGACCCTATATTCTCAAACATTGTGGATTTAATATCAGCCGAGCCATACCCCATTCCCTGGACAGATCACATGGTCATTCCTTTCATATGGAATACGCCCACACCCGGTCTAGCAAAACTGCCCAGTAAAACTTTGGGCAGGCGGTCGACGAAATTAGAAGCGAATGACTGGGTAGAGGCATTGAAAACAAGTGAACCCCAGGCCAATCAGGACATTGATAGGGCAAACATGGACTTCAACCAATGGATCGAACTATCATTGGACAGTGTACTCCCAAAAAAATATATCTCCAAAAAGAAAGGCCCCACTAAACAACCCTGGTTTACTTCAGAATTAAGGTCTCTGAAACAAGAATGTAAACGGTTGGAGAGGCAGTGGCGAAAACACTTTGAGGAAGAAAAAAAAAATGAATATAAACTCACCTTAAAGAAATATAAATCTGCTCTTAACGCAACCAAATCCATCTTCTATGCAGAAAAAATCGAGGTCTCCGCCAACGCCCCAAGAGAGATGTTTAAGATAGCTAAATCTCTGTTAAAAGTCCCCGATCCATCATCATCACCACCCTGTACGGAGGAAGCTGACGCTCACTGCAACAATCTGGCGATTTTTTTTGCTGAAAAAATTCAAAAGATCCTCCTCTCCCTCCCTCCCCTACCTTTGGAAGAACCAATCCCTCCTTTGGCAGACGACACTGATAGTATTTCGCCTTGCCTCCCCTTCTTTTCTCCCCTCAGTAAAGAGCTCTTACCCTCGCTCTTCAACTCTATAAAAAGCGGCTCCCCGTTAGACCCTGCCCCTATGAACATCCTAAACCTAGCCCTGCCCAATATCAGTACATACATCACCCACTTAGTTAACACTTCACTTGAATCTGGGAAGGTACCTCAATACTGGAAACTGGCCATGGTCAGGGCCTTGTTAAAAAAGCCACATCTCGACCCCCAAGACTTTTCCAACTACCGCCCCATTTCCCTGCTCCCTGGCATTAGTAAACTTGCAGAGAAATGGGTAAACAAACAACTAGCATCCTTTCTGGAGACCCACAATCTGCTTCATCCAACCCAAACCGGGTTCCGGAGAGGACAGGGAACGGAGACGGCACGGTTGAGGCTGGTAGAGGATTCCAGGAGGATTCTGGACGCAGGTGGCAGCGCGGCCATTATCCTCCTGGAACTCAGCGCCGCCTTCGACACGGTGAATCACCGTGTCCTCCTGTCTCGTCTCAGGGGGATCGGTGTCAAAGGCAGGGCACTTATGTGGCTGGAATCCTTTCTTGGCGACAGATTCTTCAAGGTCTTTTCAGGAAACAGCTCCTTTCCACCAATACCATTACAGTGTTGGGTGCCACAGGGCTCCTCCCTTAGCCCCACACTGTTTAATGTTTATATGGCGCCCCTGGCGGAAGTAGTAGCTCCCTTTGGAATCCAACTAGTAAGCTATGCTGACGACACCCAGCTAGTTGTTTCTCTTAATCAGGTGGAGTCCCCCCCCTCCAATCCCTGCTGTTGCCTGGAGGCGGTAGCAAAATGGATGGACTTGTCCCACCTCAAATTGAATGGAGGAAAAACGGAGCTGATGCTTCTAGGGAAAAAGGCCATATTTAACAACTTGATACACTGGCCCTCCTGCATGGGTTCTGGACCCACCCCAAAGACCGAGGTAAAGAGTCTCAGGTTTTGGTTGGACGCAGAGCTGTCATTTCATATTAATTTTGTCATTTAAGATCCAGGCAAGGAAGACAGTAGCCACCTGCTTCGGATTGCTGAAAACAATTCGAAAAATCCTCCCTCAGCTACCCGAAACAGCTAAGAAAACCATAGTCCAGTCCCTTGTTTTATCTAGGCTGGACTATGGAAACGCGCTCTATCTTGGAGCCCCTGTTTCGGTTATTCGGCAACTTCAGGTTGCCCAGAATTCCGCAGCACGGCTACTCACGGGCACTAGCCATCGTACATCAGCCAGGCCCGCGCTCTGCACCTTGCACTGGCTCCCCATAAAGGAGCGAATCCACTTCAAGACACTCTGCACGGTCCATAAAACACTCTACGGAAGAGGCCCCCCCATTCTAGATGACATGATCAGGCCATACAAACCCAATGGGAACCTTCGTTCAAACCAACAAAACCTTCTGATAACTCCCAGGATTAGCAGGGCCCGTACAGGGGGCCGTCTGTTTTCGCATAACGCGGCTGGGTTGTGGAATGCTCTTCTTCCACCTCTTCGTCAAGAGCCTAACCTACTCGCCTTCCGGAAAAAGTTAAAAACCTTCCTGTTCCCAAAAAGCTAGATAATACAGACCTGCATTTTTAATCCATCTCCTTCTGGTTAGTCCTAAGCGCTGGGATGCTCCCGAGTGGCCATGCGCTATAGAAGAGCCTTTTAATAATAATAATGGCACTCTTTCTCCTCATATGGCCCAAATTAGTGGTCTTGCTGGGCGCTGGCCTCTGCAGGCACCTTCGCCCACAGTTTTGGGCTATACTGTAACTCAAATATACGACCATTTTATGACCGTCTGGCTGGCTTCTAGATTCTCTTGAGCTTTCTTCCAAAAGCGCTATATCTGTGAACAGAGTGCCAGCATGTAGCTGTCCCCATCCTGGTGGGCCTTCCTGGGAGCTTGCTCCCAGCCCTCCTTCATTAGACTGAGAGGCCCTCTCACAGGGTGTCCATGCAGAAATTCTTAGGAGCTGGAGCCAATCCCCTTTTGTGGTACCTCTTTGTAAGCAAACAAAAGGCATGGCAAGAAGACATCCCACTTCTGCTTCAAGAGCTCCAACAGGCCCATGATCATTCCTTGTATTGTTTTGTTGAACTTCTCAACAAGGCATTTCCAACTGAGAGGTCAAGTTATCCCATCAGCTGAAGGCTGCATTTCAGGTAAGCCTTCTTCTTGTCCTTCCAACTCATCAATGTAAGAAATTAGGTTGAGGGTTGACTGGGGTCTGAGCCCTGGTAAATCAGCAACCACAACCTTTGTAAGGGTGAGGAACAAGCCAACCTTAATTAACCTGTGCTTAACCATCTGGTACCTTAGCTCAGAATAGTCGGGCATAAGTTAGATGCAAATGTATAAGGTTTTTGTGCATCCCTTCAAACAGTACTAAAGTTAGAATGCCACACAAAAAAGAGCCCCACAACAAATTGGAAAAATAGAGTGGTTTTGAAGAAAAAACACAATACCAAATTGGAAAAAATCAAATCAGCAGAAACAGAGATATGTAATTTAAAAGATTTTAGTGAAAATAGCGCCAAAATGAACAAAGCACCAACTGTGGATATCTGAACGTGCCAGATCGGGACAAATTCAAACGTTCCAGCTGATCGCACTGGGGTGCGGGCTGACCACGGGGACCCACTTAGGCATGCTGAACAGGATACGTTAAATCCAGGTTTGCAAAGCATTGTGAGGATCCTTATTGAAGATGTGTTGCACACCCTTAGTGATGCGTCGGTTCCGAGTGGCAGTGAGGCTGCAATACGAGAGCCTGCATTGTTGAGTAACCCGTAGATCGGGCTTGCGATGCAAAGTCCTGTGTCGAGGATGCCATACGCAGTTGGGATGATTCATAGGTTCCGAGAAGCTGTGAGGCTGCAATGAAGAGTCTGGCATCGCCATCGAGGTTACTGTCAAAGAGGAATGCGAGGGCTGGCGCTGAGGATGCTTCTTGTAGTGGCAGTTCCATAGGCATTGCAGGCTGCAGGGGCAATTCGGGTCTTTGCAATGAGTCCAATTCACACTGTAGAGGAGATGTGTTGGTTTTGCTCCGGTTTGCACTGTACAACAGAGGAGATGGATCGGCTGCACTGGATCCACAGAGGCTGGCAGGGCACCTTTAGTCCACTTCCAAGGGTCCAGGACAGGGGTGGCAGAGTAGACTCACAGATGGAAGAGTCAAAGTGCAGGTGCAAGGTTGTTGGAAGCCTATTGTGTACCTGAGCTTTCAGATAAGGAGGCTAGCCAACTATCCTTTGGAGTCACTCTGGGTTCTGGGTTCAAGAGAAGCATGGCTAGTCCTTCTCACCCAGACAAGAAGGCAGCAGGTCAACACTGCAGGGCTGCTTCCCTTGAAAGCAGCAGTTCTTCAGAGTAGCAATCCTTTCAGCAGCACAGCAGTCCTGCTTCCTGGCAGAGTATGCACAGTTCCAGAAATCTACTGAAGTTGTGGTATTTGAGGTCCAGTACCCAGCAGTGCCTTTGAAGTGGGGAGAAGCTTCTTGAGGCAGGTTTTTGAACTGCACAATCGTCCTGCTGTCCTGGCCCTGGCTTCAGACTAACTGCAGGGGGTATGCAGTCCTTTGTGTGGAGGCAGGACACATCCTATTCCAGTGTAAGTGGGGCTGGGCCCAGTCCCTCCCTCCCATACTGCCAGTGATGGCCAATCCAGGCACACCTAAACTCTCTATTGTATGTGGATTCTAGGAGGTCAACTACACTCAGGCATGTGACCCAGAGATAGCCTGCAGGTACCAAATGGCTAAGGCAGAAAAATGCAACTTTCTAAAAGTGTCATTTTCAAAACTGTAATTTAAAATGCGACTTCACCATAAGGTGGGATTGTTCATTACAATTCAAAAGACACCAAACAGGAGCGGTTCACCTGTTGCCATACGAAATATAATAAGGTAACTCCAGTGTTATCCTATGCGAGCGGTAGGCCTGCAGTAGTGAAAAACAAATGTAAGAATTTTTCACTATGAGGACATGTAAATCTTAAAAGCCATGTCCTATTGTTTAAGTACATTGTCTGGTGAGGTATATCAGAAGTTGGCTTTGGGTAAAATGTTTAGAGTGCGCCTGTACCCTGAGGTGTCTTGGCGCAAACTGCACATGCGCACAAACTGAATCGCCCATAGTTTTGGAAAAGCCAGATTTTAAGTTCTTTCCTGGAGGTAAGTAAGATAGGGATGTCTCTGATGTGAGGTGGAAGACTGTTCCATAATGTGGTTGTACCAATAACAAAGCTTTTTCTGCCCCAGTTAACTTTTCTGAATCTGGAGGTTGTGAGAGCTTTGGCACCCAAGAAACATAGCTCTCTATTGGGAGTGTACCATTGAAATTTATACTTAATAAACTCAGGGCCAGAATTATGCAGTGCCTTGTGGGCAATGCAGAGAGCTCCTTACTGGAAAACAGTGGTGCTTTCATATACTGGGGGAAGTGAGAGTGGAACTTAGGCAAGCCTAAATTCATTCAACATTTTGAACTAGCTGAAATTTGTCAGTGTATTTTTCCTGAAGGTTCTTAAAAAAGCAGTTGCAGTAGTCTAGCTTGTATAGCAGTAGGGCGGCGATGACTATCTTTTTTTAGTGTTAGCTGAAATGTAGTGCAGAATTTTCTTTATCATCCTGAGGGCACTGGAGCAGGGGGGACCCTAAGTCATATGGCCACAGGAGGGGGACCAGATAGGTGTGAGATTGCCAAATGTTATCAGCTTTGTTTTACCAAAGTTAAGCTTCAGGCAGTGCCTGTTCATCCAGAAGCTGGTTGATCTCATGCAGACCTGAAATCAAGATGACAGCCCAGCATCATCGGTAAGGGCTGACACTACAATTTGAGTGTCATCTGCGTAATAGGTAATAGAAAAGTTAAAACCTTTTGTTACAGTAGCTAGTTCAGAGACAAAAATATTGAAAAGAGTGGGACTGAGAGAGGACTCCTGAGGGTCCCGCAGGTAAGTGAGAAACAAGTGGACTCAAAGCCACCCAAGGCTACATATTGTTCCCTATAGGACAAGATAGATGTCCTTAACCCCAAGTTCATCCATCCTATTAATTAAAATCTTGTGTTGGTCTGTATAAAAGGCTGCAGCCAGGTCGAGGAGAACAAGAGCCGAGCCTCCATTGTCTAGGCTGCTCTTAAGTGGCTTTGATTAGTGCTGTTCCCATATTGTGGCCGGGTCTGAACCCAAACTGAGCTGGTTCCAGGAGATGATTTTCTAGGATAAAGTGGGTAAGCTTCGTATTTAGAATGTTTTCACAAATTTATCCGGAAAGGGGAGGCTGGAAATATGCCGGTAATTATGCCTTTTTTTAATGGGAGAATAGAGGGTTTTTTTCCACCTTGAGGGAAAGACTCCTGTGATAACCATGGAGGTAAAGATGGCTGAGAGGTTGCTAGCTATTTCTTCAGGTGCAAATTGGAGTACTCCTGGGTGAAAGGGTTTTGATAGGAACCAGATTTAGCGATATTGAGGAGTTTGGTAATTTGATCAGATGTTGTGGGGGAGAATTCTGGCAGATGAGTATAAGGCGGTTTTATTGATAGGTCCCGCTACTGACCTTTCCCTTAACAGAGTTGTTAAATTTCTGAAAAATGTTGTCAACTTTGTCCCTAAAGCTAGACACCATGCTGTTGCAGAAATCTTGGCTAGGAGCAGCCACATTTCTACTCGGGCCGGAGGAGAGTTTGGTCACTACTTGAAATAGTTCCTTGGTGGAGTTAAAGGCTGATTCCATGTGTTGGGTATAGCAGTTGCTTTTTTCTTCTTTTAGAATGTTTTTATATTTAGTCCGGGCAGGACTTGATGGTACACTTCTATACGAGCGTGATACCTTGGAAGGGGCTATTTTAGCAAAAGTTGTGTTGAGCCAGTCTGTGTAACAAGATGATGCCAGTTCAGCAAAGGATGGGATTTACGGTTGGGAAAGCCTCAGCTGTTGGTTTAAGATGGTTTTGTCAATTTTGCTCCGAGCCGTGAGGCAGAAGGTGCCCTCATCGTTCGAGGTGGTGTGGACCATGTGTGGGATATTAAGGCACAAGATATCACCCTGGTGATCTGACCAGCTGGGAGGAATCACCTCATCTAGTGCAATATGAGGATTGTTGGTAAAAAGACCATCAACGATGTGCCCTGCTTGGTGTGTAGGTTGTTTAATAAGTTGACCTAGTTCAAATGAAGTCATGTTTTCAATAAAGGCTTGAGTATCCTTGTCTTATTAGGAGTCTGGGTAGATATTAAAATAACACAGAATTGTTACCTCATTTGCACACTATTTCAATCAATGTGTTGAAACTGCTCACTAATTTATTATATCCCCTGCAGGGTGATATGGTAACATCCTGTTGAGAGTGTACTTGTTGCTTAAGCCCTTTAAAAAAAAACGCTTCACAATCAGCAGAAAGAGCTGGCTCATAGGAGGCGGTAACCCAGTCATGGTGTATTAACTCAAAATTCCTCCAAAATGTGTGTGATCTATCAAATCTAAAAAAAAGAGGCCAACAGGTACTGCAATTCCAAAGTCTAGGCTAGATGCAGGGTCTCCCCAGCTCTCGGTTATCAACAGAACAACGAGATTTTGGCTTTCAAGAAGGTCATCAATTTCAAGTTTATGTTGAGCTAACGTGCACGCATTAATGTGGGGAAGGGGCAGTTTAGACTCTTTCTAGGTGTAGTTGTGGCCTGAAGTCTACAAGGTCGGTTCAAATATAACCACTCTGCAGCTGGGGCATGTAAGATGAATTGTTTGGGCAAGGGAGTTGAGGTTAGAACAGATGCTGCTTAAGGTGCATACTGGACGGAGATCGTGGAGTTCCTTACCTGAATATGAGATTAAAATGTTTCAATGAGGGGCTCCAGGGATCCTGGGGCTAGGCGCGATCCGGCCACAGATGAGTACAGATGGTCTTGCCTTAGGTGCGCCTGCGTGATTAAAATAGTGAGGAGAATCTATCAGGGGCTGCATCTGAGACATGGTGTGGGCATACATCTGGGGGCAGGGTCTATGCATGCATCTGATACATGGTTTAGATGTCCCCACCCTGGGAAATTGTGTTCAGTCTTAGGGGTGCTGGTAGTCTGATTGTGCCGCAAATGTAGCTATTTTAAAATAAAAATGTTGTGCGGATCACATTCGACTTCCAATGATTCTTAAACCACTGTATCATATTTATGTAATCATTTAAAGGAAAAGAAGAAGAGAAATTAGAAGACATTCCTGTGCCACCACCACCACCTACCGAGGAACCTTCACCAGATTTGAGTAAACAGCTTGTTCCGCCATCACCCACACCTGAAGCAAGTGGCAAAAAAGAATCTAAATCAAAATCAAAATCAAAATCAAGATCCAAATCTAAATCCCCGGATGGTGTGTTAATTAGTGTTTTCTTTATAAATATTTTAAGAGAATATGTGCTCTGTACATTTTTATTATGAGACTAAATTGCCTAGAGATTAATTATTTAATAATCAGGTATTTGTTTTTAATATTGTGTCTTTATGCAATATCAGTTAATGTTTAATTGTCAGAACTCAGTCATGGTCCATGGCTGTTTGGGACTGCATTGCATTTTCGTTGCATCTTTTGAGTTAGAAGGGATAGTGGTATGGTTCTTCCTGTGCACTGAGATGTTCATGCAAAGGTAACTCTAGGGAACAGTGCGAGCGTGCTGGATATTTTAACATTCATAGCGATAGAGTTGCATTTGTATTGCACGAACATTGTGCCATTGTGGGGTGGCCCTGTTACTTGTCAGAATAAATGAACGCACATCACACATACACACTGATTAATAATAGTCTAGCTATAGTTAAATCTCAGTTTCCCCTGAATATGTATTGTTTGGTGTGATGACATATTTGTCACATTTTGACAAACCTGCTCAAACTTTGCAACAGATAGCCTAAGTGACTAAGGGCCAGATGTATCAAAGGGTTTTACCCATTCTGTGTCTATGGGAAAATGTGTTTATGCATATGGCCCTAAGTTTCAGCATGACAGGTTTTGAGTGGACTGGAATAAACTGAGAATCAAAAAGATATTATATATATATATATATATATATATATATATATATATATATATATATATATTAGCCCCCGGAAAAATGGAACCCTTGTGATAATTCGAATGAGGGGGATGGGCCGCTTACCAACGCTGCCAGCCGCTAAAGGACTTCCAAAGGCCATGTGGCAGTTCGTTTGAGAAGAAAGGGAGAGGTGAGAGGTGACTTCTTCTCTCCTGCAACTCCGCAGCGCTAGCACAAATTGAAGACACTGCTGACTGGTGAGACATTTGCCAAACAAATATATTTCACGCATCAAGCTGATGGCAGAATGTATTGTTTAAAAGACATGCAACAAATTCCTATTTACAAGCAAGATTACCTAGCTGGTGCATTCTGGGTCCCGTGGTCATCCTGCTACGGGCCAAAGTCCACTTGGAGTTAATTGTAACACACCCACCTGTGAACAAGGCGGAGTTACGCTGAAACGCGTCAGGACCAATTAAGTGTGTTTAAAAAAGCTGCGGTGTTTTGGATGAAATAAAAGTCTGCTTTCTGCATCAGACGGAGTTGGGCTCTGTTGTTGTTTGCAAGAGATTGCATTTTAGCAGGATTTCCATTCCTGCCTTAGGAGCCCACCCTGCAGGTTCGGAGCCCCCGGAAAAATGGAACCCTTGTGATAATATATATATATATATATATATATATATATATATATATATATATATATATATATATATATATATATATATATATATATATATATATATATATATATATATATATATATATATATATATATATATATATATATATATATATATATATATATATATATATATATATATTTTAGCTCCCGTACGATATGTTGCTCTCCACCACGGCAAAATATACTGTACCGAGAATGACATCAGACTTAACATGAAACTAGAACTGTACACACAGGAATGCCTTTGCTTGGTTTGCTATCAACATATTCAGTTGTGTATGAGAAATCGGTGTACAAAAAGGTGTCAGGAGGGCTCAGAAGTTTTATTTGAGAAAAACTTTTTTTAACTAAATCCTCTGAGAATACTACATTAGAAGAGGGTGCATTTTGTCCCTTCACTAATTGCAGAATCCTTTGAGAATCCGAACCAATTGAAATCTCTTGTAGTGGTCATTAGAGAATGCCAGGCACTGAAGCCCGTGTCCTGAAAAAACTGCGACTGAGCTGTCATAAGGGGTCAGATCGAGTATCTGCAAATGCACTAAGTTGCATGTAGTTCCAATGTTTTTTGAAAAATCTAGTTCTCTTATTTTTGTACAGTTCCTGAAAAGATTAAAACCAGTAAATCAAATTCACAGCATAACTGTGAAGAGCACAGAGCATGCACAATGAGTGCTGTAGACACGTAAGTGGGCCCTGTTCCCAGATAGGTCGATAGATAGATTTCCATAGATAGGTCCATAGATGTCCATAGATAGATGTCCATAGATAGGTCGCAACACACAGTCTTCACAGTGACTTCAAATAAATAAAGGCTGGCGCTTATGCATTTTTTTTTTTTAGACTTTACCACAACACAGCCGGGTAATGAACTCTCAACCCTCTGAAATTGACGACTTAGTCATCATCATCATCATCATATAACTTTATTCAAATCTCTTTTTCGATCCATAAATGTACAAACATTTAAAACTTACTAACAATTAATTTTATATGATACATACTTTAGCTGTTAAAACTTTATTTGTACAGATCAACCTTGTTATCCCATTTAATAATTTTACTTTTCAATCAAGGGGCATTCTTCAATCAACTTCATAAACTAGATTGTCTATATGTGCAAGGGATTTCCTTCTTTGTAAAGCCCTGCTGATAAAACCAGCAACAGCACAACCGGCTAATTCATTTTCAAGGGTACAAATACATTTCATGGCATCCTTGTAAAAAATATTCTGTACAATATAAATTGGGCGTACATTTTTTTTCTAACATCTCGAAAAAATTTACAAAACAACATAAAGTGCATAGTGTACTGATTTGCTTTCCCATCACATGAACATTTATGTATGGTTTTCTGCCATTTTTCATGTTTTGGGAAAGCCAACAGTTCATGGACTGTGCCCAAACGCAGTCCTGTCATATGAAATCTATCCTGAATATATGTAACTTTAACCAAATAATTTCGTAGACCAGTCGACTCGATATGGGCTATGTATCTCAATAAGCTTATTTTTTCCTCATCCCTCCAAGCCCTCTCCTGGCTTAGTTTCTCCATATACAATTCTTTTAATTTCTCTTTTACCATATTGCAAGATGTCTGTGGGATTTTTTACCGATACATATTTGTCAATGTTCTTTAGCAATTTGTATATGTATGATAGCAACGGGGTTTTGTTAGTGTGTTCCAAAGTTGAGCAATCCTTGATTATATTCCTTGTAAACTTTGGTCCCCCTTTGCACCAAATGTTATGCCATGAGCAGGAGGCTCTTACTTGAATTAGGTTGGCCACATATGGTGCATCCAGCACTTTATGCAAGAGATATGTAGAGGTAGATCTTGGTACAGCTAGCATACGACAGAAAAATTAATTTTCACAGGATTTCAATATATTAAGGGTGGCGTTACACCATACTATAGAGCCATAGGTTGCTAATGATATGCTTAAAATATACGGATAGGTGTGCTTCCTATTTTGTTGCAGAATCTGAAAATCACCCTCCATGGTTCTAATCAATTTAAGTCTAGACTGGCCTAAAAGAGGAGTCCAATTACTATTAAAATAAAATAAAATACCTAGGTAGGAGAAGTTTTGGACTTCTGTTAACATGTATGTCCGTACGTAATGGTGCTTTTTCTTAGACCTACCTCGACCACAGACCATCACAAAAGTTTTAGTGAAGTTTAATTTTAGGTCTCTCTTTCCAAGTATGAGACGAAAGTTTCAATCTTTTCTTTTAATCCATTTGCAGTTCTATAATTTAAAACTGCATCGTCTGCAAACAGTAACAGTAGGGTTGGTCGTGAACCAATTTTTGGGGCATCAGTATTTCGTTTCTGAAGAGTAGTGTTGATCCCATTAATATATAATGAAAAGAGAAGGGGTGCGATGACACAGCCCTGTCTTATTTCCCTTTAAACCTTGAAATGAGGGGTGCACTCTCCTTCCCTCCCATACCTTACTCTAGATGTCAGGCTTGCATATATTTGTATTAAGAATGAGACAATGTCATCTGGGGCACCCATAATAATTATTGCATCCCACAATTTAACATGGTTTACGCAGTCAAAGGCCGAACTTAGGTCTGCAAAGCATAGATGAATATGTTCTTCCTTAGCCATAGTATATTTGTTGATGATTAGATGCAGGTTTATACAATGCTCCACTGTCCCCATCTCCCCTCTAAAGCCAATTTGGGTTTTAGTTGAGATGTTGCTACCAATGACCCAATTCTCCAATCTTCCAAGGTTTTTCGCCCCATGATCTTATCAGATGAGTCGAGGAGGCATATCGAGCGGTAGCATCTCGCATCTCCCCGGCTTCCCTTTTTAAAAATGGGGACGATTATTTTATCTGTCCATGTCTTAGGGACGCAACCTTTAGCAGCTGCATTACAACATGGATTAAGATTGGTGCCCATAACTGAAAGTTTTATTTATATGCATCGGCTCGAACCCAATTAGGTCCCAGTTCCTTACCCTGTTTCATCTTATTTATTGCTGTAGTTACCTACTCTAACCTTGTTTGTTAGAGAGGAATCACAGCTATAGAGGGGGACTGTTCTACATTATTGGTAGGTGCATTAAAGATTCCACTGAAATGTGTAAGCCAATCATTTGGAGCAATGACTGTTTCAATGATGGGATCTTCTTCCTCTTTCTACATTGGTGAGTTTATCACTTGTTATGTTATGTTATGTTATTGTGACTTTTATAGCGCACAGCTGCCCCAGCGAAGGGGCGTCCCGGCGCTTCAGCTGGCAGAAGAAAGTACCAGTACACAACAGAACAAATCAAAGAGGGAGAGATCAGGAAACTATAGTGGGCCAGGAGGAAAAAGGAATGTTTTGATAGCCCTCCTAAAAGCGTACAAGTCCTCAAGGGCACAGATCTGAGCTGGCAGTGAGTTCCAGAGTTTGGCCGCGAGGTAACGGAAAGACCGACCTCCAGCCCGAGAGCGTTTGACCCGTGGAACTGTCACCAGATTTTGGCCCAATGACCTTAAGGAACGGGAGGGAACATAGGTGGTAAGAAGATGCGCCAAACTCAGGGGGGAAGACAATTTGAGAATTTTAAAAGAAGGGCAGAGAGTCTTAAACTCAATCCTTTGAGCCATAGGGAGCCAATGGAGCTTATAAATGGTTGCTTTCGCGGAGCAGAACCTAGGTAGGCCCAACAGGGCTCTAGCCGCAGCGTTCTGTACTTTCCAGGAAAAAATGAAATTCCTGGTGTCTGCAGCTTGATTTAGTTTCAACCAAGCCTCCTATTGTACCTTACCCCTCCTACTTTTTAAGGCCTGTTTATATAATAGTCTGAGTCGTTTAAAGTTGGTCCTATCTCTTGGTGTTATGTGTAGGGCCTTATTTAACTCTTGTTTTGCCAGCATACATTCCTGATAGAACCAGCCTTTTACCTCGTTTTTTTAGTGGTGCTTTCTTTTCTTAAATGAATGCATATTGCTGCAGTAATTTTCTCATAAGCAGTCATAATCATATCAGAGGGAGTCAATATCCGCACAAATGGAAAAACTTTCCTTGTTATCTTTTACAACCTTATGCAACATAATATCTTCATTAATACCTGTCCATTTTATGCTAATCATATTCTTTCCGACCTCCGCTACATTAGGCAACAATCGTTTTTTCTTTTGCCCGTTTGTTTTAACAAATATTGACGAAGTCAGTGAAGTGTAGTCACTAAATCTGGTAAATTCGCAATTTGGTATGCTGCAGTGTATAAGGCCATTAGTGGACACTATAATGTGATCAATACATGTTGGATTTCCTCCTCGTTCAAAGGTAGAATTTGTTGTTTCTCCCTCTTTCCCTCTTGATACTAAAACTTCTAGGCTATATTTGCACAGGAGTTCATTTAACTTTTCCCCATTGCTATCATGTGTGAAATGTTGTAAGTTAATTCCTGTTATATCAGTAAAACCGCATATGTTCATTACTGAGAAGCTACATTTACTGATATCAAAATCCCCAACCCAGATACATATATGAGGGGTCCACCCCCTCTATAAAGTTAGCCAATACTTTCTCCAGCTCATTCACAACCTTGTAACGAGTAGCGTTAAAATGTTATTGTAAAAATTCACTACAATAAAGGGTTGTTTTTTCCCCATTACTAAGAGGACAAGCTGAACATAAGGGGAGCCATTATACATCTTTCTAAGTTCTATTCGCGCTACAGTAGAAATAAAAGTTGCCAAACCTCCCTTTGCTTGACCAAAGACTGATGGTATAGTTGGGGTTGAGACGGTGTTAAAAACCATCGATATATGGCTCTTGAATAAGCTAAATCTCCTGGAGACATAGTTCCTGGAGACATAGTAGTTGGAGTGGTTTTATGCTACCTAACCATTCTTTATCATGTAGTTTATTTTTATTCCCGGCAATAATCCATAATCTAAGCTTTATTTGAGTAGTTTCTTCAGTAGTTTTTTTTAATTGTTCACCAGCAGTATACTCCTAGGAACTTAGTACCCTGGAATTTATTTTTGTCTCCCCTTGGTCATTTTGTGAATCCTGATTGGCTGAGCTAGAAAGTGGAGCATAGCAGTTAAAACAGGATACTGTATATACCCGGTTTGCCCTTCTGTGGTTGAGTAGACTGGCAAGTAAAAAAGGGGGTTTATAGAAAAATCCTAAAGGGACAGCAGCCACTCGTTCTTCCCAGTTGGTCATATACTGTTGTCTTAATTGAATCTTAAGTGTAAAGCTTGACACCTCTGGGTGTCGAAAATGAATTACAATACAATCCCCAGTACCCTTTTTTACTGTGGGTCCCACTCAATTCATGCGTATCACTATTAAGATTTCCCCACAGAGTAGACTAATATTTAGATTATTACCAGCCATCCAGTGCATAACTTTATTTCTTAATTTGGTTCAGGATTCCTTAGTTTGAGGGGATAGTTTAGGGACTCCTTTTAAAATGATAATAGATGGTTTTGCCTCAGGGGGTAGATGTAATGTCTCTGGGGTGTGGTTCCCTACTCTCAGTGGTTTTGGGCTTTGGTACCTATACATGGCCTCCCTATCTAGTATTTGCTCTGTGCTTTGCACTAAAGATGCAGGGGGACAGTTTGAACTGAGATATGGTGTTTCCTTAGAGCGCGGCTTGTCGGAAGGTTGTATGTCGGATATCTTGTCCCCCACTTGCAGTTTCCTCTGTCAGTTCCCTCCCTGTAATCATGGGGGCACTTTCTTGTAACATTAATCTACCCTTTATTTCAGCGAGCTCGGCTATAACTGTCTGCTCAACATTATCCAATTTGGCATACAACTTTTTTAGGAGACCCTCTAGGATTCCAGTATCATTTATTTGCTTTACTTTGTCCAATTTCTTCTTTATGAAGGTTGTACTATAACCTGTTTTATGGTTTATCGGAAATACCGTGCTCGGGCCCCAGGTTGTTTCCTTTTCTTATTGGGGCGTGGGCTTATATCTTGTGAGGTAGATAATTCATCTATCTCTAAAGATTTGCTAGATACAAAGGGTTGTTCTGAGCCTTGAGGACATTTCTCCCCGGGTTACCCTTTTCAAGGAACCTCGGAACAGATTACCTCCTCCACAGGTTTTATTCCTTTATTGGATGCTCTCCATACAATCTGTTTGGTGGCTGTAAACCTTTCATCCACATTACTTATTTCCTTCTCAAATCAGACCCACTGCATTTGTTAGATAATTAGTAATTGCATTAGATGTTTTAGGCCGTGGTTTCTCCTCAGGAAAATCCATTAGTTTTCTTTTACCCATTTCCAATAAAAGTACCACTGCCCAACTACCAGTTTT
The DNA here is from genome assembly GCF_964263255.1 of Lissotriton vulgaris. Classification (NCBI taxonomy): domain Eukaryota; kingdom Metazoa; phylum Chordata; class Amphibia; order Caudata; family Salamandridae; genus Lissotriton; species Lissotriton vulgaris. The sequence continues at coordinate 326,722,907 of NC_141689.1, forward strand.
CACCAAACAACGCTGGCAATTCTCACTGTTACCCTTGAACAAAAATCTATAAAAGCAGTAATTTGCTTATGTCCTTAATCCAGATAAAAGAGTCATAAAGGAGGTCACAATATAAAAGGGTACAAATGGGTACTAATGGCCTTTCTCAGTGTCTTCAGTTATATAGATAATATTTTTAAGCACCAAAAATAGCCTTGGCCGGTTTCCCAAGTTCTCAGAGAGCAATGACCACATTAGCTTTATGGAGGAGGTACAGATGTACAGGCCCTCCCCCCTCCACAACAAATCGTCCGATGATCTAAACGGGGCGAAAAAGATGTTTCTTACAACAAAAAGTATTGTCCGCCAAAGAACCTAGCATATCTTAAAAGTACCTGGGGACAATTAAAGAAGCAGACCTCCCAGGCAAGTGTAAATAAAAATGTCAAACTAATCAAATTAGGAGGTTATAGGATACCTCCTCGGAGAGCACTCACCCAGTGTAGGGCGACTTTGTCGTCCAAAGACGCCAAAAGGGAGGGCCCAGCTCAGCCTCCTCCGTGCTCGGACAGACACATATGGGCCGGTCCGGGAGCCCTGTCCCACTTTTAAGCACCTCCTGGCACTTCTGGTTGTTGTGGGCGGCTCCAGCTGTGTTGAAGTATGGGGGTTGGAGTCCTCTGCTGCTCGCGGTCATAAATGCTGGCACTAATGAAAGGTAAATGGGCTCTCGTGCTGCTGGAGCCTTGTCCCGCTTTTAAGCACCTCCAATCACTTCTGGTTGTCGTGGGTGGCTCCTGCCGCATTCGTGTATGGGGTTTGGAGTCCCTTGCTGCTTGCGGTGGCACTAACGAAAGGTAAATGGCCTCACCACCGGAGACATTGAACCTGGTAGACTACAACCACCCCACAACTCACTGAACACTATTTGAGTGAAGGGCATTTTAGGTAACAATCAGTCCTGTGAGACCCCATAGCAATAGTTGGTGGACCGAAATCCTCTTTCATCATGAATAAACACGCCCAAAACAAGACATTGTGGAATATATTTCCAAAATGTATGAAAATTAAAGTGCTATCCTTCTGCAGAGGATTTGAAAAGTAACAATTTTGGAACTTTTGAACACCGCACACGCCGCTGTACCTGGGTCGCTGGGACGCTGTCATCCGGATTGCTGCCAAATCACCCTCAACGCCTTGCCGCACCCGCTTCGCGGGTGCCGCTGCGCTGTGTGAGTTGCACTGCCTTCAGTCCTCTGCCTTCGGATTGCAGTTTGCCTGGGGAGGAGGTAAGGGCGAATCAGGGGTGGAGCGCTGCAAGGACTCGCATTCCCAGGAGTCCCTGCTTGACCTCTGGCATCTGGTCTGCACCCCCTGACTGCCCCGCCCCCTAGACGGCAAACCCCTTTAAAGACTACTGGACCCTGAGGTTTGGCGGGAACTTTTGAACACCGCACACGCCGCTGTACCTGGGACACTGGGACGCTCTCATCCGGATTTGCTGCCAAATATTTGAGAGAAGGGCATTTTAGGTAACAATCAGTCCTGTGAGACCCCATAGCAATAGTTGGTGGACCGAAATCCTCTTTCATCATGAATAAACACGCCCAAAACAAGAAATTGTGGAATATATTTCCAAAATGTATGAAAATTAAAGTGCTATCCTTCTGCAGAGGATTTGAAAAGTAACAATTTTGGAACTTTTGAACACCGCACACGCCGCTGTACCTGGGTCGCTGGGACGCTGTCATCCGGATTGCTGCCAAATCGCCCTCAACGCCTTGCCGCACCCGCTTCGCGGGTGCCGCTGCGCGGTGTGAGTTACACTGCCTTCAGTCCTTTGCCTTCGGATTGCAGTTTGCTTGGGGAGGAGGTAAGGGCGAATCAGGGGTGGGGCGCTGCAGGGACTCGCATTCCCAGGAGTCCCTGCTTGACCTCTGGCATCTGGTCTGCGCCCCCTGACTGCCCCGCCCCCTAGACGGCAAACCCCTTTAAAGACTACTGGACCCTGAGGTTTGGCGGGAACTTTTGAACACCGCACATGCCGCTGTACCTGGGACACTGGGACGCTCTTATCCGAATTTGCTGCCAAATCGCCCTCAACGCCTTGCCGCACCTGCTTCGCGGGTGCCGCTGCGCAGTGTGAGTTACACTGCCTTCAGTCCTCTGCCTTCGGATTGCAGTTTGCCTGGGGAGGAGGTAAGGGCAAATCAGGGGTGGAGCGCTGTCGGGATCTCGCATTCCCAGGAGTCCCTGCTTGACCTCTGGCATCTGGTCTGCGCCCCCTGACTGCCCCGCCCCCTAGACGGCAAACCCCTTTAAAGACTACTGGACCCTGAGGTTTGGTGGGAACTTTTGAACACCGCACACGCCGCTGTACCTGGGACGCTGGGAGGCTGTCATCCGGATTTGCTGCCAAATCGCCCTCAACGCCTTGCCGCACCCGCTTCACGGTTGCCGCTGCGCGGTGTGAGTTACACTGCCTTCAGTCCTCTGCCTTCGGATTGCAGTTTGCCTGGGGAGGAGGTAAGGGCGAATCAGGGGTGGAGCGCTGCAGGGACTCGCATTCCTAGGAGTCCCTGCTTGACCTCTGGCATCTGGTCTGCGCCCCCTGACTGCCCCGCCCCCTAGACGGCAAACCCCTTTAAAGACTACTGGACCCTGAGGTTTGGCGGGAACTTTTGAACACCGCACATGCCGCTGTACCTGGGACGCTGGGACGCTGTCATCCGGATTTGCTGCCAAATCGCCCTCAACGCCTTGCCGCACCCGCTTCGCGGATGCCGCTGCGCGGTGTGAGTTACACTGCCTTCAGTCCTCTGCCTTCGGATTGCAGTTTGCCTGGGGAGGAGGTATTGGCGAATCAGGGGTGGAGCGCTGCAGGGACTCGCATTCCAAGGAGTCCCTGCTTGACCTCTGGCATCTGGTTTGCGCCCCCTGACTGCCCCACCCCCTAGACGGCAAACCCCTTTAAAGACTACTGGACCCTGAGGTTTGGCGGGAACTTTTGAACACCGCACACGCCGCTGTACCTGGGACGCTGGGACGCTGTCTTCAGTTCTCTGCCTTCGGATTGCAATTTGCCTGGGGAGGAGGTAAGGGCGAATCAGGGGTGGAGGGCTGCAGGGACTCGCATTCCCAGGAGTCCCTGCTTGGCATCTGGTCTGGCCCCCTGACTGCCCCGCCCCCTAGACGCCATTACTACACCTATATTAATAGTCTACTCTCGCGCTGGGCGGGAGCGCGCAGGAGCGCCGGGCGAAGCCTGGGCCAAGGGCGGGCCCGTTTGAGCCCGTTAGAGACCGTTTGTGACCGGACCGGGCCCCCCCTCTTGGTTTCTTGGCTCCGTATCTGCTTTGGAGACTTGTCGTTTAAACACCTTATTATACTTACAAAGCTCCAGTTGATAACATGTCTACAAGGGGAAGCAGAAGTAAAACTGCGGCGGGAGGAGGACAGATAATCGGGCCACTGGATAACTTCATAACAAGGGCGAATGAAGCGATAGATCAAGGCATCATTCTCCTTGAACGCAGAGTATCCCAAGACCTACAAATAGCTAGGCGTTCATCTTTGGGACTCCTCGCATTAGCAAGAACCCCTGTACAAACCCAGGATTCATGTGTCACGAACGATGTTAGGACTGAAACACCCAGTTTGCCAAATATAGTCGACCTGTCCACATCCCAACTCTTATCAGATTCCCAACTAAGTCTGGCTTTAGAAAAATCACCTTATTTACTTATTAATCACACGAAAGATGAAGTAAGGAATAGACAGTCACGGGGTAAGAGAGAGGGTGCCATACCAAAGCAAAAGACACAAGCTAAAACGGCATCAGCCAAAAAGAAAAATGCATCAACGAAAAAGCTTAGCAAAGTAAAAAATCATCAAGTAAAAAATGGGAGTAGCAGAGCAATCCCTGGTGAGATCACAGAGGGTTTGGAACTAGGAAGTATAGAAACCCTTGTAGTAGGGGGGATACACATAACTGTTGTGAAGCAACCAGCAGCCTGCTAGCAAAGTTGAGGAACTTTTTAGAACTTATTTTTCCCCTATAGAGATTAGACTCTCAACTATTGAGAAACAACTAGCTGGGTTGCATGCTTCGTCTAAAATTATCCCTAAGACTGCCACAAACACATCTAATCCCGGGACCTCTCTAACAGGTGGGACTAAAACTAAAACTGGAAACAACAACACCCTAGCCCCAGGGCCCAAGAAGTCCACAGCACAAGTGTTGAGTACTATTGAAAGAACAAAGACATCATCAGCTCAAGTAAATAAAAACCCTGCGAAACCCATTAATGATTCCGCACCTCCCCAACCCACCAAACAAGTAGAAGGCGAAGTTAAGGCAACCCCTGTGCTCCCGGACAAGGACCAGAAGAAGGGAGAAAAAGAGCATAGACGCGCGGTTCACCTACCCCCAGAGGCTAGCTCATTGGTAGTAGTTATGACCGGTGTCCCAGAGGTGGCTGATCACATCACTGAAATCAGTTGGTCGCTTAAAAATAAAGTAAAATATTGGCTCAATGTCAACCGACCACTACCGTTACATTACACTAGCAGGACTCTAACAGTCCGCAGAGTACCCTGGATAGGAAAAGAGCGCAAGACTATCCAGGGTGACTGCGTTATAATTAACTTTGAGGATCCTCGAACTGTAGGTTACATATGCTCTTGGAACACACAAGGTTCCTATAAACACATAGAAACAAAAAGACTCTCTTTTTTCTATCGCCCAGGGGTCGTGTTTGGCCAGGCCATGATAGGAGTTGGAGCAGACCGGGTTACCAAGATTAGCTTGAAGAATGGGGAAGTTGGGGAGGGAACATGGGTAACTGGGGAGGAAACATGGGAAGAGATGTAGGCCCCATGGACAATTTCATGGGGCTTCAGACCTACAACAGATATAGCTGTTTAGAGATGGTCGACTGACTGATACCAACCATCAACCCACATAAAGAACAGGGTGGTCACAGCAAGTACAATAGTAGAAACAATCAGCAACCCAATGACAAACAGATTCCCATTCCCTCACCCAGGAGGATAAATAATGAAAAACAGAAAATAACAACACCAGCAGTAAGTAGTAGCCAGGGCATAGATAGCTTGTTATCCGCAAGGAAAACCCCTCCAGAAAGGATTGCATTCATTGAAACCACAATAGATGTCAGTACCAACACACTTAACACACCAACTAAGCCTAATTCTGATCTATCGATCCTTAGTTGGAATGTGGCTGGCCTGGAACCAAGATTGTCAGACCTAAATTGGTTACAGACCATCTCCAATATAGACATAATTATGTTCCAGGAAACATGGGCCACCACTAACCTGCACATTGAGGGCTTCCACTGTAACAGTGTAATTGCGACCAAACCTGACTTTGGTAGACCGATGGGCGGATTGTTAATTGGCATCAGGGTCACTGCAGGCGGGAATATTAAGGTAATACCAACCAAAAGCCCTAATATCCAGATTATTGAATATAAAAGAAAGCTCCCCTTTTATATTATTAATTTTTATAATAATGATTTTCACTCAATCCCAAATATTAATTTCATTGAATTATCCAAAATTCTGAGTAACATAACTGAACCCCTAGAAAACACTACAAGAAAAGGGATTATTCTAGCTGGGGATTTTAATGCTAAAATTTCTAATTTAGACCGACCAGGGGCAAATATCTATAACGACCGAGCAGACAAAAGGGGGCAAGAATTGGACTTGCTTATCCGTGATCATATGTTAACTAACATCATGGATGAAAGTCCAACTCCTAACAACGATTATGTCCCCACATTTTGAGGTAGAGATCATTCCTCGACTATTGATTACATTTTCATGTCACCCGAACTTATTGACAGTCTTACAATGGCCAAGGTCATTGAGACTGCATTCGGAGATCATAATGCATTGGTCGCAAGTATTAGATTAGGACCCCCGCCAGTATTTAAAACTACTATGAGGGCAAGAGATATAACCCCCGCCACAAATAATTTAAGATTGAAATGGAGGAAGGTGGATAGCGGTAGTATAACTAACCAACTCACTACCAAACATCAAAATGTAATAGATCCGTGCAATACAGCTGATGGGAATCACCAAAGGGTGATCTCAGATTTTACTAATCAGTGCTTAGTTATAATAACAATTTTAACTGTCCCTAATCGTAAAACCAATACGGACCCTAAGTGGTTCGATAACAACTGCTCAGCCGCAAATAGGGCCCTACGGAATGCACTGAATGCTAAGCCTAGATGTCAAACTAAGGTCAGGGAGGCAAGAAAGAGGTATAAAGCTGAAATAGGGAAACGTAAGGCAACCATTTTGTCAGAACGCTGGGAGGAACTTTCAGACTCAGCTTCTGGTAAAAAGGGTACAATATTCTGTGCCTCTGTAAAAAACCTGCGTAATATGAGTACACAAATATCAGCATTAAGCTGTACCATTTCCAGCGACCAATGGGAAAACCATTTCTCTAAGGTATATGCAACACCACCAAATGTTAACAATAACTTTGTATTAGGCCATTTGCGTTCCTTAGAGATTAGTCTGGGAGAGGTTATTGCCGGTATCAAACAAAGCCTCGGCAATAAAGCCCCAGGGCCAGATGGCTTCTCAATCGACATCATTAAATGGAAACCAGAACTTTGGGCACCCATCTTGACAAATGTATTTAACAGCCTCCCTTTGGTGCCTATACCCGACACATGGTCTACTAGCATAATAGTGCCTATATATAAAAAAGGAGAGAGAACAGACCCAATGAACTATAGACCCATCTCGCTCCTAGATAATACTCTTAAAATCTTGGAAAGAGTATTATACAATAGAATTATTGAGTGGGTAGTCGATACAGGGATTTTAGACTCCTGCCAAATGGGGTTTCGGAGCGGGGTTGGAACAACCGAGCAGTGCCTAAATTTAAATTTGGTAATTGGTAAACATACTATCGCTCGGTCTGCACAAATCTATTTAGCCTTTATGCTTTTATCGTCCGCATTTGACCTAGTAAATAGGTCTAAATTGTGGACGATTCTTTTAGAATATGGTCTGGATGAATCACTTGTTTACTTTCTTGCGTATTTGCACACTGATACAAGGGCACAAGTAAGGATCGGGATGGGGGGGGAAGTGTCAGAACCCATAAAAGTAGAAAGAGGAGTTAGGCAGGGGTGTGTTTTAGCACCCCTGTTATTTATTATCTACATAAATGGACTAAACAAATCCTTAAAAACGATAACCACAGATGTCCCGAAAATAAGGGGGAGACTGCTACCGACTCTGCTCTACGCAGATGACGCGGTTCTTATGGGTCTAACCCCAAATGCCCTGCAAAGCTTGGTAAAAGACTTTGTGCAATATATGGAAAAACTTGATCTTAAAGTAAATTTAAATAAATCTTTTATTATGTCCTGTGGCCCGGGTAAGAGACAATTGAGTGCTATTTCAGTCGATGTTGATAAACTTTATTCTACCAACACCTTCCCTTATTTAGGAATGGTTTTTGCTGCGAGCGGCTCGTGGAGTGGACACTTAGCCCAAGCCACAAGCAAGTTCTCAAAATCCATTAACTCTATTCTTAGTCTCCCACGGCCTAGGAAAGTAGATGCTACAAAAGCCATTTTAAAATGTTTTAAATCACAATGTGTACCAGTAGCTACTTATGGGGCAGAAATCTGGGGTCTGGGAAAAACACCGAGCATCCAGACAGAGGAAAACCGATTCTGCAGAAAAATCCTCGGAGCACCTATTTCCTCCTCGGAATACATTTGCCACTGCGAACTAAATTTGCATTACATATCAGATTTTATTGCCTCCAGACCGGCAATATTCTGGCTTGCCATTTGGAAGAATAACATGGCTGGCCCAACCGAGGACATCATAAGAGACTGCCTGCCGCCTTTGTGATAAAGGGATGTTAATCCCCTGGCTCTCTGGAGTGTTTAAAAAACTGAGCAGTGTAGGCAAAGGACACCTTTTCCTTGACCCAAGTAAAATTAACCCCAAAGATAAAAACGACTTAAAATCTGCACTGTATGCACTTTATAGAGAAGAAAGATCAGCAAGAGAATTAATTAAACCTACAATCCAGGCTTATGTGAACAAAGATCTGTATATACAATCAATCCCTTTGTATCTTACGCTTCCAATGACAAAGTGGGAAAGATCTTTGCTTTCCCGCCTTAGGGCTGGGACTGTGATATTTCTGTTATGTTTTCCACTAGGCTATACCTTTTTAAAATCTGGAAATAATTTGTGCCCATGTGATGACGTGAGTGCGCAAACTGATTTACATTTCTTTTTCTTTTGTAAATTTTATCAAAAATATTTTAAATGGTTTTTAGTACCGTATTTTAAAAAGCACAGACCACTTTCTTTGGAGGAATCAAATTTGATGTTGTTGACTTTAAATAATGAAGAGTTGATATTCCGCACTAGCACTTTTCTAAGAGTTGTTACCCATGTTCGTAAAACAATGGAGAACCCTTAGTAAATCTGAGACCTATATTTATAAACTGTTTTTAACACTGCTGCTTTAATTACTGTAAAAATGTTATTTGATTTGGGATTGTCTGTATTGCTTTTATATATTTGCAAAAATTCGAATAAAGATTTTTGAATTGAAAAAAAATACCTATTATAAGAGTCAACTAAATAGTGGCTGTTGTGCTTGTCAAAAGGCAAAAGAATAGAAAGGTAAGCCCGTCTACGCCCGTCCGTGCCTGGATCGCGCCCAGTGCCAGACCCCCTGTCCCCCGCAAACCGCACTCCTCCTGCATAACGTATGACGCCGCCACCCTCTTAGCCCTTAACCCCGGACGCACACCACAATGCTACGAAGCTGCCCCAGGACGTACCCACAGTCCCTTCGCCTGCCACTCCTGCAAGTTCGCCTGCATCAAGACCCACACCAAATCCACGACCTCCAAACACAGCTCCGACTCTAACCACCTGAAATGCATCCTGCTAAACACCCGCTCGATCCACAAACACGCCACAGAACTCTGGGACCTACTCGACACTGCGTCACCGGACATCGCCTTCCTTACAGAAACCTGGATGAACGCATCATCAGCACCCGACATCACCATAGCCATCCCGGACGCGTACAAGATCATCCGAAAAGACCGTACCAACCAAACAGGAGGAGGCATCGCCATCGTTCATAAGAACACCATCAGAATCACGACCAGCTTCGACGACTACCTTGCAACCGCCGAACACCTCTACTTCCAGATTCACACCGACCTCAGGACCACATCTACAGACCACCAGGAACCCGTAAACAATTCTGCGAAGACATCAGAGACTTCATCAGCCCACATGCCCTCCCCTCCGAGAACTACATTCTACTGGGAGACTTCAACTTCCACCTGGAAAAGAAAAATGACTGCAACACCACCACCCTTCTGGACAACCTGGCCAATCTCGGACTCATACAACTTGTTGACACCTCCACCCACTTAGCCGGACACACGCTTGACCCTATCTTCACCTCCAGCAAACACATCTCTTTCAATCATACCACAGCTCTCCATTGGACGGACCACAGCTGTGTTCACTTCAGCTACAAAACTACCACGACTCACAACCCCCACAACCTATTCCTCGAAGAAACTGGAACAAAATCACCACCGACCAACTCATCACATCGCTCAATCAAAACCCTCCAGCCCTCTCATCAGACCCAAACGAAGCTGCCACCAAACTCAAACAATGGATCACTAACAGCGCTGACGAATTAGCACCTCTAAAAAAACACCAGATCAAACAAGGTAGCAAAAAGGCCCCCTGGTTCAACGATGACCTTAAGAATTCCAAGAAACTATGCCTTACTCTCGAAAAAACATGGAGAAAAAACCCAACCACTGACAACCCGACCACCTTCAAGGCAGCCACCCGCAAACACCACCAATTGATCCGATCCACCTAGAAATCAGCTTTCAAGGATCGATTCGACAATAACACTCACAACAGCAAGGAACTATTCAACATCGTCAAAGAATTTACCAACCCCACCGCAGCCTCAAACGACATTACTCCCTCCCAAGACCTCTGCGACTCGTTATCCTCTTTCTTCTACAACAAAATCGCCGACATACATAACAGCTTTAAGAACATTTCGAAAGAACAGCCCACCCCACCTACCTCCAAAACCAAACCGCTCTCTAACAACCTTAACGCCTAGAACCCAATCACCACTGAAGACACCATCCGCCTAATGAACTCCATCCATTCAGGTTCGCCAACCGACCCCTGTCCCCACCACATCTTCAACAAAGCAGACTCCATCATCGCACCCCATCTCCGTGATGTCATCAACTGCTCCTTCAACTCCGCTACCTTCCCAGAAAGCTGGAAACACGCCGAACTCACTGCCCTCCTGAAGAAGCCCACAGCTGACCCCTCTGAACTTAAGAACTACTGCCCCATTTCCCTCCTCCCTTTCCCTGCCAATGTCATTGAGAAAGCCGTCAATAGCCAGCTCGCCGCCTTCCTTGAATCCAACAACTCCCTCGACCCCTCACAGTCCGGCTTTCGAGCCAAACACAACACCGAAAACGCCCTCATTCCAGCGACAGATGACATCCGAACGCTACTGGACAACGGAGAAACAACTGCCCTCATCCTAATTGACCTCTCCGCCGCCTTCGACACAGTCTGTCATAGCACCCTCATACAACGCCTCAGCAACGTCTGAATACAAGGAAAAGCCTTGGACTGGATCATCTCTTTCCTCGCCGGGAGAACCCAGAGAGTCCGACTCCCCCCTTTCAAATCAGAGGCCACCGAAGTCATCTGCGGAGTCCCACAAGGATCATCACTCAGTCCCACCCTCTTCAACGTTTTCATGAGTCCCCTCGCATCCATCGTGCGACAACACAACCTCAACATCATCTCCTACGCTGAGGACACCCAGCTGATCCTTTCCCCTACCAAAGACCCTAACACCGCCAAAACCAATCTTCATGAAGGCATGAAAGAAGTAGCCGAATGGATGAAAAACAGCCGCCTAAAACTTAACTCAGACAAAACAGAAGTTCTCATCCTAGGATCTTCACCCTCTGCCTGGGACGACTCTTGGTGGCCATCGGCCCTGGGCACAGCACCCATACCCACAGACCACGCACGCAACTTGGCCTTCATCCTAGACTCCTCCCTCTCGATGACCAGACAAGTTAACGCCGTCTCATCCTCTTGCTTCAACGTACTCCGTATGCTCAAAAAAATCTTCCGTTGGATCCCCACCGAAACAAGAAAGACGGTCACCCACGCACTGGTCACTAGCCGACTGGACTATGGAAGCACCCTCTACGCCGGAACCACAGCCAAATTACAGAAAAAACTCCAACGCATCCAAAATGCATCGGCCAGACTCATATTGGACATCCCTCGCCAAGCTCACATTACCGGCCACCTGAAAGACCTCCACTGGCTTCCAGTCAACAAGAGAATAATGTTCCGTCTCCTCACCCATGCTCACAAGGCCCTCTACAAACTAGGACCCGAATGCCTCAACACACGACTGTCCTTCTACACACCCACCCGCCAACTAAGATCCTCCAACCAAGCACTTGCCGCAATTCTGCGCATCCACAGATCCTCAATGGGAGGAAGATCCTTCTCCTACCTGGCGGCCAAGACCTGGAACTCTCTCCCCACTCACCTCCGCCTCACACAGAACCACATTTCCTTCAGAAATGAACTTAAAACCTGGCTATTTGATAAATAATGCACCCCCTCCCTCAAGCGCCTTGAGACCCTATGGGTGAGTAGTGCGCTATACAAATTTCTGAACTTGAACTATTGCAGTGAAAGTGCTTGTAACTTCCCAATAAGGCTGTATCTCCGGACAAGCCCACGCTAGAGGTATGAAATCTGCTTCTGGTGTCCTGCATCTAACACATTCTACTTTTTCTCATAACCCAAATCTGCAGAGTTGTGCTGGAGTGTAATATAATTGATGTAGGTACCTAAAATGTATAATTCTAAGATTACCATTCGCTGTCAATTGTCCGGTTAGGCTACAGCATGATTTCCAATCGTCCATGTTGGTTGGTGTGGCAATGGTGGCATTCCATTTGACCAGAGGCCCCTCCGCCAGTGTCTGTGCATCTATCAGCAATGTGTTATATAGTCGTGTGATTAACTGGTGCTGCATTTCTGTTGTGAGTATCAGCTGGAGCACCCGCAAGGCCTTTGGCTCAGCTGGAATTTGTGGATATAGTGAACGCAAAGCTGTACGAAGTCTGCTAAATATGAAAAGAAGCATGGGAGATCTATTACCATCTACTGGTATCACAGAGGAGTCTATGACTTCACCCTCCCTGTAGACCTCTCCTATGCTGTGAAGTCCCGCCACTCTCAGAGTGGCTAACAAACCCACATCTCTTGTTACACCGATATCAGAAGGGTGCACAAGTGGCAGGGCAGGGGCATATAATGGGTCAATATGTGCTCTATGCCCAAGTTTCTTTCAAGCTTGAACTGTGCATTGTCCCGTGTCTATTTCCCCGTGTTCAAAGGTTGAGCTTCTATTGGATAACATGGCTTTGAGAGGGACAGAGTGGACGCATCCCCTTCTACAGCTACATGTGGGGTATAGTTCAGGGCATGGTGCCAGTAGTAGGTGAAGTGTTCCTGTGCACATAAATAATACAATTGTAGGTCTAGGGCTGTTAATCCCCCCTGGTCATATGGGAGCATTAATATCTCCCATTTGAGTCTTGGTTGTTTCCCCGCCCGCGCCACTTTAATTAAAAGTGAGCATAGTGTTGTGTTAAGCATATGGGGATATTAGTAAATATGTATAAAAATGTTGGCAGCACTATCATTTTCATCAATGCTATTCTATTAGCCAAAGATGGCGGGAGTCTTATCCACCTCGTCACTTATTCTTCAAGGCACGAGATTGCCGTAAATTGATTGTAGAACCACATAGGTGTCTTTGTGAATCCATATACCCAGATAGTTGAAAGAAACAGGTTAGTGTTTGATTTCTTACCTTAAAATATCCCCAGGTGTCAGACTGGATCCGGAAAGTTTTGCCTAGCAGTACCCCTGCGCGTCGGTAGGCGTCGTCTGCGGCTCCGTGTCCCTCATCGGCGTCGTGGTCACCGGGATGACGTCGTCGGAGTACTTAAACACCGCCCTCGCGCGCTGACGTCAGTACTTCTTTTTTCCGCGCCAGCAAGCGCAGATCCGGGAAGAGCAATACTCCTAGTCACTTTTTGAGTAACTTTTTTGATCTATTTTGGACCTTCTCGAGTCGATTCTCGACTGATGTCGGTTACCGCCCCCCACCGTTGGTGCGTTTATTGCCTCGGGACCGACGACGATGACAAGTCGTGCCCCGACTGCCGGGTCTTGACGTTGAAGGCTAGGCAGAAGCGGTCCCATAAGTGCCTCGAGTTCCTGCAGTCGGGCCCACGCCGCTCGAGGTCCCAGTCCAGGAGGAGGTCGAGGGACCAGTCGCAGGGCCACAGTCATCACAGCTTGGCAAGTCGACACTACTCGTCGGGCTCCAAGTCCTCAGGTAAGTCGAGGCACAAGAAGTCAAAGAAGCGACATCGCTCTACTGACTCCCTACCGACGCTCACGCGCCGCTGCCGCAGGTTCGGCCGACACCGCCCACGCGGCTCCGCCGGAGCCGTAAGTGTCGAGTCCAGCTCCACACCCGCCGGTCTCTGAGCTGAACGCGACGCCGGAGCTGATCAGCATCCGCCTCATGGCCATGAGGTCGAGCTTCCCTCTGTCGGGTCCCGCCGAGGTGCCTTCGGGCCCCGCGGACCCGTCTGGGAGCCCAAGCGGGCCGGCGGCTTTGGCCCCGGCACCGCCGGGTGCTTCGGCACCAGTGCTGTTGATGACTTCGGTCCAGACGCCGCAGGGTTCCTCAGGATCCAGGCCTGGATCCGTGATGATGCCGGTCGACCTTACGACCCCTCCGCCAACGTCGTCACCAAGGGTGTCGCCCGTGGAGCCGTCCTCGGGCGGCATCATCCCCGATCCCCACCCCGGTCCGGAACCTGCATCGACCTGGTGCCGTTTTGGACGCCAATCGGTGAGCCCTTCACTGACGACCCGGCTCCATCATTTCTTCCTGACCTTCAGGAGATGGATGACGAGGGGGATTGGGAGGGGTCTGAGGACCCTCTGGCACTGCAGTGCCAGTTGAACCAGGACTGGGCAGACATACTGGGGGAGGCCAGTGGTCTGGACACGTCGCCCGACACTGGTTTTGTCTCCCCTCCTACTGTGGCCACGGAGGAGGGTGCTGCTTACAGCGTGATGTTGACTAGGCAGCCAAAGCCTTGGCTCTTGAGCTCCCAGTCGCGGACGTGAGAACTAACCTCCTCACTGAGGTGCTCAAACGGCAGGCTAGCTCCTCTGGTTCAACAAAGCCCTCACTGATGTTCTGTTGGGACCTAGTTCAAGCCCTCTACAGGCCTCCCTGTAGATCGGAACGTGCCCGACAAAACTGCCCGGTTCCGGGCAACCCCAGTTTCCTGTCTGTTCACCCCACCCCTGAGAGCCTGGCCTCAACTTCCCAGACTGCATTCCCGACCGCCCCCTCCGGATCGGGAATCCAAAAGGTACGACCAGTTTGGTAAGAAGCTGTTCTCCTCACTGAGTTTGGGGTTGCGGTTTGTCAACACCGCCTGCCTTTTGGGCCGTTACTCCCACTCTTTGTGGGATACAGTTGCGGAAGTGCTGCTGCAGTGCCCGGCGGAGGTCCAGGTAAAGCTTACCCAAGCCCTTGCGGAGGGAACGGATGCAACACTATATTTTATTCGGTGTGGACTGGATACAACGGACTCGCTAGGCAGGGCGATTGCAACGACGGTGGCGGTTAGCCGCCACACCTGGCTGAGGTACGCCAACTTTTCAGGCGATGTCCAAGCCTCTCTTATGGACATGCCCTTTGATGGCCGTCGCCTCTTTTACGACAAGGCGGACTACGCGCTGGAGTGTTTCAAGGACACCAGGGCTATGGCCAAGTCCTTGGGCCTCGGCCAACGGCAGCAGACTTCCCCCTTTCATGGCCAAGGAAGGGGAACCCCCACACGTCCAGCTAGCCACAGGCCACAGCACCAACCTCAACGCGGTCGCGGATGTGGTAACCACTGTGGCGGTGCCGGGGGACACCGGCAAGGTCAGTCCAATCCCGCCCCTGCAGCATCTGCCTCAAAATCCTCCTAGTCCGAGTTTTCAGGCCCATTCGACGCCAGTGGGGAGCAGGGTTTGCCATCACCTCCTACACGGGCGATCCATCACATCGAACAGGTGGGTTCTGCAATCGTCCGAAGTGGCTACTCCCTCCCTTTCGAGGTGAACCCCTCCAGCCATGCCACCGCAGTACCATCGAATGTCGGGGGATCACTTGCAACTTCTGCAGGAGGAAGTTATGGCCCTCTTGGCTAGGGCCGACCTCCTGCACTCGCTGGGGTTCTCCATCAACATGCCGAAGTCACACCTGTGCCCCTCGCAGAGGCTCCTTTTCATTGGAGCGGTTCTGGACTCAGCACAGTTTCGGGTTTATCCCCCCGAACAGCTGGTTCAGGATATTCAGGCTCTGATTCCGGTCTTTCAGCCTTTATCCCGAGTCTCGGTCAGGTTGACGCTGCGGCTCCTGAGGCTCCTGAGGCTGATAGCCTCCTGCATCCTCTTGGTGCATCACGCCAGGTAGCGGATGCAGGCTCTGCAGTAGGACCTGAAGTTTCAGTGGGCACGGCATCAGGGCAACCTGTTTGACTGCGTCCGTATCACGGAGGGCACTGCGAAACAGTTTCAGTGGTGGCTCACGAACTGCGATTGGGTCAATGGCAGATCTCTCTCCCTTCCCCAACCGGAGCACGTAGTAATGACAGATGCGTCCCTCCTGGTATGGGGAGGCCACATGGGAGAGAGGGAGATCAGATGCCTCTGGTCTCCGGCGGAGTCCTGGCTCTTCATAAACTTTCTGGAGCTGCGGGCGATCCGGCTTGCACTGAAAGCATTCCTTCCCTCTGTCTGGGGAAGCATAGTGCAGGTGTTCACGGACAACACCACCGCCATGTTGTACTGCAACAAACAGGGCGGGGTGGGGTCGTGGACCCTTTGTTAGGAGGCTCTGCGCTTCTGGACATGGCTGGAACACCAGAGCGTCACCCTGGTGGTTCAACACCTGGCAGGTTCCCTGAACACCAGGGCGGACAAACTCAGCCGCCGGTGCATGATGGATCACGAATGGCATCTGAACTCGGACGTGGCGCAAGGTCTCTTTCAGCAGTGGGGAGAGCCATGGTTAGATCTATTCACCACCGAAGAGAACGCGCAATGTCATCAGTTCTGCGTGTTAGAATTTCCAAGGCACCACTCGCTCGGCGACGCTCTTCATCGCGAGTGGAGCTGCGGTCTGTTGTACGCCTTTCCGCCTATACCACTTCTGCCCAGATTGCTGAAGAAGATCAGGCAAGTCCAGGCCCAAGTCATCCTTGTGGCTCCATACTGGGCACAGAGATACTAGTATCCCGAGCTACTCAGCATGTCAGTCGATCCCCCAATTTGGCTGCCTCTTCAGGAGGACCTTCTGTCGCAGCAGCAGGGGACGGTCCTCCACCCGAACCTGTCTAGCCTCCACCTCCATGCATGGAGATTGAGCAGCGGCAGTTGAGGCCATTTGAATTGCCTCCTGAAGTCTGTGATGTGATTCCCTCCACAGAATCGGTATACGCCTGCAGGTGGAACAAATTTGTGGCATGGTGCACAGCAAAGGCTGTGGATCCTCTCTCTGCCCCCTTTCAGAGGTTCTCCTCTTCCTTCTTTCTCTTGCCCAGCAGGGTTCTGCTCTGGGCACTCTTAAGGGCTACCACTCTGCCATTTCTGCCTTCTTGAGGCTTCCTGATCAGCCTTCTCATTTCAAGTCCCCTGTTGTGCATAGATTCTTGAAGGGCATCACGCACATGTTTCCTCCTGTTCCTTTTGTGATGCCTCAGGGGGACTTGAACCTTGCTCAAACCTATCTGATGTGCGCTCCTTTTGAGCCACTTCACAATTGCCCTCTTCATCCTCTGGCTCTCAAGACTACATTCCTGGTTGCCATCACCTCTGCCAGGAGAGCGAGTGAGCTCCAGGCTCTGTCTTCTAAGCCTCCTTTCCTTTCTGTCCATCTGGACAAGGTTGTTTTAAGAACACGTCCTTCTTTCCTGCCCAAGGTGGCTACGGCCTTTCACATCGGGCAGTCCATCACCTTGCCCACTTTCTTTCCGCCTCCGCATTCCTCGAGAGAGGAAGAGAGGCTCCACCGTCTGGACCCAAAACGTGCGCTCTCCTTCTACCTTGATCGCACACGCCAGTTCCAGGTGGATGAGCAGCTCTTTGTTGGTTACGTGGGCGCGAAGAAGGGATGGGCGGTGCACAAACAGACCATCTTTCGGTGGGTCGTATTGTGCATCAAGGTCTGTTACTCCTTGGTTAAAAAGGAGCCCCCTGTTGGGCTGCGGGCCCATTCCACTCGGGCAACGGCAGCTACTACTGCCCTGGGTCGGGGAGTCCCCTGCAGGATATCTGTCAAACAGCTATGTTGGCCTCGCTGCACACGTTTACTAGACACTACTGCTTGGACAGCCAAGTCCGGAGAGATGCCTTTTTCGGCTGTTCCGTTCTCCAGGACTTTCTGGTGTGATATTGGTCCACAGACCCACCACCAGGGTTGGTATTGCTGAGGTATCTTTTCTAAGGTGAGGAATATAATACTAACCTGTTTCTTTCAGATACACAAGTTACTTACCTTTGTTAACGATAGATCTGTAAGAAACAGTAGTTAGTGTTAGATTCGTCACCGCCCCACCCATCCTCCCCATTCTGCGGACCGATATCTAGGGTTAAGGTATTTCCCTTGAGGGCCCTAGTTTTATGGCACCAGTGTCGGTCTCTGGCATGGCTCTGCGTTCCTGACACGGAAAGCTATGCATAAGAACTGATGTCAGCGCCCAAGGGCGACGTCTAAGTACTCAGACCACGTCATCCCGGCACCCACGACACTGGCGACGGACGCGGACCCGCAGACGCTGCCTACCGACCGCAGGGGTACAACTACGCAAAACTTTGCGGATCCAGTCTGACGCCTGGGGATATTCTAAGGTAAGAAATCTATCACAAACTACTGTTTCTTACAGAAATATCATTACCGAATGTAAGTAACTTATTCATTTGACAGGGTCCTCGCACCATCCAGTGGGTATCCCAATTCATGGGATACTGTGCCTGTAGTTAAAGGAAGGATGACCAATTTGGACCAATTAATGCCCAACCCTGAGTACCATTCAAAAGCCACATATTCCTGTCTAAGACGCTCCAAGTGTTCCCTGGGGTCCTTAACAAACAGCACCATATCATCAGCATGCAGTGACACTGCCAACAGTCGCTGACAAAACCACAGCGCCGTATCCGCATGTCACTGTAGCAGCACAAATGCAAGAGGCTCCAGTGCCACAGCAAACAGCAGTGGCGACAATGGGCATCCCTGTCGCATGCCGCCATGTATTGTGAAAGTTCCCCATGTATGTCCATTGACACACACCTAGGCAACCGGTTTGAATTGAATTAAAAGCTTTGGCAGCGTCTAATAACACCACCACTGCAGGGTGCATGGGCTCCAGTTGATGCAAAACCACAAACAGAGTGCGCAAATTGTGTGAGGTGGACCATACCGCATGAACCCCAATTGGCCCGGCAGAACCATTGCGGCAATAGCAGATGAAGTCGTGTGGCTATGGCCTTCGCCAGACTGTTAGAATCAGTAATAATATGTAACAGCGCTCTGTACATATCGCACCTGTCCAATGGTTTGTCGAGTTTCAATAAAGTGACGATGAGGGCCTCACGGAGAGTATCAGCAGACAGCAATGATGATATGCGTCCAAATACATAGGGTGTAAGTGCGGGCTAGTAATACCACATATTATTTATAGAATTTACCGGGCAGTCCATCATTCCCAGTAACTTTCCCATTAGGCAGGGTGGCAATGGCCTCCTTTACTTCCTCCACCATGAGTGGCTGTGCTAAAAATTAAAGCTGTCCCTGTGTGAGCCTTACCAGTGTGATATCCTCAAAATAAGCCACAATGTCTGGCTCCTCTGTTGATCCCCAAGCTGCACACATATGCTCATAGTATTCTGCAAATGTATTAAAAATGCCCAGCTTGTCATGACACACAGTGCCTTCTTCAGATACTGCCTCCACTATATGTGATCTTGCCCACGGCTCTGCAATTCTATTGGTTAACGCTGGTCCAGGCCTAAACCCCTCCCCGTACATTCTGGCCCGCCATTGTCGCGGCATGTGTTTCATCTCTTGTTCTGCTGTTTCATTGTACTCTGAGATTTTCTCCCTCATCTCTGCCAATGTAGCTTCCAGATCCAGTTTGAGCTGTTTGAGCCACCCTCGTATGGACCTGAAAGCTCCGGCTTGGAGACCCATACATGTCCCGGGAAGCGTAACTTTGAATGCTTCCCATAGGGTGGCCATATTCTGTACTGAGCCAATATTTTGATCAAAATATTCTACAATTGCTGATCACACCCCTTCCCTGAAAACCTGATCTAACAGCGAAGTTGATTGCAAATGCCACTTGAATTGCGCAGGTGTGTGTGTTGAGATTGTCATGGTTAAGAGGACCGGGGCTTGATCAGTGTCTTTGGCAATTGTTTAACTGTACCTATCCATGTAGTTAAGTCCTTTGTAATTAACCAATAGTCCATTCGTCACCACGATTTGTGTATATATGAGTGATATGGGCCCTCTCTAACCCCAGGGTGCTGCAGCCTCCAAATATCAATAAGGTTCATGTCGCTCATTCCTCCCTCTATTACCTTAACCGCCCGTTTGGGCGTACCCTTCTTTGTGAACAAACAATGTTCGTGCTCTACCAGTGGACCCATTTGTACCCACCCTCCGCTGTGGACAAAAGATCTTCATGCTGTTCCAACAGGGTGTTAAGGTCCCCAACCCATATCATTGTAGAAGGCGTTAATCTATGTAACTTGGTATGGTACAAGTTGCAAAGAACTCAGAATCATCAATATTAGGTCCATATTCATTGACAATGGTGATCGTTGTACCACACATTTTGCCCTGTTCAATATATACTGTCCCTGCTAAACTATCTCAGAGTGTGTGAGCTCAAAGGGTATGTTCTGTTTTATGAGGATCATTACTCCTCTCGAGTATGGGGAGTAGAAGGATGCTATCTTCACCCTGGACCACGCGTTGAGAATCTCGCCGGAGGTTTATTTTCCACGCTCGCGATTGGCAACTTGATGTTGCGGATCGCGAACGAGGGAAAAGTCTTGCCGGAATGTCTTTTTGCTTGCTCGCGGTCGCCAACTTGATGTTGAGGACCGCGAGCAAGCAAAAAATTACCACTGCACTAGGCTGCGCTACACTACACGTGTTTGCACTGTGCTACGTGCAGTTCGCGTAGTACAAAGTAGAGGAAACTTTACAAACTACACAAGTGTAGCACAGTGCTTTGCCCAGGGTTAATCAAGAGACATTATACTTTCACAAAGTAGTTTGTATAGCTATCAACTCTCAAGTAGCACCACCTGGTCTGTCATAACAGATCAGCGATGTGCCTGGCATGTGGATTTAGTATCGCTTGTCCTTCCCCACCCGCTCCCCACTGCTTACTACACAGTACTTCTTCCGTCGGTGCGTCCACCATGTGGCAGTCTCAATCTACATTGTCCGCATCATAGTCTGGTGGGTGTGACATATCCTTGTTTTCTCTTGTTTCCTGACGGATGTCATTGCTTCTTTGGGTGACCTTTGTTTTGCCTCTGTTCTGGATCCTGAGGCGAGCTGGATATAGCATGGCATACTGGATGTTCAAAGTGTGCATTTTTTTATTTGACCTGATGCAATTCCCGCCTTGCTTGTTGCACAGCTGCTGTAAAATGGGAGACATTGCTTAGTTTGCATCCAATACATTGCATGCCATTACAATGCGGTTGTTACAATAACCACGTTGTTACATCGCATATGATTTGCATACATCGCATATGATTACATCAAAATTAGTTACAACGACTTTCTGTAGGGGCAGAAGGTTTTCGATTTACAATCCAACACCTTCCCTGCTGTTGCACATACGGGAGTAGGACTAGTAAATTATACTATTCCTAAGTCCAGAGCACCCCCTACAGCAACGACTTGTGATGTAATAGTATGCAATGTACAACACAGTCATTGTAACAATGCCGTTGTAATGGCATGCGATGTATCACACGCAAACTAACGGATATATTCCCATAAAATCCGGGTATGGGGCAATTCTGTTCTCCTGATACCTCGTGACACCCATCTCGCTTGCCAACCTGAGCGCTGTGTCCCGATCTTGATAGTTTAACAGTCTAGCAACAATGGGCCTTGGAGGAGCTCCCAGAATTGGTTTAGGGGACCACATCTGTGGGCACGATCCACAATGAGAAGTGATGTGAGGTGCTCTGCCCGAGCATATCTTTTACCTTGGCTTCCACATACAGCTCCATTATGCCTGTGTTCGTGGACACTGGAACTCCCGTAATGCAGTGATTATTTCATCTAGAACTGGCTTCTGGGTCTTAATTCTTAGCTTGAATTACTGGTAGTTGCTTCTCTATTTGTGAGCATAATGTGCACAATGTGCCCAAGGTGTCTTCTGCCGCGGAGATCCGTTGTTCTGCTTCCGTAATTCGGGCCCCTTGCTTATCCAGCTTCACAGCCATAAGGTCCATTTTAAGATTGAGGGTATCTATCTGGCTATCAATGGACCGTAAGCTGTGTTGCATTGCCAATGAAGTGCTCTCCAGAGTTGTGCCTCCCCCTGCCTACGTATCTTGCTCAGTATGCGATGCCACGTGAGGTTGGAATTTGGTAAGGCACCTGGACTCAAAAGTGAGTTTGGACTGCTGCTTTCCCATCTTTCCCATGGCAGCCCCTTTTCATCTTTCCAGTAGTGATGTTAAGGTCAGCCGCCCCCTTAAAGTAATGTCCCGCCACTTAATTAGTGGTTTGCTTGCATCTCGCAAAGTAGCAGTGCTATGTGCACAGGGCTTATTTTTTTGTCTTCCACTGCCTGTGTTGCTGCTCTCTTATTCTCCCCGCCCAGTTATCTTACTGCGTTTGTAGTTACTCATGTGCTATCCTCACGGTTTTGGGACGCGCAGTGAGGGATTCCTATTTGCAATCCTCCCTTGTTTGTGAAGCCACGGGCACTCCTCCTGTACTGTTTAGCTTTGTACGGCGGCGCCAATTCATTCTTCCCCTGCAGTTCAGGTCAAATTCGAGCCTTCACTGCCTGTGATCATTCGCGGCCTAGTTTTCCAGGTGTGTGCACAAAGCTCTTTCCGAGCGGCTGCTCAGGATCACGGTCTGCTTGTGCATTCACTCCGCGATGCTCCCGTGCAGCTTCCAACCCGTGCCCCACATGCCCGCTACAGGCACTTCACTGCCTTGCTGTCGCTGGTTCAAACTGGTTCTTCGAGGCAACTCACCAGTCTGTTGCCTGGTCCGGACTTTGCATCAGGTCAGGAATTCATGTGTAGCAGCCTCAATCGTCCTCTCTGTTTGTCTGTGTCCCGTGTTCGTCCACAGCAAGGGGTTGCTGGCCTATTTCGCCTCTTGCAAGCCATCAAACCTTTCTTTGGGACATATCTGCACTGTCCCTGTGCCATTTCTCTTGCAATGGCAGCTCTAATGCAGGATTTTTAAGCAGATTGTGGCCCGAGCAGCACTAATGTGTGGCCATCTTGCTTCGGGCTCTCTAGCGCCCTCGTACTGTCTAAATCACAAAACAGATTTTTTGTTATAGGTGAAGACGGATCATGCATGCAGGCCATGACATAGGTCTGTCCCACAAATTGTGGTCTTTTTGGATTGGGATGGGTGCCTAAAGCACTACCCCCTATAGTGGTGGTAGATTATCGCCTTCACCAGGAATTAAGCAGCACAAGCTCAGTGATGGCAGCATACTGTGTGGTGTTCAGTAGTAATAAACAGGACCTTTTTGCCCTGTGTCACTGGAGTAAGGCCTACTTTTACACTCCCCGCCCAGTTATCTTACTGCATTTGTACTCATGTGTTATCCTCACGGTTGTGGGAAGCGTGTGAGGGATTCCTATTTGCAATCCTCCCTTATTTGTGAGGCCACAGGGTCTCCTGTACTGTTTAGCTTTGTATGGCGGCGCCAATTCATTTTTCATCCTGCAGTTAATGTCAAATTCGGCCCGTCACTGCCCAAGATCATCCGCACCCCAGTTTTCCAGGTGCATGCCAAAGCTCTGTCCGAGTGGCTGCTCGGGATCCCGGTCTGCTTATGGAAGGTTATCGCCTTCACCAGTAATTAAGCAGCACAAGTGCGGTGATGGCAGCATACTGTGTAGTGGTCAGTAGTAATGAACAGGACCTTTTTACCCTGTGTCACTGGAGTGAGGCCTACAGGCCCACTCACCTTTTTAACAGTTCTGCTGCTGTGTGCTTAACTCACCCTTGGGCTAAATCAGGTAGATGTGGAGTGCTGCTTAGCACAGGAGAAATAACTCTGCGTTACTTGCATGTGAGCCTGGTAAGGGTACAGTTCAAGGATGGAGCAGTACTGTGCCTTGCATGTGTGGTTAGTAGATTTACGAGGAGTATGTATGCAGAGAGGGATACAATACATGAGAGATGTAGATCTGTGCAGTGCTTGTCTGGATAAAGCATGTGCTGCTATGCAAGATACAATACATGATGTTGTGCAGCGCACATAGTGAATTTGTATGCTGGCAGTGTGTGTGTTTTAAAATAACATGCCCTGGTTAAAGACAGATTAGGGTCAGTGCTGAACAGTGAGCACAGACTGAGGGCCTGATTTAAATCTTGGCGGATGGAATACTACAGCCCAAACGTGACGGATATCCTGTTTGCTGCATTATGATCTCCATAGGAAAGAATGGGATCGTAATACAGCTGATGGGATATCCGTCACGTTTCTGGCAGAGTATTCCTCTCCAAATCAGTCCCTGAGTGTGAGTGACAAATGTATCTGTACATGTTAGGGTAAAATAAAAACAAGCACTGGCGTTGCCAATAGGTCTCGCATTAGGAAAGTTTGAGCTATTGGTCTTGTAAATGAAATTTTTTTTTATTCATGTGTTGGTTTTGAAAATAGCTTAATTAATAGCTTTGCCATTTACAATGCCAATAGTTATAACATTCGCAAATGTGACACCTATAGCAAAGCGCACACACACACACACACACACATACATACTGCAGTCATTACAGATGTTAAACTGCAATCCCAATGACGGATGTTCTGACAAATTCATTTGTGTGTTAAAAGGTGAATGCAAGAAGAATGTTAAGCCACTTTAGAAACAAATGACAGATGTGACCACCCTACAGACTGGGTAAAAGTTTATTTTAAAAGTTACTTTGCACACAGTCAAACTGATGTTTAGTGGCATTTATCATTTTTTAACTACTTATTAAACAGATGGAATAAAGCTCAAATCCCAAAGCACCATTGTTGAGGTCCGATCTATAAAGACCATCTCTCAGCGTTGCAACCAGAGTTGGGAAGGAGTGGAGGGGGCCGTGATTTGTCCTTCTGGCAACTCCCCCACGCCCCCCAAGTGCTGTATTTTGCCTTGTCAACAGGGTGTGTGGGTCACTAGAGATTACAAGATCATCATAGTACCCAAATGCAAGCTGGAGTACACACGAATGTTACCTCCTCTTGCCCCGCCTTCGCCCCTTGCCCCACATGAGCACATTTTACACGTAATGGAATGAGAAATAGATTATATTGTTAAACAGCACGATGGGGTCACAGCCAGAACGCAGCACGTTTCAGATTTAAAACTGAAGCTTGACAGCTGCTCTTAAGTGCCTGCTGAGCAATGGAATATGCATGCAACACGCATTCAAACAAGATTGAGAGCACACCACCTATAAAAGCATGTCTAAAGTACTGTTTTAGTACTTTAGCATTCTTGTTAAAATAATAAGAAATGACGAAGTACCCAGCAGTGTCAGATGCATGTATAATTTAAGAATAGCAATTATACAATGTGCATATTCCACAAACATATTTAGTAGCAACATTTAGGTTGCAGCAAGAAGTGTATTTCCATTAATCTGTTTAATGCACAGATTTCATCTCATTGCAGAACAGCTGGCTGACTTTTATCTAAACATTAAAAAAACAGAACTGTTTCGTTCACCAATCTGGCATACAGATGATCTGACCGATTCTAACAAGCAAGAAACCGTTTTAGATATTTTCGGTTTACAAAAGGGGGTGGTGATGAACAGAGTGTCTGAGTTCAACAGACCACTCTTACCCAGTCCAAAGATCAGGGCTTGATCCATCACCGTTATTTATCTCACTGCCCCATCCCAGCTCAGAACCTGGCTATATGCAAATCAGTCTGTCCCTGGCCCAGTGCATCATGGGAACAGGGCAGACTAAACTACCAAGCCAATTCTTCACCAGAAAGGAGACAAGCTACCGGGGACCGGTTTCTGGCATTTCAGCCTTCTTCGGCCCGGCTTGCTTGAATCCTGATGGAGCAGTGAGAAAGGGACTCATGTCTGAGTATACCCTGCCACACCTATAGTGGCCAAAAACGATTTACAAAAGGGGGTGGTGATATTTTCGGGGCATGGGAAATTCATATTGTAACTTCTGGGTAAGCAACATACATACACATCAACCTCTTATCACTATGTTGCAAGCAAGCATTGAGGGAGAGTGTTGCCTTCTCTGCTTTTGGCTTTTACTGACACAAAGACAGGAAAAGCAGGGGAGGTGTGCGTCTGACGGCAGAATGAATACAGACTGCTGATCAAACAAAAAAAATGTAGCCGCCTGGTGTTAGACAGAGATTCATGAATATGCGTGACCAATTTGACGAATACAGCTTTATCCAAGCTGTAGCGTGTACCGCCTCGAAAATACCTGACAATGTATTAGCCATACAAAGGGATGGACTGCAGACTGCCTACCGTTCAAGGCAGGCCTTGGATTTCATTACAGGCTTCAGCCACATAACACTGGGGGAATTCTTGTGAAATGTTGATGGATGTACCTTACATCTCTATGCGGCTATTTGAAGCTAGTCCTAAAAGCCTGATAACGGAGTCAGTGACTGTACATTTAATGTCGAGCCCAACACATCCACCCACACCGCCTGTCACTGCCGGATGTCAGATCTCATTAAAAAAAATCTGCAAGACTGTATAACACGTAGAAAGGAGATGTATTCAAGTTTTACATTCATCACACTACCATGTCTCAATACCCTTTATACAAGTACCTTATTACAACATGTTCTGACGGGCCAGCTGTGGCAAAGAACACGAAAAATCAACACGAGTAGGTCTGTTGCAAATAAATACAAGGCAGAGAAGGGGAGGGGGGAGGAGAAATCCGACACGGCGGGCATGGGAGGGGGCCGAGCGGCAATGAGGGTGTGAAGCGGCAGGGGCCTGGGGGAAGCTGGCTGGGGAGGGGGAGGAGAAATGAACAGATGTCCGTGAGGTGTGGGAGGAGTGCCTGATGCCGGATGGGGGCGGGGGAGCCTGGGAATGCGAGAGGCTGGGCTTGCATGCGATGCGCGTGCATGTTTGCTCACGTGATACACGTGAACTGCAAGAAAACCGCGGGGCTGAAAGCCCTTGGTTTGACTTGTGTTTTGCCGACATGAATTCTCGATCCGCTCGATGCGCTTGCGCGCATCGATAGGTCGCGAGACCTAAAAATGTATTAGTGCGGAACAGAAAGTGTGCTATGAATGTACACTGAGTGAGTGCACCTGTAGTGGTACATTGTATGGAGGACCCGGAGTTTCATTTTGGGAAGTCCAGGCTTGCCCAGTAAAAGCATTAGAAGGAGATTATTCCCCCAGGAAGATTGGTGTATTGTGGCATTCCTCTGAGCTGGGTGGGGACACACTGGATGGTAAAACGAGAGACTCTCTTCACTGTTCAAAAGACTGCGCTGTGATTCATTGCGAAATCACAAGAAAGGAACTTGGACGCAACCCAAAAGAGAGAGATGGGGCTGATAAGAGAATCATAAAGACTAATACTGAAGGTCTGGGATTAACCTGTTGGTGCACATATCACTGTGGCTGACATACAGGGGTGAACTCTGTTCAATCCAATGAAATGTGTTGCGGGCAATCCGCTTCAGAGTCGCCCACTGTAGCAGACCTCGTTGATGAAGTATGATGAAAAGGAGAAGTAACCTCTTCAAAAGAAGCAGAACCCCAACATAAAACTTCAAAGAACCAGACTCTTAAATCACTTCTGGTGTCTGGTGAAGGACTATAAGAAAGGGAGGTTGAGTCCCCAAAGATTTGTCAATGGGGCTGTGTGAGAAGGAGAAGCTCTGCAAGACTGCTCCCTGTGACCATGACTGGGAGCCAAGGCTGCTAGTCTTCCTGCTTGGTAAGTGGACATCACTCAAGGAAACCAAGACAACCTATCCTGGAGCCTGGAGCACCGGCACCTGCCTGCATGCCAAGACCAGTGCGCCCTCTGAGTAAGAGGAGGGCATTGAAAGGAGCAAGGTCGAGTGGAGAGCACCTACTGTAAGGACTCCCTGTGCGAGATGTGAAGATTTGACTCAGCACCAATCAAGCTGTCGCCCTTGTCCAAGATTGTTTTTGGCGACCCCCATATGCCAAGAGAGAGCCACCATAGACTTAGCCGTGTGTTGAGCATTGTACTGGTCTTGCTACACCCTTACTGCCATGCTTTAGTGACCCCATATGCCAGAGGGTGTTACCTGTAAATTACCATTTGAAGGAGGGCCAAGACTTGTGATCTTCTGGGCAAGGGCACTGATGCTGGAAGAACCTGTGCCTGTATCAACACAAGCCGGGGCGACTGCGTTTCTCAGCAGGCGCTACCGATACCAACACTGCCAACAGTTTCAGGCTGCCACCCGAAGGAGAAACTGAGGCTCTGTTCCATGAGTTAGACCCACACTTGGAGGGAACTGCCCCTGACTCTTCACTAAGGACTGCTGGAGATGCTGCGGACAGCATTGCATCCTCGCTGGCTCCAGTTGGGAGCTGAAGAAAGAATTCTGTAAACCCCCACCACCATTGAACAAAGACAACTTACTGCATCTTTGCAAGCAGAGAGCTGCTCTGACATCTGGGAGATCTCTGGCAGCAGCATTCAGGATAGACAGACTGAGCCACTGAGTTTTGACGCATGGGCTGCAAGCAGCCTTACCGCTCAGAACTGAGCAAGATTCACAAGTGCACGTTTGAAGGTGCTCGCTGCATCACTGAACTCTTCTGTTCTGCAAGAGCATTTAAGACATGAACTGGGTCAGTTGAAGTCCCGGGGATTTCACTACAAACGGTGCTGACGCTATTCGACTCTTTTGACTAAGTTCCAAAACAGTCAAAAGGGAGAACTCTTTAGTAGGGCCTAAAAGTTTGGATTCCATGATGCAGCCACTAGTAAATTTGGAATAACTCTGAACACGGTACACGAAGGAGGGTGGGACAGAGATTCGCCTTACAACTACCAGTGCCCCAACCACAAGGGGGATTGTGTTGTTGCATTTGAATGTAACACTTTTTTTGCCTGTGTGGACTTAGAAATACATTGCTGCATTTTCCTATATAAGCAAGTATTTGGCTGGACATTGATTTATTGTTCTTACTGTTTGCACTTTGAGTTATGAGGCACATTCACTGACCCATATCTACACCTTGCCCCCCCCCCTCCCCAGAAGTAGCCTTAACTGCTCAACAGCAGTTATCAATGAGAGTAAAGTATTGAAGGGGTACTTGGCCGACTTGTGCGGGATCCATAGTAAGTCATCCCAGGGACATCAGGAGTAAAAAGCCTCAACCACCACGATTACGCCCAGGAGCCCATGCATGTCCTGTGTGGCCCTTTGCAAGGGATTATGACAGAGCCTATCCTAGATGTACCTTTTATATGTCCGTCATCTCAATTAATGGAAAGTGGTGATGCAATCATTTCTATGTGAGAAAGGAAGTCAAGAAGTTTCATTGTGTGGCACACTGTGCAGCGAGGCTTAACAAATGTCAGAAGCAGCTTTGGGGAATGGATGTGTGTTAACTAAACTCCCGCTCTTAAAATCATAGTTCTGCTGCCAAACAGATTTTTGTTTTGAACCTCCTAAAACAGTGAAAAATGTTTTTCTGCACCACCTGCACTGACTCTGATCCTTTACTGTCTGAACAGTTTATGGTAGATCAGAGCCTAGATCGTGGCATCTGTGAGTGTTTTTGGTGCCCATATCACTTTGATTGGTTAATACCAGAAGCTTTGTGAGGACTATGTTTTGAAAACTTTTAACTGACTATACCTCGTATATTTTATTGAAATCACAATTGTTTAATGCACATAGGGAGTGTACTATGCAATTTGAAATCTTCTAGATGTATTATATATCTTAATCTTTTATTTTTACTTTTTATGAATAAGAATCTAAACCACGAGCAGTCTCAAAAGATAAAAAATCAAAGAAAGGTGATTCTCCCTCAAGAACGAAGTCTGGAAAGTCAGGTAACATACATTTTTTGTAATTGGTATTTATTCTAGGTAGTATGTATTCATATTCTTCAGTTATTTAAACTGATATATGTTTCTATAACTACAGCCTGTATAGAGCCAGATGATTATTACATGCCATATTTTTGCATCAAGGCCCTCATAATATTGTCACAAGGTTTTGAAGACCTCCCCTTCTCCTCCCATCCACTTTATTGTATATCCTTTTTTTCAGTCATAACAGGAGGATCCCTCTAATCCATTTATGCCTTTTTGCTGTTGATTCAGTATACCATGTAGTGGTGATGCAATCTAATTTTCTAATCACTAAGCTAGCAAATGGGTCTCTTAATGAATGAAGAGCAGTCCCTTGATGCGTCCAGGATAGCTATTGTCTTCCTTCCTGATGGGAGTTTTTGTAGACCTGCTTTCAGTGGAGAACTACTAAACCATTGTGAATCTATTTATAATTTTGATGATCTTAGGAAACATGCTATCTCTCAACCTTACACCTACACATATTGGTTTCATCTACTTGGCAACAATTGCTCATGATTGGATTGTTTTCAGTGCACCAAAAAGTGACATCACCCATCACAGGAAAGAACATTGCATTACTCTGATGACAATGTAACTAATGTCCTAGAAGCACTAATCCTAGACCAGGACAGTCTTTCCCCTTTTAGCACTCTTCAAATGTCCCATTTGGGTTTCTTTCTATGATGGATTTCTTTCTATGACCCTCCTATATCAATTCATTCAAGCTTATAACCGAAATAAATCACAATGGTTCCATTTGTTCTCTGCTCCTATAGCGTTTTATCAATTGATAACATTCTCCATCACACTTATAATGAAGTGCATAATAAGTTCCCAGTGCTTTACAGTGCTCGCTAGGTTCCCACGGAGAACAACACATGGAAACATTGTGATTTGTTTAGATGGTCCATGGCCAGTGCTTCTAGGATATGCCATTTGGCGCCTTGGATCAGAGAGCGACCCCCCCCCCTCCAGCACACAATTAAAACAGGGAATGGGCAAAAAAATGGAATAACAACAAGAGTGCACTGATATTTAAATTCATGCAATGTAACTAATGTGACATTTGGGCCTGATGTTATCACAAGAAGTGGAATCATAGAAGATGTAAATCTGGTTTACATTTTCTTCTTTTAGGTCTGGCCTCTGAAGTCAGCATTAGTTGTCTCGTCAGACTTTTGTTTGTTATAGACACTTTAGTCAAAAATTGTGATCCAGAGGACAGTTAAGTTATGAGTCACACCTTGCTTCCTCCCACCACAGCATACTGCAGGGGGCAAAGAGTTTCCTCCCTTCTATGGGAATGGTGGCTTTCTCTCTATGAACAATGTTTTCATTCTCTCAAAGAGAAATCTAAGCAGCTTGTGGGGCAATGTTGTTTTTTTTTACTCTGCCTTTTTTCATTTAAATTGTAAGAGCCCAGCAACTCTTGCACAAATCTACCGGGCCACTCGTTTGTGTTGGTATGTATGTCAGTGTGTGCATACTTTATTATTATTTCTCTCAAATCATCCCAAGGTGGCCAGCCATGCGTGCACATGCATGTCTATGTGTATGAACAGATCAACAGCCATCTTGAAATTATTTTTGCTGTACAGTTTACAAAAAAAACAATCTTAGACTGCATGCACATAGATGCAAACACATATGTAAGCACAGGTGGCAATCTTGGAATGGTTAGTGTGAAAAATACCTTCAAGATAGCTATAAATGAGTGCCCAAGAGCACACACATGACGTTCGGAATAAGCAATAGAAAAACATTACTTTTTAATACTAATCACTTTTATTACGCTTTAATCCTGGGTTTAGAATTAGTGTGCACTTTCACTATGAAAAATATGTTGCAGTGTTTTCCGATGGCCCCGACCTGTGGGAATAATCGTGTTACTTTGCGTAAATATATGGAGGCCCAGTTTTGTCAGTGTTGCTATCAGGAAGAGTCACTCTAGAGAGTCAAATGGTTTCTCAGCATCTAATAAGGCAACCACCTCAGGGGTAGTGGGAGAGAGCCTATTCCGCACAGCAAATATAGTCTGAACGATTGGAGAGGTTGATCTGTGAGGAACAAAATCGGACTACACGAGGAGATAATTTGTTCCATCAGCAGGGGCAGTCTGGTGGCGAGTACTTTTTTCTGAAATCTTGTTGTCCATATTGAGAAGGGAAAGTGGGCGGTAGGAGGTACAGAAGTGTGGACCTTTACCCGGTTTCAAAAGAAGTGTGAGCATCGTTTCCCACAAGGTAGGTGCTAATGACCCCATGTCTAGGGTCTCTGTGTGCATGGTGAGGAGATGCAGCCCAGTTGTTGTTTTTAAGCTTTGTAAAATGCTCCTGGTAGGCCATATATGTCAGGGCCTTGGTTTTGTCCATGGTATCTATTGCCTGTATGAGTTCTTCACATGTTACAGGTTCGCTGAGGAAGTGACGTTGGCTGCCCATGAGCCACACCCTGGCAATTTCTGCGAGATAAGGTGAAATCGCTTGTACACTATCAGATGTGTGGTATGTGTATTATAGTTCATAGAATCACCGAAATTCGATCAGAATACCCTCATTATTGGATATAATATTCCTGGCGTTTAAGTGTAAGTTGGTGACATAGCCACTAAAGTGGTTGGGATGAAGCAGTTGTGCCATCATTTGGCCAGGACGTTCCCCATCACCATAGCAACTGGCAACTGCATGTTTCCCCAAATATGCTATTGCTCTGTCAACCAGATCGCAAAATTCAGTCAGTAGGAGTGAGTGCCTATGCAGTGAGGGGTGCCATCCAGCTGGGATGCAGCTAGATTGATATCGCGCAGCTGGGACTCGATCCGGGATTGTTGGGAGCTTATATTGTGCAGGACACCCACATGCTTAGTCATGCATAAGCCTCAGACGTAGTCCTTGAAGGCTTCCCAGAGAGGCTTGAGTTGATATGGTGCCAGAATGTAAGGTAAAATACGCAACTATAGAGTCATGTAGTTCAGTGCGAAAGACCTGATCATGCAGGGCCTCACTAGGGAATCTCGAGGAGCACTCTAGTCCACCACTGTAGGGAATGTGTAGCCTCAGGGGGACTAGACAACGATCTGATGAAGTATATGGCAGAAGTTTCTCCTTTGTGGTTCAATGCAAGACATTGGCAGATAGTTGTGTCCATATGTCATGTAGAGTGGAATAGAACGTGTAGTCCGAGATGGAGGGGTGCCATGTGTGCCAGACATCATGGTGGGCATATGCATCAAGAATATGTCGAAGGGCTCCCTGAGCATGGGGTTTACCACTTGGTTGAGTGCTTGTGTAGTCTAGTTTTTTTTTTTTTACCAATTTGAAGTCTCCGTCCGTTATGTTTAGGTCTGCTTCTACCCTCCCCATGTGTGTGCATATGTCAAGGAAGAGCTCAGGAGCTCCAACATGTGGGGCATATATGTTAATCACTTGTGAATTTTTGTCATCTAGGATGCCTGATAATAAGAGATAATGAACATATGGGTCTGCATGGCTATCACACAAGGATTAGGGAACACATATGTATGAGGATATAAACTCCTGTGGAATAGGAACTATAACAAGAAAACTAACAATGGGTAGCCCAAGTAGTCGTCTATGTCTGGGAGTCTATGGACGGGAGACAGGTTTCCTGGAATACGGCTATTTTTGTGCCATGCTGGGATAAGTATGAGAGAACCTGCATCCCCTTGCGTGGATTGTTAATACCATGACTTTTCTAAGTGAGGAAGATGATGTCTATCACCCTCTCCCAGCCATCATGAGGTGTCATTTGGAATGGTGACGTAAAAGAAGCTATGCCATCCTGTTGAGTAGCTCATTGTGTACCCAGTGAGCAATGGATAACATACAAAACTTAAACCTGCAAAATCCATTTCACCCACAACCCACCCACCCACACCAGATGATAAAACAATCCAGCTAATCCCAGAAAAAAGAAACACAAACCTAACCAATCCCATAAAGAACAAGCCAGTATATAGCACTGGGGGAAGGCAACACCTTGTCTTGGAGTGGTCCACCTGAAGTGGTAAAGAAGAATCAACTACATAGGATAGACCATAGTGAGTCAATATAAACAATAATGTGACATTGCCCTAGAGTAGTACAAGAGGATGGCCACGTGTTATGACTAGTGTCTGGTTGCGGGGGAACTGCGCTGCAGCATCCAGTGAGCCAGAGCACTCCCGGGTGTTCTGCCTACAGGAGGATGAGTTTGCAGCTAGTTGTTTGCAGAATTCAGTTACCTTTGCTGCAGTGTCGAAAAAACAGGGCTTCCCATTAACTTTAACACAGAGTTGTGCCGGGTAGAGCATGGCATCATTGAGGCCCAACTTGCGGAGCAAGTTTTTGGCATCAGTGAACTGTCAGCGGGCCTCCTGGACAGTTATGGTGAAATCTGAAGAGAGTGAAATGGAGGAACCATAGTATTGTAGCGGGCCGTCCTCATGGGCCTGGTGGAGTGCAGTGTCTCAGTCTCTGTAATTTAGGAGGCGTGCTATGATCAGCTGCAGGAGGTTTCATACTGGTGGAAGTGGGTCGAGCAATGAGCATGCTCCACTGTGAAAGTAGATGAGAAGTTTCTGTGATCTAAAAAGATCTGTGAAAAATTGTTCAATGAATGTATCTGGGCACCCCATATTTGTGGTAAGATATGCGAATATTGTTCCCAGGAGAACTCGCCTTCAAGTCCTCGTTTTTGATGACTACTATCATTAGATCCAATTCCAGTTTCTCAAAATGCATCATCCTCTAATTCAGAGATGCTCTCTTTGGTGCCATCAATCCTGGTATTTTGATGGTCCAGACACTCACCCTTTCGAGGAATGCACCTAGTGAGTGCTTTGAAATGGGCATCTATGGAGCAGAATCCAGCCCTGAGTTCTGCCATGAATGCGGCTGTACCAACAGTAGTGTTGGATCCTGCTTCTCTACCCAGGGGTCATCTTTGTGAGACTGAAAGCCCTGGTGTCTTGTCAGCTTGGACTGCTCAAAGAGCAGTTTCTGCTGTTTGGGGTCACCGCCCCATCTTGAGGGTCGAATAGAGTAGATAGTAGATAGACTGGTAAGTGGTGTAACGGAGATGGTATCTCTATAGCCAAGGAACAACTAATAGGACTGCACGACTATCCACACCAGCCGCAAAGCCCCAATCACACTTATTGAGGTGGGGTAAGTGGGGGTAGCAGGGATATTTCAAATGTCAGCAGGTGGAGGCTAAGGACAATCACAGAATGATGGCTCAGCCGTGTGTTACAGGAAACCTTGGAACACAAGAGGCTGCAGTCTGCCACACACATATAATGACAGTGCAGTGCAAGGATAGTGATGTTAGTGATTCAGTGTTATGGTAACAAGTCCGCGCCCACAGGGACAGCCCACTCAGTCCTGGAGGTAGATTGGCTTCCATGCAGCAGACCCCCACTCAGCGCCAGACTTCAAATGGTTGTAAGAGCCACAACATGGTCCTCCAACCTTGTCCAGGGGCCCACGTGATTTAGCAGATGAATGTGCTAGCTAGCATAGTGCAAGTGTTGAACTTGATAAAGGGAGAGAGGCCCTGCCTCTAACAAGAGAAAAGAAGTGGTGTTGTGAGGCTCCGCAGAGGAATTGATGAGTTGCTCACTGTAGGCCACAAGTGTAGACTGCAACACGTACAGGGCATGTTGGAAGGCCGCCTCGTGTAGAAGGTGAAGTTTCTGGGTCAGAAGTGTGAAATCTCAGGGGGTCGCCACGACTCCAGCAAGGTAGTGCACCCACTGGCAAC
Source organism: Lissotriton vulgaris (assembly GCF_964263255.1). Taxonomy (NCBI): domain Eukaryota; kingdom Metazoa; phylum Chordata; class Amphibia; order Caudata; family Salamandridae; genus Lissotriton; species Lissotriton vulgaris. The sequence goes on from NC_141689.1 coordinate 326,758,254, forward strand.
TGGTCCAGGCAACCAGCAGACCCAAGACCTGGAAGGCTGCACCGAAGAGCAGGCAGCAAAGAGCAGGAGCCGTCACAGTAAGCAGGCGTTGAGGCGAGGCACAGGGCTGGTAGCCACCAACTGCACTTAGGTCTGCCCTCCCGATGCATAGCAGGAGAGGGGAAGTTAGGCTCACCCATGGTCCCTGTTGCCATAGTGCCTACAGATATGAGCAGGTCCGCATAAACCAGCCCCTTAGAAAAAGGGGCGGCAGGGTCCCAGCAATGGGGAAGCCGGCATTCCACATCCCTACAATGACGCCTACATGATAAGGATGGTGTCAGATGCGATGATGGCGGCGATTCATGCAGTTTGAGGCCACACCCACCAAAGCTTCACAGGCAGGTGGCCATCTTGGTCGTTGCTGTGGTCACGCTCCCATCAATGTGGTCAGTTATCAATATCTCTATAACTAATGTCAATGTGGTTTCTCGAGCTGATTCCCTGCAGGCCAGCGCTGCAGTTGCATGGACCATACTGAGATGATGGCAATGGCATTTACCTAATGTGCATGTGTCTGATGGTTCAGATGCACAGATGCACGGGCATCTTAAAAATGTTTTAGCTCACCACAATCTTAAAAGTATTTCACAACACTCCGATGTTGATATTGGAAAAAGTACTACAGTTATGGTCTTAATTACATACAAACATATCAGATATAGGTTGGAGGTCAGTTATAGTACAGAAGCAGACCTAATTGAGAGAGGGCTGATATTATATGCCAAGGCACACTCCTGGTTGCCTCTAAAACTAGCATGCTTGTTTTAAAATGTATGATATATTGTAGACTTGGTAATAATGCCTGTTAAAGGGACAAAGGGCCGATGTACAAAACTTTTTACAGTCACAAGAAACTGAGAATTGGTGTTTGCAACCCCAAAAATGTTTTTTCTTTGGTGTCAACCCCATTTTAAGGGACTGTAAATATTTAGCTGTATTCGGGAAGGGTATGCTGTGCCCATTCCTTGCAAATGCTGACTTGATATCCACTGTGTCTATGGTTTGCAAATTTAATTCTGGTTGCAAACCATTGTAAAGTTACTGACTCCTTTATTTCTTTGTGGATTTTTTAAAAGGTTTCGGGGGAGTAGGCAATGGTCAAAGCCACCACTGCAAACCCTGATTCAACCTTACAAACTTTTTTTTAAAGCTGCCCATTTTTCTTTAACCGAAATGAGCTGCTTTTAAAAAACACTTTTTTTAAATCATAGACATGGTAGTCTGCTGACTCATGCAGGTCATCATTTGTATGATTTGTCCAATCGTATTGAGTCACAATTTACAACGAACCTCATTAATATTATTAAGGTAGGCCAGACTGCTATATACTCTTATTCAGAATTTACATATCGAAATATAAGTACAAAGGTTGGTTTGAAAAATTCAATACTGGCCGCCCATTGGGACTGCTTTTTGAGACTAGTATAATCGTACATCTGGCCTAAAGTGATTTAATTAGCATATAACTTGTTATTTTGCCCCATAAGGAATACACGAATGAGAGGATACTAAATGCTGGTATACCGTCAAAGACACATCTTGAGGTTACTGTGATTTTTGGTAAGGGGACACGTTCCCATTCAGAAAGGTAGTCATGTGGCACCCTGCAAACAAAATTACCATAACATCTAAGACTGAAGGTATTGCATTATAATAAATTACCATATGTTGTTTGAAATTACTTTGAATGCAGATATTCGTGATTTTGATTTTTTTTGTGCATGCATGTCTAAGATTCCCGAGGTAGATCACCTGGCAAGAAATCAAAACCTTCTACCCCTGACGAGCCACCTCCTCCTCCTGAACCGCCGGGACCTCCACCAATCCAACCAGGATCAGATGAATGGGTATACGTGGATGAACCACTTCCAAAGGTAATTCACTGAAGAATAAGTAGTACTTTATTGTATCTTCCCTCTGTCTTGTTTTAACCTCTGGTTTGTGTTAAAGAGGATGTTTTTCCTTGATTGTCAGTGCTTCTCTGATAGAACTTTCCTGATTGTGGATGAGAAATATGCATTCATTGTACACCATTAAAAAATGAAAAACACGTCCAAGCATAGTTGGGCAGATCGGTATCCGACCCAGGAATACTGCTTCACCAAACGTATAATAGGCTTCCCTACCTAGACCCAAAAGATGATGGTGTTAAGGATACACATTGAGGTATAGAAGTTAATTCCAAGTTCAAGATTAAACCTGCATCACTTGCTCTTTCTTCTATAATGAGATAATATTTTCATTTTCAGCAGCCACCACGTTAGATCAGTAAGTCCACAGCTTGTACTGCCTGCTACATTTCTCCAGTGTTTGTGTATTGTGCACGTGCCACAGAATGTCTTCAGTAGCGGCACCCCCCCCCCCCCAAGCGCCTTGAGACCCTACGGGTATGTAGCGCGCTTTACAAGTGTCACTGATTGATTGATTGATATCCTGTCTCTCCCAGTTCAGTAGGCAACCTTAAACTTAAACCAATGATATGAGTTACAAATTGCAGCCTTCTTTTACAGGGAAAGAGTAACTGTGGTTGTCCCATTACAGTGGATCTTAAAATGGCCAGCCCCATACACAGCCCTGTTGCAAATCCAGGGGAAGCGCAAAGGAGGCTATTACATGTTGCATCTAGATGCAATAGAACCCTTTGCTAAGTTTCACACATACAGTTGTGCTATAACTCCAACTGGTAGTTTTAGAAACAATCATGAGGATCAAAGTTTCTCTGAGCCTTTTTGAATTATTGATAACATTCTTTAAAGACCTATGCAACTGGTTACAATGCAATTGAAGGTTGAATGAGTGATCATTAGTTGGTTTTCTCCAATGCCAATTTTTCGCTTTTGATATTGAGATTCTTTTCTTCCAGACAACTGTCCCGACAGACACAATATTTCTGCCTGTTTATCTGATGTAAAATCCTGAATGTGATGACATCACCTATGTCTTAACATTGTTAAAATCGATATCCTTCAACTTGAGTCCCAACCTACTCCATTTCATGGGTTTGACCTGCCAGAAAATGGAAGTCCCAAAAATATCTGTGTCTGTGGGTACATAACGTGGGAGTGTTTTTGACCAAGCAGTACGCATGCATCTTTATAACCTTTCTATTGGGAATTATGTTTTAGACATCTAACTTAGAAGTTTGCAGTAGTTTTTTTCTGTGGTGTTCTATTGTTTTCCTATTGATCTTCACTCTCCAATGTCCCTGATAAAGTGACAAGAGTTATTTATGGTCTTTTAAAATGTGGCCATATTCCCAGCCAATGGAAAGAACTCTGTTGGTTGACTACTGCTTCTCAGATCAAATTTAGAGATCTCCTTTTTAGTTTGGAAGTTATTACACAGCTTGTTATTGAAATACCGGTCTAGTTACTTCCAATTTGCAAGACTTCAAGGAGCCTTACAAGCTTTAAAGGATCTGAAACTTTCACCTACAAAATGGCAATACTTCAGACTTGGAGTGAAATTATAGGTACTGACAACTGCTTCAATTTGGAATCATTTAATTTCTTATTTGAGGGTCATTCTAAACATGTTCATGTTTTAATACAAACTAAAATAAATTCCTTCGAAGGGTGGACTGAATGTACAACTTTTGTCAGACAGTTCTTTAACGTATTGCTTGATTATACCCGAGGTCCAAAGGGAATAGATTTTACTAATTCGTTCTTTGATCTATGTTTTTATGTGTAAGAACATGCCTCTTTTTGTATGGTAAACCTAGTTTTTTTGCATGGGCTCTGATCCCTCAAACATGTCAAAATTACTCCTAATTGACATTTATATCACTATTTTGAAAATGACACTTTTAGAAATTTGTAATTTTTCTTGCCTGAGCCAAAAGTGCCTTTCTGCCCGTGTTTACTGTCACCCAGGTTTGCTTATTTCCCTAGGCATGCCTCTAAGATGAGCACAGACGTTCTGCACGAGGGAAGATTCTGCTGTCTTGGTTTTAGTTAGGGAGAGGCACTGTGGGATTGTTAGCAGTAGGGCACACAGGAGCATCTGTAAAAGTGGTTAGGGTTACCACTGGGAACTTTTTCTTTGTTAGTCAGGGAAGGCCCAGTAGTCACCCCCACCTACAGGCTAGTGCGAGACATAAATGTGGCACCCCTGCAGACCCTGCTCAGAACACTGTTGGGCGTGGATGGAAAGAAGAAGGACTGCACCTGTTGTTGTGACCTCTGACGAGAACCCTAAGAGCTGGACCTGCTCTCACTTGTTCCCAGGACCTGGAAGTGGACTCCAAGGGTCAGTTGACTGACCTTTGAAGCTACAGGGATACAAATGCTGCAAGAAGCCCCCTTTCCTCAAATGCCTGCTAACCAGTTTCAACTTGACCTGCCCTGGACCCTATTAGTGGCTTCAGCTGGAGTGAGGCCTGACCCCAAATGCTTTTCCTGAGGTTCTGGAACCCTTGGCTGGTGTTATAGTATGCTCCTCCTACCCAAACTACAAAAGCTGAGACTTAGAAACTTTTTGACAACTTCTCTTCTGAAGAAGAACTGGGAGACCGGGACTGCCATTCAGTTGAAGCTGTTGATGCTAAATTACTGGTTGGATCCCACTTACTAGGTTGCACCCACTGAAGGAGATCTGACTTCCAGAAAAGTTTCTAAGTCCAAACAGACAGGACTTGAACAAGAGCAACAACAAGTCAAAGCCTGCCCGCTCTGAGCTTTACCAGTTTCATCGATGATCGTACTGGTACTTCGCTCTTCAGTAACGCACCATAGTCAAACCCTAACTCAGATTAAGCTTGTAGGTGTAGATCCAGCTGAAGACTCTTTGGCATCAACCTTTTCTCTTGAAAAGTTTTCAAATCTGAGAGTAGTTCTTGGACTGGGACTTATCGGGGCCTCGTATCCAACCAGCACTACATCGCAGTTGCCCATTAACCTTAACTTTGACACAGTCTGGCGCGACCAGTTGCCCACGATTGGCTCTTTGCAGCACTAACATTTAAACATGATAGAGACTTCTAGCTACAGATTCATTACCTTTGAATTTCCTAGGTATCAGACTGGATCCAGACATTTTGCGCAAGCAGTGCTTCAAAAACATGTTTTTCACAATAATAACAACAGAACAAGGTTCATATTGACACATTGTTTTTCGTGAATTCAACATAAAGTTTCCAATGCCATGTTCAAATGCATTTTGGGGATCCCTTCGTCAGGGGATCTCTACAAATGACAAATAATACATGTATTTAACCATTCATAATGATGGAAAGTACAAGAACATTCCAAGCTATTCCATCACCGCCACGTTGATTCTATTAGTTCATGCTGTTGCTCAAAAGCATGTTTATATGCTATAAACAATGCATAAGGTGTGTGGTTAATGATTCCAACATTGACGTGTGCCCAAAGAGTATACACCAGGCTTCCCAAAAAGCATAAAGTGTTTTAATAGACATGCAACGTTGCTCAAAGCACCACTGTTTCACAACTGAACACCCATATACCGTTTTAAGCAGAATATCTTAAACCAATTGGCACCTACTCGGTCATCACATGACCCAAATATCAATATTGTGAGTTTCTCTGCAAAATTAAAAGAGGTAACCATCAGTAACCGCCTTCTAACAAACATGCTCTCTGTGCCCGAAAAACTGAGGAACACTTACTCCAACAGCAGTCATCAAAAACTCGTTGCCGTTCGTTCAAAAGTACTGCTTCCCTCCTTGTTCTAAACAAAGAGACACGTTTCCGCAGGTAATGACAAGAAACAAACATAACTCTATTTCTTTCCTGTTACTGACGGTCCAACTCACTTTCACAATGAGCTGCCGTGTATCATACCTTTATCTCCTGATAGTTCAAAAAGTACCGGCCGCTGAAATGAAATGTACGTTCGCTTCAAAACGGCATGACATGGTGCTCTGTAAACATGGAAAACTCACACTATTGATATTTGGGTCATGTGATGACCAGGTAGGTGCCATTCTGATTAAAACCGCACACGGGTGTACACTCATGACATGGTGGTACTTTGAACAACGTTGCATGTCTATTATGGCACTTTATGCTTTATGGGAAGTATGGTGTACTCTTTGGGCACACATCTATGTTGGAATCATGAAACTCACACGTTATATGTTTTTATGGCGTATAAACATGCTCTTGAGCAATAGCATGAGCTAATAGAACCAACCTGACTGTGATGGAATAGCTTGGGAAATTCTTGTTCTTTATGACATTATAGTATGGTTAAATACACATAATTTTTCATTTTGCTGAGTTCCCCTAACAGAGGGATACCCGAAATGCATTGGGAACACTGCATCGGAAACTTTATGTTAAATTCACGAAAAGCATAATGTTTGGAGCAAATTACAATATGTACATTGCGTTCGACACGAGAAATGTGTCAATATGAATCTTGTTCTGTTGTTGTTATCATTGTGAATAACTTTTTTTGATGCACTGGGCAATGAGCTAAAGTGAAAAACTGCATGAAAAATTATTTTGAATTGTTTGATTTAATCATTGCACCACATGGGCATGACTAGTGCACCATGACCCATGTGACAGGGTCTGTACACATCTATTTATGGATAATTGTTCCTGACGGGAGTGGGTCAGGTTTCAAGGTAGTACACGATAGACTAACATTGTTAAAACATAGATTATTTTTATTACATGGAATACATAGGTGTGCAGGATATGTCTACGGTTTGAAGCACCTTTCAGCTCACCATGCCAGTTACCGACTCGCACTTTGTGTGCTTTTGGTGTCTGAGAGCAATAACGACTCAAGGACGTGCTTGGACTACCAGGCCATGGCACCGAAGGCTTTGAGAAAACTGTCCCTAAAGCTGCATGCGACCCAGCAGTCAATGCCATCGAGCACGACTTCTCAGCGGTCCCGGTCCTAATCGAGGAGAGGTTTGTGGGACCGCTCTAGGAGCCACAAGTCCTCTTTGTCCCACTCAATGTCTTCGGGACACTCGGGGAAGAGGCACAAGAAGAAGTCTAACAGGACTTTGACTTCACCTCGTCCATTGAGGATTGACGAGACAAGTGAGGAACATCGATGTTCCAGGCACGGATCTGCAGAGCCGGAGCCAGGTTCGACTCTGCACCTCACATGTTTCTGGGAGCCGAAGTGGCCCTCACTCAGTTAAGAGTTTTACGAGGCCATGCACCTGGTACTTGAGTCGGCCGACCCTGCCGGTGTACCTTCGGGCCTGCAAGATCCAGCCTCTGTTCTGTTAGGGCCTAAAGGATCTGATTCTAGCGCCGGATCAGTGCCGGTTGTGCCAACATGACCTTTTCCTTGTACCTGGCCCGAAGTTAATGCTCCCAGCACCCACCAGCGGCACCAGTCCCGTTCTGATTTCCGATCAGTGTCAGTCAAAGCCGACTCTGGTGCTGATGGGGCCCAGAGGCTCTAGGTCGTTTTCTGAACATTTGAGGAGGTTTCAGGCATGGGAGAAGAGTTAGACACTCCTGTTGAGGAATTGCACTAGTATGAGGCATTTGCTGAGGGCAGCGGACTAGACACCTCTCCAGATGCTTGTATGCTCTCCCAGCCTACTGTGGCTATGGAGGAGGGAGCTTCTTGTGCTATGGTTTTGAAGAGAGCAAATACAAGGAGATGATGGATGGAGCACCTAAACCTTTCAGACACTCACCCCATTCACAGATCTGAGTTGAATCCATCATTGTTCTTCAGTTCACTTCGCCACCCCAGTTCAGACACAGTTATTTGCAAATCAGTCTTGACCCTGTGCCTCATGGGAACAGTCTAGCCCAAACTACCAAGCCTTGTCTTCCCTGGACCGGAAACAAGCATCCTGGGACCGGTTTGGGGCTAACAGCCCTCATCAGCCAGGCTATCTTGAAGCCAGTGGCAAAATGAGCAAGGGACCCATGTCTGGGCATAACTTGCCAAGTCAGGGCAAACAAAGCAAACACAAGGAGATGATGGACGGAGCACTGAAACTTTTCAGACACCCCAGTCACAGATCTGGGTTGAATCCATCATCGCTCTTTAGCTCACTTTGCCACCCCAGTTCCCCTGGAGCTACCCTCAGTGCATTTCAAGACTAACCTCTTGACCGAAGTGCTTAAGTCTGGGTCTTCCTGATATGAATTCCTTCTGCCCTTTAATAAGGCACTGATGGATGTCCTTCTAGGCTTGTTGTCCAAGCCTAGCACAGGGGCTCCTATGACTAGGACTATAGCACGCCTCCATTGCCCGACCTAGGGTGATCCATGTAGCTTCAACTAACATCCTACCCCTGGGAGCTTGGTTGTCCAAACCTCAAAATCCTGTGGTGCATTCTCTTCCGCTCCCTCGGGCAGGGACTCCAAGAGGCTGGATGTACTTGGGAAGAAGATATTTTCTTCCATTGGCCTAGCACTATGGTCGGTGAATACTGCATGCCTTTTGGGCCTTTCATATACTTTGTGAGAAAAGGTTGCACAAGTCCTGCCACAGGTTCTGAAAGAGACCAGGGTTGTTCACTCCCAAGCAGTGAAAGATGGGAGAGATGCAGCAAAGTTCACAATTAGGTGTGGTCTTGATACGATTGAATCGTGGGGTAGAGTGGTTTTGTCAATGGTGGCCATGCGGTGCCACACTTGGCTAAGAACATCTGGTTTTTCAGGGGATGTCCAAGCCAACTTCATGGACATGCCCTTCGATGGAACTCGTCTCTTTGGAGAGAAGGCATACTTGGCACTGGAGAGCTTCAAGGACTCAACATTCTTCCCAAGTTGTGCTATAATGTGGTGCATATCAACCTCATGGGAATGGTAGCCAGATGTTGTCTGCAACCCCCCCCCCCCTCCCCCACCCCCGAGCTGCAGCTTCTCAACCTTCATAGTATGGTTCTGCAAGACCATGGGTGTGCAGGTGGAGGAAGAATCTAACATCATCTCCTCCACTGGCAGTCCGTAACATGAGACAGAGAATTCAGGATGGTTACTCCTCTCCTTTTCTATCTTTTCCTCCTTCTCTACCGCCATCTAAAGAATGGCTGCTGGAGAATTATCCTATTTTGCTCAAAGAGGAAGCTGCAGCTCTCCTGGCCAAGGGGGATATAGACATGGTTCTGATTTCAGAAGTAGGCAGTGGTTGTTGTTTGCGTTACTTTCTGATACCCAAAAAGAACAAAAGCTTTTGTCCTATTCTAGACCTTCGGACCTTCAATCTCTTCCTCAAAATGGAGAAATTCAAGATCCTCACTTTAGCTCAGGTCTTTGTCTGCCCTAGACCAAGGAGACTGACTGGTAGCATAGGATTGCAGGATGCGTATTTTCACTTCTCCATCCTGCCTGCCAACGGGCGTTATCTGCGGTTCAAGGTCGGCCACAAACACTTTAAGTTCATTGTGCTGCCCTTTGGCCTTACCAGCGCCCCTCAGGGGTTCACCAAGGTGATAGTGGTGGTTGCGGATCATCTGCGCAAGCTAGGGTTTTCAGTCCTTCCCTACCTTGACTGGGGGAGTAAACTTCCCTCTGCTGGTGGAGTTTGCAGAGTTTTGACACACTGCGTTCCATTTGGAATGTAAAGTTCAAGAAAAAAAACTCCACCAGCTGTTGGGGGAGCGAAGTTTACTAGAACTAATTATAATAAGTGAGTGTGCAGTGGTTCTGACATGTACAGCTCTTAGCTGGTACTGATCTTGCAAGCGATGAAAGCTCCCTAGGTATAGTAAGTGCTCTGTGCCCTGGGGGTTGCTCTGCTATATCCTGCTCTTCCCTGACACAGGGCATGAGGAGCAGCTGAGGTACACCGACAGCAAGACACACAACTGGGCATGGTAAGGATTGAGGAGCTCAAGGCCCACTCGATAACCAGGCTGTCAGGGTCCACTCCAGGCAGTCTGACTGCACGGCCTCAGAGACCCGGATAAGTTAGTCTTGGGTAAAGTGGGTTTGCAGCATCTGGCCTGGCTCGCAGCGTAGTTCAAGTATTTATAGTCGATACTCGAAAGCCAAACAGATCAATTATTCAATTGTACCACCTTAGAAGAGGGCAGGTCAATCAATGATTTGGCGAAGGGCTGACACAACAATGAGACTACCAGAATGGCACTGTCTGACTTGTGTGCCCACTATCCTTGCTATCCAGCTCTGTTCTCCTCCCCCTTGCACCTGTAAATCTGCACTCTACAGATTGAGTTTGTCCTCCCCAGCAGCGCATTAAAAATATATACTGATCTGAAGCAGTTGAGTATGGGGAAGCTGCTGCAATGTGCTCAGTGCTGCCCAGTAACTCTAAAGGGGAAGGAGCTTGTGCCGGCTCGGTCTCCCCCACCTCCTACTCTTGCTTCTGTTTGTGCTGGATAAAAAAATATATCTGCCAGCTATTTGCTGACAAGGCCTGTTCCTGGGCTCGGCACTCTCCTCCACCCTAGTCCTCCCTAGGATGCAGTGTAAAAGGGATCCCTGACTCTTCCTTCACACTAAGCCCAGTCCCGGCTCCAGAGGTCTGCTAGCAGGGTGCAGGCACACAATGCCAGCATGAAGCTGTTCATCACAACGTTGGCATTTCTACTGTTAGCAGTATACACCTCCTGCCAGGCTCCTGAATGGTGAGTTTTACATTTTAATTAATTTATTAGTGTTAAGTTTTTAGCATCATTTTTAATGAACTTCGGCAAACCAGTGGCCAAAGCGGGGACCTCTTGGCCCTCTGAAATTTGAATTTAAAATGAGAAGTTCCACACTGGGGTTGCAATACTTAGAAACTTGGGTGGATGACGGCATGTGGTAATGAGGACAGGCACTGAATATGGTACAGATTTCAGAGCAGAACAAATGGAGAACACAATTTCTCCCCTCAGTGCCTCTTGAATGTGACATTCTCAGCAAGCCTTTGCCGGGCCCTATTTATTTAACACTTAGAGATGAAATACAAATTACTTGCGCTAATTCAACATCGTTTAATGAGAGCCTTCAAAAACAAACATTGGCATAGCCAATAGGTCTCGCCTTTGGGACCTTATAAGTGTTTAGCCGTGCAACTGTTGATGTTGTTGCACCAAGGATATTGTGCTGCATAACTAAATACTTATAAGGTCCCAAAAGCGAGACCTATTGGCTATGGACAAGTCATGGATTATACACAGTAAGCAGCGTTCTACTATACATTGTTGTCTTGAATAGTTTCAATGTCAGTTGGTGTAGAGAAGCCTTTAAGTGCATAGCTGCCAAGGATTCATATTTCTATGTGTGATGTTGTCATAATTGCCCCGGTTTTAAAGTCTTCTTAGAGTTTCTCATTGCTCAAATAGGTGTAATCACCGATATGTAGATGTTTCCCTTATCTTCATTGCTTGAGTATTGCTCGCAAAAAAAGTGTCACATAGTTGTTGAAATGTCACTTATAGCGTTATCAGTTGTAAGCAGAGCGTCGACCATGCAGCAGCTGGAGAAAACCCCAGGTCGGAGCAGTCTGGAATAAGGGCCAAACTCGCCTCCGTAACAAGGGGTATTATGTCGTCACTCCATGTTAGACGTTTCAGATTATCACAGTGCGTTCCTGTAAATGTAATTGGAGCAGGTTTATGGAACTCTGGCTTTGTTTTAAGGGTTAATAACTGGGGACGATGGTCGCTTTCGGTTCGCGGTTGAATGCTAAAGTTGCCAAGGTGTTTCAGCATAGCCGAGTTGCAGATGGTGTAGTCTAAATAGGAATACTTGCGGCCATTCGACCAAGACCAGTTTGGTGGTGTGTCATTTGTAGACCTTCCATTCATTACCAGAAATCCTGCACTGTGAAGTTGCAACACACAAAGTTCTCCCAGACTACAGTAGCTATGGTTGATAGTAGCTTGATGGTTTAGATTGCGCCTCTACATCTGCAGATGCAAATGGGGTTAGCCCTTCGTGATCTTCCATGTTATCCTGGAAGAGGTTGGTGTTGGAAGTCCCCTGTGATTATACAGTCGGCGTGCAGTTGATCCACGGCCAAGCCCCGCACAATTTTCATTAGGCGTGTTAAATGTATCTTTTTTGTTTTGGGTACTGGGGTTGATGTAAATATTGAGCAATAGAACAGGACGTTGTTTACTCCATGAGTTGATTTTGACTCCCAGAACCCAGTCTTCGTTGATGTCTAGAGGCACAATCGGGCCTTTTAGATTGTTGGAGACATAAATCGACAGGCCCCCTTTTGGGTGGCCGTAGTGACAGTCTCTGATTGCTGGTTTCCAAAATTCAATGAAGCCGGTCACTGGGATATTTTGAATGGCCCATGTCTCTTGGAGTACAATTGCGGTGTGCCCGAATATGAAAGAGTGTGAATCCAAATTGGTGATTTTATTTTGGAGACCACTAATGTTCCGTGAGCACAAAGTGAATGAAGGGACTCGTTCCAGAGTTGAGGGTTCTACGGGTGAAAGTGCTTGAGATGTCGTTTGAACAATTTGAGTTTAGGGGAAGAAGCTCTAGGGGTCAGGCCATTTTATTGCAAGCCAAGGCTGCTGGAAGCCACCCCCAATCTTGGGTTTTGTCCGAATTAGAATATATGTTAAAGGGAGTTGGGTTCACCTCTGTTATGCCTAGGGCATTTTTTAGAATTGAGTAAGGCCTAATTTTGGCTCCTAATTCAGTACTTTCGACTTTTTGCAGGGTGTCCTGATGGTTTGATAGCAGTGAAGGATAACCTGGGGGGTTGTGCGGATACATTTTAATGCCCCATTCCTGGAAGATAGCCCTGTGTTCGATGAATACTCATGCCCAGGTTGCTGATTTGAATGACACCAGGGTTACCTCAGACCTCCTTATCTTTTAAAGCTAGTTTAATGCCACGCGGTCTGTTTAACAGGGAGCCGCATAATGCAATGTGGAAATCCTGTATCTACTCAAAGTTGATTATTTGATGTTAGTTTTAGCTTTTATAATGTGTATTACTGTTAGTGCTTCTTTTAAGGATGTTATTTTATATCCAAATAAAGATATTATTATTCCATGTCACTTATAATTAAACTTTAATTATGAAAATGTCTCACACAGCAATCCAAAACCTTGGTAGCTATGAGCATCACAAACAAACGTTCACATCATGTACATCAGGCTGTGGTACAAAGGCATGCAGCAAGGTTAGAAAGGCACTAACCTGCTCTGTTGCGTCTGCGATATCTATGGACCTCTCCAAGAACAAAGGAGAAGAAAGATTCACTTTGCATTCATGAGAACAGCACCAATAAGATTCGGCATGATGGTAAATACATTTAAACAAAGAAACCCACATACGAGCAGTGGTATCTTGTTCTCCTCTTTGAAGCACTGCACACTGTGCCACACATGTAACCTAATTATAACAGTCTTATTTTTGTTTTACTTAACTCCGGGACAGCTCCTGATAGCACCGGTTCTTCCTGAGCAGTGAGGAGCTCATCAGCTGCAGATCGGGGCAGATTGTGCTCCTCTGCCCAGGCCTAGCTATAATGAACCCTGGCGTCCATTGTCCGGAGACGGGCTCTGCTCTCGCATCAGGTGGTAGAATATTAGTGCTGGTGACGTCACTGAGAGGGGCATGCATCACCGTGCTGACTGAGCCTGCCCCCCCACCCCCTGGAAGTGGGAGCAGCAAAGAGTAAGTGTAGGAACTGTGTGGTGAGAATTGAGGAGCCTCCTCTGATAAAGTCTCCCTATATAGGGACCAGCTGGCAACCCGTTTCCCCACCCAACTGTGCTGCCGGACTACTATAAAAAAAAAGTTACAGGAAACATGCCTAATGTAAATTAAAGTACAGAGTACGGTGAGTGGTGTGCACACACTGTAAGGGTGAAAAAAAAAAGCGATCTTGGAGGGATGGTGGGGGTGGGCAAACAAAGCACAGGAAACACGCCTAACTTAAATTAGAGAATAGCGTCCCGATTGCTACCAAATGCACGTCCCTGTCATGGGAAAGGGGCAACAAACCCGACAAAGTAAAGATAAGAGCGAAGATGCGCTGCCGTGAAAGTGAAAGCGACCGCGCTGTGTTAATTAGTAACATGATCCAGGAATGCAGCTGGCACCCTGTGCGCTGCTGCTCGCTCTCGAGACCCAAACGCCATGGGAGTGAACATTTAGAGAAAAGGCTGGACATGCACCCGTCTTTGGCCAATTGCGTGCTTTTATTATTGAAAGCTACACACAAAGGCCAATGGAATGAGTGGGAGTTGCCAGACCCACACAGAGAAGTCTAGGGAAAGTTTGGAGTGCTTACAAGAAGCCTCCCCATAGAATAGCGCATGCGGGCTGCGCTAGGCTCGACCTAAAAAGGAGTATGACCTCAATTTTATTATCAACTTAAAGCACCACCACCACTTCATTCTTCTTCTTGAGCATGAGAGTTCCGAGGGATGAACTAATGTGCACATTTTTGAGGTTTTGGTAAAGAGAAGAAATTATGTTAATGTACATTTGCTTTATTGACAATGATTTCCTCAGTTTACTTTGGAGGAGGGATATGCTCAAATATGATAGTTTCATAAGCTTCTGCATATGTGTTTGTATTTGCGAATGACGTTTTCTGCATGTTTGTATATCTTATATCTTGGTATGCTGGTGAGTGTGTCTGCCTGTTATTAGAGCACGGTGCATTTTGGTGTGTTTGATTTCAGTATTGGGACAAAGACCACATCCTTGCGAGCTTCAGTTTGTCATGACCTGTTCGGTTTTGAATATAGCCCTCATATTGCTCTGCGTATCTCGGGACTCAGCCGTTCTGTTTTCAGCAGTACTAATGACCTTGCATTAGCTATGCGGACATCAAGTTCCAGGCACGCTCTACTGGGTCAGTAATTGCCCTTGGCCAGGGGTTATATCTTTGTTAGAAAGTGACCACCGAATTGACAACGCAGCCTTGCTAACATTAATGGCAAGAGTGGGTGGTTTAATGAACACCTTCTTGACCAGGCATGTGCCCTGGGGCTACAAAAGCAGCGACCTCGGCCTGGCAGCGAGAGAACAAGCAGAGTTGTCTTTCCGAAGTGTGGCGGACTGTTGTTTATCAACACAGCACTGGTGACTCTCCAGGGCAGCTATGACGAGGGACCTCACCACATGGCGATATTCTCTTTAAGTACTACCGGCTGAAGGTGGAGTTCTTGCCACCTTTTTCTAGGCCTTCCTACCCCCAGCCAGCCCAGAAATATAATCTTTAGTTTTAAGTGTGCTCCTCTGAAACAAATTCATTTAGGATTTAGAATGAAAGTGCCCTTTTGACACCAGAAGCGTTCACGTTTTAACAAGGAGCAACTTCAGCGAGTCCTGTTTGCTGGTTTCTTGTGGCACAGTCACACCTTCAGCAGTAACCGAGCAGAGCGCACTCTACTACTCAAGCTCACGAAATCTTGCTAAGTGGGGAAACATCCTAAACAACGAATTTGGAACAACGACTTACCTTAACAACGAAATCAGTACCACAACGAATCTCAAACAACGAAGTCCTAAACCACGACTTTCATCAACGGCGAAGACAGTCACGTCACTCATCTCCGCACTACAGTCTCCGCAATGTAAAAGGTGCATCCTACTTCCTGGAAAAGACACAAGGACACTGAAAGGCTTACATTACCACGTAAGAGGCTAATTTATGTTTTTTTTCTGCTTTGTGCTGGATTTAAGTAAAATACTCTGCTGTGAATATTTCAGATGTTATGTTTTTCTCCGCAATGTAAGAAGTGCATCCTACTTCCGGGCATTTTACACCCACCATCCTGCCCAGGGCAAGCAGCACAATGTTCCCAATGAAGCTGATTCATCACGTCACTCATCTCCGCAGGATATTGATACTGATTAGTCTTGTGTCAGAAGGTCAGAGTGCGTGTCTGATGAATTATTGTGTCTACAGACATCAGTGACGCATTGGCAGTACTCCTTTTCACCTTTCTTCTATTTTCCACTTCCTGTGACTTCATTAGGGCTAAGATGCCTGTGTGTGAACGTTGGGCTTAATACTTGTATGTATTCATTCACCTCCCTGGTGTCAACTTGAGATTTATTTGCAAGTGAATGAGTAAATATATTTATAAGGCACACAGCACTAATAGTCAGTCGCTAAGTGATATGGATAACATAGTCAAGAGTATTTATGAGTATGGATGGAGACGGTGACAAAACACAGTGATGATGCAATCAGACTGAGTCTAGGGATCCAGACTGCCAGGACTTCCTTTGAACTCGTGTCTTACCCAAGTCCTTGATGTTCCTAGGCCGTCCATCACTGCTAGGAATACATTTCTGTAGCCATCCGTGTCCTTCTTAGGAAACAGCACAGTGCATTAAGGGACATGTCGTTTTCTTTTTTGCGGTTTTGGTAGTGCCCAAAAATGCCGGCATTCAAAGTTCTGGTGCGTTAAAAGCCAGGAGTGACGTTGGAAGAAGGTGCACATATCGGCTGTGAACTTTGCATGCTGGGATTGATAACCCTAACTTTCAAGTTTGTTATGCCATCATTTTAGTGATCAATGCAGCCAGCTTCGTAAAAAGAGATGATGGACTGATATATTCGTGTCTCCTTGCGTAACTAATTGACTTTTTCCTATTCGTCCGGTATTGAAAGGTATGTCTTTATTTTAGAAAGTACAATATTTTAAAGATTCCTCACTTTAAAATAAATATAAAAAAGTATTTATTATTACATTAGTAGTATGAATACATCGTAAAAAACATGATTATTTAAAAGTACATTGTGGCGTAATTTGGTAAAGAGAAATGTAAAGAATATTCGTGCTTCAGGAAGTAGTTGTTTAAATAGTAGTGGTTTAGCAATGCTCGTTGTTTAGCCTTCGTGGTTATGGCAGTCGTGGTTTAGGCAGTAGTTGTTTAGTCATACAGCCTGCTAAGTGTTTAGTAACCCTGTGGAATTCCACAAAGTGAAATTCGCCACGCTCCGTCCAACCTCGACGACTGGCTGTTGAAGGCGTCCTCACCCCAGACTGTAATTTTCCAGCTGCAGACTACAACAGACCTCCTTCATTCGCTGGGGCTCACTATAAACATGCCAATGTCAAACCTGAATCTTTCTTAGACACTCCCTTTCATCTTAGCTGTTCTGGACACAGTGCATTTTCAGTCCTATCCTCCCAAGCAGCAAGTCCAGGATATTCAGCTTATGATACTGATGGATCTGGTGGCTTAGTGGACTAATGCATCCACTACAGGGGCCTGTGTTTGACCTCATGGTGACAGGAGCAATTCCTGGCGGGTCCACTCAGCCTTTCATTCTTTCCGAGGTCAATAAAATGAGTTCCATTGAGTTGGGAAACAGTAAACATCTGTTATTGAGCGACAAGATGCCCCTTTGGGAGTGAACGTGCACTTTACAAATACATTATGTTATGTTATGTCATGTTATGTTATGACGTTTCAGCCTCTATCCTGGATTTTGGTGGGAATTACTCTGAGGCTCCTGGCCCTCAGGACATCCTACATCCTGTTGGTAATTTATGCCAGATGGCATATGCAAGCTCTGCAGTGGGACTTGAAGTTCCAGTGGGCGCAGCATCAGTGGAACCTCTCCGATATGGTCCAGATCTCGAAGGGAATTGCAAAGAACCTGCAGTGGTGGTAACGGACTGCAATTGGGTCCCCCTTCCTCAACCAGATCACTGTGATTACAGGTGCGTTACTCCTGGGATGGGGCAGCCTTTTGGGAGAGGTGAAGATCAGAGGACTATGGTATCTGCCGGAATCAGGGCTCCACATCGAATTGTTGTGGCTACGGTCGATCCAATTGGCATTGAAAGCATTTCATACCTCTGTCATGGGAAAGTTAGTCCAGGTGTTCACAGATAACACGACCGCCATGGGGTACAGCAATGAGCATGGTGTAGTGGTGGTCGTAGACTCTTTATCAAGAGGCTCTGTTCCTCTGGACAAGGCAGGAACAGCAGGGTATCAGGGTATATCCCTGGTGGTTCAACACCTGCCAGTTTCTCTGAACGCCAGGGCAGACAAACTCAGCCGTCAATGCCTAGTGGATCACAATTCGTGTCTCCAGGCAGAGGTGGCACATGGCCTCTTTCAGCAGAGGGTAGAGCCTTGGTTTGATCTGCTCCCCTCTGAAAAGAACACGCAATGTCAGAAGTATTGCATGTTGGAGTTTTCAAGGTGTCTATCGCTCGGCCTCACTGGTGGAGCTTAGGCCTCATTTATGCCTTTCCGCCCATACCACTTCTGCCCAGAGTTCTCAAATAGATCCAGAATGACCAGGCCCAAACTATTCGTGTGGCATGGAGAGTCTGGTATCCTGAGCTTCTTTCGAATGAGCATCGCTCCTCTGATCAGCCTTCTCTTCTGGAGGATCTTCTGTCAAAGCAGCAGGGGAGGGGTCTCCAACCAAACCTGTCAACTGTCTGCCTTCTTGCATGGGGATTTAGCGGTGACGGTTGATAGCTTTTGACCTTCCTCCTAAAGTCTGTTAGGTTAACTTGGTGGCCAGGCAACCCTCTATCAAGGCGGTATACGCCTGCTGTTGGCAACAATTTGTAAAATATTGTACAGAAAAGACTAATAAACTTTCTACCTATCTTTCTGATATTCTATTTATTCTTACCCTTCCCCAGTAGGGCTCTTCTCTGGGTACTCTCAAGGCTTTTCTCTCTGCTCTGTCACTTTCCTGCAGCTGCCTGGCCAACCCTCTTTATTCAAGTCCCCCATTGTAAATAGGTTCCTGAAAGTGCTTGTGCATATCTTTCCTCCTGCGCCCTTCCTTATGCCTCAGTGGGATCCGAACCTAGTTCTCATTTACCTCATGTGTGCTCCCTTTGAGCCGCTACATGATAGTTCTCTCATGTTGCTTACCATCAAAACAGGATTTCTAGTGGCAATATCTTCTGCCTGGAGGGTAAGTGAGCAGCAGGCTTTATCATCCACGCCTCCCTGTCTCATGATATTCCCAGATAAGGTGGGGCTTCACATCCAAGATTCTTTCCTTCCTAAGGCGGTGATCCTATTCCATCTGGGCCAGTCGATCACTCTGCCCACCTTTTATGCTTCTCTATCGTCTGGACCCAGAAAGATCGTTTTTGTGTTACCTTGACTGCACAAAAGAGTTTTGGGTGAGCAACCAACTCTTCATGGGCTATGTGGAAGCTAAAAAAGGTCGGGCAGTGCATAAACAAGCCACTGCACGCTGGGTCACTGTATTAAGATCTGCTACACAAAAGCAGCTTCTTGAGGGCTTATGAACCCATTCCACCAGGGAGAAGGCTGCGACCATGGCTGCGACCATGGCATTTTCTCATGGAGTGCCAGCCTTGAATATCTGTGAGGCAGCAATGTGGGCTTCCCTGCACACGTTTGCTGAACACTGCTGCCTGCACAGTCGGGTCTGCAGGTATGACCATTTCACCTATTCGGTCCTGCAGGACTTGTTAGTCTAGTAATGTGTGTGCAGCCCACAGCCAGGATGTATGGCTTGGGTATCTACACAAAAGTAAGTAATCTGTAGCCTAAAGTACCTATCAGATTAACATGTTACTTACCTTCGGTAATGCATTATTCGGTAGAGACAATATCTACAGATTCCTTACAGACCCACCCATGTCCTCACTAGCTCTGCGGACTCATATAGAGGGCTGAGGTTTCACACTTTTCAGGGCCCTATTTTGGACACAGACTAGTCATTTCACTTCATTTCTTTGTGCTTCTGGAATGTAAAGCAAGAAAAGTAAGTGACATCTGCGCGCCTTGGTGGCACCTATATAGGTGACCGTAACATAACAAATTTAGCACAAACGACTCTGATAACGCCAACCAAATGGAGCCACCCGACGGCTTGCATGGGTACTGCTTGTGCAAAAGTTTCCGGATCCAGTCTGACGCCTGGGCAATTCAAAGGTTAGGAATCTGCGGCTAGATATTGTCTCTACCCGAATATGCTTTACCAAAGGTAAGTAACTTGTTCTACAAACTTTAAAAGAAATTTTATTTTCGCCATTTGGTGTCATTTTGTTCATTAACATTTGCTCAATTTTTATAAATTGTAGTGGGATTTTTAGTGAACTGTGTTTTTGACTTTTGAACTGTTTTGGTACTTCTTAATGTTTTATACTTTTTTGTAAGTTAAACCTCTCAGCTGTCTGCCGTATGTATGAGGGATTGAGCTTAAATTTAAATTATTGAAACCTTTACTGGGCCTAACAAAAATAATGCTTTTGTTGCTTGTGGTGAACTAACACCTACCCTAACTAATAATACACTTTCTCACATTATGCAAGGGTATGTTTGTTTGTCTAGAACCTTGTCTTCATGGTTTGTTGATTGTGCATTAAGAAATATTTACAACCTAATAAAATACATAAAACACTTAAAGCCTGCTTGATGCAGAAAACAAAGGGCCGGAGCAAATTGTTTTTCGGTATGAAAAAATATTTTTCCCATTTCAAGAAAAAATAGCACATGTTTACTACTAATAACTCACTTGGGTTGGTGTGATGCATTAAGAACACTTATGGAAATCTAGATATTTCTGATAGGGACATCTAACTTCAGATTACTCACCTTTTGAATATTCCCCAGGTGTCAGACTGGATCCAGAAACTTTTGAGCAGTACCTCTGCATGCCGGTAGGTGGTGCCATGTAGCCCAGCACTTATCCCATTTTGCTCTGGAAACAATGTGTGGAACCTATATATGTGCCACTCCCGCACTCTGATATCAGTTACTTTCTTTCCACGCCACCAAACGTGTGTCCAGATCTACCTCTCATGTTTTTGAGACAGCTTTTCATCCAAAATTCTTAGTGTGCAAGGGAAACGTCACCTCCTAAAACAACACGTTTTAAAGCCTGTAAGGACTGGGGCAAACAAATGTCTGTGACAAATCCTCATCAGGTTTTCCTGTGGTACCTGGGGTCGAGCCGCAACTCTAACAGCTGCAGTGTCTGTACATCCATTAACCTGAAGGCTATAGAAGACCGCAAGGTGATATTTTATAGCCCCAAGCATCGGAAGACTCCACGACAAGACCATTTCAAGTCTAAAGGACGGTCATAGTCCCATTCTTGGTCCAGAAGTCTCTGGAGCCATTCCCTAAGTTGGTCATCACTGCACTCCAATTCTTTGGGTAAGTAGCAGAAAAAATGAAAACAAAATCCGAGCAGGATTTGGCCCTTCGCCTTACTCACATATTCCTGAGAAAGCACAAGGGTGTCACCATTCTTTCCCCCGAGTTTGATCGACATGGGAGCCTGTCGGATGCCGAGGCAGATTGAAAAGTTCCTTGAAGCCATGTTCTGACTCTTTGATCCTTACAGACTCCCTCTAGTGTGTCTTTGTGCCCCAAAGAGCCAAGAGGCCATCCAACTAGAGTACTGCCAGCGACTTCTCATTTTATTCCAGTTGGACTCTCCGAATCCACCACTGGGCCTCCTCTGGATCCTATTCTGACACCTCCTCCGTTAGCACACTCCACACTGATGCCCAGAGCCTTGGTGCCAATGCAAACTCCATCCACACCTGAAGATGAGGTGCCAATTGTGCTCCCTTGACTCAGCACTGCTACGACTTTGACCAAGGCAGAGCTTGATTTCCAGTGAGGTGCCACATCCTCCACTTGACTTGCCATCTCCACAAGGAAGGACACTAACTTTTTTTGTCTCAGCACTACACCCCTGAAAGCTTGGGGGTGCAGGTGTCTATAGGTCAGATGAACCCAAATACCTTTACAACTACTCCCTCTGATAGGAAGTCCAAACGAGTGGAGATCTTTGGGAAGAAGATATTTTCTTCCACCAGCTTTGTCCCCAGATCTTTGAATGTGAGCTGCCCCGTAGGACACTATCCCTACACTGTGGGATTTAGTGGCTCAAATCCTTCCTGATATCCTAGAAGGCCTCCATGCTGTCCTGGCCCATACAGGATGGTCAAGATGTGCCTAAGTTCACAATGTATTATGGCTTGAACACAACAGATTCCATCAGAATGCCAATGGCACAAGTGTTGCCATTCGCCGCCATGGCTTGCTGCTGTCAGCTGTTTTTGCAGATGATGTCCAATTGTCTCTTATGAACATACACCTTGATGGAACTCACCTGTTTCAAGACAAAGAATGTTTTCCTCTGTTTAAGGAGAGCAGAGCCACATCATGTGGTCTCTGGGCTTATCTGCCCTGCCGCATCAGCCCTACCATTCCTTTCACTGTCGCTAATTCAGCCAAAGCATGGTTCCCATCAGTTTCTGAGCATCAACTCAGGCACCCACCAGGTCAGCGTGCCTCTCATTCCAGTGCCCCTCCCCGTAGCCCCACCTGCCAAAACCCTTTAGCGTGCCCTTATTGGAGCAAAGCCACCAGGATGCAGGCATCATCCTACAGTCCTTGCTGGGTTGGTAGACCATCACATCAGACAGGTGAATACTACAGGTAGTCCAGAAGGGATATATCATGCCTTTTATTTCTTTTATTGTCACTCAGCTCATCTTTACCATCCCCAGAGTGACAGATGGGAGACCATCTGTCCATGCTACAGCAGGAAGTGCAAGTACTTATGACCAAATGGGCAATCAGGAGGCTGCCTGTGCCAGAAGTAGGATGTGGTTTTCATTCCTGCTACTTTTTGATGCCAAAGAAGGGCAGAGGTCTTTATCCTCTTTTAGACCTGCGCCCTCTCAATATCTTCCTGCGGAAGGAAAAATTGAAGATGCTCACATTTGTCCAAGCGTTTGTTGTCCTCGATCTTGGAAACTGGATGGTGGTGTTAGACTTGCAGGATGCTGAGGTGTTCTCCTCAAGATAAATAGCAGGCCGGAGACTAAAAGTAGATGTAGAAACAGCATAGGTTTTTTGTACATCTAATTCAAGGGACTTCAGCCACCAACAGTCCAAGCCAACTGACAAAAGCTTTCCAATAATGACATTCTCTCTCAAGGGGGAGAGTTCCACAATAGAACACAACCTAGCAAACTCAGAAAAGGAGAGTCCCCAATACAAGGCACAGAAAGAAGAGGCAGAGAAAGAAAAACAAACACACAAAAAATAATGAAATACTTAGCGAACACAATTTAGTAAGTGACGAGGAGTGGTCCTCAAATGAGAAGAACACCTCCCGGTTGCTTGTGAATTAAAACAAGCAGCAGGAACCCCAGTATCGAAGGAAACACAAGAAGGACCCTTGGCGACGCCAACCAGGTTCCAGGTCCTAGGGTCACTGGTCTTGACAGTGTTGTTGAATAATGTAAAAATGTGCAAAGGATTACCAAACTTTAAGGCAGCAGCACCTTTTCTTGGTAATTTCACTCTGACCCAGTCACCAACAACTACAGAAGTTTTCTTAGCAGCCTTCCTCACATCAAAGAAATCCTTCCTCCTCTGCATACACCCCAACTCCTTTTCCCTTCAACCAGTAGTATCTTCAGACCCGCAGTTAGACATTTTCTTGCAGGAGGCCACCCAAGATGGAATTATATTAGTAATGGCTGACCTACCCTTAAATAATCTAAAGGTCGCCACTCCTGTGGATGAATGAGGTGTAAACCTATATTCACAAACCTTTCTTTTGATGCCCAACTCCCAGTTATCACAGAAACAACTGCTAGCTGCATGGCATCTTTCAACACTTTGGAAACACAAGAAGATGATGGGCGGAGTGCTGAAACTTTTCAGACAATCACCCCCATTCACAGATCTGGATTGAAACCATCATCATTCTTTACCTCACTTTGCCACCCCAGTTCAGACACAGCTATATTCAAATCAGTCTTGACCCTGTGCCTCATGGGAACATTCCAGCCTGAACTGCGAAGCCATGTCTTCACTGGACCGGAAATGAGCATCCTGGGACCGGTTTCGGGCTAACAGCCCTCATCAGCCAGGCTAGCTTGAATCCAGTGGCAAAGTGAGAAAGAGACCAAAATCTGGGCATATCCTGCCAATTTTGGGCGAACAAAGCAAACACAAGGAGATGATGGACGGAGCGCTGAAACTTTTCAGACAATCTCCTTGTGTTTGCAAGCTTTCAACACTTTGACAAACCTTTCCAGTGCACCATTACACTCTGGGTGATATAAGGCAGCCCATTTATGTTTTATACCCCTCTCCTCCAAAAATTCCTAAAAGAAATGCGAAGTAAACAACTCTGTTGTCAGACAATAAAGACATTGGAAACCCTTTGTGCTCAAAGATGTCTTCCAAAAATTCCAAAACTACCTGAGCTTCAACAAAATTGACAATTTTAATTTTCGGGCCACCTAGAATATAAGTCCAAACAAATCGATCCTGAGACCTTAACTTCAAAGATCCCAAAATATCAATTACAAGATCAACCCAAGGACCAGAAGACTGTTCCCAGACGATCATTGGTTATGTTATGTTCTGTTGTGAACTTATATCGCGCACGAATCACCGGGGGGCATCTCGGCGCTTTCCTCAGTCACAACTAGAGAACGAAATAGCAGGACAGAAGTCAGGGCCACTAATACAAATATGCTCTGAGGTGTTTCCTAAAGGCATAATAAGAGGAGATTGCACGCAGGGCCACTGGGAGACTATTCCAATATGTAGGGGCTAGGTAAGAGAAGGCCTTGCCCCCCGACCTGCTGCGCTTGATGCGTGGCACTTGGAGTAATCGCATCGAGAGAGACCTCAGCGCCCGGGTGGGTCTGTATCTTACCACTTTCTTTTGCAGATATACAGGACCTAAGCCCTGAAGGGCAGAGAATGTCAAACAGCAGACCTTAAAAAAGGACCGCTGTTTGACCGGGAGCCATGGAGGGATTTTAACAAAGGCATTGACGGGGTGCCAGCTGGTTGATTCAGAACCAGTCTGGCAGCAGTGTTCTGTATAACCTGCAACTTTCTCAAGTGGGATACTCCGACCTCGGCTAGCAGGGCATTGCCATAATCTAGCCTGCTAATGATCGTTGCTTGGGTCAGCGTCCTTCAATAAGTCATGGGGATAAAGGGGAGGATTTTTCGCAACAGCTTTAGCCTAAAATAACAAGCCCCGGCTATTGAAGATATATGATCTTGCATTGAGAGGGTCTGATTCAGTTTGATGCCCAGATTGTTAACACTCTGTGCCAGCACAGGAGGGGCACCGAGTTTCGTCGGCCACCAGTCCGAGGACCATGACTCTCCTGCCTTGACCAGAAGCATAACTTCTGTCTTGCTTGGGTTGAGCTGAAGATAGTTTTTTTCCATCCAGTTGGAAATCTCCAGCATACCAGTACAGAATCGATGTTTATCGGTATCTCTATCTGGTCCACAGTTGAACACCAGTAGGGTGTCATAGGCGTATGATACCGTTTCGAACCCCAGAGCTTCCACCACCTTAGTCAATGGCGCCATATTGATATTAAAAAGGGTGGGGCTAAGGCAGGAGCCCTGGGGGACACCCTTGTGTAGCAGAGTGTTTTTGGACTGATAGGGGCCCATGGTGACAATTTGATGTCTGTCCTGCAGAAAACTCTGCAGCCATTTAAAGGCTAGACCCTGAAAACCGGCCGAGCTCAGCCGCTCCGCGAGCATCATGTGAGAGATGGTATCGAATGCCGCTGAAAGGTCAAGCAGGACCCGAATTACCGATCCTCCTCCGTCCATAGTCATCCTCAAGGAATCTGTTATGGCCAGCAGGGCCGTTTCTGTACCAAAGTCCCGTCTGAACCCAGATTGTGAAGCGTCCAGGATGTTATTTAGTTCAAGATGTCTATTTAATTGTTGATTAATATAGCTTTCCAGCATTTTTCTCAAGAGAGGGAGCAAGGAAATGGGGCGACAGTTGCTTAAATCCTGAGGATCGGCCGTGGCCTTCTTCAGTATTGGGCGGACAAAGGCTTCCTTCCATGCTGAAGGAACCACATCTTCGGAAATCGAGAGATTAAAAATCTTTTGAACCGTAGGGGCCAGAGTGTTAGCCAAAAGTGCCATGACCTGGGGGGGGGGCAAGGGTCTGCCGGAGAACTTGGTTTAGCTGTTTCCAAGGTTCTAAGTACCTCTGTAAGGGAGATAGGTGTAAAATTTTCCAATAAACACTCGTCCTGGTCAGTGTGACCTTCCAAACAGCCTTCTGATAATGCGGGGTCCTATTTAGGAGGTGGAAAGTTGGCATATATTTTTTCAATTTTTTGCTGAAAAAAAACGGCCAGTGAGTCGCATAACTCTTGCGATTCAGTTGATGGTTGTTTACAGGCAGCCGGCGCAGTGAAGTCTTTCACAATATCAATATGGTTGCGTCCTGCACTTCAGCACCTTGTCACTTCCAGCATACTGGAGGCAATCGACCACCAGCAAGCCGCTCTAACCCTTTCTTTGGTTCTTGGTATTCCCATGTGACTCACATGGGTATTGTCCACTAGCTTATCTTCCAAAGCATCAGGAACTACCAATTTACTACCTCACATCAAGATACTACTCACCAAGGTTAACTCATCTTTGACATTCCAAAAGCCTTTAAGATTTTAATCACAGTCATGCTTGTTGACCCAGCCATCACAAATTTTTGCCAACACAAGTTTCAAGACATTATCCTGATCAAAATTTTCTCTCCACACTTCCTCTGAAAAGAAACGCTCAGTGATAACACAAACATTCACCTCTTCTTCAAACTACTCGCCAGAAAAGAACTCAGACTCCTCTGGCACATCAGCATTATCATTTTGACTACAACGCCTGGAGAGACAGTCTGCCAAAATGTTTTTAGAGCCGGGTAGATAAGATACATCAAATGGAAACTCTTGCACGGCAACAGGCCACTTTCTAATCCTGTGTGAGACAAAGTCAACCCCTTTCTTGCTGGAAACACCTCTAAGAGGTTTGTGATCAGAAACAACATGAAAGGATTTTCCCCACACAAACATCTTTAGCTTGCAAATGGCCCAGTAGACTCCCAGAGCTTCTTTCTCCATGACAAAATAATTACACTCAGCACCTTTCAAGGGTCTGGAAATGAAAAGAATGGTCTTTTCAGAACTACCAGCTTCCTGTACTAAAACAGCACCCGTCATGAGACACTGTTTGATGACATCAAACTCTCTTTACTACAGGTGTGACTCCACACAAATTCACAACCCTTTTTTAGCAAGCTACGCAAAACGTCAGTTTTTTGTGAAAAATTGTGAAGAAACTTATTATAAAATTCCGCCATACCCAGGAACTTTACTACTTCCTCTTTGTCCTTAGGGTATTCCAAGTTAGAAATGGCTTATACCAAGGAGGGTTTGGATTTAATACCAAAACCAGAAATTAAATGACCCAGGTACTCAATTTCTCCAACATTAAATTTGCATTTTTCAGACTTTAGAGTGAGACCAGCAGAAAATGTCTAAAACCAGAGTTAACCTTTTGTCATGTTCTTGAAGGTTAACACCATGGATAAGGATGTCGTCTTGATATACTTAGATCCTAGTAATACCACTGAGAATTCTTTCCATCACCCTCTGAAAAACAGAAGCCACTGAGATAAGTCGAAAAGTCATCCTGAGACACTTGAAGGTACCAAAAGGCATGATGAAGGTGGTGGGATCTTGTGAAGTTTGATGAAGCTTGACCTGATGCCAAAGAGGTCAACATTTCAGTGATATTGGGGAGAGGATAATGGTCCACAATGACTTCTTTTCTTATCTCCCTCAAATCTATGCATATTCTAGCTTCTCCATTGGCCTTGCGAGCCATAACGACTGGAGAAACCCACTCAGTCGCCTCTACCTCTTGAATGATTCCATTTTTGATAAGCTTATCTAATTCGTTTTTCATGCTATCTCTCACTAGTAAAGGAACACCCCTGGCCTTTGCTACTTTGGGTACAGCTCCTAGTTTGATATTTATGTGGTGAACATAGTTCTTGAGGCAGCCTAATTCTTTGCTAAAGACTTCTGGATATTTCACAATCCAGACATCAGCCCCCATCATTTACATCTCTAACAACTAGCACATCCCTCAAACACACCAAGGGCTTTTGATTTGACCTAAGTACATGTACAGATCCCGCTGGTGGAACCAACTAATCAAAGAATCCCCTCACATAGAGATATACATTTTCCCAGGAACAATTCTGCCCTTGAATTCATTAGTGCCTCTGAAATCCCCCAAAAGATCAATAACTTCACCTCCATAACCTCTTGGTTTGATGTCTGGCTTGACTAATTTGACTTTGTTACATAGCTGATGATCATAAAAACTCTTAGGAATAAGCGTGATTTTGGCACCAGAATCAAATAGCATTTTTACAGACTGATCATTTATCAGTACATTCTCAAAAGGCCCATCATTCCTTGAATCATCAACTTGACAAATCTCAACAACCTTACCATCTTCCTCGTAAACATCTACTTCCCTAACTTTCTTCTGCTCCCTCTTGGATCTACAGTAACGCGAAAAATGGCCTTTCATGCCACAACTGGAACAGGAAACCCTCCACCCAGGACAGTATTTAAAGTTGGCCATGTGCCCAGGATTGCCACAACTAAAACATTTACCTTGAAAGAAAGTTTTATTAGAAGGTAAAAAACTTTTAGAAGGTTTGGCTGAGACCGAAGGCCTATCAGATCTACTCTTAGAGGAAAGTTTGATACTAACCTTTTTAACATCTTTTTTGTCTTTCTCAACAGCACAGTTTTTTGAGAACTCCTTTCTAATGGTGTCAACACCCGCTTTAGAATGCTCTTGTAACTTCAAAATAGTAATAACTACTTGTAAGGAGGGACTATCTTTTTGCCATAAACTGTACTTGGCTTTATCAATAGAACAACCGAGCATAAGTTGATCTCTCAACCTCTCCTCCAAGGTTGCACCAAAACAACAAGTAGAAGGTAGTTTTATTAAAACGGAAATATATTGCTCAACAGTTTCCTCCTGTCTTTGCATTCTCTTCCCAAAATAATAATGCTCGAGAACCATACTTACTCTGGGAAGATAATGTATGTCCATCTTTCTGAGTCAAATGTCATATTCATTTAAAATGGTAGCTTCACTGTCCGGAAGATCAGGGAGATGTTCAAAGACTTCCTGAACCTCCGAACCCAGACAATGCATAAACAAAGAGGCTTTCCTGTCCGCACTTAAGGAAGTGCCACAGACCCTAGCATAGTTGGCAAATATTTTTTCCCATTTGATCCATGGAGTTAAAGGATTTGGGGCGGCAAGAACAAATGGAGCAGCAGTGATATTCTGCTTGTTTAAGAATTAAGGTGAGAGTTTCACACAGATTTAAGCTATTGTGAATATTTTAAGAAAGACAAGAAAATAAATGAGAAAAAGGTAAGGCAAACAGCTGTGTGTGGAAGTAAACAAAGAGAACTACAGCTGTGCATGTGAATACCTACAATAAATCGTAGCTGTGCACATAAGGTAACAATAATAAAGCCAATATTAAAAATTGCTGCTGTGCACATCAGTGTTGGGATAATAGTAAGCTGTGCAAATCAGCGCTCTTGTAGAAATCTTAAATAACAGCTGTGTGCAAACTCAGCTGTGCACATCATGGCAGAATTAACAATGATAAACTTTACAGAAAGGATAATAGCTGTGCACATCAGCGCGGGTGTAGGAGTACTAAATGACACTGACAATGAAACAATGAGCTCCAGGCAAGGTCAAGTTACAGACCCCAAGCCAAGAGCGAGCCTGACGTACTTTGCGAGAAACAGAATTAAATAAATAAAGAAAATAATAAAGTTGTGCACATCAGCTCAAATGTGAAAATATGAAATAAAATAACTGCATGTAAGCGCAGAGAATCAACAAATAGGCCTGCTCCGACAGGCCTCCATGTATAGTTACAATGGGGTAACCCTGTATCCCTCAGAACCAGGGTATGTATATAAATTGGTTCTGTTGGCTAATGATAATTGCGTAGAGTTCCAAGAGATGGTAAAAAAAAAACACACTGTTTCATTTATAGTCACAATACTTAATAGTGATTAGGTTGGAACACAAAAGACAGACAATTGTGCATTGCGTCAAATGTATTTACTTGGGGCATAAATATACATTTCATATAGGTGCTGTCAACAATTAAATTCAAAGAAGATAGTGACATTAAATATATTGAAAGGACGACAGTGCTCTGTGACATGAGTGAAGTGAGTGTCATATATACATAGGCGAAGCAGTTATAGATATACAAATTATACAAGGGAAGAAGGAACTTAAAATTGGTCAGTGTAGGAGGGTGTCTCTGGTTGATTTACTTGTTAATTAGAGACCATATTACCTAAAATAACTGAACTAGAAGTAACGTCGACCTTTCGACCGTGATGTATGCCTTAGTTAAGAAAGTGTCATGGCGGGTCTTCTTCAGGACAGGGAAAGGATGTGGGGGGGAGGAGGCGTAAAAGGAAATAAATTCATGTCTGTCAGTTGGGTTCCAACTGAGAAAACAATTGGCTAGGAGGTTATGGCAGTGGTACCTCTGATATGATACACACACACTTGTAAATGGATTCCTCCTATTAATGTCTTAAAAGAGGTGATCAAATCACTGGTAATCAGAAGAAAACAGGAAGAATCAAAGGGAAATTCCTTAACGATTTAATGAAGGAATGGTCGTTTTGATCTAAAAGTACACAGTGGGTATTGGGTCAATTAACCATAACTTGTCAAGTAGGAATACCATAAAACAGGGCTGTAGAGCCCAGACTTGGAAAACATGAATAGTATACCTCAAGGATTCAGGAAGATTCCAAAGGGCAATTCTCAAGGATTGGGAAAATAGATAATGCGTGTTGATCTATAATTAAATAATGGGTATTGAGACATAGACCTTAAAACCTGTCAGGTAAAAATTCAGTGTAATGGGGCTGACGAGGAGCCCAGTCTTACCTGAAAGATAAAAATGTATTTTGTCTAGATCACGAGCCCACTGCGAAAATCAGCGGGCCCGATTAGGGAACATAATTCATTGTACTCTGCGCCCGATAGTTATATAGTTATTCTGGGTGACGGCTGTGTGGTAACTGAGTGCGACCAGCTTGGAAACATGATTCGTTATTCTGTGAGCCCGATAAATATTCCGGGTACTGGCTGTGTGGTAAAAAGGACATAAGGTTTAGGTTATTGCCGCAAGGGGCCTTAAGTGGTTGCCGCATGGGGTGTGGGACAAGCTGTATCGTTAACGCTGGTGCCTACTTATAGTCACAGTGCCCCCGTGTTGAATCCTACATGCGCAGGAAGGGCTGTGCGAATCCCCATAAATGAAGACGACCCGACGTCGGTGTGACGTCAAAGAGTGTGCACGGAGGGCTGCAGCCCGCTGTGCACACTCGGAACTTCAATGATAATAAGCCTCCCGTGTGTTCACAATTGCATGGGAAGTCACGCTGTGTTGTCAGCCATACATGTATGGAGACAATGTGTAAAATGTCCAATATCGTCAAGAGGACTTACAATTGAGCAAATAGTGTCTCCTCCGAGATTACTAATGTGATGGATTGATTATCAGCAGATAGGGGCAATCACATATGTTATTAATCTAGAACACAGAAACATATTCAATACTTTACAATTATTTAAGCGTGATTGAGATGTAACCAGGTGGAAGAGCCATGGACTTCATACACAACTGATTATACGTTAGAAACAAACTATCTAAAATGCTTTTAATTTAATGGCTCCCCAGAGGGGCATATCATGTTTAAGTAGTATTGCAACAAGAGCACAAATTCAATGCTTTACAATGTAGTCGACATACATTTTAGAGTCAATCATTTTTATTATGTGGGAAAGCATCTTGGTACACAGCCCAGCTGCCTACATCAGCTTGCCGGCAGGGCACGATCTCACAGGTTCAACACAGCGTCTGGGCCTACACCCCGGGGGGAGACCCCGCGTCAATATCTGAGTTTAAGAGCTAACCTGCCTGTGCAATAGTCTCCACTTTTGTAATAGAGCAAACACAAGAAACAAAAACCCCACCACCCGACCCCTCCGCATCAGCTCCCCCCTCCACCACTCACCGTCCAGACACCACTAAGTCCATCAGGCACCTCTCAAACCACTGCAGTAGCTCCCCTAAGCTCCAAAGGAATACGTTTCTAGATCTGAAGATATTTCGGACATGTCACTTCACGGAGGTCCTTAGCAGACCCCAGAGATTCGTATATTCAGAGCCCTTCCCATCCATGCCCATTGAGAGCGGTTCCATAGCTAGAATGTGCCAGAGCCTTTGAATCCAATTCCAAGTATCGGGCATGACCGGGGAACTGCGCCAAGAGGACCTGTCTCGCTATCTGTCTACCCCCTCAGTGAGCGCAAGGGAAAGGACTTAGGATGGGGAAGCCCCAGCAAAACGTGCTCAGGCGCCTGGGGGAATGTAATCTGAAACGCATCATCCAGCTCATCCAATACCAGTTTCCAATAGCGCCCCAACTTCGGACAGTGCCACAACAAGTGCACCAGAGTCCCTGAGAGGCCATACCCCCGCCAGCAAAGGCCCGACTTTGTTACATCCCACTCCTTGACGCGCGCCGGGGTGTAGTACCAATAGGATGCCACTTTGTACGCCAACTCGGTACCCGCAGTGTTAGAAGCTGTGTGATGTACGTGGTAAAAAATGTGCTCCCACTCTTTACTGGTCAAGGGATGCCCTAGCTCTGCTTCCCAGTGGACCTGCACCTTCATACGCTGCTTCTTAGGGTGGCGCAGAATCATCGCATATAACTCTGAGACGAGCTTGCGATCATCTTTCTTGCAGACTAACCATTTTTCAAACCCCGACAAGGGCCGAGACATAGAGGCCATAGTGACTGGTTGGGTCACCCAATGCGCCACCTGCGAGTGGTGAAAAGCATCAGACTCCAGCAGCGGGAAGTACTCAGTACGCAATCGGGCAAAAGGAACCTGACCGTCCTGGTCAAAAAGAGAGCCTACTCTTTTACAGCCCTCCTTCCGCCAGCGGTGGAAGACTGGGGACACGCAACCCTGGGGAAAGTCCGCATTATCAGCTATGGGTGTCATTGGGGAGGGAGAAGTAGTCCACCCCCTGCGTTGCGCCAGCTGATCCCATGCCTTCAGGGTCAGGGTAGACATACATTTTGACATACATTTTGGAAAGTAAATTAGAATTTATTGTGGCATAAATGCACGAAGAATGTGCAGTAGTGGTAAAAATTACATGATCAGTTGGGTTATATGAAGAAAACATTACTTTACAAGGATTACAACCATGGTCGACATGCGTGTTAGAAATTAGCTTACAAGTAGAGCATCTGACCAAATTGAATGAGTTATAGCATTCATAATCATGGGGCCCATATACCTGCCATATTCTGGTGGTGACCAGTGAAAAGGAGGTCTAAGTGCCTCCAGGCAAAACAGGCAAGCTAGGCAGGAAGGGGCAGAGGGAGCTCACGCATCTGAATAGGCTGCATCCTGTCACCACACAAACAACTGATTAACCCCACAAATTGCCTGAGAGAAAGGGCTGGAATGAAAGGTTACCTGTGCACAGATGCTGCTTTAAAGTCACCACCTACTTCAAAGGCACATTGGGTATAAGTACTCGTGCTCTAATCCTACTAAATCAGTACACTACTGGACCACCTGGAAAGAACTCTGCAGAAGTGTAAGGATTGACACTTTACCTTGACTGACTGCTGTGATGAACTGCGTCTCTGCTCTGCTGAGCTGCCCTGCTGCCTGCTGATCTCCTCCCTTCTGTGGACAAGGTCTGGACCCATCTCACTTGAATCCAGAGTGACTCAAAGGGCTTGCTGGCTTGCTTTCTGTTTTCTGAAGTCTCAGGGACACAAATTGCTTCCTACAATCCTGCTGGTGCTGCTGGACTCATCTGTGAATCCTAAACCTGCTTTAAGTCCCTCTCCAGTCCTGAGCCACAAAAGTGGGTAATTGCAGCTTTTTCTGCAGCTGTGACTTTGTGCTGATCATAACTGATGCATTGCTGAATCCGCAGATGCTTGATGACAGCGATTGAAGCAGACAGACAGTATGGCTCTACACCAACAGACAGCGTGGCTCGACATTAATGTAGTGCCTGCATCGCAAAGGGGTTCAACACCAAAGCTTCCATCGATGGTGTGGATCTGCACTGATGCTAGCCTCCATCCATGGATATGGATCGACGACGATGCAGTGCCTCCTTGACTCCTTGCCTTGAGGCGTCGACGTCAGCACTCTATTCCATCCAAGGTACTTAGTTAGTGGAACCCGTCTGATTCCTGTAACCGATCTGCCCTCCATCGCGGTCGGCCTGAACTTTGGATTTACCATGTCCCTCGCGACCTGAAGTAACTTTTTAGTGCTATGAACTTTCAAGCACTTTTCTTGGTATATTCTTCTATTTTTCTAAACCTGTGTAGAGTCTTTTTGTGGTGTTTTCATTGTGTTAATGTGTGTTGGTGTGCTGCAAAAATACTTTACAAATTGCCTCTTTAGATAAGCCTGACTGCCTGACTGCTCTGTGCCAAGCTACCAGAGGGTAAGCACAGGTTATCTTTTAGTGTGTATCTAGCTTACCATGACTAAGATTGTGGTTCCTAATTGGAAATTGGAAAGGGAGCAAACCTCTGCCAACTAGAAACCCAATTTCTAACACACACGCTTGGTTTCATGTCTTTCTCCCAAAAGACGAGTCCAGGACAGTCAGGACAGTCAGGCTATGATTCCGATTTTTCAGCCTCTGTCCTAGATTTCAGTAAGGTCTCCGACAGAGGTCTGGCTCCACATCAACCTCATGAATCTGAGTACCATCCGCTTGCCACTGAAAGCCTACCTTCCGTCCACCAAAGGGAGGCTGGTGCAGATACTTACGGACAACACCACTGACATGTTGTATTGCAACAAGCAAAGCAGTGTGAGATCATGGACCCTGTGCCAGGAGGCATTACATCTCCGGAACTGGCCTGACCATCAAGGGATCTTCCTGGTGGTAAACCATCTGGTAGCATTTTTAAATGCTAGGGCAAGCAAGCTCATTTGTCAACACCTAGCGATTCACATTTTATACCAAGAGGTGGCACAAGGTGTCTTCCATGAATTGGGAGAACCTTGGCTTGATCAGTTTGCCACCGCCGAGAATGTGCAATGTCAGCAGTTCTATCTGTTGGAGTTTCCAAGGCATCTCTCGCTAGGAGACGCATTCCACCCAGAGTAAGATCAGGAATGTCTGCGCCCAAGTTATCCTAGAGTCCCCAGATTTCCTGGGCTTCAGCATCTGTTCTCCAATCAGGCTGTCCCTATGGCAGAACCTTCTGTCACAACAGCAAGACTGGATTCTGCACCCTGGCCTTCACAAACTCCAGCTTCATGCATGGAGATTGGGCAGTAACAGATAAACACTGTTGACTTTCTCTGGAGGTGGTTAATGTCATTTTGGCAACTAGGCGTCCCTAGATAAAAACTGTATACACCTGTCGTGGGACAAATACATAGTTTGGTGTGGCACCGAACAGATGGACCCCCTCAGGCCAAGTTATCTGATGTTCTGTTTGTTTTGTCTCTTGCCCGTAAAGGCATTGTTTCGGGCACAGCTAAGTGGTACTCTTTCTGCCTCTTAACTGCTGCCTGGCCAGTCCTCAATATTGACGTCACCGATTGTGATGTGGTTTTTGAAGGATCTCCAACATTTTTGTCCACACCTCTCCTTTCATCATGCCTAAGTGTGACCTTAACTTGGTCCTCACATATTTGATGCATGCTCCCTTTGAGCTGTTTCACAGCTGTCCTTTACAGCTCCTCCCCTTCAAGACAGTGTTCCTCATCACCATCACCTCAGCATTGCGAGTAAGTGAGCATCAGGCCTTCTCTGTGTTAACCTGCCGTGCACCTTCTCCTTCCCAGGCACACTAGTCCTGCGGATGCAAGCATCCTTTTCACAAAAGTTGTCACACCGTTCCACATCTGTCAAACCATCAGCCTGCCTGCGTTCTGTACTATGATTCACCCCTCTAAGGAGGAGCAGAGCTTGGCCCCATAAAGAGTGATAAGGTTTTACGTTAAACGTGTGGGTGGGCAATCAGCTGCATGTGGGGTTCACTGGTCCGAAAAAAGGCAAGATCATGCAAAAGAGGACTGCCTCTCGTTGTATCATACTCTTCATCAAGAGCTGGTTCACACTGTCCAAACAGCAGCCTCCCAAAGGTCTGCAAGCCAATTCCACCTGGGTCATAGCTGCTACCACTGTATTGGCTTGTTAAGTCTCTGTCCTGGACATCTTACAGGCGGCTACATGGGCGTCACTCCATAAGTTCATTAAACACTACAGTCTGGACAGCCATGTTCAGCGAGAAGTCCTTTTTACCTGGTAGATCCTACAGTATGTCTTGGTTTGAGCCACTTCACAGATCGGCCTCCTAACAGTTACTACTCTGGTATCTATTCAAAGGGTGAGGAATCTTTAGTTAGATTTCTCTATCAGAAGAATACATTGCTTACATGTTGTAATGCTCTTTCTCTTAGAGACTCTAACCACTAGTCCATAAACAGGTAAGTGCCAGGACTCTTCTCTGGAGGTCGCTGCAGCCTGAACCAGCCATTGCCTCTGTCGGTGCTGCCAATGACAGAAACAACACTACTACTAACTGTCGCACTCCTACAAGTGTGACAATTCAGACTACTCCAGGCCACCCAAAGCTATGATAATGGTGTTAGCAGCATGTGTTATTCATCTTTAATGTATATTGACTTATTAAACGAGGGGCTTGACCCATTAATAAGATCCAGATTGTAGGATCCTGCACACTGGTCAAAGCCTATTTGCTGTTGGGGCTCTGCGTCTGGGTGCATGGACAACCTTGAAACCAAAGGACATCAGCACGCAGGAGTGGCCCTCAAATAGGTTCCACACTTCATTTGCACAACGAAATGGCATCAGTAGTGAGCTGCACTGTGCCACCTACAGGTGCCCGCTGGTACTGCTTAAAGGCTTCCAGATCCAACGTAACACCTGTAGAATATTCAAAAGATGTCGAACCTGCTGCTAGATAGAGTCTTTCCCAGAAAGAGCATTATTGAAGGTAAGTAACTTGTCTTTGTGCATTTTTCTTCATACTCATTGAGATTTTTTTAATATCAATACAACTCAGAAATCTACTTCAAATGTAAAATGAATCCTAAAATAAGTTTTCCAACTAATGAGAGATTTATAAATGTCAGGGAACAGCAAATGTAATACGCTTTTCATAGTTAGAAAACATTTTGATGCATTAGAAAACTGGAAAATATACTCCTCACAACTTAATGACTGGTATGCAACCTTTTAATGGCAAATCAGTATTTAAATATACATAACAACTGTTTATCAATGGGACTTGCAAAATACAAGTTGTGTAATCAGTTGATGTTTGATGACTGCACTCTTTAGGCTAGTGATTCTGGGGGCCTTTCACTAAATTGTATTTCTTTGACAATGATGCCTTCCCTTTTGGCCCAGCGTATTCAATGAAAGACCAACACAGAAAAGTGTTTTGTGGGATATGTAATAATCGCTTAACTCCTCCTCACCTAGGAAATACCGGAGTACCTCGCACCATACTGGGAATCAGTGGAAGATAATTATGCAAAGACTATAAAAGTTGTCCTAAGAAACTTAAGATCTGAACGAGACAACGTGATTTTATATTTACACGATGTTAGGTAGGTTCATTTTAATTTAACATAATTTATAAAATATGACTCTTATATGACTGGTCTACGATGCTAAATCTGGTGCATTTTAACTCTCCTCAGAGAGAATTTCGAGGAGTACCTGAAGCGTCCAGATCACAAGCAAGAATTCGTAAGGCAGTGGCAAACAGATTACAACTCTATATCCGAAGACCTTTGGGAAAAGGAAGGAACAAAGGCAGAACTACACCAAAGAATTAATGTATGTACAAATGAACCTTGGACTCTGTGTCTTTAAATGAATTACTTGCTGACCCAGTTTGAAACGTAGGCACGATTCTGCATGGATAATGTCATAATTTACAATGGCATGCATTCAGCATATTTTAAATATATGATTTCAACACTAATTGTTCTAATGCTTAGAGGCGATGTAGCAAAGCACTAGCTAAATTTAGCTATGCTTTAGATGGTTGCATAGTCTTTAGTTTTCCGTTTGTTATTGCATGCTACAAAACATTTGACATTTAACTGCGACATAATCACCATTAACCCTGAAGAATTACTCATCA
Source organism: Lissotriton vulgaris (assembly GCF_964263255.1). NCBI lineage: Eukaryota > Metazoa > Chordata > Amphibia > Caudata > Salamandridae > Lissotriton > Lissotriton vulgaris. The sequence continues at coordinate 326,796,320 of NC_141689.1, forward strand.
AATTAAACCCTTGACTGTATGGTTATCTGTCTGCCACAAATTGAAATCGTAAAAAGAACAATTGATGGACAGAATGCAAAACAATGGGGTCCCTAGGCCTTCGACACCGGTGGCTCTGGACTCGGCTCCGCAGGGAGCCCTTGGGTCCAGGCCTGGATCCGGATCGGCGCCGGTCGAACTCGTAACACCTCCACCGGCGCCAATTTCACCGTCACCCGGTCTGCAGCTGGCGCCGGCTGGACCTCCAGCCGGCGTCGACCCTGGCTTCCACGCCGATGTGGATATGGAGCCAGACCGGCATCAATCGACGCCGGATCCCGCACAGATTGGTACTTTTGTGCCTGCATTCCACCCTGGCCATTTTCAGCCAGTTTGGAAGCAAGAGGAGGGTGAGGAAGGATGGGAGTGGTCTGAGGCCCCTCTCACTGCTCCCCTGGAATACGATCAGGACTGGAGAGAGGCCCTGGGGGATACCAGTGGTTTGGACACCTTACCGGACCGTGGCATGTTGTCTCCTCCTGCCGTGCCTACGGAGTATGGAGATCTTACCTAGTGGTGTTGCATAGGGCGGCCGAGGCCCACACTTTGAGCTACCTACTGTGGCAGTCAGGACTAACCTCTTGATGGAGGTGCTTCAACCAGCAGGGAGCTCTTCGGGGCCCCTGCTGCCGTTTAAAGAAGCCCTCACGGACACCCTTTTGGGCACCTGCTCCAGGCCAACACAGTGCCACCTGTGGATAGGTTGGTGCATCAAAACCACTGCCCGGCCCCAGGCCGGGCAGTGGTTTTGCCAACACCCCTTCCCCGAGAGGTAGTCCAGGCCTCAGAGTTCCAAAGCACATTCCCTACCGCACCACCGGACAAGGAATCCAAGAAGCTGGCTCAGTTTGGGAAGAAGTTGTTTTCTTCCTCCAGCTTAAGGCTGCGGTCGGTGAACACTGCATGGCTCTTAGGCCGTTATTCCCACTCTGTGTGGGATACGGTGGCACAAGTGCTGCCTCAGTGTCTGGAGGTGGCCCAGGCTAAGCTCTCCGGTTCTGTTGCCTAGGGGAGAGATGCAGCAAAGTTTGCCATCCGCTGTACACTGACACTGCTGACTCACTGGGTAGGACCATTTCAACGTCAGTGGTGCTTCGCCATCATGCCTGGTTGAGAACGACTGGCTTTTCTAGGGATGTCCAGAACACCTTGCTAGACATGCCATTTCATGGCCGGCACCTGTTCGGTAAAAAAGCAGAGTGCTTCAAGGACTCTCGGGCAACGACCAAGTCCTTGGGCCTCTCCACCACGCACTCTGCCCGGTCTGCCTTTGCCATTTTCATGGCCATGGAAGGGGTGCCCCAACATGTTCCTTTCAGAGCCACAGGCCAGCGCAAGCTGGTCAACCTCAGCGCAGCTGGTGATGTGGGAACCAGCGACGTGGTTCTGGGGGCCAGCAAGTGGGCCAGTCCACCTCTGCATCAGCCTCCAAACCTTTCTAGTCCGACCTTTGAGGCCCATCAAACGCCAGTGGGTGGCAGGATTCGCCATCACCTTCCCCACTGGCGCACCATCACGTTTGACAGGTGGGTTTTGCAGAAAGTCCAAAGGGGTTACTCCCTCCCCTTCGAGACTATCCCTCCAGCCATGCCACCTCAGTACCTTCGCATGTCGGGGGATCATCTCGTCCTTCTCCAACAGGAAGTTACGGATCTCTTGGCCAAGAGAGCCATCAGGCGCGTTCCTGCCCCAGAAGTAGGTCGTGGTTGCTGTTCCCACTACTTTCTGGTGCCAAAGAAGGACAAGGGCCTGTGTCCTATCTTGGACTGCAGGGACGTCAACCGCTTCCTCCGGAAGGAGAAGTTCAAAATGTTGACCCTGGCTCAGGCCTTGTCTGCCCTAGACCCTGGAGACTGGATGGTACCGTTGGACTTGCACAACACTTAGTTTCATATCCCCGTCCTGCCATACCACCGGCGTTACCCTCTGTTCACGAGAGGCCATGAGCACTTTCAGTTTACTGTGCTCCCCTTTGACCTTAACTGCGTCCCTCGGGTGTTCACGAAAGTGATGACGCTGGCTGCCGCTCATTTGCGCAGATCAGGTGTTCCAGTCTTCCCCTATCTCGACAACTGGTTGTTGAAGGCGGGTTCACCCCAGGCAGTCGTCTCCCACCTCCAGACTATAGCCGACATCCTGCGTTCGCTGGGGTTCTCCATTAATGTGCCAAAGTCACACCTGATCCCCTCTCAGAAGCTCCTCTTCATCGGAGCAGTTCTGGACACTACGCAGTTTCGGCCTTATCCTCCCGAACAGCGAGTCCGGGATATTTGGGCTATGATTCCAATCTTTCAGCCTCTATCCCCGGTTTCATTCATGATGACCCTGAGGCTGCTGGACCTCATGGCCTCCTGCATCCTGCTGGTCAATCATGCCAGGTGGCATATGCCAGCTCTGCAGTGGGACCTGAATTCCAGTGGGCGCAGCATCATGGGAATCTGTCCGATTGCATCCAGATCTTAGGGGGCACTGCACAACAATTGCATTGGTGGCTCACGAACCAGGATTAGGTCAGCGGCAGATCCCTCTTTGTTCCCCAGCCAGAACACTCGCTGGTGACAGATGCATCCCTTCTGGGATGGGATGGCGGCATGGGAGAGTCGGAGATCAGAGGCCTCTGGTCTCTGGCGGAGTCTGAGCTCCACATCAGCCTTCTAGAGCTTCAGGCAATTTGTCTTGCACTAAAAGCATTCCTTAACTCTGTCTGCCGAAAAGTAGTGCAGGTGTTAAGGAACAACACCCCCGCATGTGGTACTGCAACAAAAAAGGCAGGGTGGGTTTGTGGACCCTATGTTCAGAGGCCCTCCATCTTTGGACATGACTGGGACATCAGGGGATATCCCTGGTGGTTCAACATCTGGCAGGTTCACTGAACGCCAGGGCGGACAAACTCAGCCGCAGTTGCATGATGGATCATGAATGGCGTCTTCACTTGGGGGTGGTGCAAGGTCTCGTTTAACAGTCGGGAGAGCCTTGGTTAGATCTATTCGGCACCGAAGAGAACGCCCAATGTCAGCAATTCTACGCGTTGGAATTTCCAAGGTGGGACTTGCTAGGTGACGCTTTTCAACGCGAGTGGAGTTGCGGTCTTCTATACACCTTTCCGCCTATACCACTTCTACCCAGAGTGCTGAAGAAGATCAAGCGCGACTGGGCCCAAGTCATTCTTGTGGCTCCGGATTGGGCACGAAGAGTCTGGTATCCCGAGCTGCTCAACATGGCCATCGATCCCCCGATCCGACTGCCTCTTCGGGAGGATCTTCTGTCGCAGCAGCAGGGGACGGTCCTCCACCCGAACCTGTCCAGCCTCCACCTCCTTGCTGTAGATTGAGCGGCTGCAGTTGACGTCATTCGACTTGCCTCCCGAAGTCTGTGATGTAATCTTGGCAGCCAGGCGTCCCTCCAGTAAGACGGTATACGCCTGCAGATGGAATACATTTGTGGCATGGTGCACAGCAAAGGCTGTGGATCCCCTTTCTGCCCCTCTTTCTGAGGTTCTCTTGTTTCCTCTCTCTCTGGCCCAGCAGGGCTCTGCTTTAGGCACTCTTAAGGGCTACCTCTTGGCCATTTAAGCCTTCCTCAAGCTTCCTGATCAGCCTTCTCTTTTCCTGTACCCTGTTGTAAATAGATTTCTCAAAGGCATAACTCATCTTTTTCCTCCTGTTCATTTCGTAATGCCTCAGAGGGACTTGAACTTGGTTCTTACTTTTCTGATGTGCGCTCCCTTTGAGCCGCTACATATCTGTCCTCTCAGACTCCTCAGTCTGAAAACTGCTTTTCTGGTGACCATCACCTCTGCGCGCAGCGTTAGTGAGCTACAAGCTCTGTCTTCCAAGCCTCCTTTTCTGGCTGTTCATCCGGACAAGGTCGTCCGCAGAACTCAACCTTCTTTTCTTCCAGAGGTGTTCACTTCTTTTCATGTTGGCCAAACCATCATTTGCCCACCTTCTTTCCTACTCCTTCAAAAGAGGCAGAGAGGCTCCACCGTCTGGCCCCAAAACATACGCTCTCCTTTTATTTGGATCGCACCAAGCAATTCCCGGTGGACGACCAGCTTTTTGTTGGTTACACGGGTGCTAAGAAAGGTCAGGTAGTGCACAACGGACCATCTCCAAGTGGGTGATTCTGTGCATTAAGGCCTGCTATTCTTTGGCAAAGAAGGAGCCTCCAGTGGGGTTGCACGCCCATTCCACCAGGGCGGCGGCAGCTACTACTGCTTTGGGACAGGGAGTTCCCCTACAGGACATCTGTCAGGCTGCTACGTGGGCATCACTGCACATGTTCACCAAGCACTACTTCCTGGACAGCCAAGGCCGGAGAGACGGCTTCTTTGGCCATTCTGTTTTCCAGGACTTTCTGGTGTGACCTTAGTTTGCACACTCACCTCCGCCGTTGGTATTGCTGGTTGTTACAAGGAACAAGGGAACCTAAAAGTAGCAATTGGTCTGGGACCTTTGGGAGTATAATGTTTCAGAAGACAGTGGTCCCAAACATTAGCAAGGATAGGACAATCCGAATGAATATAGACCAAAATTGAAATCTACATTTTGCTGCCCAGTCGGACAGATTTTAATAGCATAAATAGTTATATATATCCAAGTTGTAAAGCAATTACCAAGCGGGACACAGCCTGTGTCCAGCTATCACATATGTGAAAACATATGACATACATATAAGGGAAAAGAAAGGACAGTCTGTAAATACTTAAAAATTTGTAACAGACGATGATAAAAATACACTTTTTGTGATCTTTTCAATACAATATATAAATCATCAAGTGTATATTGCCGACGACGTTTCGATCCCTGTTTAGTTTGGGATCATCATCAGGACTTATAAATGCATGCCTAAAATGGTAGTTGCCCAACATATATGAACAGAACCAAAATACAAATTACATTACATGAGGCCCCTCTCACTGCTCCCCTGGAATACGATCAGGACTGGAGAGAGGCCCTGGGGGATACCAGTGGTTTGGACACCTTACCGGACCGTGGCATGTTGTCTCCTCCTGCCGTGCCTACGGAGTATGGAGATCTTACCTAGTGGTGTTGCATAGGGCGGCCGAGGCCCACACTTTGAGCTACCTACTGTGGCAGTCAGGACTAACCTCTTGATGGAGGTGCTTCAACCAGCAGGGAGCTCTTCGGGGCCCCTGCTGCCGTTTAAAGAAGCCCTCACGGACATCCTTTTGGGCACCTGCTCCAGGCCAACACAGTGCCACCTGTGGATAGGTTGGTGCATCAAAACCACTGCCCGGCCCCAGGCCGGGCAGTGGTTTTGCCAACACCCCTTCCCCGAGAGGTAGTCCAGGCCTCAGAGTTCCAAAGCACATTCCCTACCGCACCACCGGACAAGGAATCCAAGAAGCTGGCTCAGTTTGGGAAGAAGTTGTTTTCTTCCTCCAGCTTAAGGCTGCGGTCGGTGAACACTGCATGGCTCTTAGGCCGTTATTCCCACTCTGTGTGGGATACGGTGGCACAAGTGCTGCCTCAGTGTCTGGAGGTGGCCCGGGCTAAGCTCTCCCGTTCTGTTGCCTAGGGGAGAGATGCAGCAAAGTTTGCCATCCGCTGCATACTGACACTGCTGACTCACTGGGTAGGACCATTTCAACGTCAGTGGTGCTTCGCCATCATGCCTGGTTGAGAACGACTGGCTTTTCTAGGGATGTCCAGAACACCTTGCTAGACATGCCATTTGATGGCCGGCACCTGTTCGGTAAAAAAGCAGAGTGCTTCAAGGACTCTCGGGCTACGACCAAGTCCTTGGGCCTCTCCACCACGTACTCTGCCCGGTCTGCCTTTGCCATTTTCATGGCCATGGAAGGGGTGCCCCAACATGTTCCTTTCAGAGCCACAGGCCAGCGCAAGCTGCTTAACCTCAGCGCAGCTGGTGATGTGGGAACCAGCGACGTGGTTCTGGGGGCCAGCAGGTGGGCCAGTCCACCTCTGCATCAGCATCCAAACCTTTCTAGTCCGACCTTTGAGGCCCATCAAACGCCAGTGGGTGGCAGGATTCGCCATCACCTTCCCCACTGGCGCACCATCACGTTTGACAGGTGGGTTTTGCAGAAAGTCCAAAGGGGTTACTCCCTCCCCTTCGAGACTATCCCTCCAGCCATGCCACCTCAGTACCTTCGCATGTCGGGGGATCATCTCGTCCTTCTCCAACAGGAAGTTACGGATCTCTTGGCCAAGGGAGCCATCAGGCGCGTTCCTGCCCCAGAAGTAGGTCGTGGTTGCTGTTCCCACTACTTTCTGGTGCCAAAGAAGGACAAGGGCCTGTGTCCTATCTTGGACTGCAGGGACGTCAACCGCTTCCTCCGGAAGGAGAAGTTCAAAATGTTGACCCTGGCTCAGGCCTTGTCTGCCCTCGACCCTGGAGAATGGATGGTACCGTTGGACTTGCACAACACTTAGTTTCATATCCCCGTCCTGCCATACCACCAGCGTTACCCTCAGTTCACGAGAGGCCATGAGCACTTTCAGTTTACTGTGCTCCCCTTTGACCTTAACTGCGTCCCTCGGGTGTTCACGAAAGTGATGACGCTGGCTGCCGCTCATTTGCACAGATCAGGGGTTCCAGTCTTCCCCTATCTCGACAACTGGTTGTTGAAGGCGGGTTCACCCCAGGCAGTCGTCTCCCACCTCCAGACTATAGCCGACCTCCTGCGTTCGCTGGGGTTCTCCATTAATGTGCCAAAGTCACACCTGATCCCCTCTCAGAAGCTCCTCTTCATCGGAGCAGTTCTGGACACTACGCAGTTTCGGCCTTATCCTCCCGAACAGCGAGTCCGGGATATTTGGGCTATGATTCCAATCTTTCAGCCTCTATCCCCGGTTTCGTTCATGATGACCCTGAGGCTGCTGGACCTCATGGCCTCCTGCATCCTGCTGGTCAATCATGCCAGGTGGCATATGCCAGCTCTGCAGTGGGACCTGAAGTTCCAGTGGGTGCAGCATCATGGGAATCTGTCCGATTGCATCCAGATCTTAGGGGGCACTGCACAACAATTGCATTGGTGGCTCACGAACCAGGATTAGGTCAGTGGCAGATCCCTCTTTGTTCCCCAGCCAGAACACTCGCTGGTGACAGATGCATCCCTTCTGGGATGGGATGGCGGCATGGGAGAGTCGGAGATCAGAGGCCTCTGGTCTCTGGCGGAGTCTGAGCTCCACATCAGCCTTCTGGAGCTTCAGGCAATTTGTCTTGCACTAAAAGCATTCCTTAACTCTGTCTGCCGAAAAGTAGTGCAGGTGTTAAGGAACAACACCCCCGCATGTGGTACTGCAACAAAAAAGGCAGGGTGGGTTTGTGGACCCTATGTTCAGAGGCCCTCCATCTCTGGACATGACTGGGACATCAGGGGATATCCCTGGTGGTTCAACATCTGGCAGGTTCACTGAACGCCAGGGCGGACAAACTCAGCCGCAGTTGCATGATGGATCATGAATGGCGTCTTCACTTGGGGGTGGTGCAAGGTCTCGTTCAACAGTCGGGAGAGCCTTGGTTAGATCTATTCGGCACCGAAGAGAACGCCCAATGTCAGCAATTCTACGCGTTGGAATTTCCAAGGTGGGACTTGCTAGGCGACGCTTTTCAACGCGAGTGGAGTTGCGGTCTTCTATACACCTTTCTGCCTATACCACTTCTACCCAGAGTGCTGAAGAAGATCAAGCGCGTCTGGGCCCAAGTCATTCTTGTGGCTCCGGATTAGGCACGAAGAGTCTGGTATCCCGACCTGCTCAACATGGCCATAGATCCCCCGATCCGACTGCCTCTTCGGGAGGATCTTCTGTCGCAGCAGCAGGGGACGGTCCTCCACCCGAACCTGTCCAGCCTCCACCTCCTTGCTGTAGATTGAGCGGCTGCAGTTGACGTCATTCGACTTGCCTCCCGAAGTCTGTGATGTAATCTTGGCAGCCAGGCGTCCCTCCAGTAAGACGGTATACGCCTGCAGATGGAATACATTTGTGGCATGGTGCACAGCAAAGGCTGTGGATCCCCTTTCTGCCCCTCTTTCTGAGGTTCTCTTGTTTCCTCTCTCTCTGGCCCAGCAGGGCTCTGCTTTGGGCACTCTTAAGGGCTACCTCTTGGCCATTTGAGCCTTCCTCAAGCTTCCTGATCAGCCTTCTCTTTTCATGTCCCCTGTTGTAAATAGATTTCTCAAAGGCATAACTCATCTTTTTCCTCCTGCTCATTTTGTAATGCCTCAGAGGGACTTGAACTTGGTTCTTACTTTTCTGATGTGCGCTCCCTTTGAGCCGCTACATATCTGTCCTCTCAGACTCCTCAGTCTGAAAACTGCTTTTCTGGTGACCATCACCTCTGCGCGCAGCGTTAGTGAGCTACAAGCTCTGTCTTCCAAGCCTCCTTTTCTGGCTGTTCATCCGGACAAGGTCGTCCGCAGAACTCAACCTTCTTTTCTTCCAGAGGTGTTCACTTCTTTTCATGTTGGCCAAACCATCATTTGCCCACCTTCTTTTCTACTCCTTCAAAAGAGGCAGAGAGGCTCCACCGTCTGGCCCCAAAACATACGCTCTCCTTTTATTTGGATTGCACCAAGCAATTCCGGGTGGACGACCAGCTTTTTGTTGGTTACACGGGTGCTAAGAAAGGTCAGGTAGTGCACAACGGACCATCTCCAGGTGGGTGATTCTGTGCATTAAGGCCTGCTATTCTTTGGCAAAGAAGGAGCCTCCAGTGGGGTTGCACGCCCATTCCACTAAGGCGGCGGCAGCTACTACTGCTTTGGGACAGGGAGTTCCCCTACAGGACATCTGTCAGGCTGCTACGTGGGCATCACTGCACATGTTCACCAAGCACTACTTCCTGGACAGCCAAGGCCGGAGAGACGGCTTCTTTGGCCATTCTGTTTTCCAGGACTTTCTGGTGTGACCTTAGTTTGCACACTCACCTCCGCCGTTGGTATTGCTGGTTGTTACAAAGAACAAGGGAACCTAAAAGTAGCAATTGGTCTGGGACCTTTGGGAGTATAATGTTTCGGAAGACAGTGGTCCCAAACATTAGCAAGGATAGGACAATCCGAATGAATATAGACCAAAATTGAAATCTACATTTTGCTGCCCAGTCGGACAGATTTTAATAGCATAAATAGTTATATATATCCAAGTTGTAAAGCAATTACCAAGCGGGACACAGCCTGTGTCCAGCTATCACATATGTGAAAACATATGACATACATATAAGGGAAAAGAAAGGGCAGTCTGTAAATACTTAAAAATTTGTAACAGACGATGATAAAAATACACTTTTTGTGATCTTTTCAATACAATATATAAATCATCAAGTGTATATTATCGACGACGTTTCGATCCCTGTTTAGTTTGGGATCATCATCAGGACTTATAAATGCATGCCTAAAATGGTAGTTGCCCAACATATATGAACAGAACCAAAATACAAATTACATTACATGAGGCCCCTCTCACTGCTCCCCTGGAATACGATCAGGACTGGAGAGAGGCCCTGGGGGATACCAGTGGTTTGGACACCTTACCGGACCGTGGCATGTTGTCTCCTCCTGCCGTGCCTACGGAGTATGGAGATCTTACCTAATGGTGTTGCATAGGGCGGCCGAGGCCCACACTTTGAGCTACCTACTGTGGCAGTCAGGACTAACCTCTTGATGGAGGTGCTTCAACCAGCAGGGAGCTCTTCGGGGCCCCTGCTGCCATTTAAAGAAGCCCTCACGGACATCCTTTTGGGCACCTGCTCCAGGCCAACACAGTGCCACCTGTGGATAGGTTGGTGCATCAAAACCACTGCCCGGCCCCAGGCCGGGCAGTGGTTTTGCCAACACCCCTTCCCCGAGAGGTAGTCCAGGCCTCAGAGTACCGAAGCACATTCCCTACCGCACCACCGGACAAGGAATCCAAGAAGCTGGCTCAGTTTGGGAAGAAGTTGTTTTCTTCCTCCAGCTTAAGGCTGCGGTCGGTGAACACTGCATGGCTCTTAGGCCGTTATTCCCACTCTGTGTGGGATACGGTGGCACAAGTGCTGCCTCAGTGTCTGGAGGTGGCCCGGGCTAAGCTCTCCCGTTCTGTTGCCTAGGGGAGAGATGCAGCAAAGTTTGCCATCCGCTGTATACTGACACTGCTGACTCACTGGGTAGGACCATTTCAACGTCAGTGGTGCTTCGCCATCATGCCTGGTTGAGAACGACTGGCTTTTCTAGGGATGTCCAGAACACCTTGCTAGACATGCCATTTCATGGCCGGCACCTGTTCGGTAAAAAAGCAGAGTGCTTCAAGGACTCTTGGGCTACGACCAAGTCCTTGGGCCTCTCCACCACGCTCTCTGCCCGGTCTGCCTTTGCCATTTTCATGGCCATAGAAGGGGTGCCCCAACATGTTCCTTTCAGAGCCACAGGCCAGCGCAAGCTGCTCAACCTCAGCACAGCTGGTGATGATGGAACCAGCGACGTGGTTCTGGGGGCCAGCAGGTGGGCCAGTCCACCTCTGCATCAGCCTCCAAACCTTTCTAGTCCGACCTTTGAGGCCCATCAAACGCCAGTGGGTGGCAGGATTCGCCATCACCTTCCCCACTGGCGCACCATCACGTTTGACAGGTGGGTTTTGCAGAAAGTCCAAAGGGGTTACTCCCTCCCCTTCGAGACTATCCCTCCAGCCATGCCACCTCAGTACCTTCGCATGTCGGGGGATCATCTCGTCCTTCTCCAACAGGAAGTTACGGATCTCTTGCCAAGGGAGCCATCAGGTGCGTTCCTGCCCCAGAAGTAGGTCGTGGTTGCTGTTCCCACTACTTTCTGGTGCCAAAGAAGGACAAGGGCCTGTGTCCTATCTTGGACTGCAGGGACGTCAACCGCTTCCTCCGGAAGGAGAAGTTCAAAATGTTGACCCTGGCTCAGGCCTTGTCTGCCCTCGACCCTGGAGACTGGATGGTACCGTTGGACTTGCACAACACTTAGTTTCATATCCCCGTCCTGCCATACCACCGGCGTTACCCTCAGTTCACGAGAGGCCATGAGCACTTTCAGTTTACTGTGCTCCCCTTTGACCTTAACTGCGTCCCTCGGGTGTTCACGAAAGTGATGACGCTGGCTGCCGCTCATTTGCGCAGATCAGGGGTTCCAGTCTTCCCCTATCTCGACAACTGGTTGTTGAAGGCGGGTTCACCCCAGGCAGTCGTCTCCCACCTCCAGACTATAGCCGACCTCCTGCGTTCGCTGGGGTTCTCCATTAATGTGCCAAAGTCCCACCTGATGACCTCTCAGAAGCTCCTCTTCATCGGAGCCGTTCTGGACACTACGCAGTTTCGGCCTTATCCTCCCGAACAGCGAGTCCGGGATATTTGGGCTATGATTCCAATCTTTCAGCCTCTATCCCCGGTTTCGTTCATGATGACCCTGAGGCTGCTGGACCTCATGGCCTCCTGCATCCTGCTGGTCAATCATGCCAGGTGGCATATGCCAGCTCTGCAGTGGGACCTGAAGTTCCAGTGGGCGCAGCATCATGGGAATCTGTCCGATTGCATCCAGATCTTAGGGGGCACTGCACAACAATTGCATTGGTGGCTCACAAACCAGGATTAGGTCAGTGGCAGATCCCTCTTTGTTCCCCAGCCAGAACACTCGCTGGTGACAGATGCATCCCTTCTGGGATGGGATGGCGGCATGGGAGAGTCGGAGATCAGAGGCCTCTGGTCTCTGGCCGAGTCTGAGCTCCACATCAGCCTTCTGGAGCTTCAGGCAATTTGTCTTGCACTAAAAGCATTCCTTAACTCTGTCTGCCGAAAAGTAGTGCAGGTGTTAAGGAACAACACCCCCGCATGTGGTACTGCAACAAAAAAGGCAGGGTGGGTTTGTGGACTCTATGTTCAGAGGCCCTCCATCTCTGGACATGACTGGGACATCAGGGGATATCCCTGGTGGTTCAACATCTGGCAGGTTCACTGAACGCCAGGGCGGACAAACTCAGCCGCAGTTGCATGATGGATCATGAATGGCGTCTTCACTTGGGGGTGGTGCAAGGTCTCGTTCATCAGTCGGGAGAGCCTTGGTTAGATCTATTCGGCACCGAAGAGAACGCCCAATGTCAGCAATTCTACGCGTTGGAATTTCCAAGGTGGGACTTGCTAGGCGACGCTTTTCAACGCGAGTGGAGTTGCGGTCTTCTATACACCTTTCTGCCTATACCACTTCTACCCAGAGTGCTGAAGAAGATCAAGCGCGACTGGGCCCAAGTCATTCTTGTGGCTCCGAATTGGGCACGAAGAGTCTGGTATCCCGACCTGCTCAACATGGCCATCGATCCCCCGATCCGACTGCCTCTTCGGGAGGATCTTCTGTCGCAGCAGCAGGGGACGGTCCTCCACCCGAACCTGTCCAGCCTCCACCTCCTTGCTGTAGATTGAGCGGCTGCAGTTGACGTCATTCGACTTGCCTCCCGAAGTCTGTGATGTAATCTTGGCAGCCAGGCGTCCCTCCAGTAAGACGGTATACGCCTGCAGATGGAATACCTTTGTGGCATGGTGCACAGCAAAGGCTGTGGATCCCCTTTCTGCCCCTCTTTCTGAGGTTCTCTTGTTTCCTCTCTCTCTGGCCCAGCAGGGCTCTGCTTTGGGCACTCTTAAGGGCTACCTCTTGGCCATTTGAGCCTTCCTCAAGCTTCCTGATCAGCCTTCTCTTTTCATGTCCCCTGTTGTAAATAGATTTCTCAAAGGCATAACTCATCTTTTTCCTCCTGTTCATTTTGTAATGCCTCAGAGGGACTTGAACTTGGTTCTTACTTTTCTGATGTGCGCTCCCTTTGAGCCGCTACATATCTGTCCTCTCAGACTCCTCAGTCTGAAAACTGCTTTTCTGGTGACCATCACCTCTGCGCGCAGCGTTAGTGAGCTACAAGCTCTGTCTTCCAAGCCTCCTTTTCTGGCTGTTCATCCGGACAAGGTCGTCCGCAGAACTCAACCTTCTTTTCTTCCAGAGGTGTTCACTTCTTTTCATGTTGGCCAAACCATCATTTGCCCACCTTCTTTTCTACTCCTTCAAAAGAGGCAGAGAGGCTCCACCGTCTGGCCCCAAAACATACGCTCTCCTTTTATTTGGATTGCACCAAGCAATTCCGGGTGGACGACCAGCTTTTTGTTGGTTACACGGGTGCTAAGAAAGGTCAGGTAGTGCACAACGGACCATCTCCAGGTGGGTGATTCTGTGCATTAAGGCCTGCTATTCTTTGGCAAAGAAGGAGCCTCCAGTGGGGTTGCACGCCCATTCCACTAGGGCGGCGGCAGCTACTACTGCTTTGGGACAGGGAGTTCCCCTACAGGACATCTGTCAGGCTGCTACGTGGGCATCACTGCACATGTTCACCAAGCACTACTTCCTGGACAGCCAAGGCCGGAGAGACGGCTTCTTTGGCCATTCTGTTTTCCAGGACTTTCTGGTGTGACCATAGTTTGCACACTCACCTCCGCCGTTGGTATTGCTGGTTGATACAAAGAACAAGGGAACCTAAAAGTAGCAATTGGTCTGGGACCTTTGGGAGTATAATGTTTCGGAAGACAGTGGTCCCAAACATTAGCAAGGATAGGACAATCCGAATGAATATAGACCAAAATTGAAATCTACATTTTGCTGCCCAGTCGGACAGATTTTAATAGCATAAATAGTTATATATATCCAAGTTGTAAAGCAATTACCAAGCGGGACACAGCCTGTGTCCAGCTATCACATATGTGAAAACATATGACATACATATAAGGGAAAAGAAAGGGCAGTCTGTAAATACTTAAAAATTTGTAACAGACGATGATAAAAAAACACTTTTTGTGATCTTTTCAATACAATATATAAATCATCAAGTGTATATTATCGACGACGTTTCGATCCCTGTTTAGTTTGGGATCATCATCAGGACTTATAAATGCATGCCTAAAATGGTAGTTGCCCAACATATATGAACAGAACCAAAATACAAATTACATTACATGAGGCCCCTCTCACTGCTCCCCTGGAATACGATCAGGACTGGAGAGAGGCCCTGGGGGATACCAGTGGTTTGGACACCTTACCGGACCGTGGCATGTTGTCTCCTCCTGCCGTGCCTACGGAGTATGGAGATCTTACCTAATGGTGTTGCATAGGGCGGCCGAGGCCCACACTTTGAGCTACCTACTGTGGCAGTCAGGACTAACCTCTTGATGGAGGTGCTTCAACCAGCAGGGAGCTCTTCGGGGCCCCTGCTGCCATTTAAAGAAGCCCTCACGGACATCCTTTTGGGCACCTGCTCCAGGCCAACACAGTGCCACCTGTGGATAGGTTGGTGCATCAAAACCACTGCCCAGCCCCAGGCCGGGCAGTGGTTTTGCCAACACCCCTTCCCCGAGAGGTAGTCCAGGCCTCAGAGTACCGAAGCACATTCCCTACCGCACCACCGGACAAGGAATCCAAGAAGCTGGCTCAGTTTGGGAAGAAGTTGTTTTCTTCCTCCAGCTTAAGGCTGCGGTCGGTGAACACTGCATGGCTCTTAGGCCGTTATTCCCACTCTGTGTGGGATACGGTGGCACAAGTGCTGCCTCAGTGTCTGGAGGTGGCCCAGGCTAAGCTCTCCCGTTCTGTTGCCTAGGGGAGAGATGCAGCAAAGTTTGCCATCCGCTGTATACTGACACTGCTGACTCACTGGGTAGGACCATTTCAACGTCAGTGGTGCTTCGCCATCATGCCTGGTTGAGAACGACTGGCTTTTCTAGGGATGTCCAGAACACCTTGCTAGACATGCCATTTCATGGCCGGCACCTGTTCGGTAAAAAAGCAGAGTGCTTCAAGGACTCTCGGGCTACGACCAAGTCCTTGGGCCTCTCCACCACGCTCTCTGCCCGGTCTGCCTTTGCCATTTTCATGGCCATAGAAGGGGTGCCCCAACATGTTCCTTTCAGAGCCACAGGCCAGCGCAAGCTGCTCAACCTCAGCACAGCTGGTGATGATGGAACCAGCGACGTGGTTCTGGGGGCCAGCAGGTGGGCCAGTCCACCTCTGCATCAGCCTCCAAACCTTTCTAGTCCGACCTTTGAGGCCCATCAAACGCCAGTGGGTGGCAGGATTCGCCATCACCTTCCCCACTGGCGCACCATCACGTTTGACAGGTGGGTTTTGCAGAAAGTCCAAAGGGGTTACTCCCTCCCCTTCGAGACTATCCCTCCAGCCATGCCACCTCAGTACCTTCGCATGTCGGGGGATCATCTCGTCCTTCTCCAACAGGAAGTTACGGATCTCTTGCCAAGGGAGCCATCAGGTGCGTTCCTGCCCCAGAAGTAGGTCGTGGTTGCTGTTCCCACTACTTTCTGGTGCCAAAGAAGGACAAGGGCCTGTGTCCTATCTTGGACTGCAGGGACGTCAACCGCTTCCTCCGGAAGGAGAAGTTCAAAATGTTGACCCTGGCTCAGGCCTTGTCTGCCCTCGACCCTGGAGACTGGATGGTACCGTTGGACTTGCACAACACTTAGTTTCATATCCCCGTCCTGCCATACCACCGGCGTTACCCTCAGTTCACGAGAGGCCATGAGCACTTTCAGTTTACTGTGCTCCCCTTTGACCTTAACTGCGTCCCTCGGGTGTTCACGAAAGTGATGACGCTGGCTGCCGCTCATTTGCGCAGATCAGGGGTTCCAGTCTTCCCCTATCTCGACAACTGGTTGTTGAAGGCGGGTTCACCCCAGGCAGTCGTCTCCCACCTCCAGACTATAGCCGACCTCCTGCGTTCGCTGGGGTTCTCCATTAATGTGCCAAAGTCACACCTGATGACCTCTCAGAAGCTCCTCTTCATCGGAGCAGTTCTGGACACTACGCAGTTTCGGCCTTATCCTCCCGAACAGCGAGTCCGGGATATTTGGGCTATGATTCCAATCTTTCAGCCTCTATCCCCGGTTTCGTTCATGATGACCCTGAGGATGCTGGACCTCATGGCCTCCTGCATCCTGCTGGTCAATCATGCCAGGTGGCATATGCCAGCTCTGCAGTGGGACCTGAAGTTCCAGTGGGCGCAGCATCATGGGAATCTGTCCGATTGCATCCAGATCTTAGGGGGCACTGCACAACAATTGCATTGGTGGCTCACGAACCAGGATTAGGTCAGTGGCAGATCCCTCTTTGTTCCCCAGCCAGAACACTCGCTGGTGACAGATGCATCCCTTCTGGGATGGGATGGCGACATGGGAGAGTCGGAGATCAGAGGCCTCTGGTCTCTGGCGGAGTCTGAGCTCCACATCAGCCTTCTGGAGCTTCAGGCAATTTGTCTTGCACTAAAAGCATTCCTTAACTCTGTCTGCCGAAAAGTAGTGCAGGTGTTAAGGAACAACACCCCCGCATGTGGTACTGCAACAAAAAAGGCAGGGTGGGTTTGTGGACTCTATGTTCAGAGGCCCTCCATCTCTGGACATGACTGGGACATCAGGGGATATCCCTGGTGGTTCAACATCTGGCAGGTTAACTGAACGCCAGGGCGGACAAACTCAGCCGCAGTTGCATGATGGTTCATGAATGGCGTCTTCACTTGGGGGTGGTGCAAGGTCTCGTTCAACAGTCGGGAGAGCCTTGGTTAGATCTATTCGGCACCGAAGAGAACGCCCAATGTCAGCAATTCTACGCGTTGGAATTTCCAAGGTGGGACTTGCTAGGCGACGCTTTTCAACGCGAGTGGAGTTGCGGTCTTCTATACACCTTTCTGCCTATACCACTTCTACCCAGAGTGCTGAAGAAGATCAAGCGCGACTGGGCCCAAGTCATTCTTGTGGCTCCGGATTGGGCACGAAGAGTCTGGTATCCCGACCTGCTCAACATGGCCATCGATCCCCCGATCCGACTGCCTCTTCGGGAGGATCTTCTGTCGCAGCAGCAGGGGACGGTCCTCCACCCGAACCTGTCCAGCCTCCACCTCCTTTCTGTAGATTGAGCGGCTGCAGTTGACGTCATTCGACTTGCCTCCCGAAGTCTGTGATGTAATCTTGGCAGCCAGGCGTCCCTCCAGTAAGACGGTATACGCCTGCAGATGGAATACATTTGTGGCATGGTGCACAGCAAAGGCTGTGGATCCCCTTTCTGCCCCTCTTTCTGAGGTTCTCTTGTTTCCTCTCTCTCTGGCCCAGCAGGGCTCTGCTTTGGGCACTCTTAAGGGCTACCTCTTGGCCATTTGAGCCTTCCTCAAGCTTCCTGATCAGCCTTCTCTTTTCATGTCCCCTGTTGTAAATAGATTTCTCAAAGGCATAACTCATCTTTTTCCTCCTGTTCATTTCGTAATGCCTCAGAGGGACTTGAACTTGGTTCTTACTTTTCTGATGTGCGCTCCCTTTGAGCCGCTACATATCTGTCCTCTCAGACTCCTCAGTCTGAAAACTGCTTTTCTGGTGACCATCACCTCTGCGCGCAGCGTTAGTGAGCTACAAGCTCTGTCTTCCAAGCCTCCTTTTCTGGCTGTTCATCCGGACATGGTCGTCCGCAGAACTCAACCTTCTTTTCTTCCAGAGGTGTTCACTTCTTTTCATGTTGGCCAAACCATCATTTGCCCACCTTCTTTTCTACTCCTTCAAAAGAGGCGGAGAGGCTCCACCGTCTGGCCCCAAAACATACGCTCTCCTTTTATTTGGATTGCACCAAGCAATTCCGGGTGGACGACCAGCTTTTTGTTGGTTACACGGGTGCTAAGAAAGGTCAGGTAGTGCACAACGGACCATCTCCAGGTGGGTGATTCTGTGCATTAAGGCCTGCTATTCTTTGGCAAAGAAGGAGCCTCCAGTGGGGTTGCACGCCCATTCCACTACTGCGGCGGCAGCTACTACTGCTTTGGGACAGGGAGTTCCCCTACAGGACATCTGTCAGGCTGCTACGTGGGCATCACTGCACATGTTCACCAAGCACTACTTCCTGGACAGCCAAGGCCGGAGAGACGGCTTCTTTGGCCATTCTGTTTTC
Organism: Lissotriton vulgaris; assembly: GCF_964263255.1. Lineage (NCBI taxonomy): Eukaryota > Metazoa > Chordata > Amphibia > Caudata > Salamandridae > Lissotriton > Lissotriton vulgaris. Next base: position 326,814,303 of record NC_141689.1, read on the forward strand.
CAGGACTTTCTGGTGTGACCTTAGTTTGCACACTCACCTCCGCCGTTGGTATTGCTGGTTGTTACAAGGAACAAGGGAACCTAAAAGTAGCAATTGGTCTGGGACCTTTGGGAGTATAATGTTTCAGAAGACAGTGGTCCCAAACATTAGCAAGGATAGGACAATCCGAATGAATATAGACCAAAATTGAAATCTACATTTTGCTGCCCAGTCGGACAGATTTTAATAGCATAAATAGTTATATATATCCAAGTTGTAAAGCAATTACCAAGCGGGACACAGCCTGTGTCCAGCTATCACATATGTGAAAACATATGACATACATATAAGGGAAAAGAAAGGGCAGTCTGTAAATACTTAAAAATTTGTAACAGACGATGATAAAAATACACTTTTTGTGATCTTTTCAATACAATATATAAATCATCAAGTGTATATTGTCAACGACGTTTCGATCCCTGTTTAGTTTGGGATCATCATCAGGACTTATAAATGCATGCCTAAAATGGTAGTTGCCCAACATATATGAACAGAACCAAAATACAAATTACATTACATGAACATGACATTCAAGGATAAAAAGGGGAGGAAAAATGGGAAAAAAAGAAGAATAACATACATATTAGAAATAATAATAATATTATACATTGAAAATGTCTGACTTAGCTCCAAAAGGAAATTTTGAGCAGCTACATAGCCCAAGTGATTCAGGGAAGTAGCAGCGAAATACCGTGAGACCTTATAGTATAGAAGTGAAGGCTCAAAATTAGTGCAGCAATTACATCGTATACACAAAAGTGATGCTAAAGTAAAATGTTCAGGGTGCTAAGAAGAAATGGTCAACGTATTACCAAGAGTTTACAAACAGAACACCCGTGAAAGAAATTCTATAGTGAAGCGGCCATAGTCGCCCTAATTGAGCAATTATATTGGGTCAAAAATGCGAGGAACATACCTCGATGTAAAGCAAAAGGACAAGATCGTCTAAAATAACATGGTCCGGAGACTGTTTCATATGAGGACCTAATGTGGAAAAAGGGGGGTATTTAAATCCCGATCTTATCAGTGGTTTAGGCGTAACCATAACGCATAGTGAGGCTTACCACTTGAACGTTCCGCGGATGAGGAACAGGTCCTAAAATTCAAATGGGAGCTATCAATAAGCAATCTGGTTCTGAAAGAAATATAATAAAGTAGGGTCTATCAGATTAAACGCTTACCCAAAATCCGGTCTGTAGCCGGTCGGGGTAACTGATGGTACCTAAAAAAGTAATGGAAGAAAGTACTAAGTCGTCTGGTTGCAAAAACGAATTATCGTCAGGCCGGGAGGTCGGCAACCAACTGAGCATTCATGGAACTTACCGGCAATTTAACAGGAGTCCACCTCAATGGGGGTCTGTAAAATCGGACGAGTCAATACTCGTTCCGTGGACGCTGACGGTAAGGCTAGCTTTTTATGAAAACAACCAGAAACATAGTGCCACGGTCATGTGACTGGTAGGCACGTGATAACTGTGGAAAAAGAATGCGCCCATCTGGTAAGAGGCAATTCTAATAGCAAAAAGGGTATTTTTTTGGTTAAAAGGGAATCGAGTGGGTACTAGATTCTCATGAACCTTTGAAAACAGAAAACAAACAATAAGGTGCTCCGAGTTTGTTTGGAGGATTGGACCTCTTTGATATAGAGACATTTGGTTGCCTCTATAGGATGGTTCAACTGGCTTCACATTCTGGAATTAATTTGCTCAGAATGGAGTTCTGAATTTCCGGAATTCCTATGTGTTATGGTTACGCCTAAACTACTGATAAGATCGGGATTTAATTACCCCCCCTTTTCCACATTAGATCCTCATATGAAACAATATCCGGACCATGTTATTTTAGACGATCTTGTCCTTTTGCTTTACGATGAGGTATGTTCCCCGTATTTTTGACCCAATATTATTGCTCAATTAGGGCGACTATGGCCGCTTCACTATAGAATTTCTTTCACGGGTGTTCTGTTTGTAAAATCTTGGTAATACGTTGACCCTTTCTTCTTAGCACCCTGAACATTTTACTTTAGCACCACTTTTGTGTATACGATGTAATTCATGCACTAATTTTGAGCCTTCACTTCTATACTATAAGGTCTCACGGTATTTCGCTGCTACTTCCCTGAATCACTTGGGCTATGTAGCTGCTCAAAATTTCCTTTTGGAGCTAAGTCAGACATTTTCAATGTATAATATTATTATTATTTCTAATATGTATGTTATTCTTCTTTTTTTCCCATTTTTCCTCCCCTTTTTGTCCTTGAATGTCATGTTCATGTAATGTAATTTGTATTTTGGCTCTGTTCATATATATTGGGCAACTACCATTTTAGGCATGCATTTATAAGTCCTGATGATGATCCCATACTAAACAGGGAGCGAAACGTCATCGACAATATACACTTGATGATTTATATATTGTATTGAAAAGATCACAAAAAGTGTATTTTTATCATCGTCTGTTACAAATTTTGAAGTATTTACAGACTGGCCTTTCTTTTGCCTTATATGTATGTCATATGTTTTCACATATGTGATAGCTGGACACAGGTTGTGTCCCGCTTGGTAATTGCTTTACAACTTGGATATATATAACTATTTATGCTATTAAAATCTGTCCGACTTGCTGTCTCCGGGAGGTGGGAGGGTAAACAGATTGTGCTGGTTGTTGTTTATATTCCCCCGGGGCTGCAGGCTACCACCTACGCTGATCTTGGTAGGACTCCTCTTGGCCTTCCTGATGGATTGTTAATTTTGGGGGGGTACTTTAATTCTGTTATGTCTGGTGAATGTGATCGACTTCCCCCTAGAGTCCTGCTGCCGTCCCAGATGTGGCTCAATGAGATGGCTGATACTTTTGGCCTGGTGGATGTTTGGCGCTCACTACACCCCGCACTCCAGCAATATACTTTCCACTCTGGTGCACATGGCAGCCTCTCTCGTATCGATTATTTCTTTATGTTAGCTTCCACTCTGTCCACTGTCCGGGAGGTACGACATCTTCCCCGGGGTATCTCGGACCATTCCCCCTTGATGATTAAGATTTCTGTGGGTGGTCTACTTGGTAACAGAATCCCCCCGGTCCCTCCCTGGCACTTTCGTAGCCCCCGGCTCCGCTCAGATTTGGTGAAGGCAATTGATTGTTATTTTGACGAGAATGTGGGCTCAGTCACCTCCCCTACTGTTCTTTGGGAAGCCTTCAAGACGGTTATCAGGGGTTCTGCTCTATCACTCATTGCTGCTGAGCGTAGGGTAAAGAGGGAGGCTGTTCTGGCTCTTGAAACTGAGATCACTGCGCTTGAAAGTGAGTTGGGTGGGGATGACACGCCTGCATTGTTGCACACTTTGGAACTAAAACAAGCTGACTATAGAGCTTGTGTCACGGATGCTGCTAAATTGATGCGAGCGAATCAACTAGGCCGACTGTATGATGTGGGTGACAAAGCTAGCAAGCTCTTGGCATGGCTGGATAAGGCTGAACGAGCGAGTCGTGTCGTGCCTGTCATTGTTCGCGAATCCGGTGAGAGTGTCTCCGATCCTGGTGAAATTGTTGATTGCTTTGTGGACCACTTCCGGAAGGTTTATACGCCTGTTAGTGATCGGGATGAGGCTGATTCCAGGCTGCTATTGCGAGATATTGCCCTGCCTACTGTTTCGGATGAAGATGGTCTTGCCTTGGAAGCCCCCTTCACCGTTGATGAGATTGCCCTTGCTATCCGATCTTTGCGCTCGGGGAAGGCGATGGGCCCGAATGGACTGCCCATTGAACTTTACAAACTTTGTCCGGACAAGATGGCCGCCCACCTGCGCAACATGTTTCTCGAGGCGGTTGAGGCTGGAAGCCTCCCCCTCGAGCAGCGCCTTGCTACCATAGTGGTCATTTATAAAGACGGCAAGCCTCGTGACCGCTGCACTTCCTACCGCCCCATCTCTCTCCTGAACGCGGAACCCAAAATCCTGGCCAAGATTCTGGCCAATCGGTTGCTTAAGGTGATTTGCGACTTGATCCATCCGGATCAATCCGGTTTCATCCCGCATAGGAACACGGCCCTTAACCTGCGTAGGCTTCACAGTGTTCTCGCGAGGGCTCCAATTCTCGCCGAGCCGGCAGTGGTTGCCTCCCTAGACGCCACTATGGCTTTCGACCTATCGAATGGCCCTATCTCTGGGCGGCTCTCGCTAAGTTTGGCTTTGGTCCTAACTTCATCGCATGGGTCAGGCTCCTTTACGAACGACCATTGGCTCAGGTCGTGGTAAATGGTAGATGCTCTGACCCCTTCCCCTTAGGCCGCGGCACCCGTCAGGGCTGTCCGCTCTCCCCGCTTCTATTTGCATTGGCGCTTGAGCCCCTTGCTGCGTGGCTACGGTGGGAGCCCTCTATTAAGGGGATCAGATGGGCCCCGGATCTCGAGGATCGTGTCTCCTTGTACGCGGATGATATCCTTCTTTATCTTACTTCCCCTCAAAAGTCGCTTAACGTCCTCTTCGACGTTCTCACATCCTTTGGTAAGAACTCGGGATTAGTCATCAACTGGACCAAGTCCTGTGTCTACGTCATAGCCAGGGCGCTGCCGCCTCTGCCTCGCAGGTTTCCCATATTGGTAGCGACTGATGGCTTCAAGTATCTGGGGATCTATGTCTCTATGGTCTCTTCGGTCCGCTATGAGCGGAACTTGTATGCTCCGCTCCGCAGACTCAAGCAGGACGTGCGACGGTGGCGTGAATTGCCTCTATCCCCATTGGGCCGAGCGGCACTCTTTAAAATGATGTCGCTCCCCCGGTTTCTTTACGCCCTGCAGAATTTTTTCGATCCTGTCCCTGCTCGCTACTTCCGTGAGGTTGAGAGTTTACAGCGACAACTGATTTGGGATGGTCGTGCCCGTATTGCCTTGTCCAAGCTCACCCTCTCATGGTATGATGGTGGTATTGCGTTGCCGGATATTAGACGCTATTACTGGGCCTCACACCTGAGCGCTATCAACCATGCGACGTACGCTTCGGAACCCGCTCCCGCCTTTGCTTTGGATAAACTATTATTGCCCGGTGGCAACTTCAATAGGGCTCTGTACTCAAAGGCACCCTTTCGACTCCTTACAGGCCCGACGAAATGTGCTGTGCGGGCATGGAGAGATGCTACTGTGGCCACGGGCTGGGGTGGTAGGCTGACACGTATGACGCCCTTGTACGACTCGGATCGGTTGGGTAATCTGTGGAAGACGAAGGGATTTGAGAAGTGGGACATGATTGGGATCAGTAAGGTGGAGGATCTATGGGCTCGAGGCGCTGTTAAATCCTTCGAGGTATTAAAACTGGAATATCGGCTCGACGATAGGGAGCACTTCCGGTATATGCAGGTTCGGCATGCCTTGTCCTCCGTCTTTCCATCTTGTACCGATATCCCGCAGTCCTCCCCTTTGGAGGATCGTGTTTTAGATGGCCATGTCCCCGATAGCACGATTTCCTTAATATATAAGAAGCTTGTCAACAACAGGGCTGACCAACTTGAGAAACTTCGTGCTACCTGGACGGCTGACGGGCTCGAGCTCGACGACGAGGACTGGCAGTCAGCTGTATCCTCCCCTAAGGAGGTGGCTATCCCGGCTCGGCTTCGCTTTGTCCAGTTGAAGATCCCTTGGTCTAGAGTGCATGATGTTATGGGTCGTGTCACCGGGATCCCACTCCTTCCCGAAGCACGACGTTGCTTGCTGAATGTGTGGGAACCGTCAGATTGTAATGCTGCCCAGACACTATGGGTTACTCTGGGCAACATGGTTGCAAAGAGAGATATAGCGCAGCTCTGGGGCTCTCCTAGATTACCATTGCTCAGTGCCTGGAAAGAGAACATGGACTGGTGCATGTTCCGAGAAAAAACTGTTTATGAGGCGCGGGGGCGTCCCAAGAAATGGTCCAGGGTCTGGGCGCAGTGGAATTCGTACCGAGGAGACATTTGCTCCCCCCCACTTGACTATGCGGTTCCTCTCCCCTCCTCTCCATGATCGACGTTCCGTTCCCAATTCCCTGTATAGCCTTTGCTTTCTCCCCCGTGCTCGCCCCCCCTCGCCATATAGGTTCCCTTATTTATTAGCGTTCTCCCCCCCTCTAGCGACCCTTGCCATTATGATACCATGTGTTTGTGTGTTGTTGTTCTTTTCGACAAAATCATAAAATTAAACCTTTCTTATCCTATTTGATATGGCGCTATGTTCCGTCCGACAATGTAGTTACGAGAGATTGCTTTAACAACGTACTGTCTTCAAACTTACTTTATAACCATCCGTTTATGTCATAGCGGCCGGCCCTGCGGGGTTGTAGGCAGACGCTGTGTATTGTGCATTCATAAATAAAGGTTTTAAAAAAAAAATTTAAAAAAATCTGTCCGACTGGGCTGCAAAATATAGATTTCAATTTTGGTCTATATTCATTCGGATTGTCCTATCCTTGCTAATGTTTGGGACCACTGTCTTCTGAAACGTTGGTATTGCTGGGGCATCTATTCTAAGGTAAGGAATCTATAACTAACTGTTTCTTTCAGATGAACATATTACTTACCTTCGATAATGCTATATCTGTAAGAAAAATAGATTAGGTATAGATTACTTACCTCCCCACCCATCCTCCCCGTTCTGCGAACTGATTTCTAGGGATAAGGACATCCTTTCAGGGTCCTAGTTTTGTGCACCAGTGGTCAGTGTCTTTCATGGCTCTGCAATCCTGGCATGGAAAGTTGTTTACAGAACTGATGTCAGCACGCGAGGGCTGTGTCTAAGTAACTTCCACAACGTCATCCTGGAGACTATGACGCTGATGACGGACGTGGAGTAGATCGACGCCACCTGTCGACGGGTAGTGGTACTGCTGATGAAAAACTTTCCGGAGCCAGTCTGACACCTGGGGGTAATTCGAAGGTAAGGATCTATAACTAACCTATGTTTCTTACATATATATCGTTACCGAAGGTAAGTAACTTGTTCGATACATGCAGTGGCGCCCCAAGGAAGGGAAAAGGGAAGGTTTAGCAAAGTGCAAAAGTGAGGGTTTCGTTGAAAAAAGGAAGGGCGGGGATAATATATATACATCAAAAGTATTATCTACAAAAGCCTGTCCTGCCTGAACCAGGGCTAAAAACAAATATTCTGAGCCTTTATGTTTACTTTGGCACAGTGAAGAAAAGACTGTTGCCCACATTGGCATAAGAAGTGGAGTTATCGACGTTTTGACCCAATGAAAGTGTAAGGTAACCTAAATCCTTACACGAGGGTCTTCCTCAGGACTTGTGGTGCTCCTAAGAAATAATAAAAATGAGCTTTAGTGTTCTAAAGCTTTACATGAAGGACACATTCATTTTTAGGTCGAGCATTCGAGACGTCTTGTATATACTTTAGTATATACTTTAGTATACATTTATATGTGTATGTACTTTGTGGGCTCTGGAGATCAGCCCTAGGACTTGTCTGCTTCCGCTTTTCTCTTCAACTGCAAACTGTCTTGATAGAAAACGACCACCAAAGTCAGTAAAATACCAGATTTGCTGTCTGCTGAGGGACTTTCTTTTTTCTATTTTTCTGATAACTGCCTCTATTTAACTTTCTGGATAGAAAACGACCAGCAGAGTTAAGTAAAATACCAGAATCACTTTAGCATTCTCTAGATTCCTGTCCATAGAAATTGTCGTTCCACAAGCACCCGTAGACAATAATGTTTTTTTCAAATTTTTATTTTTAGTGATATGACCATGAAGGCCCTAATTTTATATTCAAAACAGTGCTTTGGACTATACTATTACTAGCGGAAAAGCAATATTTCACACCATGTGTTCCCATTTCTGGCGTGCCACGCGGTTTAGTGCTTACCTAACCTCCATGCATAGCTAAATACATGTAAGGTCCCAAAGGCGAGACCTAATGCATTGCAAATGCTTGTTTTGGTAGGCACGGGGAGATTAAGTGATTTGCACAGAATCACAGGATGTGAAGTCTAATTCAAGGCTCGAACCTTGGTTTCCCAGCTGCAAAGTCGTCAGTCTTGCAGTGCGACCACATCCTCTCCCATTGATTAATTACGATGCAACACGCTGGAAGCATCCAAAACAAGCAAGGGTTAAATATTACTGTTGTCCACCCGTGTCTGTGGTAGGAAATTGATCAGAGTGGGCCCATGGGCTCCTACAGCAGAGAGGGAACCTGGATGGAAATCTGAAACAAATGTTTTCATGCCATCAGTATCATTTGACAAAGCAGATGTGAGCCTTAAAAACTGATTGTCAATCAATTATTTCACTGTGTTAAACAAAAGCTTACTTCGCAATGCCTTCAAATGACTCAAGATTTCATCAAGGGTACGGCATATAGTAATTCGTAATGCTCCGTGTTGCTAAGAAAATAAATAAATGAAGAGTAATTAAAACTCTCCACAGCCGTGAGAATAAAGTGAGGATAAAGTATTGTGAAGCTAAGGCTGCCGCTCAAACATACCTCCTTCTAAAGATAAGCAAGTCCTTTCACCAGCTTGTAAGCAGGGCCTAAAGTACCCAACTGAACGACCGTGGGCGTGCATGCGCTAAGTCACGAATGGAGTCGCTGGCTGCTGCCATCCACGTAGTCAGGATGAGTACAGACGGTCAGTAGGACACGGTTCCGTTTGAGGGAAAAGGAAAAAAGACCACTAGTGGTCAAGGAAAGCTGTAATGATACAAAAAAAGCAAATTCAGTGCCTGGCCCACCTGGGCCACCTTGTAGAACCGAGCCTGCTGGGAATTCTTCCATCACGTCGACAGCATCAACACCTGTCGACCTATCAGCTATTCTTCACTCAATTCAGGCCGCTAGAGAGGCGGTGGAGGCTAAAGTGGAGGGTATTCATATTAATCTTTCCCTTCTGCGCCAGGACCTTCATACGGTGGCTGTAAGGGCCACAGAAGCTGAAATGTGGATTTCGATAACCGAGGATGATGTGGGTACCCTCAAATGCCAAGTCTTTCTGCTGCAGTCTTCTGTTGCAGTCCTTACTGATAGGGCTGGGGATGCTAAAAACTGTTCAAGACTAAATAACTTGTGCCTCGTTGTGCTGCCAGAGGAGGTGGGGGGAACCAAATTGGACTATCTACTGGAGGATGGTTTCATTCTTGGATGACAAACAGTCTTGCAGCTTTGTGGTTGGTTCCCCTAAGCCAATCACAATGCTGAAATGCAGCATTGTGATTGGTCTGAGCTCCATGGTTTGGCACTCAGTTGGGGACAGGGAGCCTGTGCATGTTCCTTACCAGGCTGTGTAATACGAGAGGGCGAGCCAAACAGTACTACGCACTTTGGGAGGGAAAACCACTCCTCCCCCTGACCCCTGCTCGAGCCGATTCCGCCCCTCCCGCACCTAGGAACAGACAAATAAAATGATAATAAGGTTTAGTTTTTTTCATTTTTTTTTTTCTCTTCACTGCTCTCAAAGCAGTGGGGCGACACTCCTTAGTGGAAGAGCCACCACTGCTATTTTGCCAACATTGTAAGGATGGGTGACAAAGTTGGCCTTGCAGGGATTCAAACATGTGACCAGCAGATCACAGATGTCAGTAAAACGTGTTTAACTCACTGAGCCAACTTGCACCCCACCTGCAGACAGTCAGTCCCACATTAGTGCTCTGGAACATGTCTTCACCGGTGTATATTCACTGCCATGGTGACTTGATAAACCTGATAACACTCCTGAAATCGCCCGCCCCCTATGTGCACAGCTAGAGCAAACAGTGCATCATGACATGTGAAACCAGGTATTCTTGAACTGTAATGTCATGCCTAATATGTTCTGACCCATACCTCAACTACCTCTTCCCATTCCGTATTGAGAAATATAAAACTTACATTTTCTACAGAGAAGAGAGGACATTGAAAAGCAATGTAGAAAAATGCAAGAAAAAGCACCTGCTAATCAAAACAATGCTTACCCTGTCTAATTATGTATACATAGAGTTGTTTCAAGCTTATTTTCACACAGGCGAACACTTGGAATAATTCTCTTTCTGATAGATACATCTGCCAGTGGATTCCTCACCTTGTGAATATTCCCTTGCGTCAGCAACATTCGGAAATTCTTTTTGTTACTTCGCGCCGACGTGGACGACGTCACTAAGGCACGGCATCGCGCGCGACTCCGCTGACGTCACCAACACCATAATAGGGCCACGCCTGCGTGATGACATCAGTTCCCTTTTTTCCGCGTCGTCGACGCTAACGGTTTTCGAGGGATCGACTGTAGCTTTATAGTAACTTTGTTACTTTGTAGTTCTTTTCTGTGTTTCATTGTCTTCTGTCGAGATGTCTTCGAAGAAGACTGGATTTAAAGCTTGCGGGGAATGTGGCAAGACGATGTCCATCACTGACCCGCATGAGTGCTGCGTCTGGTGTCTGAGCTCCGACCATGACGTCAAGGATTGCCCATCTTGTAAGAAGATTACTCCGAAGGCCCTTCGAGAGAGGGAGATGAAGCTCCTCGCTGCAAAACTTGAAAGATAAGAAGACTTCGAAGTCACGAACTCGGCGTTGGAGGTCGAGGTCTCGTTCGAGGTCGCGCTCAGAGTCGTCTTCTGCTCATGCTTCGAGGTCTTCGAGGAAGAAGCACAAGAAGAGAAGCCATGAGTCCCGACATCACTCAGGGAAGGACTCGAGTTTGAGGCCGAAGTCGCAGGTGAAGCTACTTCGTAAAGAAGCGGTGGCTTTGGCTTCGGAAGCCCAGGACTCCGAGGGTGAGGCTTCGCGTGTGGATTCGCCTGAGTCACCAAAACAGCTAGCGAACCCTTCTCTGGACCCGTCCCATCCTTCTGGTCAGGAGGATGAAGGTGAGGTGTAGGAAGTTGGTGAAGGCGAGGTTCCTGTGCCTGCTGGTTCGTCGACCCCGGTGCCCCAGCCTGAGGAGGAGATCGACGTAGAGACGACTCCGCTCCCTCGAGAGCAACCTGGGGGCCCTTATCCAGCCTTTCCGGCTCCAGGTCAGGATCCATCCCAGTTCCTGAATGCCATGTTTGGAGTTTACTCCAGGGCAATGTACCCCTCTGGTGCAACTGTTGGTCCCACTGGTCCTTTGGCGTATAACTTGGGTGTTCCCCAGGCTTATGCTCCTGCGCCCTTTATCCCTTTCATGCCGGCTCTAGCACCGCAGTGGCATTTTCCAGCGCCGCCGAGGCCTTCGACGCCAAAGCCTTCGACGCCGAATCCATCGACGCTGGTGCCCACGACTCTGATGCAGGATTCCGTTCGACCTCGGGTCAAGCTGCCTCGCCCGACTTCGGGTTCGACGCCGGCTCCGGCGGAGTCGGTTCTGGATCGGTCGACTTCGTTCATGAAGGAGAGGTCGAGGCGTGAGGCCCAGAGACTTCTGGAGGAAGAAAGGTATCTGGATGCTGACGTGGAGGAAGGGGAGTTACAGGATTCGGAGGATCCTTTTGATGACCTGAGAGAGGCCAGTGGACTTGAACTGTCTCCTGAGTGGGATTTGGCCTCTGTGTCAGACGTGCCTTACTAGGATGTGACACCTTATCACGTTGTAATTAAGAAGGCTGCAGACTTGTTAAATATTACTCTGCCCACCGCTGAATACAAGTCAAATATTCTTACTGAGGTCCTTCACTCGCCTTCCTCTGTTATTGAATCAATGCTTCCATTTAATGACGCTTTGGCTGAATCTATTTATGAAGTTTGGAAGAAACCTCTGCCAGCTCCTGCTGTTTCAAGGGCTGTAGCAAGGAGGTATAGGGTGGCACCTGGTGGCCCAGACTTTTTGTCAACGCACCCTCTGACGGAGAGTTTGGTTGTGCAGGCTCAAAGAAGTCAACAGGTGCTTTTCCACAGGTTCCTGGGGAAGAAGGAGGCAAGGAAACAAGACCAGGCGGCAAAGAAAATCTTTTCATCAGCCAGCATGGCGTTAAAGTCTTCAAATGCAACTTGCCTGATGGGTAGATACATCCATGCTTTGATGGATTCCGTCAAGCAGTTGGTGCCTAAAATCCCTGAGAACATAGAAAGGATTTTCAGGAGGTTATTTCTGACACTCAGGCTGCGGCAAGGCAGGTAATCCAGAGTGGGTTGGACACGGTTGATTCAGTGGTGAGAGTGATGGGTTCATCTGTGGCCACGAGGAGAGCTGTGTGGTTGATATCGTCAGAATTCTCTGTGGATGTTCAGTCCGCTTTGATGGATTTGCCCTTTGATGGATCAGGATTGTTTGGTAAAAAGGCTGACGCTGCTTTAGAGCGGTTTAAAGACAGCAGAGCGACAGCAAAATCTTTGGGCCTTCAGACCAGGGGTTCATTTGGAAAACGATTCAGAGGATTTGGTAGATCTTCCTTTCGGGCCTACAAACAATCACAGCAGCAGCCGCAGCAGCAGCAGAATACGCTGTACAAGTCATACAGGGGCAGACAGAGAGCTCGTCCTAGAGGTCGCCAAGCCTCCTCCTCCTCCTCTTTCCCTTCCCAGCCCCCTGCCAACACAGCAAAGCAGCCCTAGATCCGCCATTCAGGATCATTTGGGCCCAGTGGGGGGCCGGCTTACCCATTTTCTACGAGATTGGGAATTGATTACATCAGATCTTTGGGTTCTCAATCTCGTGGAGAATGGGTATGCTCTTCCTTTTCGGGAATTTCCCCCCAATTACCCTCCTTGCCAGGGTTATTGTTCGGAGGACCATCTGCTTCTCCTGCAGGAAGAAGTCCTGGCACTGTTCAGAAAGGGTGCGATAGAGGTTGTTCCAGAGCAGGAAAGGGGTCAGGGATGCTACTCCCAGTATTTTCTGATCCCCAAGAAGGATGGCTGACTTCGTCCTATCTTGGATCCCAGGATCTTGAATCTCTTCCTGAAGCAGGAGAAGTTCAAGATGGTTACCCTTGCGCAAGTTCTTCAAGCGCTGTTGGAAGAAGACTGGAAGGTGTTGATCGATTTGCAGGATACGTATTTTCATATTCCCATCCTGAAGTCGCACAGGAAATATCTCCGTTTTACGGTTGGGTCACAACACTACCAGTTTGCGGTCCTCCCGTTTGGTCTTACTACTGTGCCTCGAGTCTTCACCAAGGTGTTGGCAGTGGTGGCTGCACATCTCAGAAGATCGGGGATACCGGTATTTCCGTATCTGGAAGATTGGCTGATCAAAGCAGAATATCCGGAGATAGTGCTCCATCATCTGCAAGAGACAACTCAGTCGTTGCACAGGTTGGGTTTTTCGATAAATGTACCCAAATCTCACCTGGTGCCCTCCAAGAGCAACCTGTTCATAGGTGCGGTACTGGACACAACGGTGTGTCGTGCATTCCCTCCTCCTCAAAGGATTCGCGAAATACAGGAAATTATTCCTTTATTTGACAATGGAACGGTCGTTCCAGTCCTGAAGGTCCTTTGTCTGCTCGGTCTGATGGCTTCTTGCATCCTGTTGGTCAACCATGCATGCTGGCACATGAGGGCGCTCCAGTGGTGCCGCTGCAGGCAGTGTTATCAGCACAGCAGAGATCTTGGGGAGTCAGTGAGGATCTCAAGGGAAACTGCAGCGGATCTGTCTTGGTGGAGCGTGGAAGGCAATCTGTCACAGGGAAAGCCTTTTCAACTACCTCCATCGGTGGCCACAGTGATAACGGATGCATCCACTCTAGGGTGGGGTGCTCATCTGGGGGATCTGAAGGTCAAAGGTCTTTGGTCTCCAGAGGAAAGGTTGCTTCACATCAACCTTCTAGATTTGCGGGCGATACGTATGGCGCTCAAGGCCTTCCTCCCTTCCCTTCACGGTCAGTCAGTTCAAGTCCTGACGGACAACACGACCGCGATGTGGTATGTCAACAAGCAGGGAGGAGTGGGGTCGCAGTGTCTCTGCAGAGAGGCTCTGCGTCTCTGGTCCTGGGTTTAGGACCATCAGATTTGTCTGATGGCAAATCATCTGGCCGGAGTTCTGAACGTTCATGCAGACAGTCTCAGTCTGCAGTTCTCCGCCTACTACGAGTGGAGACTCCATCCAGAGGTAGTTTGTCACGTCTTTCGAGTGTGGGGGACTCCTCAGATGGACCTGTTCGCCACTCACGAGAATGCTCACTGCCCGTCATTCTGCAGCCTCCAGTTTCCGATGCAGGGAGCCTTGGGGGACGCGTTTCAGTTGAGTTGGGACCCGCAACTCCTTTACGCGTTTCCTCCCATACCCTTGATTCCTCGGGTCCTTGGAAGATTCACCAAGACCGGGCCCAAGTTATATTGATCGCCCCGGTTTGGCCAAGAAGGGTGTGGTACACAGATCTTCTCCACCCCTCCTCGTGCCCGCCGCTCCGTCTCCCTCACAGGGCAGATCTTCTCTCCCAGATGGAGGGGCAGGTTCTACACCCCCACCTCCAGATCTTCATGCCTGGAGATTGAGCGGGGCAACCTGATTTCCTTTTCCCTCCTGCACAATGTGGTGAATGTCATCTTATCGGCCAGGCGTGACTCCACCAAGTCCATTTATTCTTATAGATGGTCTAAATGTGTTGCTTGGTGTGGGAAGAAGTCCATTGACCCTTTAAGGGCTCGTTTGTCCAATATACTTAAATTCGCACTTTCTTTGGCCCAGCAGGGTTTTGCGGTGGCAATTATCAAAGGTTATTTGTCTGCCTTGTCGGCTTTCCATTGATTGCCGGATCAGCCCTCTTTGTTTAAATCACCTATTGTATTACGTTTCATTAAGGGCCTTACCAATACATTTCCTCCAACTCCTTTTATTGTACCTCAATGGGACTTGAACCTTGTTCTTACGTTCTTGATAGGTTCGCCTTTCGAACCTTTACACAAATGTCCCTTGAGACTTTTGTTTTTTTCTAGTGGCAATTACCTCGGCAAGGAGGGTAAATGAGCTTCTAGCTCTTAGTTCAAAGCCCCCATTTTTATCTATTCATGCTGAAAGAATGGTTCTCAGGACCAGGGCTGCTTTTCTGCCTAAAGTGGTTTCTCCTTTCCATCTGGGGCAGTCCGTTACTCTCTCTACCTTTTATCCTCCCCCTCACCCTTCCAAGGAGGAGGAGAGACTTCGCCGCTTGGACCCTAAGAGGGTGGTGAGCTTTTACCTGGACAGGACAAATCCGGTTGGATGACCAGCTGTTTGTTGGATTTACTGGCTGCAAGAAGGGGAAGGCGGTGCACAAGCGCACGCTCTCGAGATGGATCATCCTCTGCATTAAGATCTGCTACGCCCTGGCGGGTGAGGAGCCTCCAAAGGGTATAAGAGCTCACTCTACTAGAGCAAAGTTTCTATATCTGCTTTGTCTAGGGGTGTGTCTGTTGAGGACATTTGTAGAGCGGCGACTTGGGCCTCCCTCCACACTTTCACGAAACATCACTGCTTGGATACCGAAGTGAGGAGGGAGGGCCACTTTGCGCGCGCTGTCCTCCAGGATTTCCTGGTATAGAAGAGTGGACACCCTCCTCCGGGAGTGGGGACTGCTGTGGGATTCTATTCACAAGGAGAGGAATCCACTGGCAGATGTATCTATCAGAATAACAAATTACTTACCTTCGGTAACGCTTTTTCTGGTAGATACAATATCTGCCTGTGGATTCCTCACTGACCCACCCGCCTCCCCGTTGTTCCACTCTTCTATGCCTGAGTTTATTGTAATGTACATATTTTTTATTGTCAAGGAAATGTTATATTTCAATTTCATTACTGCATTTGCTTCACACTGTGTATGTTATTTTGACATTTGTGTACTGTGTATACTATGTATATATCTACTGTCATCGGTCCGTCCATGTGCCTCGAAGGCATGGAAAAAAGGGCGGAACTGATGTCATCACGTCGGCGTGGGCCTATTATGGTGTCGGTGGCGTCAGCGGAGTCGCGCGCGATGCTGTGCCTCTGTGACGTCGTCCACGTCGGCGCGAAGCTACAAAAAGTATTTCCGAATGTTGCTGAGGCAAGGGGATATTCAAAAGTTGAGGAATCCACATGCAGATATTGTATCTACCAGAATAAGTGTTACCGAAGGTAAGTAACTTATTCATTTGGTACAAGCCGTTTTTTTTGTGCGAAAGGTGCCTTCCCTTGTCTGTGTTTTCACTGCATTTAAATGTGTAGATTTATATTCCTGCTGTGCCCAAAGCACTTCTACTCCACCCACTAAGCCTTGAATGAGGCTATTATAGGAGAAGGTTCCACACCTTTTTATAGTCCGAACAGTGGAAGTAACAGGTGAGTAAGGCCCAGAGCTGAAGTCACTACAAAATCGTGCTTTTTGTTTTGTGTTTGGGGCATGTCCCGGTTTTTATTTTTCTACATTTCGTAACCCGAGCTTAAAACGAATGTAAAATCCCAAAATAACCTTTAGAAAACCGAATTTGTTTTTATGCACATGAAGTAACGGAAAGTTGTGAACATAATCTAAAGTAATTAGTACCGTTAGTACAAAGATAAAGTGGCAACATTTTTAAGATTTGTACTTCAAATCTTTCTTGAGCGACTTATCTATTGATCACCGATGTTCTTGCTATATATAATTCACCCGATGTAACTGAATATCTTGCACAAACTAATTGATTCTTTGAGTTACTCTTAAATAAAACGAAAAGTTAGGGCCCCTGTTAAGAAAAAAAAACAGCTTGGACTCTGTGAGGCTGCCGTAGATGTGTAAACATACGTTTACGCATAACAAAGGCTGCATTTACATTACAAACCCCTCAAGTCAGAGACTGTGAAAGACTGGGGGATGGGTCCTGTAGCACTTTGGCACACAGAGCAAAAACAATGGGTCTGATTGCCCTGATACCCGCATAGAAGCCATTGTGGAACTGGGGAACCCTGGCTGCCCTCTGATCACAGCCTCCAACCCGGAGTGGGTTTGTGCAGATATTAACATTTTTATGCTATCTTCAACATAAACGGCAGAATGTGCTATTTTAAAATGTGCTAGGAAATGTCAAAAATGCAAACTTAGATACGAAAAGTAGATCAAAATTCCTATGTAACCTACTCTCACCCAGTCAAGAGATCAGGGCTTGATCCAACACCGTTTTTTAGCTCACTGCACCATCCCAGCTCAGAACCTAGCTATATGCAAATTAGTCTGGGTGAGAGTATTCTGCGTAATTCAGAAACTCTGTCCATCACCACCCCCTGTTTAATTATTTTGTCCATTCCCATGATGCACTGGGCCAGGGACAGACTAATTTGCATATAGACAGGTTCTGAGCTGGGATGGTGCAGTGAGCTAAACAACGGTGTTGGATCAAGCCCTGATCTCTTGACTGGGTGAGAGTATTCTGCTTAATTCAGAAACTCTGTCCATCGCCACCCCCTGTTGTTTAATTATTTTGCCCACCATAAGCGTGGAAGGGTATACTCAGACGTGAGTCCCTTGCTCATTGAACCATCAGGATTCAAGCAAGCCGGGCCGAAGACGGCTGTAATGCCAGAAACCGGTCCCCGGAAGCTTGTTTCCTTCCCAGTGAAAGAATTGGCTTGGTAGTTTGGTCTGCCCTGTTCCCATGATGCACTGGGCCAGGGACAGACTAATTTGCATATAGCCAGGTTCTGAGCTGGGATGGTGCAGTGAGCTAAAAAACGGTGTTGGATCAAGCCCTGATCTCTTGACTGGGTAAGAGTATTCTGCTTAATTCAGAAACTCTGTCCATCACCACCCCCTGTTGTTTAATTGTTTACACCAGAAAGCACTGCCTTGTGCCGCGCAAATGCCTGCACAATTGTATAGTAATTCTGGTTCTAAGTGTACTGTTTAGTGCCTATGTACAAAACGTTTGCCTCAAGGAAATGAGCGCCTGTGCACTTTATTTCCTTCACCTTTCTGTATTTTGCTACCTGGCAGTTACTTGGGTACACCAAAGGCCATTCATTGTACTGTACTGAAGCTAAAGAGACTACATCACTGATGACCCACAAATCAGACAACCAAACAATGAACACGTGACATCACTTTTTATGGCTTAGCACATCTGTTTTAGTGAATCGATTGCTGACAACCAACCTCGTGTCTTGGCAGTTGCCATTCTGCTACAAGCCACAGCAGAGTGGAAAAGGCACCAAATATAACAGCAGGTGGAGAAGACTAATACAATACTATGCTGAACATGTCATGACAAATCGTTAGCTGCTGCGTTCTGGCCTAATAGGAATCAGATGTTCATGGCGAAGAAGGAATACAATTCTATTTCAATTTCTGAATACGGGTTTGAAAAACGAACACATACAATAAATCAATGAATGAAACTGAAAATGAATGTGACTGCACCAGTATGCCCTCACTGTGTATTTTCTACCGATTATTCTAAGTTGGGAAACAGTGCTGGGCACTTTTCTCACATTTCAGCATTATGGCTTCCAAGTAGTATGAAATACGTCTTGGTATCATCCCCTCTTCTTTGTGCAGAAGGCGGAGTTCAGATAGACACTCTTCTAAGAGTGCAGGTGCCCTTTGACCCAATATGCAAATATGTGTTTGTTATCGTCCCCAGCTGGGGGTTGGAGCACAAATGGGCAGAGTCTGCTTTCTTGTCTCCAACTGCAGCTGCCTGGGAGATACCCAGGTGGTGAAGAAGTGTGAGGAGCATCATGGTGACAACCCACTTCGCCCCCCAGCTAAGTTCTGACTCTATTGTTGTGTTGTTCCTGACTGCCCTCAAGAACAGTGTGTTCCTCTGCTCACTGATAACCCCTAAAAAGCAAGTTTAAAAAGAGGCTCTACATTAACATAATACAAAAGTCATTCTTTAGATACCCAATCTGATATGATCTAGTGGCAAAAAGCAGATTAAAGTGAGAGAGGGATGAACTGGGTACCTTTTCACTCAGATGCTGGGTGTGACTGCGACCATCTCATTGAATGTCACATTCACTGATAATGAGACATGAAGGGAGGATCTAAGATACAATGAGGAGCTTTCACTTTGAAGGGTTCGTCATGCATGTCTCATTGTGCAATGCCTCTCATTTACATCATTCATGGTTTTGTAATCAATGGACAGCATTTCTGTAGCTGTTAATGTATATGTTGCTATCGCTAATGATCTGTGAAAAATGCATCTGTAGTAATTGAGAAGCTCCTCTGTTGCGGTCAGTTATCCTTTCTATAGTTAGTGAGAAGGGTCATGCCTGCTCTTTGTGTATATATTTACGGACAGTGGGATATTTATTTACTTGCTGGTAAATATGCTTTGTTAGCTAGTGAGAATCATCTCTGTCTGGCCTTGCACATGTTTCTCTGGCCAAGTAAAAGGGCTCCATCTTGCTGGTCAGTATACATGTTTATGGTCAATCGGGTAGCTCCTCTTGCTGTTAATGTGTAGTTCCTGTGGTTGTGGACAGACTGCTCTCCTGTTGGCAGGTCATGTTCCTTTTCTCGGTGATGTTGCCTTTTGCTTGTTTTAGGCGGGCATTTATAGGTGGAGCCTACCAGACAAGCGGTCAGCTTACCAAGACCACACCGTGAGCTTAAAGCCTGCCTATTTCTTACCATTGATTGGTTTCTCACTCTAATTTGCTTTCTTTTATTTATTGGCTTGCATTACACATTATGAGTTTTTCCCTCTCCTTGATCACTTCCTCTTTATTTGTTTCCTGTCCTCCCTTATAAGGAAAAACATGTTTCCCGCATTGCTTTATAACTCCACAGGAGTGCCTATGTTTTTCAGCGCTCTCACTCGTGTGGTTCTCTCCTCCCTCCCATTCCTTGATACTCTCTCTCATCCATATGTTTATCTCCTCTTTGTGTTGCTCTCTTGTTTCTTTTTTACTTAAGCACCCCAGTGCATGTATTTTCCAGCAGTGTCCCTTCCATGCTTCCCTCCCACCTCCCACTCTGTGTTGCTCTCTCTCATCCATGAACTCCTCAACCCCTGCAATTCTCTCTCCCATCCCTGTGCTTCTTTATCCCCACTTCTCTTTCACCGATATACATCTGTGGTGTTTTCTCCCCCAAGTGCTTCTCCCCACTACCCCCAGTGTGCTGTTTTTCTCTTTCCACCCCCAACCACTCCTCCGTCACCAGTCACCACCCCTGCTAACACCTGCTGTCCTTTTTTTTTTAATTGGTGCTCTCCCTGCTAAAAAGCATTACTTTTTTATATTCTGATCCAAGTGCTGTCTGTAATTTTGGATTGGTAGGTAAATAAATTAAAGCAAATGGCATCCGCTTCATTCTAGCTTTTCCAATGCTTATTCTAGTCAGTCTGTGTTCTCTCTCTCTTGATGTCAGAGTGTGTTCCTGTGGTCAGTAAGAGGTATTGTCTTAGTTGAGACATGCTACATCTGTGTAAAACGGTTAAGTTACTACAGAATGAAATAGGTTTGGTGTGATGGTCGGGCTATAAAGATATGAGGGTTATGGAGAGAGCTGTGAAGGGTTTAAGAGATATGGTTAAGAAAGTAGAAAAAAACACTTTGGTGCTATGGTGAGATGTTTGAGGCTGCAACCTAATGCTCTTGAAAGTGAGTAAGAGGCTCCAGTAGGAATATGATGTGGTTATGCGGAAATGTCAGCACTTTCTTCCATCACAAAATCAAGACTATTTACAACAACTTCGATGACAACAACCCCACAAGGAACCCCCTCTCACCGCTCCCAGCAGCACACAGCTGACACTAGACAGCTGGACTGCCATCAGCATCGAAGACACTCTGAGTATAATGAAGACCACCCAGTCTCGGGCCCCCATGGACCCCTTCCCCCACCACATCTACCACAAAGCCGCAGACATCATCGCCCTGAGCTTCGACGTATCAACTGCTCGTTCGAGACCGCCTCCTTCTCTGACGACTAGAAACACACCGAGATCAACCCTCTCCTGAAAAAAAACGTTAGCAGACCCCACCAAAACCTCATGAATTTGAGACTGATCTCCCTTTATCCGGCCAGAGTCATGGAAAAAGGCGTTAATTGTCAACTCTCCACCTTCATCGAAGAAAACAACATCCTCGACTCCTCCCAATCGGGCTTCAGGAAGCACCATAGCACCGAAACCACACACCTCTCAGCAACAGACGACATCCGCGCCCTCCTGGACAGGGGAGAGACTGCAGCCCTCATCCTCCTAGACCTCTCCGCAGCCTTTGACACTGTCTCTCACCGTACCCTAGCCTGCAGACTCCACGACGCGGGAATCCGGAACAAGGCTTTCGAATGGATCCTCTCTTTCCTCTCCAGCAGAAGGCAATGAGTCAGACTCCCTCCATTTCTCTCAGAACCAACTCTTACCACCTCCAGAGTTTCACGAGGATCCTCCATCAGCCTGGCCATGTACAACATCGGCATCGCCGCAGTCGCGTCCATCGTCAGAGCACACAGACTCAACATCACATCGTAAGCAGACTACAGCCAACTCCTCATCTCACTATCCAGCGAACCCAACATCACCAACCGCAACTTTCAAGGGGGAATGGAAGCCGTTGCCAGATGGATGAAGAATAGCTGCCTTCAGCTCAACACAGACAAAACTGAGGTACTCATCATGAGCCCACACCCAACGCCTAGAACGACACCTCGCCCCCCACCCTCGGAGATCCCTCAACCCCCAAGGACCACACACGCAACCTCAGAATGATCCTGGACTCCGAACTCAAAATGGAACTCCAGATCAACTCCATCACCTCCTCCTGCTACCACAGCCTCTGCCTCCTCCGTAAGACCTTCAAGTGGATCCCCCCGAACACAGGAAAACTGTCACACACGCCCTCATCAGTAGTAGGCTGGACTACTGCAACACACTCCATGCCGGGATAAACAAGAACCTCACCCGCAAACTCTAGAACGCCCAGAACGCAGCCTCCAGACTAGTCGTCAACCTACCGTGCCACAGCCATATTAGCCAACATCTACGGACCCTAAACTGGCTCCCCGTTGAGAAGAGAATCACATTCAAGCTTCTCACCAACGCACACAAGGCCCTCCACGACACCAGACCCACCAACCTGAACCACCTCCTCGTGTTCCGCGCTCCCCAGCATTATCTACGCTCTGGCCAGCTGTCCCTCGTAACGGTACCTAGGATAAAGAAAAGCAGAACAGGAGGGCGCTTCTTATCGTTCCTCGCGGCCAAGGCATGGAACTCCCTCCCCCTTCCCCTCCGACAGACCCCATCGCTCCCTAAGTTCCCAAAGGACCTCAAGACCTGGCTCTTCGATGGAACTCAGTGATCCTCCAGAATCTGCGGACCCCCACCCCCGCCTGACCCCTTTCCTCAGCACCTTAGACCCATTCCGGGTGAGTAGCGCATGCTCTAAAAAGCCCTGATTGATTAATTGATTGATTATGAAGAACATGCTGAGATAAAATGTTATGTTGTAGAGAGATTCAGTGTGTATAGATGGATAATGATAATGCAACCAGATGCTACGCTGCTGATGCCATGAAAAAATTTGGAGCCAAGGAGAGACGAAGAGAATCTACAGGCCTGTGGAGAAATGTGAGCTTGGCCAGACCCTCAACTCTAGGTTGGACTCTGGGATAATTATTATGAGGAGCCTGTTATTCACGATACCTCATTTGTATGAAGGATTTGCTGCATTTACATGTTTAGGATTGGGATTGGAACTATGTATTGTTCTGGATGGGGCACAATAAAAACGTAGGTGGCCATCCACAAATCACTACATGTGTTTTCATTCACAGACCACCTACGTTTTGTTTCTTCCCATGGCAGTCTTTGGTGGGAATATGGAGGGAACATCCCGGCTTCTAATGATGGTGCAGTCACAACAGTTTATCCATAGATAAAAATCTATTCCCTTGGAGACAAACGTTCTAATGCACATTTGTATTATTTATTACATTTATACATGTGGAATTTTCCAGCTAGTTGAAAATCTGTCCACCAAATTTTGCAAATGTTAGTGATGAAGTTAATCTATCCAGAATTTCTGTTGATATCATGTGAGTCCGTAAAAATACAGATATCTTTTCCTATTGTAGGAGTATTCCATTGGAAGCAAATTGCAGTCTTTCCCAAAGGGCTAGGTAAATTGGGCTCTAACTCTTTTAGTCAGGATGACTTCTGAAGGGCAGGTGGTCAGCGAATCACTAAAGTGTGTTCTAATGAGAGATACTATACAGTTCCTTGATACACCGTATGCTACACAAACACGCATTCATTCAGGTATTGGAAATGTGGACTAACTCATGCTATTATCATTTCAGAACCTGTATGGAAAAGCAACCTACCTTTCTCTGAAATAACATGTCTTCTGGTGAAGAGTTGGAAAACATTTGCGAATTAAATTATTTCAAGTGCAAATGCGCATGCTGTAAGACCAGTTCTCCAGGGCCTGTGGAGCGCAAGGGCAACTACTCAACCCTTGAAACAAGTATTGCTAATGTCTTTGGTAGAGACAGACGAACATGTGTCTTGTCTCTTAGTTAACATGTTGACAGTGGTGTTCTCTACGGAAGCACTCCCAGAGCTGCTCGGGCCCTCCGGTTTCTAGTCAATGCAGCTCAGGGAACAACATATACATGTTAGTCATATGTACACTAAGCCCTCCTGTTTCTCATCAGAATCACCCAGGGAACAAATAAGGATGGTCGATGTTGAAACACGCAGTCCTTCATACTTTTCATCAGTGCCACTTGTTTGTTTTGCTGGGCAGTATCACAGGACTCTAGTGTTGGCTGTTAAAATCTTGCCAAACATCCCCAAGGGATCACACATGAATATCCTGATCTGAATCATGCAGGATTCCACATGCCAGGTAGTATACAATGTCTTCTTCATTAGGCAGTAGCAGCATAAAGTGCGGTGCTCAGTCTTGGGGTATAGTCTAGGGGAAAAGATAAAGATTCCTATCTCTGGTTCTATACTTCCTCTACACAGATGTGGAAAACTCTTTGGAAGTTAACGTTTGGCACTGAATAAGTCCTCTGAATACACTGGAAACCAGCTTACAGCAAACTGGTCACTTACATTCAAAGTTGGCTTCCACATTTTTTATTTGAATGTTGAAAAAATAAAAGTCCGTGATCTGCCTTAGCTCCATGGTAGCAAGGTTAGAGAGGAACTGTCACTCTGTATTTGTAACTTGTTTGTAAGATGATTTCCGCCCAGTTAGATGTCATTGCTGAGTCTCTTGCCTTCCCGGCAGAACATGACAAAGGATGGAGGAGATGGTATGATAGCTCATTTATTTTTTGTAGGTATGCAGCCCTTAGCGCTATTCTTACTCACAGTCTATAAAAGTTGCCTCTTTAATTGCAACGTCTGGCTTAGTGTAGGTCGGATAAGGACAAAGATACCTTTTTGCTCCCTTCTGTGGATGTAAATTACAAACCAGACACACTGACTCCTAAAAGCTATAGAGCCCTCAACAACCCTATAGGGTACATGCAAACAACATGGCTACAGTTATTTACCCTAGCCCTACCCAAGAACAAGCCAGATCTGGCTAAAGGCATTTGCACTATTTTGTCTTCATCATAATGCCCCCATTGCATACATTAAAGGTCAGTTGCCACTTTGTGCCACAAAGTGCCATTGGTGCTGTGTGACTAACAACTTTCAGTGTAAAGTAGCTTTAATTGAAATTACCATTTGTACCTTTTACCACCATGCAAAATATAAGACTCCGGGTTTCCTTCTCCACCACTCAGTCCCTCAAGGAATGGCTGGTTGCAATGTACAGACTTGCCTCCATGAAGCTCAACTGTACAGACCAAATCCCTCCAATAGCCCTTTACCGTGAGTGAAAAACTGCATTGCACTATTCGTGACAGACATCTAGCTGCTGTGATCAACTCAAAACCAAGCTGCTTACTGCGGGCTCACTGTGCCACTGGATTCAAGCTAGCCTGACTGATCAAGGGTAATACCCAGAAACCGGTCCCAGGATGCTTATTTCTGGTCCTGGGAGGACCTGGCTTGGCAGTTCGGTCTGGACTGTTCCCATGAGGCACAGGGTCAAGACTGATTTGCATATGGCTGGGTCTAAACTGGGGTGGCTTGGTGAGCAAACGAGCGATGGATTTAGTCCAGTTCTCTTGAGTGGGGGTGAATCTATGATTTTTTCAGCATTCCGTCCATTGTTTGTTTGCGTAGCACTTTTCACCCCAATTGGGATGGTTATGCCCATATGTGGGTCCCTTGCTTACTGTTCCACTGGATTAAAGCTAGCCTGGCTGATGAAGGGTAATACCCAGAAATCAGTCCCAGGATGCTTATTTCCGGCCCAGGGAAAACCTGGCCTGGATTTTAACCAGTTTAACATTTGTCCCCCCTCACCCGCTGTCATAAGCCTGGACATGAGAGCGTGATGATTCACTGTGTCAAACGCAGCTGATAAATCTAGGAGGACAAGGATAACCGATTGTCCATTATCAATAGTCCTCCGTAGTTCATTGGCAGCGCAGATAAGGGCAGTCTCGGTTCCGTGACCAGGACAGAATCCAGATTGCTCTTCCTCAAGCGATGCAGAGTCCTCTAGATGTTGTGACAATAGTGAACCAATATAACTTTCCAGGATTTTTATTGGGAAAGGGAGAAGGGAAATAGGTCTAAAGTTAGCGGTGTCAGAGAGAGCTTTTGTTTAGCAGTGGCTTTCTTCCAACAGTCGGGTATCTTCTCGGTTTTAAGAGAGTGATTGCAGAGTTGTCAAAGGGGGTCTGCCAGCGCTTCTTCCCATGTTAGCCACTGCTTTGGGGGCATAGGGTCCAACGGAGATCCTGATCCAACGACGCCAACTCCGCCACCCTGATCGACTACCTCGCCAACCTTGGCGTCAGACAACTCGTCACAGCACCCAACCCACGCCACCGGCCACACGCTGGACCCCGTCTTCTCCACAGGCACCCACGTCGCCTTTGACCACACCACCGAACTCCACTGGACCGACCACCGCTGCATCCATTTCACCTTCAAGAAACCAACCACGCACCACTGCACCCAACAGCTGCCTCGCCGCTGCTGGAGCAGTCACCGAAAACCAGCTGATCACCACTCTCACCCAGAACCCACCCACCGACCCCACCAACCCAGACGCCGCAGCCTGCAACCTCAGACAGTGGATCGACGACTGCGCCAACACCCTCGCCCCGCTCAAGAAACCCTCCAACAGCCACGCCAGCAAGAGAGCCACCTGGTTCACCGACGAGCTCCAGACCTCCAAACGCACATGCCCGAAACTGGAGAAGATATGGCTCCTTGAACGCACACCGAACAACCACGCAGCCCACAAGGACGCCACCTGCAGACATCACCACCTCATAAGATTAGCCAAGAGATCCTCCTTCAAAGACCGCTTGGATAACAATGCACACGAGAGCAAGGAGCTCTTCAGCATCATAAAGGAACTCTCCAACCCCAGCGCCAACGACATCCCACCCTCACAAGAACTGTGCGACTCACTAGCCATCTTCTTCCACCGCAAGATCGCTGACATCCACGAGGGGCGTGGTTAAGCACGCAATGGTGACGGACGTTCTTGGGTAGAGCTCCGTAATCAGCTCCCCTTCCCTGAGCCGATTATCCGCTAATTTCCATCGTGGCCGCCTGGAACTGTGAGCGGACCTCCCCGGAGCTCACTGCGGCACTTCTGGCAGACTTTCATTTTCGGGCGCCGATGGGGCCGACCCCGACCTCTCCTGCAACCCTCCAGCGGGACTGGGCGCCCCCTGACCGGCGGAGCAGCCGGGAGAGACCGAGGCTTGGGCCTAGCGGGCAGGCCCCAACGGACCAACCACACTGAGCTGCCTGGGACCCACGGGCTGCCCACTGCCCCACCGGGAGAACCCACCAGAGGTCCGGAGGCCGCCCCGCATAGCTGCAGGACACCAGAGACGGGCCCGGACGGCAGGGGGAACGGGCGCCCCCCGCCTACATCGCGCCTCCACACGCCCGCTGCCCCGGACAGAGGTGAGGCATAACAGGGCCCCCCCCCTTGGCGCACCCGAAACAGCCGGGAGGCAGGGATCGACCCAGGGGAGCCGCGGGGAGTAGCGGGAGCCCCGATGAACAGCAGCCCTCCCCTGGGAAGCCACACAGCAGCCGGCGCCACCCGGGTAGCCCACCATACCCAAACGGACACAGAGGGGCCGGCGGGGAGCGGCAGCCCCCAAGCCCGACGCTGAGGGCCTGAAACCCCGGCCTGGGAGTCACGCTGCTGCCGGGGATGGAACGGCCACCCCCCCTGCACCGAGGATACACGGAGAGGTATCCAACGCCGGGCCCACCTGCGGGCCCCCCTCCCACGGAGGTGGAAGCTGCCTGGGGGACAGTGGGGCACACGTGGTGGGAGGATCCGGCCAAGACAGTGACGCCCGGACCCCACGGGCACACACACCGCACACGCCTACTCGGCCTCTACTACGCCCGGACCGGCGAGGCGCAGTCATGGGGCGGTAGGGTGAGGAACCGCCTGACAGACCCCCCCCCCCGGGTGCAACAACGGCTGCCGACCACTGAGCCCCCCACCCAGGAGTGAAGCGATTCCGGGGGCACCACCATCGAAGCAGCACAGGCGACGACCCTGCCGGACGGGCACCACCTGCACATGTCCGGGGTAGTGCGGACCCGCACCGGGACTGGTGGGGCCCCGCCAAAGGGGAAGACAGACAAACTGCTGCACAAAATGGCCGCCGAACAATTGACCTCGAGGCTGGACAGCGTGCTGGCAGCTGTGGAGCGCATGGAACAGTCACTCCAGCAGACCAGAACCTCTCTGGAGTCCAAAATAGATGGAGTCGCTGTGGACCTGACCCTCCTGCGAGACGACCACAGGAAATTATCCGACCGGACCAAGACCCTGGAAGGCGCAGTGAAGGAGATTGAGCCCAAGGTCACCCAAACGGACAGGCAGGTGCAGGATCTCCTGAACAGAGTTCCTGGAGGACAGGGCCGAGGACGCGGAAGGGAGGGCGAGACGCAACAACATCAGACTCGTGGGGGTTCCTGAAAAATGGGAGGGGAACCACCCAGCGCAACATGTGGAAGAATGGCTTCGGACCCTGTTACCCGAAGGCTCACTATCACCCCATTTCGTTGTGGAGCGCGCTCACCGAGTGCCGACGAGGCCCCATACCACCGGCGCCAACCCGAGACCACTGCTCTTCAGAATACTGAATTATAGAGACAGGGACACGGTGCTGCGGGAAGCACGATGACTGGGCGAGATACGTATAGACAACGCGTCGATCATGTTCTTTCCTGATTATACCATCCAGGTACAACGCCAGAGGCACGACTTCATGGAAGTGAAGCGGAGACTACGCACCGCGGACCTCAAGTACTCCCTACTTTTCCCTGCCAAACTGAGAGTGGTGGCGGGAGACAACACCTACTTCTTCTGCACCCCTGAGGAGGCCAGTGAATGGCTGGACGGGGGCACGGACACGGCACCCAAACGCTCTCGTGGAGGCGAGACGAGGTCCAGGCTGCGCGGGCCGCGGCGCCGCCGCAGACACAGAACACAGCAGTCCCAGCATACGGAGGAAGGGGCACGCCACTCTCCCCCGCTAGACCAGATGCTCCAAGAACAGCGCGATGCACTCCGGAGGGTTTCTCAACTGAGCAACTCACCCCCCAAGAAACGGCCCTAGAAGACGGTCAGCAGACAGTACCAAGCGACGACGATGAGACCATATACGGGATCCCGAACTCACAGATCTCGGTGGACCTGCCTGTCGTCACGCCACAAACCTCTGACCTGATTCACTGATTCCGCAGGTGAAGTTTGCAATGGTTTTGTCGCGGCGAGGGGGGGCCGGCGGAGGTCGACTGGACGATGGAGCGCAACTGGCGCCCGCCACTGCTGGGGGTGTCTCCCCCCCCCCCCCTGCCTGCCGATTGAACAGTGGACACCTGGAACAGTGAGTAATGCCCCTGCGGCACTGGCAGTCGACGGGGTGGGTAATGGCGGGGATGTCTTTCAGCATGCACCCGAACTTGGTTGTCTCCATGTGCGGGCCCGGGCGGGAGGGGGCTCCTCCCAATAGGGGCCCACAACCCACATCACATGACACTCCGCCCCACGCCTGCGGAGACTCACGCAAGCGGGGCCTCACACGAGCAGAGTAACTCCGAGCACCGGAGCAGACAGTGGCCACCAGTACCCTGTATTATATGGCTCGGGGAAGAGACTTGATTTCCCTAACTGACTACATATCCTCCTTGCCGAGACTGTGCTTAGCGCACATTGCCCCTTAGACAAGTAATCTTGTTCCTCTCACTTGAGAGCATGGACGGTGGCCCGTTTTGCCACTGCCCTTTTGGTATTTTAGTGGGGTTTGCCCGCTGTTGGTTACTGTTATTTATTGTTTTTCCCCGCCCTAATGTCTTCCCGAACATTGCTGAGTGTACTATGGGGGGTGGATACGAGAGAGCTGGGAGAGCACTCAGTGGAGCTGCTGTTAGTAGGAATGTTGGGGGGGAGTGTATACTGCCAAAATGACTGCGATAAAGCTGTGTACCTGGAACATTAGAGGCATGCACACACCTGCGCGTAGGTATCAAATATACTCCTACCTGAAAAGGCAACATGTGCAGGTGGCACTCCGTGTGGGGCGGAGGTGACAGCGCTGAGGCGAAGATGGAGGGGACAATTGTATGCCACTGAATACTCCTCGTTTGCCCGCGGGGCGCTATTGTGGGTGAAGCCGGGCACTCCCTTCACAATGTCGGAAGTTCACACAGACACGGAGGGGAGGTATGTCCTGGTAAAGGGCCGTAAGGACGGGCAACCAGTAGTTCTGGCATCCATTTACGCTCCAAACACGGACCAGGGCACCTTCCTGGCGCGTATATCGGAGAAAATGGCGCCCTGGCACGGCGTCCCATGGATACAGGGAGGTGACTACAACACGGTACTGGACCCTGTGATGGATCGCTCGGTCCCGCCCAGGCCAGAGGCAACATCCCTGGGGGCCACGAGGGCACTCACACAGTGGGCGACACGGTGGGACCTGAAAGATGCATGGCACGCGCACAATCCCGACGCTAGGATATACTCTTATTTCTCAGGGGGCGCACACGTTGCACGTCCGCCTTGACAGGTACATGGTGTCAACGGAAATGTTGCCGCACATTACTGACTCCCAATACCTAGGCCGGACACATTCGGACCACAACCTCCACACCCTACACATGGCTTGGGAACGCCCGCACGCACCCATCCCCACATGGTGGCTACAACCTGCTCTGCTATTAGACGCCCCCTTTAGGGACTCCCTGCAGGCCTGCGTAGCACAATACTTCACTGACAACTCAGACACATCGTCCTCCCCGAGAGTAGAGTGGGACGCCTTCAAGGTGGTGATACGGGGACACTGCCTGAGCGCTCAGGGAAGCATACAGAGGAAGTTGGAGGTAGAGCTGCGCAGGGTGGAAGCGGACTTACTCTGCTGGGAACAGGAGGCGGTGGGTGGCACAGGAGACCGGCTGAGGGAGGCCCGAGCGGAACATGAAGCATTGCTGGAAAGGCTACGGCACGTTAACTTCGCTGCCCATTCGGCGCGGGTGCACCAATACAGTGACAAACCCGGAAGGCTACTGGCCTGGCTGGTCAGACAGGAGAACCGCACGGAGCCAGTATCTGCTATCCGTACAGCTGAGGGAGAGATAGTGTACACCCAAAGCAAGATACATCAAGCGTTTGTGGGGCACTACCAGGTCCTATACAAATCACAACTGAGGGTCTCCGCGGCCTACATTGCGGATTACCTTGTAGACATCCCACTGCCCTCCCTCACAGACGCACAGCAGGACGCTCTAGGGGCACCATTCTCCCCGGAAGAAATGCGCGAAGCCATTTTCGCACTGTCCAACGGCAAGTCCCCTGGCCCGGATGGCCTACCCGCCGAATTCTTTAAGGCATGTTCGGACACGCTGATCCCGGAGATGCTCAAATTGTACAACAATGCAATTGAGGACTCAGCGCTCCCAGACTCGCTCATCGAGGAAAACCTGGTCTCACTCCTGAAGCCAGGCAGGGACGGTACACACATGGGGTCCTATAGACCGTTAGCCATGCTGAACACCGACTATAAAATCTTCACCTCCCTCCTGGCCCGCCGCTTGGCCCTAGAGGTCCCAACCCTGGTGCATGCGGATCAGAATGGCTTCATGCCGGCGAGGAGCACCTCCCGCAACCTGCGCCGCCTCTTCCGGGTTCAGGAAGCGGCCGTGACGCATTGGCCTAGATCGGGGTGTCTGGTCTTGGACCTGGAGAAGGCTTTCGACTCTGTGGAGTGGCCGTATCTGGGGGCGGTATTGGACAGATTCGGAGTAGGTGATGCCTTCGCGGACATGGTCGGACTGCTCTACCAGAGACCCAGTGTCCGAGTGCGGACGGGCGGGCTGCTGTCAGAGAGGGTCAGGGTACGCAGGGGCACCAGACATGGCTGCCCCCTGTTGCCCCTCCTTTTCTCTCTAGCCATTGAACCCCTGGCGGCTCTACTACAGGACAGAGGAGCGGAATGGGGGATCCCGCTGGCCGATGGAACACATACGGTCTCGCTCTATGCGGACGACCTGCTGCTCTATGTGCGGGACCTTACCGCGTACCCGCCGAGCTGTGGGACATTTTCCAGACCTTCGCGGAGGTCTCGGGCCTTAGGGTCAACTGGACCAAGTCCGGAATATACTCGTTCAGCCAAGACCAGGAGGAATGTGATGTGCGCCTTGGAGGGGCTCGGCTCGCTTGGTACCCAACCACGTTCAAATACCTCGGGCTACACATCTACAGAGACCCGCAGAACATACTGGAGGGTAACCTGGTGCGTGCTATCTCCTCATTACGAGCCCAGGTGTCCTTCTGGAAAACTTTGCCATTGAACGTGCCCAGCCGGATAGCACTATCCAAAATGATAGCGCTCCCCAGGCTGCTCTACCACTTCGCGAATATCCCAACGTATGTCCCCTCGCGGATATTCCGCGACCTGGAATCAATGCTTCGCGGCTTGATCTGGAACGCGGGACGGCCGCGCGTGGCACTGGCTAAGCTGTACTCCCTGAAACTGACGCAGAACGTCAGACCATATGCTCCTGCCCTCCCCCTGATGGGCACCCCCAGGAGGAGTGGGATGGTAACGCCACGCAACCTGGAACACTGGAATGCAGCCGGAGTAGAGACCATGGGCGACCTGTATGCTGACGGGGCCCTGCTTCCATTTGCGGAATTGTCGGAGGGCACGGGCCTGCCGGCTGGGCAATTCTTGCTCCACGCGTTGGTACTGCGGGCATATACTGACTCCTGGGGGGACATCCAGGAAGAGCCACCGATGCATCATCTGATCCAATACCTGCATGTAATGGGCAGAGGCTCACACATTACACACTGGTTAGCGCAGGCGCTTCTCATCCACACACAAAAACCCACGCAGCAGATCAGGGACAAATGGGCAGCACACCGAGGGAGGGACTGGACAGATAAGGAGTGGAACCTGGTTCTAGCCAGCCCTGTGAACGTCCCCCGCAACTCCCGCTTCCGTATCATCCAGCTGTACATATTACACCAGGCATACTTAACACCAGATAGAATAAATAAGTATTTCGCGATCAACACTGCCGCTTGTCCCAGATGTGACCTGCTGGGCGCGGACATCCTACATATGCTCTGGCACTGCCCATCTCTGGCTACGTACTGGGGGGAAGTGACATCACTCCTGACCCACAGCACAGGCCCGGGATTGCCTGACACGTGGGAGGCATGCATTCTTGGGTTGTATAAAAGGACTAAACTGAACAAAACGCAAGCCCGGTTCTGGGATCTGGGCCTCATCACGGCCAAGCGGCTGCTCACTAAGCACTGGAAGCGGCGGGAACCACCTACCCCAGCACACTGGTTCACATCCTTCACTAACTGGGCCAGAGCAGAGGGTACGGCGCTTCACCGGGAGGAAATAGCAGGTCTGAGGCAGTTCCCGATTGCACAGCTCTGGGATGGCATCCTGGGGTCCCTGCAGGGGGAGGGCGCAGTCAGAGGGCTCACGTAGAGAAAGCAGTGCTGGGCGAGCGCTACGGGGGCGACAGCTCAGTAGACGGAACCACCACGCATCGTGCCACCCCCCCGATCTGGACACCGATTACCCAGCGCGCAGACCACAGACACGGCCGGCCACCCACACGAGTGCTCACCAGCAGACACCGCCTCATAACTCGCCCCCAGCTCCAAGTCGTTGACACCGCTCCCGCAAGTGCACTCCACCCCCCCCCCACCCCTTCCCCTCATATGTTCACATGTTTGTAGTATCGGACTCCTGATCACCGGCTGTAGCCTTAACAACCTTCCACGACACGGTGGACAGATGCCACTAACCGCGCCCCCGACAGCGAGTCCAGGCGCGGGCGACATCTGCTACACCAACAGCTAGGCTACTCCACTTGACTGCTACACACGCCGCTAGCCAGGCCGGCGACCGGCGAGACACCACGGCCCACAGGAGCTGTCCCACTTCAAGTCCGCGATCATTTGCGCATGCGCACCACTGGCCCCCTAATGTACTGACGCATTATCAGTGTACACCACACCGTCTAGAGGGGTCTTCTTTTAGCACTGTGCAAGCAGGACAGACACGACGCGGCGCAGCTGCGAAAGGAACATTGGGACACGCCGATACGAACTGTTCTGTTTAGTTTGCTGAATTCATGGTTTAGTTCTAGAAAAATTGTAAAATAAGACGTCACTTATGGAACTGTTTATTTGCTGAATTAAGGTAATGTGACCATAATACCTGAAATCTTACATGCCAGAGACAAGTGGGGCGCAACAGCACACCCTCCCCTGCAGACCTTCACCCTCACGATCTACCGCTCTTTTGCAGCCGGCCCGCAGGGTTGTAGGCTTTGCTATGTGTACTGCACTTTTGAATACTAATAAACGTCTTACAAAAAAAAAAAAAAAAAAAAAAAAAAAGATTGCTGACATCCACGACAGCTTCAACACCATGACCACCACGACTACGTCAGACTCCACCCCCCCCAGTGAACACTACCAGCGCCAACCGCCTGACCTCCTGGTCCAACGTCAATGACGATGAGACACGCAAGGTCATGAACTCCTTCCACTCAGGATCTCCATCAGACCCGTGCCCACACCACGTATTCAACAAAGCAGACGCAGCCATCCCACCCCAACTACGGAGGGTCATCAACATCTCCTTCGAAACAGCGACATTCCCGGAAACCTGGAAGCACGCCGAAATTAACGCCCTCCTCAAGAAGCCCAAGGCGGACCCCAAAGACCTCAAGAACTTCCGGCCAATCTCCCTGCTCCCGTTCGCGGCAAAGGTCATCGAGAAAATCGTCAACATGCAATTGGCCCGCCACGTGGAAGACAACAACATCTTGGACCCGTCCCAGTCCGGATTCAGACGAAACCACAGCACCGAGACAGCCCTCATCGCCACCACAGACGACATCAGGCGCCAACTAGACAACAGGAAACATCAGCCCTCATCCTCCTGGACCTGTCAGCCGCCTTCGACACGGTCTGCCATCGCACTCTAAAGACATGCCTCCTAGAAACCGGAATCCAAGAGAAGGACCTTGACTGGACCACATCCTTCCTCTCCGACAGAACCCACCCTTCCGATCCGAAGCCACCAACATCATCTGCGGCGTCCCCCAGGGCTCATCTCTCAGCCCAACGCTGTTCAATGTCTACATGGCCCCCCTCTCACAAGTGGCCCGCCATCACAACCTCAACATCATCTCCTACGCCAACGACACCCAGCTCATCCTCTCTCTCACCAAGGACCCACATACTGCCAAAACCAACCTCTACAAGGGAATGAAGGCCGTCGCCGACTGGATGAGGAGCAGCCGTCTGAAGCTGAACTCGGACAAGATGGAGGTGCTCATCCTCGGACCCACCCCCTCCGCCTGTGATGACTCCTGGTGGCTGACCACACTGGGGACAGTACCAACACCCACTGACCATGCACGCAACCTAGGATTCATCCTCGACTCCTCCCTCTCCATGTCTAAGCAGGTAAACGCCGTCTCCTCCTTCTGCTACAACACCCTCCGCATGCTCTGCAGGATCTACAAGTGGATCCCGACTGAAACAAGAAGAACGGTGACATAGGCCCTCGTCAGCAGCAGACTGGACTACGGCAACGCACTCTCCGCAGGAATCCCAGCCAACCACCTACGACAACTACCAACGCATCCAAAATGCCTCCGCCCGACTGATCGTCAACGTCCCCCGCCGCAGCCACATCACCCCCCACCTGAGAGACCTACGTCGACAAGAGGATCACCTTCAAGCTCCTCACTCATGCACACAAAACACTCCACAACGCCGGACCAGCCTACCTGAACAGCAGGCTCAGCTTCTACACCCACACCCGCCAGCTCCGCTCCACCAGCCTTGCCCTCGCCGCTCTCCCCCGCATCCAACGAATGACCTCCGGCGGCACATCCTTCTCCTACCTCGCCGCCAAGACCTGGAACACCCTCCCTATCCACATACGGCAAACTCAAGACCTACTCGCCTTCAGAAGACTCCTCAAGACCTGGCTCTTCGAGCAGTAGCAGCACCCCCCCTCCCCATAGCGCCTTGAGATCCTCACAGGTAAGTAGCACGCTTTACAAGTACTCTGATTGATTGATTAATTGATTAATTTTATAGCCCAATGCAGAGTTTTAAAGGCCTCGCTAGAGATAGAAACCAGCCTAGTGAGTGTCACAGGAGACGACTCTGCAGGGGTGAGATCTGAGCGGGAGGAGGGGGGGGGGGGCGAGAAACTGTTTCGATTAAGTGGGGCTGAGGGGGTGTGCAGATTTGTTGATTCCTTCCAGAATAGTTGTGATTTTACTGTCGAAATATTCCAACTGGTTATCACATAGTGTCTATGATGGTTTGATCTCTTGCTTAAACTAGATGGATCGTTGAATTCTATTAGGACTTTAAAGTTTTTTTTCACTCTGTTAGGAGCCGCAGTGATCTGCTCATAAAAACAGTTTGCTATTACCTTCCTTAACTTGTTTTTGTACTCACTCAGCACGTTCTTTAGAATGAGCTTAACTCCTTCAAGGTAGTGACGCCTCCATTTCCTTTCCGACTGCCTACATTTAAGTTTGGCATTTTTCAGCGTAAGGTCGTACCAAGGGGCTGAAAACCTTTTCCGATTCTTTTGGGTGGCCAGGGATTTGGTTTCATCTAAACATTTTATAATTTCCCTTTTAAATCTATTATAGTTCACCTCCGCCGAGTTTGCTAGTGAAAAATATAAGTTCTTGATAAGGGGTTTAGTTTTAATTTTAGGGAGCTTATTCCATGCTCTACATTCTACTGAGTTTGCTACTGGCTTGGCGAGGGAACAGCTTTTAGCTAGTTGCAGGTGAAAAGTAATCAGTGAGTGGTCAGTCCAGCAAAGAGGAGTAATTTCCTCTACCGAGGTAAGGTTTTCTGGGGAGAATATAAGGTCTGGGGTGTGGCCCACTAGGTATGTGGGGCCAGAGACCTGCTGTTTAAGATTGATTGTTTCGCAGGTACTGCACAGTTCCTTATTTGCTGCCTACAGGCTTTCTTCTGCCCAGAAGTTGAAATCTCCCAACAGAAAAAAGTTATTATGCGTAATCCACAGGTTGGAAATATTGTCTAGGAAAGAGGGAAGGGAAGAATTACAGCCATGGGTGGCCTGTAAGAGAGGACTCCTGTGGATAACACAACATCTAGAAAAAGTAAAAAACACAAAGGGATGCTATCGTTCAGGAATGGCTAGAGAGTGTCTGTTTTCTAATGGATGAGTGTATGTATAAACTAATGAGGGTGACAAAGAGGAGATGAAGAAAACCCATCAGCCCACCCATTGGCGGAACTTCATCATCTGGGATTTAGGAATACAAACTGGTATCCACTAGGTGACTCACCATGGAGTATTGTGAGGGAACTCTAGTAAAGGATCCACCAGTGATGGAAAGCCAGACAGCAGTGTATCATGAGCTGTGGGAGATGAAAAGTTGCAGTGCTCAAAAAGAATGTGTGCTAATAGAAAGTGTGGGTTTAAAATTGACTAACATGGACTAACATGGTGCCTGATGACTAATTTTATTGAGGTGGTCACCATGGTGACAAGGTTAAAAGCAGAGTGTGGATGGTTGAGAACAAATATTACCATCCATAGATGGATCAATTAGTCGACATGTTTCAGCCAAGAAATGTAAATGTAAATGTGTGTAAATGTGGCGTATTTGTATAGCGCGAACAGTGACCCGGAGGCATCCCGGCGCTTGTACTCCTACCACAAGGGAACCCCTCCTGGCTTTTCCTTGTGGGGTGTCCACTCCTGGGCATCCCATGGTGAAACCAGGCATCCCCTGTGTATCAGGGGGCCTTTGTGGAGACTAAGCAAGCTATTGCCCAGAGTTGCAGCGTGGGACCCATGCTTAGAATCGGCACTGAGGCGAGAATATCCGGTCAGAGGAATTTAAGCCTGAAACCCGCCGAGGCGGGAATCGAACCCTGGTCCCTGGCCAGCGTTCTACATCAAGGTCTGCCGCTCTAAGCATTGAGCCACACTTCTCCACAAATGGCTTTCTTCAGGACCTATAATTATAACACTACTGCAACTGTGCAAAAATAGTGAAAATTACGTACCATGCAGAAGCAATAGACCTACCATTTGTAAATATACTTAGTGGTAGGATATGAAGTCATGGTTTGTGAAAAAATCCGCTCCTGAAACACAAGTAGTAAATACAGACACACATATCAAATATTTAAATATGAAAACAACATATATGTAATGAGACATATAGCATCCAAAGAGTCATTGCTCACTTTCTGTTAATTGTGTAATCACTCATCCAAAATTACTTGGGAGTGGCCTCACCTCGCCTGGCACTCACTCAGGTAATGAGACCCCGCTCTAAAGAAATTGGAAAAAAGGAAAAAAATATACCATAGCATCACTTTATGTATGATATGAATCCATTTCATGAATCTCCTAGTGTTCAGAAAAGGGGCAGAGAAGCAGAAAAAGAGCAGTCCTCGCTAGCCTAGCCAGTCAATGATCGAACGATATTGAAGCATTCATCAGTTCAATTTGTCAACATAATATGTAGATGACAGATGCATACAAGAAATTGACGTCTAGCGTCATAATATTGTAAGTCCATAGGTGTCTACAATTGATCACAAAAATGACCATAATGTACGTGACACCTGCTAAGTTTAAACAAGTAGAAGTTCTACGGAACAAACCTTCAGAATAAAGTTACAGTTTTTTAGTCACTTAGCTTTAGAAAAGAAGTTTCTCGAGTTGAAGTATATAGCTATTGCAATATAAAATTCGAAATATATAGCTGTTGCATTATAAAATATAGCTGCTGTTCAATATTGAAGGACAAAGATATGAGCTTCCTGTATGTAAACCTCTAGCGCACTCACCTGTCCGTCGGTACCTCACACCCCTACTGAGCCGAGGGGAAGGTAACTAGACAGACAGGGAGGCCCGCGTAAATACAGGCCTTGTGGACCCAAGAGGAAACATTAATTAAGCAATGACAGCCTTCAGCGTGTGTCTGCCGATGATGCTGGGCACCCGTCGTTCAATACAAGCGGACCAGCGAGAGAGAGACACATGATTAGTACGTCACTCACGGAAAAACCATAGGCAGAAAGGCGACCTTTGATTGGTTTCAAACGAGTACATGTACTCGCCATTGGTTACGCCGCTGGCCAATAAGAGTAGAGTATTCAACAGTGGCCCAATAACATCGAAGTGGTGTCCAAGGTCGTCTCCTGCAGGATATCTACTCGAATAGTTGCAAAGTTTAAGAAAAAGGAAAAAGGAAAAAGCCAGATCCCTATTAGTGGAGAGGATGCCCAATGGAAAACGTCATAAAATACGACGGCTCCTTCTCATCATGACACGATAAGGAAAATAACCTTTACTTGGTCTTAAAGCGATGCGAGTACTTCAGCTTGCTATTGGTTAAGTCAATGGCCAATGGGGGTCGAGTATTCACCCAATGGCCCAATGAAATGCAAAGAGTTGTTCGTGGTTGTTTACATCAAGAAAGATTCAGGGTTACTGGAGGTAACCAGATCGCTAATAGTAAGAAAAATGTCCGGTGTCAGTCATCAAAATATATGACGCTCCGTCTCGTAATGACACAGTAAACACAAACGAAGCATCAACTAATTTTAGAGATGTTTAGGACGATGATTATCGGGTCTGTTGGGCGGGCTGCCGAAATGGCACCCCGGAAGCTGACCACGCCTATCAAAAAGGGAGGTGTGTCGATGCAGAGAAGTCTCATTGGTTTATCAATGGACAGCAAGGTTCATAAAAGAGCAGCAGACTTCATAGAGGAACTTCATAGAGGAACCACCAGCTGATGTGGGACTCAAACTGTTGATATTAATATTAAAGATAACCCAGAATACACACTAAGGAGAGTGGATATTTGTAGCTGTAGAGATATAGGACAACCGTGGAAGTCACAAAAGTTGTCATTGAAAAATAACACAACATCTCCATGGGGACATGGGCTTCACTTTAAAAACACACTATCTTTGTGGGGATTTGAACATCACTATAATAACGCACGATCTCTGTGGGGACTTGAACATCACTATAACACACTATTTTGTGGGGACTTGAACATCACTATAATAACATGCCATCTCTTTGGGAACTTGAGCATTCCTATAATTGAACATAACCTGTATGTGTACTTGAACATCATCAGCTTCACATTCTTTATAACTGGATTTAAGCTGTGAATTTACCAACTATTTCAATGGGGACTTTAGCACAATTATCTTCACACACTATCTCTGTGGGGACTTAAACATCACTATAATAGCACACTTTCTTTGTGGGGACTTGAACATCACTACAATAATACACTAAATCTGTGGGGACTTAAACATCGCTTTATTAACACACTATCTTTGTGGGGACGTGAACATCATTAGCTTCGCATTCTCTGCACAGGGATTTAAGCTTTGTTTTTACACACTATTTCAGTGGGAACTTGAACACAATCATATTCATGCACTAACTTTGAGGACTTGAACATCCTAATAATCTCACAATATCTCTATGGGGATTTAGACGTGATTACATTGACACAATATCTCTCTTAGGGCTGCTAAAATAATAGACTATTTCTATGCTGACATGAATAAAATTATCTTCACATTCTACCTTTATGGGAACTTTTGCCATGGCTGAAGACACAATCTCTATGCAGACCTTGGTGCTACTGTGTTCACATACCACCTCTATTGACATTGTCACATACAATTGTATTGTATTGTATATAGCATTTATAAAGCGCAACAAACGCCCTACGGTTACCCTGCCGCTAAAGATATGTGAACACAGACCAAAGTAAAGCAAGAAGGACAGAACCTAAAATTGGCAGTACTCAGAGACGACAGGATCAATTTCTGGGGAACAGTTTGTATCCTTTTCCTAAACAAGGACAAGGTACGACATCGTCTGATTTCAAGTGGCAGTTCATTCCATAGTTTGGCGGTGGCAATACTAAAAGTTCTTCCTCCCAGTCTGACCCTGTTAAACCTGGAGACCTTTGCCAGAAAGGCAGAAAAGGATCGGAGGCTCCGGGTGGGAGTGTACCAGATCAATTTCTTCTGTAGCGGCTTGGGACCGAATCCACGCAGAGCCCTAAACCCTATACATAGGGATTTGAAATATATTCTTTGCTGCACCAGGAGCCAGTGTAGCTCAGCTAGATACATTGAGGCAGACAAGCCACGAGGTCTAGACAGAGCTAATTTCGCTGCCCTATTCTGAACACGTTGCAGTCGCTGAATCAGATATTTGGGGGACTCCAACAGCAGTAGTCAAGTCTGCTTAAAATAGCGCCTCGTACTATCAAGGCTCTGGCCGAGATGGGAAGCAACGGAGGGACCTTTCTCAATGCTCTAATAAGATCAAAACAGCACTCCACCATCTTATTCACTTGCGTCTCCAGTGACAAGTTGGCATTGAACATGACTCACAAGTGTCGCACCATCTTAGACAGCGCCAGGGGAGTAGATATACCAAGAGGCCAAAAATTGTGAGGAAGAGGCAGAGGAACCTTCCCAACTGCGCAGTGTAAAAATTTCGGTCTTATCTGAATTAAATTGTAGAGAACTGAGGGCTCATTAGGATTGCGGT
The DNA here is from genome assembly GCF_964263255.1 of Lissotriton vulgaris. Classification (NCBI taxonomy): domain Eukaryota; kingdom Metazoa; phylum Chordata; class Amphibia; order Caudata; family Salamandridae; genus Lissotriton; species Lissotriton vulgaris. The sequence goes on from NC_141689.1 coordinate 326,855,400, forward strand.
TAATCCGCATCCTCCGGGCCTGGGGATCTTTTTTCCGTCCGCCGCTTTTCCGCCAAGGTCGCCTTCCGACCGCGGCGGAAAAGCTCTAACATGGCTGGCGGTGTCTATCAGACACCGCCAGCCATATTAGGATGTCAGTGGTCCTATGCCTTTACACGGCGGCATTTCCGCCGTGGAAAGGCATACAGACTTTTCTTTGGGGGCCCGTTGCGGGCCCCCAGGGGTGAAGGGGGCGTGGGGGGATGCCCTGCCTTAGCATGCACGAAGCGGCAGGCACCACACGGTGCCTGCAGCTTCGTGCACGCAAAGGAAAACATGTTTTTTTTAACATTGCGGCGTGTGCTGCTTCAAGCAGCACCCGCCGCAATGTTAAAAATACAGGATGTGACCACCAGGGTGGCGGTCACATCCTAATTAGCACGGAGGGACCGCCGCTGCCCCTGCGGACGGTCCCTCCTCCTCTGGGGTGGCGGACGGACGCATGTCCGTCCACCATCCTAATAGGCTCCGTATGTTGTAACCACTGCGCAGTGTTGTGCATGCAAGCATGAAAATCCTCCAAGGCATTAGGTTGAGTTCCATCAAAAGATAGAATGATATGGGTGTCATCAGCATAATATACCAATTTCACATTATGAGCCAACTACTTTTGATCAGTGGGCTCAAGTAGATGTTAAATAAAATTGGGCTGATGGCGGATCCTTGTGGAACCCCATGACAGGTGTTAGTGTAGGCTGATTGAAACGGTAGAAGAGCCACTGCCTGACACCTGCCAGATAAATAGGATTGAAACCAATCCATGGCAGTGCCCACGACTCCTACCTCCTCTAAACGGGTCAGCAAAATGCTGTGGTTAACCTTGTCGAAAGCGGCAGACAGGTCAAGCAAAATAAGTATTGCCGATTGTCCCCTGTCTGCCAACATACGAAGATCGACCATCACGGTCACCAAAGCAGACTCTGTTCCGTGTTCTGGACGGAAACCAAATTGTACATCCGCCAGACGGTTGTAACGTTCTAGGAATACTGACAGTGATTTGCTGACCAGACGTTCGAGGATCTTCACTGGGTAGGGTAGGAGAGAGATGGGCTGATAATTATCCGGGCAGGTTGGGTCAAGAGTGGCCTTCTTCAAGAGTGGCGTAACCATGGCCTGTTTCAAGCCAGAAGGTACAACCCGGCTGCATAACGATTGATTGCAGAAATGCCGGAGTCTGGGAAAAAGGTCTGAGGCAAATTCCTTCCAGATTTTATGTGGAAGGAGGTCCAATGCAGTGATGACATAACTCCTCTGTGTGCATCATCCAACCCTATCCCTATGCAGATATTTACATTATATGCATTCCAAGGGAGGTGTGGTCTAATAGTTATTTTGGCAAAAACGTAACCTACTAATCAAGCTCTGGGTTCTATTTGACCATATTCCTTGGTTCCATGTGTTAATTTCTTTATGTGTTAGTTCCTTTATCTCCTAAGATTTTAAGCACTAGTAAACAGGGTGAATACAGTTTTAAGTGTTTTTCTGTAATCCTGATATGATATTTTCTGACACATTAACATAATCTGTCTTTTGTGTATACCCCTAGTATATTATGCAGTATTTCATATGTTATGTTATGAGGTTTTATAGAGCGCATAGCTGCTCCAGCGAAAGAGCGTCTCAGCGCTAAGCAACAGAAAAGGAAGCTACTGACAGATTGGAAGGCCTACGAAGAAGGGAAGAGATGGGTTTTGATGGCCAGATAATTGTTGATGCTGCGCATGTGAAGAGGCAGTGAATTCCAGAGTTTAGATGCCAGAATATGGAAGGAATGCCCACCAGCCCTCACCCTCCTTACCCGGGGAACAACCACCAGATGGTGACCCATCAAGCTGAGCTGACATTTAGGAAGATAAGATGACACCAGATTGGCCAAAATACCAGGGGAAGAGAGATTCAGAATTTTAAAAGTGATGCAAAGGGCCTTGAACTCGACATGTCTAGCCACTGGCAACCAATGTGGCCGACAGATAGCATTAGTGTTAGAGCAAGTTCTAGGAAGGCCAAGAAGGGTTCTGGCCTCTGCATATATGAATAGATTATAATGTTGTTTGTGTATAATGTTGGTAAAACAAATATTTAGCCATGTGCCTTTGACAGTATTGAATTACAAATAGTATTATGAACTACGTCCTCACAAGGATGGTAGCACATGTTCAAGTCCCCACAAGGACCCGTTCTGCGCACGCGATTAAACAACAATATATTTGCAGATTTGAATTAGGATCCGGTATCATGATTTTTCTTTAAAGTTTTCTGTCAGTATATTTTAAAAACATTCGGGAAGGTTAGTCCCCACAAGGCAGGTATCCACATATAGTCCCCACAAGGATGGTAACACATGTATGTGTATGTGTGTGTGTGTGTGTGCATGTGCATGTGTGTGTTTGCGTTTTATGTAATTGTGCCATAAAGAGACAGAAAGGAGTCTTGAAAAAACATGAAATCTCATGGAGTGCTTAAGCAAAAAGAAACAAGCATTGGTAAAGCCAATAGATCTCGCCTATGGGCAAGCTATTGATTATGCAAATCGGTGGTGATTGACAACTGGAGGGCAGGTGGACAGAAATATGCTGTGAAGCGGCCAGCGCTAGCCATGCTATAGCACTTTTTATTTTCCTTATGACGGTTGCGGGGGAGGAAAATAAGCAACCGGGACAAGTGGAATGTCAGGGTAATAAGCAGTGGAAGGGCAAGAAGCCAAACGTACGGGGTGGGAGAAGAAGCAGCAACATGGACGGATGAAGTGGAAGGGGAATAAGCAACACAGAAAGGGGTGGGAGAGAAATAAGCAACACAGATAAGAGAGGTAGGAGGGGGAAGAAGCAACATGAACGGGAAGGAAGGGTAAGAATAAAGAAAATGAAAAAAATAGTATCTCAATCACAACGCCATCAGTCGAAAGACCCTAATCAGTAATTTGTCAATCCTTGAGCCGAAAGAAGAGGAAGTGTAGCCAGCTTGCACTGCTTAATTATAAGGCAGCTAATTAGAATGACAATAAGGCTCATAAAATGGTAAGCAATGTGCATGTTCCAAGCCCCTTCTAGAACACAATATGTTTTGCAAGTGAGAGCGCATGCGCTAGGGTATTTTCTGAACATAGTTCCATAAAAGTTAGCAGTGTAATTAAAGAGGCTATGCTCTGGGGAGGGTCAAACACAAGATCAATCAATCAATCAAAGCATTCTTGGGGTACCACTGAAGCTCTTTGTCGTGGACAAAGAAAGTGATCGTATATGAGTCAAGCAAATGAGAATGACAATAAAGCCAAGCTGTGGTGAGCAATGGGTAGGCTTTAAGCTTATGGTACATTTTTGGTGAACTGACAGTATGTTTTTTGTAACCAGACACCATGCACAGTCTGGTGGGCTCTGCCTAATGAGGTTTTTAAGTTCTTTCCATGTGGTCACTAATCTGGTCCCTTCCAAATGTATATGCATGACAGTACAATTGTAGACAAGCACAAGTTACATTTTGTATTTCTTTTAATTTAAAAATATTTTTGTTTGCATTTTATCAAAACTCAACAGTACAGTCGTAACATCAGCAGTATACATTACTGTACTCCCACACCCACCCACATCAGAGCCCCCATTTTCTGTCACAGTATATAACATCTCAGTTCAAAGTCCATGGATATACGGTACACTGTTCCCATCACATCCCTCCCTGAGCTCTCTTATCGGCGCTCTTGCATCCAGATAATCAGATTGTCAATTTCCCACCCTTCACAACCCCCCATCCAACCCGTGATAATGTCGCCATTTGGACCAGACCCTTCGAAATTTATTCGGGCACCCCCTCGCTTTATATGTCACTCTCTCGGCCGCCATGTAAAGGTCTAATCCTCTTCTCCATTCTTCTAATCCTGGCGGTTCCGGGGACCCCTAGTACTTCGCAATATCCCTTTTCGCTACCACAAGTGCAAGAACCAACATTTTGTATTTCTAAACAATTATCAGTATGTGGTTGGTTTTCACACTACATATTGACCCTTTTTCCTGTACCTATGCAAGCCTAAAAAGGTTGAGTACGGCTTTCACTTTTGTGCTATACCCCTACTGTTTTGCTAAAAGATTACATGTGCCAATAGAAATTCATCCATTTGCTACCAAGCTTTAGGGGTTTGTACACATGCACAGGGGTCTGTTTTGTTGTCTCCCGAATTCAAAATGCCTGTAAAACCAGTAATAAAGAGTGTGGGATTACAGAAAACGTTGGATTTACCAGTGAGATAAACATCAGAAGATGCTCTGGTGCCCTTGGTGCATACCACTGCACAGCCGTCATGCAGTAAAGGGGAGGTTCATTGTATTTCTACAAAGTTTTTTATTCACAAAGCCGTCATAACGAAAAATAAGCATTTGCAATGCAATCGGTCTCGCCTTTGGGACCTTATATGTATTAAGCTAATCAGCGCATCGTCCTGGGTGCTGAATCATCTACTGTTTTTGACATGGAGGGAAAGTAAGCACCAAACTGCGTGACACACCAGGTATGGGAACACATGGGAAGAAATATTGCCTTTCAGCTGGAAATGGTATAGTCCAAACCTCTGTTTTTAATATAAAAGCGGGGCCTTCGGTGGTCATATCACTTAAAATACAAGATTTGGAAAAAAAAAATTCTACGGTGCTCTTCGAAGACAATTTCTTTGGACTGGAATCTAGAGAATGCTAAAGTGATTCTGGTGTTTTACTGACCTCTGCTGGTCGTTTTCTATTAAGAAAATTAAATAAAGTCATTTGCCCCCCAAAATTTTTCTTTTTAAATTTAAAAAGTTAAAAAAAAATTAAAAATGGGAAGGAATAAATCCAGACTTATTCAGTGTAGCAACACTCAAAAGGCACTGTTTGATTATCTTGATCTTGTTTCCGTGTCCACATTGTAATATGAAGGGTTTAGATTAATGGAGACATTAACAGTCCAGCTTCGAGCCACACCTGAGAGGCCCTGAAGTTGTTAATAAGACTAACATGTTTATTTTCGCTTTCATGAACCCAAACGCACCTCTAACCGCAGGCACAGCTAAAGACATTCAGAAACGGGGGTGCCTCCGAATCTGAACTGGAGGCATGGCTCTTTGAGCACAACTCTTGTCTAACAAATGGGATGGTTAAATATGTACATTTCGTAATAGTCACGAGAGGATGTAGTTATAAGATAGTTTAAATTAATGCTTATTGTACGTAGATCATATATGTACTCATTATTTATATGTATTCTTTCATTTAATATGTTTAAAACGAATGCCTGTCTAATAATGCTTTCTTTTTTTGTGTTGACATTTTTTATTGAATTATGCAATAAATGACATAGTAAGTATCAATTTCATAAAACTGCAGAGCAGTAAAAATAGAAAACAATAATAGTATGAGAAATAAAATATATAGGTAACTTGATTAAGATAAAGAAGAAAACGCTATTTGCAAAATATTAAAAAGGATTAATGAACTAATAGATTATGATAGAGGGAAAGGAAAAATTAACAGTACATGCTCTATAACCTGTTATGAAATAACAATACGAAAGGTATGAACATATCTTATATTGAAGTAACAGAATAGTTAAATAAATATAATCAAAATGTAAAGGAAAAAGAGAAAAAATAAGAGTAACAGGAGGGGGGCTATACATGCTTTATTCATGAATGTTTTATATCATTTATTGCTTCCTTTACCCTATGGATTTTTATTCTTTTAGTTACGTTGGAATGGGTCTGGCCATCTCATGTAGCACCGAGAAGAAATCAGGGCTAGTGGAGACGCTAGTATTAATAATAGGAGTAATAATGTTTGCATTTGAATGCTATGTATTTCAGATGATGATTGTTTATATTTAGTATACTGTGAGTCTCCTACAAATATTGATTGTCAGGGTCTACAAGAGTTCAGGCTGAGGTACCCTGCGAAGCCAGGAGTCCCATGCCCTGTTATTCCACAACATCGCTATATCTTACTTCCTTTATACAAAGGTGATATGGAAAGGCTTAAGCCGGACAGAGAAGGTTTGTATCAAAAACACTGAACATCTTAGCACTTATCCACTATTTTCAAAATGTAATGCATTGCGCTTAAATTCTGCCCTCATTACGTCCAAGTGAACAAAGGTCCGAGGCAGTAATTTCATTCTTTCTGTAATGTTATAAGGTGTGAAATGCATTTTAATTCCCAGTTATACAATGAGAAAACCCACATAACTAATGCAGGTACACATATACATTTGACAAGTTCTCACCTCTGTTACTCTGTAGGTGCAGCAGGCTGAGATTGAGTCAAGATCGGTTCCCCCCTCAATCACTGATCCTTACATCTATGCCAGGCATAGTCTATATTCAACATGACAAAGGGCCGAGTGTTGGAAGGTGTTTTTTAGGTCTCAGCCTGATCCAGCGCATGCGCTGATCTGGCCGAGACATTTAGTAGCTGCTTTTAAAAGTGCTACTTTCCCGGCGACCAGCTTGCTAGAATGCGCCAGCGCATGCGCGTAATACAAGCTGGTGGCTGGCAAGGTAGCACTTGCGGTGACTGTTTTAAAAAAAATTGCGCGCGAGCACACACACAACTCCCGGCCGGGTCGCGTAGCCAATGCTTGTTGTGTTTTGCCCCGCACCCAGTAGTAACTTTAAGAACATTCGTAGAGACTAAAATAAACATAACAAGAATGCTCCATTCATAGTTAACAAGTGCAGGTTGCATCTAGACAAAAATTAAATAGTGAGTTCGCCTCCTTCCGCCCGACTGGTAACCTTTCCCTGTCTGAGCTTAACAGCGATGAATGTTCCCCCCCCCGCGCTCCCCAATAATTGGCATGCCTGACTCCACACGGCTCAATCCGCTGCTGACGATTTCATACCTCAGTCAGCTTAGAGGTGACCAAACTTGACCCTCATTATCATATGCTCCAGGTGCAGGCAAGCCCAGGTTTGCGTCCTCATAGTTTACTATCTTCCAAATGATTGTCAGCACTTCTACAAATCCTTGTCTCACTCTGTGTATGGACAGTTTAAATATGGAGGGAACGGGCGTGAACCACTGTGGAGGAGACGCCCGCCAGGTCTATCCCTGACATGGCCTTAAATTATCAATTTCCAGGCCCCCTGTAGTTGTACTGACGTAATCCGCAGCCCAGTCCTTCCTCTGCCACTATTTCAAGCTCGCAAAGGGTATTCAATGGAGCTGAAACTAATAACTCTGCAAAAGGTATCCGAGTATGAGCCGCGATCTGTTCACTCGGTCTTGCGTGCATTACCTGTGTCCCTATGTAAACTAACTGGCGTACTTACGCGTGTTCACCCGCTTGGCCCAACAGCTGCATGGTGGTATTAAGTGCACGTAGCTTAGACATCAGGCCTTAGAATACTTCGCATCTGAAAGTGCCCCCACAACCAACCCATTTTACTGGTGAGAGTCTTACTATTCACACCTGTACCCAGGGCTTTAAGTGGGATGAAATAGCTGGGGGGGGATCTCTCAAAGGGGCGTGGCTAATGTAATTGGGGGAGTGGCTTACACACTTAAGCTAAATATCTGTGCTTAGCATAGTGTGCCGCCCGACTTGTATTTTGCTGTTTCGGTCACTGCATCCAGATATATGATACAATAAGTAACATCATACCTACAACAAGTCAGGACCATTGGCTTTGTCAATGGCTGTTAGTTACATGAGGTAAATAAGCAGCAACTATGGCTCGTATATAATATTGAACAAGCATTGGCATAGCCAATAGGTCTCGCCTTTGGGACCTTATAAGTGTTTAGCCATGCAACACTTAATGTTGTTGCACCAAGGATATTGTGCTGGATAACTAAACACTTATAAGGAACCAAAGACGAGACCTATTGGCTATGCCAATGCTTGTTGGAGAATAGCTACAACTATTTATTACTTTTTAAATAATGTTCAACAAGATAAATTGTCACAGAAAGCTCCTTGCTATTGGTAATGACAGCAGTGTTTATAAGAACCTTGTTCATACACTCCGTTGCTTCTTGTAGGACCTAAGAGATCGCCTGTGGGACATTTGTGATAACCGGAGGGAGGAAGCCGAGCAGGAGCGCAATCATATCCTCAATAGCGGCTGGCTGCAGGATCATATTGGCATTCTCATCAATCACTTCTTCTCTCTGATGCAGGTACTAGTATCAAGGTTTGCTCGGCATGATATACAGATGCTTTAAGAAAGCACTTATCGGCGTCCACACTTTCGTATAAAAATCACGATCAGTTCTAGAAAACATGAATCTTGCAAATATAGTTTTGTTTGTGATTTAATATTATAAGAAACCACAATATAATCTTTCCAAGTTGACATGTGTTTTACTTTCTAGCCTGTACCATCTGTTTAAAAATAACAAGTAAAGGCAAAATATAGGTTAAGCTCTGTATCAGTAGATAAAAACATGCCCTTTTTTAACCTCAAAATGTGCATGTTTCTCTATATTCTCCCATAAGTTATGCCCAGTGTCCGTACAATTTCTAACAACCAGTTTCCTTTTGCAAAGTAACAAGTATGGCCTTTCTCAAGGTTGCTCGGTAAGAGGCATGGTCAGTTAGCCACATGCCCCACAAAAGGTGGGGCAGCTTTTAAATGTCTGGTAATTGGTACAACTGCTTTCCAAACTCCCAGTAACTAGTTTGGTAGTGTCTGTATTCCCACTAACCAATAGATCCTGTCTCTATATTTCCCACTAGCATTCATGGCCATTATGGCCAGGTGTGACCTCCAACGTTTTAAGTGAAATGAGGCTTATACTTTAAATCTTTGAGAAGAAAGCCATCCAAGTGGCATGGGTAATCCAGAAATGATGGTGCTTTATCTGAGGAACGAATGTCACATTAAGAGAAGATTACGGGACCCTGAGTGTCATTTTCTGTGACACATGATAGACAGGATCTTGAATGGTAGATGTTGGTGCCAAGCTTAATTAGACATGACTGTTTTTTTACAGCTTTACTTTCGACCGAACATGATAGTTAGGTAAGTGAGACTAGTGCGCAGAGCAGGGGTTAACCTTCATGTCCTAGGTGAACAAGGTGCATGCTGGACAACAAGAATTAACCTTTGCTTAGCATGACAATATTGCTATCAAATGTGAGCTTTTATTTTCAAGGGCATTAAAAATGGCATCTGTTGTTAACGTAGAAAATCTGACCTGTTTTAATCTAATATTCTATTGTGATAGCACGGTCTGTATAATAATATAGCTTACATCTTTGTCACAATTATACTGCTTAGGAGCTAGTTTTGATGACACAATATTACTAGTCACACAGTCATATTACATATGCCTACATGGTCAAAGTAAGGTGGTATGTGTCAAGAAAAAACAGGGCAGGAAATTAGGCTGATTGAGTGATAGGACAAAAGGAAACAAGCATTGGCATAGCCAATAGGTCTCGCTTTTGGGACCTTAGAAGTATTTAGTTATACTGCACAATATCCTTGGTGCAACAATATCAACCGTTGCATGGCTAAACACTTATAAGGTCCCAAAGGCGAGACCTATTGGCTATGCCAATGCTTGTTTCTTTTGCAGGCATCTATTCCCTGTTTATATGCTGGTAGTTATCGTTTTACACTCTAATCTCTGTTGCAAGCTAAACATATCACTGGATTTCAGCTAAAGCTGCTGGTCCAAACTCTCACTGTACAATATAACTGACACAACTTATGTTATTGGCGAAATTAATGTTCCGGTGGATCCAGAAAAAAATCAGGAAGTATACGTGGTGGGGCTTCTTTTTATGGGTCTCACAATAGGACATTCTGTGTCTGCCATGTTGGGAGGTGCATTAGTTACATGCTGTATTTATATAGGGGAAATCTGTACCAGGGAAGACTGAAGTCTCGTGAGAATGGGACGAGGAAGACTTGCTAGGAAGGTACTTAGTATTATCATGCACTGCTTTTTTTTTTTTAAACACCTTTATTGGTACATTCAGGTACATACACGGCTTGCTGCCTACAACCCCCCCGGGCCAGCAAAGCAACGGTTCATACAGTTCCAGCAATTATTCACATATTGATACACAGCCAGTTGCTGTTAACCCTGGGGTACGGCGGCGCACGGGTTCCTAAAAGAAGATATTATTACCGCAGTGAACAGTTGGAACCATGTCAGAGCATTATGCAGAAGTTCACATCAATGATACAGTAGTTCTGTGTGAGCCTTATTCTCAGAAACAAGCAGTGAAGGTGCATTTTTACTTAAAGTCGTTGCAAACTAATAAATAGGAAAAAAATATAAAAAGAACGAAAATGGAAAAAGACCTCCCTAAGGTAAACTCCCCCTCTCCCTCTATATACTGAAACTACTGAAGCCCCCCCCCCCCCCAACGAGGCAACCAGTTTGCTGGCCTACATGCTAGAAATTGCCTCGCTACATAACACTCCTGTTCTCGTGTCCCCCCGTCCCGTGTGTGATCGCTCCGGAATGTCCTGAGTGCCCTCATACCTCCCCAATTAGGTGACCTAGGAATGCCACAGCTGTCATCATACGGCGGTGTGTCCAAGTATCAGTACTTCACCCGACCACAGCTAGTCCCCACAGGTTGCCATCTAATGCCTCTCACTATGCATGCTGAGAAGATCCTTAACCAATGTGTAAGTTACTGTGCTTCCTCCACCTCTTCCTGCTGTGTATCCGCAGTGTCTTCTCTAGTGTTCCTAAAGGTGTTGGCCCACCTTTTCTTGGTTGGTGTCGGACCCCTCATCCAGCACTGTGCTACTGTACGTCTTGCCAATAACAGGCCCATGTCTGTCAATCGTCTGAATGCCACTGGTAATGTTTTTGAATATCCCAGCAGCGCTAAGGCCGGGTCGACGGGAAGTTCGTAGTTTAGTATCTCACCCAGCTCCGCTATTACGCCACCCAGAACTCATATATCCTGTGGCATCCCCACGCCAAGTGGAGGAAATCGGCAACAGGTGCATGGCATCGATCACACTCGGGGGATTGCTGAAGGCCATATCGGTGTAGCCGCTCTGGGGTGTACTACACCCTCTGCAAGAATTTAAAATGGATTAACCGGTGACGTCCGTTCAAGGACAGCTTTCTTGTGTTAACACAGCAATATTTCCACATGGAGTCATCTATCGTGATCTGTAGATCGCTCTGCCAGGCAAGTCGGGCCTTAGAGGGTTCCTGCGCTCTATGTGGAGTAATGGCCTTGTATAGATGCGCTGTCATATTACGTGAAGGTTTCGTGTCTATAACATGGGAGAGTTCCGGGAGCTCTGGCGGCTCCTCTAAGTCAGGGTCCAATACTTCCTTTAAGGCACTTCGGACTCTGTGAAATTGAAACCGCTGTAACAGCGTTGGACCATCTGCTCCCTGGGCTATCTGGTCCCAAGTTTTAACTTTCCCTTCAGCGAACAGCGCACCCACAGTCCCAATTCCCAGCTCATGCAAGGCACGGATAACACCCCTCTCCTCGATAGGCGGTAGCCACTGCATCCATTCTACTGCCATTAAGGGGGAGTAGATCAACTCACCTCCCCTGGCCCTCAGCAACGAGTTCCAGGCATGCTTCGTAGCAGTAATTGAGTCCAGCACTCCAATTCTACGATCCACAGGAGTGCAGACCATGGCGGGAAGCGGAAGAGGGTCTGCAAAGAGTTGTTCCATCCTCACATGCGGAATGTTCCTCTCACCGTGAATCCACGTGTGCAAGTGGGCAGCCTGAGCCACCCTATAGTATCGCTCAAGGTCCGGAGCGCCAAGGCCACCTAGCTCATACGGTAGCGTGAGCGTGCTCCATTTCACCCTTGGCTGCTTGCCACCCCAGGCCAAGCGGACCATAAGTTTCGTCAAGTTCCCGAAGAAGGCCTTCGAGAGTATGATGGGCAAAGTATTGAACAGGAAGAGAAACCGCGGTAAAATCACCATCTTCATGATGGCTATTCGGCCCATCAGCGACAGTGGGAGTCTGCACCACTTTTCCACATCGTCTTCGCATTTACTGAATGCCACGCCATAGTTCTCGCTGAAGAATACCTCTGCGTCCGTGTGAATCATTATACCTAGGTATCGCACCGGGTCCGTCGACCAATGCAGAGGATATTCCATGTCGAAGTGGTTGGTCACCGGAGTCAGCGGGAACACTACTGATTTCTCCCAATTGATCTTAAGTCCGGAGAGAGCCCCAAATCGCACCACTTCCCGTAATACTGGGGTCAGGTTCGTCTCCGGATTAGGCACATAGAGTAGCGTGTCATCAGTGTATGTCGAGATGACTATCTTGTATGTCGGGAAGCTGACTCCCCGGTGCCAGTGGTACTCCCGTAACGCGCATGCCAGTGGCTCAGCGACAAGCGCGTACAATGGATCTGAAACACGGTCCCCAAGGCGCACCCTGGCCGATGGTCTCCAGTACAGAGCCCCAATCATTTGCAGGAATGGCTCCCCCAATCCCAGCCTGCGCAGGACCCTCAGCATGAACGGCCATTCTACGGAGTCGAAGGCCTTCTCCATATCTAAAAAGATGGCGACAGCCTTCGCGTCCTGCCTCACGTGTTGCAAGGTGCCCAACACTGTGCGTATGTTGTAGGTCAAGTTCCTTACAGGCACAAAGCCAGACTGTTCTGGGGCCACCACTTCAGGTGCGATAAGAGATAGTCGAGTGGCTAAAACGTTTGCGTAGAGTTTGGCATCCACATTCAGCAGGGACAATGGTCTATACGAGCTGCAGACATTAGGAGGTCTACCAGGTTTCAAGATGGTAACTAATAAGTCCTCTCTCATAGTCTGTGGCATGCTTCCCTCCTCGCATATCTCATCAAATAATGAGGACAAGTGGGGAATAAGTTTGTCCTTGAATGCCTTATAGAACCCCACCGTCAATCCATCTATCCCAGGGGCTCTATGTACACGCATGCTAGTTAATGCGTCAGATATCTCGTCTGCCTGTATAGGAGACATTAGAAACTCCCTGTCCGACTGTGCTAGGAACAGCAATTGTATGTGCTCCAGGTAGTCATCCATGTCCGACTCTAGGTTTTCGGTTTTTGTAGTGTATATGTTGGAGTAGTAGTCTTGGAATTCCGTCATGATCTCCTCATCTGTCGTGACAGTGTCCCCTCCCGCCGTGGCAAGTTCAGTCAGTTTTGGGGCCCTCCTGTTGTTGCGCAATATTCTGGCTAATAGTGAGCTAGGACGCTCGCTCTCACCATAGGTTCTTGCCGTTGCATACTTCCCCATATAGCATACTTCCCTATCCACCTCCTCGTTAAAGTCTGAAATAAGGGATCGAATTCTGTCTGCTATAGAGGGGTATGGGTTAGTCAGTTGTTGTTTCTCCAAATTGGCCCGTTGAGACTCCAGGTAGTGCAGTCGCTGTCGGTTGGCCTTCAAGACACTAGAATGTTTGGTCATAGCTATCCCTCGGATGAAGACCTTAAACGCCTCCCAAACCGTATGGAAGGAATCGACAGAGCCTATGTTCTTTTCAAAAAAGAGATCTATTTCTTCTGCTAGTTCCCCTCTGAAGGCGTCATCCAGCAACGAGTACGGGGGAAAGCGGCATGTAAACAGAGGGATCCTACGTGTCGGCGTCTCCATAACCAGCAATATTGGCGCATGATCAGATAAGGTGCGTGCGAGTACAGTGCATGACAATATTTGGATAGTGATGGAATAGGAGGCCAACCAGTAGTCAATCCTGGTGTGAATGTTGTGGTATGATGAGTAGTGAGTGTACCCCCCCTGTTGGCGTTCCTACTCCTCCATACATCGACCAGGTCTAATGTCAGCAGCTCAGCCTGGAGCGCCATAGCAGCCGCAGAGGGCCTACGTTGAGGCCCAGAGGACCTATCTAACTCCGGGTCCAGTACCAAGTTGAAGTCCGCTCCCCCAGAGCATGTGCGCGGTAGAATAGTCCCTACAGCAGCAAGCTAGCTGTTCATAGAACTCAGGAGAGTCGTAATTCGGTTAACTACAATCAAGTCATGACCCTTCCCTGTGCATCTAGATATTAAAAATCGCCCCTCTGCATCAGCCTGAACTATTCGTAAATCTAGGTTAGATCGTGGATTAACCCACGTCAGGACTCCCCTGGAGCGTGTGGTGAACCCTGCTATTGTGGTGTTTCCCGCTGGACCCCTGTGTTGCAGCATTGTGCTCGCTAGTGGTAGATGGGTTTCTTGTATAAGAGCTAGGTCGATGTGGTGTCTCTGCAAGTAATGTAGCACTTTCCTCAACTTCCTGTGATCATTCAAGCCTCTGACATTCCAGGTCAAAGCCCTAAGGGTGCTTACAGGATTTTCTGAATTCGTTACCGGAACACTAGACATCTGAGACAATGGGAATCAATACGGTAGCAGGTAACTGCAGTAGAACAAGTATTCATTTGGTTATCTTGATGAGCCAGCGAACATTCTGCGAACTTTGCCCTTCCCCCTCTAACCCCCTCCCTGCCCACCCACAGCAGACCCTCCCCATCCTGGTCCGACAGTTTCCCACTACCCACCCACCCCCCAGGCCCAACACCCCAACAGAACATACCAACATCACAATGGTGCTTAGTGCGTGGGGGCAGAGGCAGCCTAGGGACATAAGCTCTGCCAAAACTCTCAGAACACTCGTGTAGCCTTCCACCCGCCTCCGCCGTACACAAAGTGTTAGATTAGAGCAACCTTTCCATGAGCTAAATCCTGTCATATGTAGTCCCCAGTACTCCACCCTGCGTATAGACTTAAGCTCCTTCCATGTCACCAGTTCAGGATAGAGCAAAAGGAGTAACCAGAGAGATAAGGACATGCATTGTTCGAAGTACGCCTCCCTCTTCCCGCTCCCCAAATCACTTATCTTTATAGTCCGCCTGCATCTCAGTCCGAGTCATCCTCACTCATTTCTCCTTCGAAGGGGGGGCTCTCAAAGGCCTCAACTTCCAGGTGCTGCACCAGAATCCAACAAGTCGCCGCCCTTTGGTCAAACTCAGTCCTGGTCGTCCATACGACTGCCGCCCTCCTCCGCCTCCGGAGTCTCTTCATTGTTCGAGTCTTGTTCCCTCAACCAACGCTTCATGGCCTGTTGCAATGCCTTGGGGTCCGTGAATATGTGCAATTGTCCACGTCGATTGACTCGTAATTTTGCTGGGTATAACAGAGCATAGTCTAGCCCCATCTCACAGAGGCGTTTTTTGTGGGGGATACATTGCTTTCGCTCTTCCTGCACCTTCGCTGTGAAGTCTGGGTACAGAGATATGGCTGACCCCTCGTACTGTAGCTGTTGTTTGGCCCTAGCCAGCTTGAGCGCCACGTCTCTATCGCGGTAGTTAGGTAATTTCGCTATTATGGGGCGAGGAGGTGCCCCGGGCTTTGGGCGCGGAGCCAATGTCCTGTGTGCCCTCTCCACCGTGAACATGTTGGAAAACACTTCGTCCCCCAGTAGGGTAGTCAGTAGCTTTTCAACAAAGTGTTCCATCTGGCCTGTGTTTCGTGCTCTCCGGAAGGCCCATAATGCGTAGGTTGCATCGCCTCGAAAGTGCTTCCAAATCCTCAGTTTTATCCTGTAGGGCTTGCATCATCCTCTCCATCCTTTTATTCGCCGTGTCCAGGTCTGTTTGCGCCTCCTCCACTTCGGTCATTCGTCTTTCGGCCATGTCATGGCGCTCAGCATGCTTATCCAGCCATTCCGCCATGCGGTCCATCCTATATGACATAGCGTCCATTTTAGTGCCCTGAGCGGAGATGCTAGTTTGTAGACTTTGCTCCATGGATAGCAGCATGGTTTTAATGTCCGAGTTCGTGCCCTGAGCATCATCAGATCTTGACGCAGTCCCGTCGTCTATCTGTGGGCTCTGTTGCAGTATGCGTTTTTGTGCGAAGGGCAGCCTGCTTTGAGTCCTGTCTCCTTTGCCCATCTTGTGGCCGGAGGCCCTCACCCTTCCTGGGAGGACGAGTGGGCTGTTCGGCGTAGTAGAGGGCTCCTTGCCTCCAGGAGAGTCTCGCTGTACCCTTTGTATGATGTGAAAGCTTTGTTTAGGGCACCGTTAGTTGGCCCCTCGCTGCACCTTCACCCCGTGGAATAATTGTCGGTGCTAATGCAGTGCAAGCAAGGGCTTGCGCGCGCTCAGCTTCGCAGGGGCACCCGCTCGTGCAAGTCAGTTATTGGGGGGAACTTCCGTAGAGGAGATGCAAGGAGCTTCCGCACCCCAGGGAGTCAAAACAAAAATACAATTGGAAGGGATTCCAACAATCACGAGGCCATACTGTCCGCTGTTGAAGTTCAACAAAATGGCGTCAAGGGCGTTGGGCACACTGCTTTGGTCGCTTTAATGGCGGAGCGCCTTAAGCTCACCTTGTGCTCTCCGTAGCGTGGGAGGTCCAGCTACCGCAGCGACGAGACAGCGGTACTATGTTGATACCTGGCCGCGGGCAATCTCAATCACTCTAGTCCACCTCCGCAATGTGTCTGGCAGTCGCCGCTTCCACAGACTCCGGGTGCGGGGTTGATGTCCAATAGGTGTCTCTGGGCTCAAATCACAATTCGTCGGCACATTATCAACCCCCCGGGGGGGGGTACTGCTCCGAGTAGTGGTGCCGCACAGCGCCCCTCCAGTATGTAGCTCTCCTCTCACGCAGGGTCTGCCATGCAGCAAAGTTCCGGGCCACACCTCGTTCAGCAGCCGCACGTCGCGTTACGTCGCCCAGGCACAGAGTGCACGGGAGAGCGCAGGCTAACGGCCTACCACCTCCGGAGCTCAGTCAGGTTGTTTCGCAGTCTGCGGTGCGTAGTCTCGCCACTTCAAGGGTCACTGCTGTGCACCTTGCCTTCAGCAATCTGGGGAGGCAGAAATGAGGAGACGATCGTCGCTCTAAACGGTGTTAAATCAGGATAATTGCAATGTGCTCGGCGGAGCAACGGTTTCAGGCAGCCACTGCGCTTGCTGGCTAGCTCCGCCCCCCCATGCACTGTTTTTACCTTAATACACTTAGGTGAAAATCTGTGCTGGTGTGTTGGGTGGTGTGCTCTTTTACCGCCCTGTGATTGGCTTCCTCTTGGAGTTACTGGTCTGACCACGCCCTCTGACAGCATCTTACCTCTGGGAATGGTACTTTAAGCAGATTTTCCAAGCGCCTCTATACATATTTGCTCCTCTGTTGATGGAGAACAATAATCTAGAAACGTGTGCAGAATGCACTCTGCTAGCAGCGCCGATATTGACAAGCGTTTCCGTACTTGTGTGCCTAAACTAAAGTGTTATCACGCACTACACTTATCATACTGCATCTGGGAAAAAATGTGAGGTGCAATGACTGCCGATTGTTCTCAAAGCAAGCTGACCTTCCCACAGTGGCTTTTTTTATAAACAACAATCCTCTAGACACATCTACTCAGTGCCTCACCCATAAACAAAAATATTACGCACATGTTGTGATTTATAATAACCTTTTCACGTGAAGCATAGACTGATACTCCAAGGGGCGCAGAGGGAGAGTGGAGACGATCTATGGAACCATGATAAAAGGTTGGCTTGAGCCTCTCTGGGGGATGCAAGTGCACTGTGTCTGTTTGTCTGCGTGAGTTTCTGGGGCAGCCGTGCAGGAGGGAGGCTTTGAGCAGCGAGCGAATACAAGCTGATTTAACAGATGGATTCCAGTAATTAAATGACTTAGAAGAGAATTCCTCGTGCATCTCATTACGCATGAAGCCATGTGACCTAGTTTGCAGCGTGTCCAGTTTCGTTGACGAGCAGAGTTTGGGTTCTGCTGAACCTCTTTGTTAGCTGATTACATTCATAAAGTACATTTTACCGACTGTAGCGCAAAGACCCCGTCCGATGAAAGATGCTATATTCGTAAATTGCATCATTCATAAAGTGCTACAAAGGGCACATCCAAGCGGTTCATGTTTCCCCACACTGGAGCAGAACAAATTCAAAATACTGTCACATCGTATCTGCCTCACTAACAAATCCTATACCGCCCTCCAGTTAATGGGTGTATGAATGTACCTGTATTGCCTTTGTCACCCATGGACTTGCGAACCCCAAGTTCCCCATTTTTCTGATGTTCTCTAAAGCCTTCTCCACAGTCTGTCCGTTTGGTAATACATACACACTGGGGGAAGAGAGGCGAACGGCACAAGATAACACGGTGCGTCAACGGGGAGTGGAACGGACCGGCAGAATATTTTCAAACACCAAGTCGCTATTACTAAATGTGAAGGATGGGTGCCCACCCTCAGCTCAGCTTGAATGCTCAGCTCAGCTTGAATGCTGCACACAAAGGGTGAGGAATGGACTTTCAGAAACTGTGATTCGCTCCGGAGAAGCCTGTGGACCTGAAAATGCAGAAGGGTATTATTTGATAGAAAAGGACTGGCAGGAAAGACACTGCTCGTTCCTTATCATTTCCCAGGCAATCTGAATGTTCAGATTTTTGTTTGGAAAGAATTACATGCCCAGTACCGAGAACCGGCAAATACTCTGTATTAGCATTGGAGATAAAACAGTGGCAGTGGAATAAAAACAAAACAACAAACTCAAGGAGCAATCTACTAATTGGATGCGAGGGGCTCAAAGGGGTTTCAGGGGCGCTTTACCCTTGCGGGAGCGAGCTTTAAAGCTATCTGTTTGCAAGTTAATTGCAAACAGATGTTTTAAAAGCTTGCTCCCGCAAGGGAACCGCCAAACGTGCACTAGTTGCCATTGCAACGTGTGCACGTTTTTGGCAGCAAAACTGAATCAATAGCTAAAGGTCTTTTCCTATGCAGTGCATGCATGCTGCGTAGGCGAGACCTAAAAATGCAATGGGCATCGGACTATATACAGAGTTAGACCTAGCAAAAGGACTATCATTTGTCAGTGCAATTAATACCTGGTATAATGAATTATGCAACCAATTCTCTCTCGTGATTACCAAGTGAAGGCAAGGGCAGGAGAAAGAAGAGAAGACTTCAGAGTGAATTTGTGCTGTCACGGAGGGTGCACTGACTTTAGAATAGTGGAAAAAGAGCTTTATGGGCTTTCAAGCATTGGTAAGGGTCTGACAATGAGTGAAGGGAGTACGTAGCAAAGAAAATGCTGCTTGATGATTTGAAGCTCCCTTGGAGACTAAATGTTTTGTTGTGCTTTGAAGAAACATTGTTGGAAAGTGAGCAATGGTTCGCCTTTCTTTTGACACCAGGGGTGTAACAGATATTACAACATGACAGGTGATAACATTTACATACAACATTTTAAGGCATGAGGGACCCCAAAACTCGATGGTTACAGATTTGGGCTTGCTACACACCTTTTCAGCCACAGTTTAATATCTTATTTAAAGCATTTTAAAGCACTGGAAATCCACATTGTATTATCTGGAAACTGATGAGCATGTAGAGTACTACAACCATACGCTGAAGGAGCTCCTTTGTCAGGGGAAGTAATTGGAGCGATGTGCTGATGAACATTATACACAAGGAATGGCTTTACAGAATAACGTAGGGTAGGATCCTTTGAACATGTAAGAGGAATAAAGCAGAGCACATGATTCTGTCCAAGTTAGTTACAAAAGTACAGGAGTGTGAAATGTTGAAAAAGCGGTTTGATGAAGACTGTGAGATTGTTGTGAATATTAGTTGTTTTTTTTATAAATGTTTTTATTGTTTTGCAAGTTAAACAAATCGCATCAGAGGCAACAATACTTTTAATCCCCATTACATTCTGTCTACATCCATTTCAATAGGCTGACATAATTAACACCAATATATCACATTCAGTACTTCCTCATTACAAGAAGCAGACAGCCCCACGCAGCATTTAGTGTTATCTGTCCTTCTTTTCACGTTATGTCATGTTCTAATATCTGGCGCTGCTTAGTTTATGTTGAAGAAGACTTCCATTTATCACAGATGCCATCACTGTTCGGATTCCTGTATTGCGTCTGTGAATATTAGTTATTTGTGAAGATAAATTAATCCCTGGGGCCTAAAAAAGGTTGTCTAATAGAGACTTCTAGTCTGAGATTCCGTACCTTAGAATTATCCCCTGGCATCAGACTGGATCCGGAAATGTACTTCTCCAGTATCATCGCGAGCGTTGTGAATAAAGAATATTACTGACGACTACCCCGTGAGTGTCGTGCTTCTTTCCCGGCTGGGAGAGGGGACCTTCTGAGCGTAATATTAACACGGAGCATCACCGTGTCCTCGGCACCCACCTGGGAGTGCCCCGTTGTTCAAGGGTGCAACTGGAGCTAGTATATATATATATATATATATATATATATATATATATATATATATATACACATCTATATATATATATATATATATATATATCTACTAGCAGCCCGTCCCGACGTTGTCCAGGCATGAATTGCTGCCGGACAGTAGTATATTGTTTTGTAGGATTTCGTTTTGATAGCATTTGTTATCTGTGACTGGCCTGTGAAACGCTCTGATTCACAGTGCACTGCTGATGCACTTAAGAGTACGCGTTCAGTAGTGTGTGTTAACTACAGTTGCGCTACTTTATTTTTCCTTGCAATATTATATAGTGCGAACTCGACAACATGGCATGAACACAATTTACATTACAGAAGAACACATTAATTTGTGGTAGTCACGGGGAGACAAAGCGATTTGCCTGGAATCACAAGATGTTGAGCTGATGCCGAAATTCGAACGTAGCTCCCCAGCTCTAAAGTTCGCAATTCTAGAACTTGTGGTGGGAGGTGTGTCAAAAGTGTATGTTGATGCTGGCCATCAATGAGAGAGACCTGTGCATTTTTCAAATCGGTGGTGAAAAATTATGAGTATGTTGCTGGAGATGTGTGCCGCCGTGCCACCAATGTACTTACCAGGGGAGGGTAAACACCCATTATTCCACAACTTTCTTTCCGCATACCATCACTCCGCATACTTTCATTACGAAAGTACCATGACTCCGCAATGCCATTATAACGCATGGCATTACATTTTATATGCTTTTACCACGTTTGGATAAGGTAAGTATGGGTATAGGGGTATATGTTTTGGGGTACTGAGATATGTTTTGGGGTGTTTGGGTATTTTAAGGGTTCAGATATAGTTTTGGGTTATGGGGTACAGGGGTAGTTTTAGGGTTTAGGGATAGGTTTGGGTTTTGGGGTATAGGGGTATTTTTAGGGTTCAGGGGTAGGTTTGGGGTTTGGGGTACATGGGTATTTTAAGGGTTCAGGGCTAGGTTTGGGTTTTGGGGTACAGGGGTATTTAAGGGTTCAGGGGTAGGTTTGGGTTTTGGGGTACAGGGTTATTTTTATGGTTCAGGGCTAGGTTTGGGTTTTGGGGTACAGGGGTATTTTTAGGGTTCAGGGGTAGATTTGGGGTTTGGGATACCGGGGTATTTTAAGGGTTCAGGGCTAGGTTTGGGTTTTGGGGTACAGGGGTATTTTAGGGTTTGGGGTAGGTTTGGATTTTGGGGTACAGGGGTGTTTTTAGGGTTCAGGGCTAGGTTTGGGTTTTGGGGTACAGGGGTATTTTTAGGGTTCAGGGGTAGGTTTGGGTTTTGAGGTACAGGGGTATTTATAGGGTTCAGGGCTAGGTTTGGGTTTTGGGGTATTTTCAGGAGTAAGGGTGGGTTATGATTATGGGGTGCAGGGGTATTTAAAGGGAACAGGGTGGACACCCAGAGCTGGAATGTACAGAACATGGGAAGAAAAAACAATGAAATATTGGGCAGAACTCTTGCTTTTTTTCCCCGTAATCCTGCGCCCGCACACGCCCACGCCCCCAGCACACGCCCACAGCACACAATGTGAGACATGGCATGGAGTACAAATTTGTACATCTAGAGAATCGAATAATTTGTGGATTTACTTGCTGCAAATCTGTGAATCCAGAGACAAAAGAAGGACCCTGATTGGCCTGCCGCAACCTGAAAGGAAAGTTGCACCCACCATTTTGCTTGTCAGTCGGCCCTAGGGGGGTTTGAGGAAAAAATACAAAATATGACATAAGGGGTCAGGATTGAGGGAGTCTCTGAGGGACATCTTATGAGCAAAAACGTGCCCAACTTTTTTAAGGGGGACCACACCACAGATCCACTGATGCGCTCAGTAGTGTCCCCCACCCCAGTGTAAATCTGCGATGGAACAGTGGATCCAAAGCCCTAGGGAAAAAGATTATATCCACTGGCCATGTGCCGCGTGGGTTTGGGTGCAAGGGGGGTGGCTAACCGCAGGGCCAGCAGCCAACCCCACCCACACTCGGCCTTCGGGCTTGCACGTGGTGGTTGTATTAACGTACAGTAGTTATATATTTGTTTAAGGTAAGTTACTGAAAAAAAACAAAAGTTATAGGGAAATTATAGTTAGATTGACATTTTACCCACACAAAACCATAGTAATTCATCAGGTATAGTTATACTTATCTGAAGAAACTACAACTTGTGCGATAAGTAATTTTAGGCCATGAGTTACAGTTTCTTCACGTAAGTATAACTAGAAGTATAACTATAATTGCTGAATTTCTATGGTTTTATGTGGGTAAACCATGAACCTAACTGTAACGTCTCTGTAAACTTTGTTTCTTTCAGTGAAAATATATATCAGCCCTCTTCATCCATTGGTATTTTCAACTATCATTCACATTTTGCTTATGCACCGATTAGAATGAGGAACAATGGTTCAGGCCCATCAACAGTTGCCGGTCTTGCACTTAGTGACAGCATTTGCCTGGTCATATATCATCTGCACAGCTGCCTAAAAAGAAGAACCGGATTGCTTTTAAGAATTGTAAACTCAATATTAACCTGTAGTATTACTGTGCTCTGTCTGTGATTTTTTTGCAATAATTTCAGAATTAGCATAAAAAAGCTTTCCTTCGTTCACAAAGCTTATGTATACACTGGGACTGATTCCCAAAGGTAAACCTACTCTTTTGTGTAAGTTTACAATTTCTTTGCTATTCACAAACTATGAGTTAAAAGTAAGTTTACGACCATGGAGACTCCGGAGTCGGGGAGAAAAAGATAGACCTGCCCACCTTTTTATGTGCATAGTTCTCATGACTGCTGAGTCTCTGCAGCCGTAAACGTAGTATTAACTTGTAGTTTGTGAATAACAAAAAAATTGTATACGTACACAAAAGTGTATGTTTAATTTTGTCAATCAGTCCCTGAATATTTCAAGTGCGCCAGTTATCTTCCTAACAAGATGTGTATGTTGGCGGTACTTTTTAATTTCAAATTTGTTTTATTGAGTTTAAGAGCAAGAAAAACAGGCATAGTAAGGCGAATAGCATGCAGTAGGTTTATGTAGCGAGCGAGACAGACAGGCTCGTCTTCTTTTTAAGTGCAGAGTTGATTCTTACCTTCTGCTTGTCTATCCAGATTGTGTTTTGGGTTAATACCTAATTATGTAATCTGTGCCCAGCTAGTAATATTCTTTTTTTACCTCACTACTAGAACGTGTTCGTTTATGAGAGTTGTGGTCACTTATTGTGAATGTGGTTTTGCTCACATTCCCAGGGACAGTCACCACTGTTTTGTCAGTTAGAGGTATGACAACGACTTTGGTATTTCAGTTTGGCAGGTGCCATGTTGATGCTTGCTGCTGAATGGACGCACCTTTGACTTATTCGAAAACGTAAATGTGGTTTTCCTTTCTCAAAGATTACTTTTACCAGCAATTGCTCATTCAGTGTAAAACAACAAATAGACCTGAGACCTATATATCTTGTTTTAAATAACTGTAAACTGTATTTTTCCAGTTACTATATATAACCTTTTTTCTTTTTCAAGATTTATTACCTGAAGTCATACGTTAAAGTCCAATATTTTGAAAAACAATCAGTGATCTGCCAATTTGGCTACTCTTTCCTATTTTCAGAACTTCATGTCATGATCACCAATGCATGGAGAGGAGATACCAGGGCCTTCCTCGGTCGAATAGATTTAAACTATCCCTTCATATATACCTTACAGATACAAAGGTTTATGACAAAAACACCATGGAACAGTTTGGAAGTAGTGGTGGGGTGGGACTTTATTTGACCTCTGCTCTGGTCTGCATATTTCTCCATCCAGTGCCTCTATATAAATATCTGCATCAGCGTGTCTTGCTGGGCTGGAGTTTCCATTATGGTCTTTTTCATCTGAATAGCTTTATCTTGAAGACGTTAGGCAGTAGTGGTCTGTCTTTCATAATATAAATGTTCATTCTTGTTATGCAGCTTGTGGCGGAGAGGCAGGACAGTTCCTGGAAGCATGGCATTTGTTTTCCTTTAGACAGTGGGCTCTCACTATATCACTCTTCGGTCTTTACATTTTCTGAATGGATGGACAGATATATCCTGTTCAATAGATAATGACTGGAATAAAGAATTATGCTGTTCTACTATCTTCATAAATGGCTTCTAGCATGTGTGAAGATTGAGAGATATTAAAAGATTAACTACTTCATTTCAGCACCCTTTAAAACAAGGTGTCTGTTGTCAATAAATGTTTTTTGCATGTTATTCATTTTATTGACTTCTTTAATTTATTGCTTGTATCTTGCATCAAACTAGAAATTGCTATGAGATACATAAAAATACAAAAGACTAATTAGAAGGTGAATCCCACTTTTCTCTACATAACATCATGCTAGTAGACCTAGAGATGTGGTAGGAGAAGGGCGTTAATGGCTTAATGTTGTAGGCCTTAGGACTCTTTGCTCTTTACCACTGCTAACCAGTGCTAAACTGCTTGTGCTTACTCCCTAAAACATAGAAAATGTGGCTTTTACCTGATAGGTATATTAAATGTACGTATAAGTTCCTAGTAAAGTAGCATACTGTTAGAAATGGAATTTCTGGTTGGCTAAGGCTTGCGCCAAAGCCAGGCAGAAACCACCACTCTAGTCAGGGCAAGGAAGTTACAAGTCAAAGATAACCCCTGCTCACCCCCTTGGTAGCTTGGCACGAGCAGTCAGGCTTATCCCGGAGGCAATGTGTAAAGCATTTGCGCAAGACCCATACACAGCGGCGACACGCTAGGCACACTACAAAAGAGAATCCACACAAGGTTATATAAAAATAGCCTTTGCATTATAAAAACACATTAGAATATAATCACAGATATACACACACTGTGTCAAGTGGCACCAGGTCACAATTTACAGGGGACTATATACACGGCAGCGCCAATCGGGTCGCTCCCAGAACCGTCACAAACAGAACCAGTAAATGCAAATATAAAACACAACCAGTAACTACTGGTACAATAATGACCTCAGCATTATCACACTAGGCATGAAAGGCATTAGGCCCCAAACCACATTAGCATAAAAACATTATGCACTAGGCCTCACAAGCATAAACACAGAATTCACTAACCTCCTAAGCATAAACCACAGTAGGCATCACATTAGGGCCTTGCGCCCTACCAATGCTCAATTGACCCCCTCGCCAACTTGCCTTCCAATGGGGCTCAAATGCCCTATGTGCTGAAATGTCAGGGCCTAGCTGCCAACGCAGCCACCTTCGAGAAGTGCGCAATGCACTGGCCTAAACGTAGCAGCTGGCCACTACTTGCTGGGCAGCTGTACAGGCAAAAATGTGGGCACTGGCACTCTTGCGCACTTAGTCCCCACTGGGATGTGGAAAAACAATTGTGCCCCCAAGTTGTAGCTGCCACTAACTGGCGGAGCAGCTGATGTAGAAATGGGCAATGGCACCACTAGTGCCTCGTGAGCCCCACCTTGGGACTCTGCAACACAACTTGCCTCCATGGTGCAGTTGCCCTCTGTCCGGCGGGGCAGCTGTAGGAGCAGAACACAGAGGGGGCGAACCAACATTGCCACCAACCATGCGCCCGACCGGCCCCCACTCACCAGGGCCTCTGTAGACTCCTCTGATTATTCATGGGCTGGGGATACAAGGCAATGTCTTCATCTGGACGACCTGCGGGGCTCCCACTAGCACACAGGGCCCTTCTCTCCTGCAGGCACTGTCGGCTGAGTTGCTGCGCCACTCGTCTTCTATTTCTGGCACCACGTGGACTGCTTTCCTCCAGGCCACAGGCATTACGCCTCCCGGGCTTCCTGCCGGTGCGCCGCTTCTTCCTGCTTCCGGGGCCACTCCCACCCACAATCAGGCAGGGGTGCCTGGCTTCCGGTTTTGCGCAACTGTAGCGCTCCGTCTCCCCGGGCTGCGGCTGTGATTCCTTTTTGTTTAAAAGTGCAACTACGAGGGTGGGCATCCGCGAAGGATGGCAACACTGGGTAGGTTCTTGTTGTCCAAATTAAAGATAATAGTGGGGTGGGCACCCGCCACAACACGCGGCCTTGCGGGGTGGGCACCCACTTTATCTATGAGCACCACTGCAACTGCAATCGTGGGGTGGGCTCCTGCTATTTACCGCAGCCTAAACATTCAAAAGCACACCGCAATGCAGGTTAGGCTCCTGCTATCTTTTGGAAAAACGTGGGGTGGGCTCCCACTCGGTCTCCCAGCTAGGTGGGGGAATCCCCACACCAGGATTCCCTTGAGTTGATGAGCAGCTCAGTGCTGCAGGGCCCACACGCTTCTTCTCAGCTGCAATTGTATATAGCGCTCAAGAGCCGCTAGAAAGTTCTTTGAAGTCCCAGGGGCAAAGCTGGGCCAGGAACAAAAAGTCCTTGGGGCTGGGGACACCCCAGCAGGGCGCAGCCCGGCAGGCCAGCACGCAGGGACCCCCAAGAAGCTGCAGCTGAGTCCGACGGTGCTTCCTCCGGGCAGAGTGGGTAAGCACAAGAACACTTTCATGGGGTCACAGCCCCTTCATTTATAGGACATTGTCCTTTGTCTGAGAGCACAGGGATTTGGGGAACCCGTTCCAACTGGTTCTGGAGCACTATGTTTACCAGGCTCCTCTTTCCTATTGTTAGGTGCGGGCTTGTCCTTAGATACACCACAGGGCAGTGGAGCCAGCATTCACTAGGGCAGGCACACTCCTATTCAGTGACCAGGTACTTCTCCCCCCACTTCTCAAAATGTAGATGTCCCTATTCAGCCTAGCCCTGGCTCACCCTGCCCCTCCTGGAGCCACCCACACCTCACCAGCCCCTGTCACTCACAAGCCAGACATGCAATTCACATCAGGCTGGCGGACACATAGCACACAGAAATGCCAATTTCTAAAAGTGGCATTTCTAAAATAACCACAATAAATCTGTGCACACCATTGCACAGAATTTATTAATACCAATTCACACATACCAGACTTGACCACACTACTCCTCTCATCTCAGGATTTACCACGGATCCACATTCATCAGGGAATCCCTTATGCATTCCTTTGAGAAGGTAGGCCAATCTCACTAAATGGAACCCAGAGCGCATGCACTTTATACTGGACAGCAGTGATAAAGGGCCTAGAGGCCTACAACCACCAACACTACAGAGGAAAAGGCTAGGAGACAGGCAAAAAGTTTAGGGGTTAACCTGCCAAAAGGGCCAAGTC
Organism: Lissotriton vulgaris; assembly: GCF_964263255.1. Taxonomy (NCBI): domain Eukaryota; kingdom Metazoa; phylum Chordata; class Amphibia; order Caudata; family Salamandridae; genus Lissotriton; species Lissotriton vulgaris. Next base: position 326,882,835 of record NC_141689.1, read on the forward strand.
CAACACAACCCCCTTCCAGCCAAAACGCAGGGTAGACCAATCACCACCTTGATGGGCTTCTGTGCTTTGGGCGATAGAACACGGACGGGGGCCCGCAACTGCAGGGACACCCTCCGGTTCTATGCCCCTCTGAACCTGTGTTGTTCTCTCTGAAAATCTCTCAGGACAAACTAGGCTACCCCACTGGTACTCCCTAGCTGTCTGCGGCCAGGACCAGGCCCTAGACCATCCTGATCTCTCTGGTCCTTGCCATCTCACAGAGTGGGGGACAGTAGCCCCTGGCATATAGTGACCATTTTCCAGTCTACCCCTCATCAGGGCAGTTCTAAACTGCCACTGATCCTCAAACCTAGGGTCTGCACCCTCAGGCTGACCAGAAGTCACAGGCGAGGCTCTCCTCCCCCTACTTCTCCTTCTAGGGTTCCGTACTCTCCTCCTTTGAGAGGCACCCTTAGAACACAACTCTCCCACCAATTCAGGACCTCTCTCCAGCAACGGGTCTCCCAAACTAGGATCTAAATCCTCAGTTTGCACCGGGTCAGAGGCAAGGACTCCCTCCCTCTGCACCCCCTTCCAGAGTTCTACACCCTCCCAACTGGAACAGTACCCCTGGAAGCTAAACCTGTCAGGACACTGGTTACAGATGTCCCTCCCTCCAGGTCAGGCTGAACCTGCCCTCCCAACCTTGGAGCTGAACCCCGCGGTTGATTACTTGCCTGGAACGCTAGGACTTCTGGGGATTCACACAGTATCCCCCAGTCAGGACACCACCTACCAATTGAGCAGAGATTATCTTTGGCGTGTAACTCCCTTGCCCTGACTAGAGTGGTGGTTTCTGCCTGGCTTTGACGCAAGCCTTAGCCAACCTGAAATCCTATTTCTAACATTTACCATTTACCAAGGGCCTCCTTTATTGTGCCATTAACCTAAGCAGCTCCTTAAAACATTTACCAGGCCCGCCATTGCAGCCTTTGAGCAGTTTTTTAAACTCCCAAAGCAACTTGGCAAAATAACCCTTTTGCCAGACCTTAAACTCCGTTTTAAGTGCACATACGTTACCTCCAAGGTAGGCCCTAAAAAGCTCATAGGGCATTTAATTTAAAACCTGGAACCTCTAATTGTAAGTTGTACTTTCCTATTATTGTATCTTTTATAGATTCACATGCTTGAATCTTCGCCGTTGTCATGGTTGGAGTTCCAGGGTAACAGTAAAATAGCAGTATCAAACCTTAAAACTCAATCTCCCTTTAAACTCAATAGCATTTAGTAACCAGTCAAATTAATTAAAGTTTCCAGAGTATCCATTCCCTGCAAGGCCACCATACCTTAGATTTCTTATTGCATATCGTGTGTTAGGAAGCCTCCCTGTGCTCTGCTCAGTCAAAGTGTTTCTACATTGATCTTTTCAACTTTCAGCTAGCAGTTCCTCTTCCTCAACCTTCTCTTCAACTGAGGTGCTGCTAGAAAGTGAGTGTACCTTCTTTTTTCTGTATTTGCTGCAGAATGTCTAAAAAAAGGCTGTTTAGTCTCTCCAAGACTTGTGGAAAGTCTGCGCTCTTCTCTGAAGACCCTCATAAAGAGTGCTTATACTGCCTTTATCCGTATCATAAGTCAAGATACTGTAAGCACTGCCAGACTTTTTCTTCAAAAACCCTCAAAGACTGGGAGGGAAGACTACTCCTCTGGCTTCAGAAGAGAAAATCCATGAAGGACTCTGACTCAGAGAGTGAGGAGATGCCTCATACTTCCTCTAAGAAAAGTAAGGATCCTCCTTCTGTCCAGAGAAATCGAAAGAAGTCAAGATCTCAGCGCAAGGAGAAAAGGGTGAAAAAAGAGCAGCCTGGCTCTTCTAATGCCCAAAAAAGATCTGGATATGCACATCTGCGCCACATACTCCCTCACAGAAAATCCGCCTGTCGACGGGCTCGTTGACGAGGCGTTCTCTGCCTGTGACACCAGGATCAAAGGCTCGGTCGACAGTTACTTAAGCGACATCTACGAGGTCGATGGTCAGGATGACGACAGCTGTGGCGTTGACGAAAACTGAGGTAGTGATGTCGTCGGTGGCTTCTGTGAGGTGTTCTACATCGACAAGAGCTTCATCGTTGACAGTTCAGTTGGGTGCTGCGTCGTCGAAGGCTGTCTACACCCCATCGATGGACGTTTCCATAACATCGGTGCAGTCACTTACACCATCGACGTTACTGCCTACAATCCTATTGACAATCCGTTCGACAAAGAAAATGGACATGTCAGTTTCAAAAAACGATTCCATTCTTCTCGCCTTCTGGATTTCCAGGATTCAGAGGATGAAGGCCATTATAGTCCTGCATACAGCCCTTTACAGCTTAAAATCAAGTGCCAGGAATCAGAGGGAGAAGAGCAACTAGATAACCCTTCTGCGTATTTGGTAGGTGAATATTCCTTCTCAGACAGAGGACGCACCGGCATGTAACGCTTGGACACTTTTCAGGAGCATTACTCCGATTATTAGCAGGAAGAGGAGGACCGTCAGCCGGAACCCTCCTTCAGTGTTCCGATGTCTCTAGTCACGGACTTGCATCTGATGCTCAGTGATACTACAAACGTTTCCCTGTTGCTAATCTTGCTCAAAGGCCAGTTCCTCTACAGGAGAATCCTGTTGGTATACCAAATCAGGAAGCTCCACCTGCACCACTAAAACAGAAATCCTTACCTTCTCTGCAGATTCCTGCTCAAAGATTAGACAGTGGTGACCAACAACTGGAAGAAGGAGAGCTGCAACTGGATTCTGATGTCCACCATGAATGGATGGACTATGTTGCACACACACCGCCTACTCCCACCCTGCCAGTGGCTGATTCTCCTCCAGCAAATATTGGCGGCTCCCATGAACTTTTAGAGAGGGTGTAAGCACGTTTTGATCTCCCCAGGCCTGTCAAGCAAACGCAGTACTTCTAATATGATTTCAAGGCTTCCACACAGCGTTCTATTAGGGCAATCCCTATTGTTGACTTCCTTTGGCAGGAAGGCCTTAAGCTAATGAAGATTCCAGCTTCTGTGCCAGCAGTTATTCCAAAATTAGACAAGAAGTACCAGGTGCCAGAGGACTCTCCTGTGTACCTTGTTGGCCACCCAAAGCCTGATTCCGTAATAATGCAATCCGCCCAAAGGCGATCTGAGAGCCCTGCTTCGCCATGTACTACTCTGCCTGACTGCCTGACAAAGAGGGGCGCAGGTTGGACAATATAGAAAAAAGATTTTCCGGTCTGGAGGCAAAGGCCATCAGGGCCTCCAACGCCATGGCCACACTTGGGAGGTATGATAGGCAGATGTGGTCAGACTTTACTCCTCTTCCAGAAGACTTTGCCTGAAGACGAGAAGAAAGCGGTGAAAAAAATACTCTGAGGGTGAGAGAGCTTCATCTGAAATCATTGATGTGGCACTCACCATCTCTTCTACCGACTTTAGGCAGATGGCAGGTGCTGCTGTGTTGCACAGACAGGAATGGCTGAAGGCAACAACATTTAGCTCATAATTCCAAGCTAAGGTGCTTGACATACTATTCGATGGGGAATATATTTTTAGTAAACATGTGGATGAGGCGATTTAAGCTATTAAATCAAACACAGATACGAGGAAATCCTTAGCCAATCTGCAGCAGAAGAAGTTCTTTTTTTTTCGAGGAAGGGGTCAATTTGATCCCAGCCCCAGATCCAGCAACGCTTTCAGCCCTACTATCAACAGGGTTTCCGGCCTCAATATTCAGTGCAGTCCTTTCATCAGATGCCAGTTACCAGCTTACACAAGAGCTCTGGCATGAAGGCGTCCCGCATCTGGAGGAAAATCCCATGATATAGGCAGAAGGCAATGAGAATTTTCAGGCAATCGTCACCCTCGTCCCGTTCCAATTGGCTGAAAACTGCTCCCAATGGAACATGATTTCTTCTGACAAATTGTTGTTTGTTGTTTTCAACCATGGTCACACCATAGAATTTCTTCAACAACCTCCGAATTTCCCTCCAAGGAAGACTGTTCACTGTCATCTGGCACTTCTCAAAAGGGAGATAAAGCTCCTTCTCCACAAACATGCAATCAAAGCAGTGCCACGCAGTCAGCGCAACCTAGGCTTCTACTCTCACTTTTTTCTGATAAAAGAAAAATACTGGAAAATGGAGGCAGGTTATGGTCCTCAGGTTGTTGAACAAGTTCATCAAAAGTCAACCTTTCAGGATGTTGTTGCTCCAAGATATTCTTTTTCTCTTGGATACAGGAGATTACATGACCTCCCTGGATCTTCTGGATGCACACTTCCATATTCCTATTCATCCAAAGCATCATATTTTCCTCAGGTTTCAAGTGGCAGGGTGCCACTACCAATTCAAAGTGCTGTTTTTCGGGTTAAAATCACCGCCCAGGGTATTCACCATGTGTCTGGCGCCAGTGGCTGCCTATCTCCGGCGTTCCGGACACCAAGTTTTTCCGTACCTGGACAACTGGTTGGTCAAGGCCCCATCCTTTCAGGGTGCCAAGGACTCCACAAGTGCCTGTCTTTGCCTTTTTCATTCTCTGGGTCTCAATCTCAACAGAGAAAAGTCCTCTCTCCTCCCATCCAGGTTGCTGGTGTTTCTGGGAGCGATGTGAGATAACAGCTGCTCAATGGCCTTTCCCACACAGAAAAGAATCTCTTGTCTTCAAAGGATGGTTCAGTCCCTTTCCTCAAGAAGGTGCGTTTCTGTGAGGACTTACAAGTCGATGTTGGGGATGATGTCTTCGTACATCCCGTTGATTCCTCACTGTTGATTGCGGATGAGATCTCTTCAGGAGAAACTCACTTCCCAATAGATTCAAGCTTGAGGCTCCTTCGACGGCACCGTGTCAATCACGCAAGAGATGATCAGGGTGCTGTCTTAGTGGACATTAAGAAGCAATGCCACACAAGGCCTATTCTTCCTCCCAGCTAAACCAGTGATGATAATAACAACGGATGCTTCCAAAAAAGGATGAGGAGCTCACCTCCAGGAACTTCAGTTCCAAGGGAGTTGGTTGGACCAGGAGTCTTTATGTCACATAAACCCGCTGGAGCAGAAAGCAGTCTTCCTAGGGCTCCGATCCTTTCTAACAAGGATAAAGGGATCGTCGATTGTCGTCCGCACAGACAACACAACCACCAAGTTCTTTCTGCAGAAACAAGACGGGACGAGATCTCCGGCTCTGGCAAACCTAGCGTAACAAATTTGGAATTGGCTGATTCACCACAACATATCGATGTAAGTCAGAGGCTTCTCCAATCTGTCTTCATCCTACAGAACGTCTGCTTTCCATGGATCAAGGCCAAGTGGTTCATCCACAGATTCACTCACTTCACTTGTTGGCCTGGCTCCTCACCACACAGAGTTTGGTGACTTAACTATCTCTGAGGAGTGCCGTTCTATACGTAGCAAGGCCCAAGCTCCCTCCACAGTCAAGTGGTACTCGGCTAAATAGAAAAGATTCATTCCTGGAGTGCAAAACACTCTTGTCATCCACTCTCTTCTCCTCCGGAGGATGTTTTACCATATCCCTTATCTCTGGCCAAGCCTGGTCTTTCCCACTCTTCATTTAAAGTTCACTTGGTGGCAATTTTGAGGTATAGGAGACGTTCAAATCCAACAGACTAGTGAAATAATATATAAAAGGTCTTTTTAGAGCCTACCTACCAATTCGACCTCCTCCGGTACTCTGGCAACGGAACATTGTTTTGTTGCATCTCATGAGATCACCATTCGAGCCATTTTGCGCCCATGGGGGCCCTGCTGGGAGTCCCAAAGTGAGACACAAAGAGCCGCCCAAGGGATTACTGGAAGCTTTCCGAATGGCAGACAGGCGCTCTGAGCCCGTCGGAGGCTTTTCGGAAATCCGGTTTGGATCCTTCCTGACCGACCCCATCAAAATGGGTCGGTCGGAAAGGAATCCGAACTGGACATTTCAATGCAGTTGGAAATTGCTCAGACCATTAGTCGGACCCATTTCCGACCTCATCAAAATTGGCCCCTTTGTCCGAATGTAGAAATGTTCATACAATGGCTCCCTGATGAATACGCCTCCTCCAAGGACACCACCGGCTGCCTCACCCACTAAACCTTCCCGTCTCAGAAATGTTTCTTCAAAATTTTTTCAAAAGTCCGAAGGTAAGCTGAGCCTGGGCACAGTCTACCTCACGGATCTGAACCTCGCTCCATCGCTGTTGACCATACCTTTTGACTTTGCCCCAGCCTCACACAACTAGATATCCGTGGTTTGCGCTTTGATCTTTTAGGCACTATTTTTAAATAAAATAATTCATAACTCCGGTTCTACTGATTAGATTTTTGTCTTTTTGGTGTCAAATAATTTATTAAAATGTACTTTATGTTTCTAGATTGGTGTTGAATTTTTATTGTGTTGTGCTTTTACTTTATTTCTGTTTAAGTGCTTCATAAATATTTACACATTACCTCTATGTGAAGCCTTACAGGTTTTGTGCCAGGCTACCGTAGGGTTAAGCACTGGTTAATTTAATTACTTTTTGTGGTTTACCCGGACTAGGGTTGTGGCTGTTACTTGAGTAGGTTTTCACCTCCCCTTAACCAAGATCCCAATTTCTCACACAGTGGGTTGACCTTCTGTTTCAACCCAGAGACAATAATTTACTCCGTTCCTTATACCTCCCATCCCCAGTACTCTCACTGAAAGTCTCCTCAACTTAGAAGATGTTAATCTTATACCTATGAAAGGATGCATAAGACCACATTTCAAAATGTCAGAGCTCATATTTTTGGCATTGGAGTTCATGGTGCCTTTTCATAGGTGATTTAGGTGGAAGTACAGCATTGATCACTGAGGTTATGTTTAGATCACTGATTAGAGTGACTAGGCCATTTGGTGGTGGAGGTAAAATAGGTGTTGAGATTAAAGATATCAGTGTTGTCAGAGTATTCATTTAAACACTGATGAGGGCAAAGAGGAAGAGGTAAGACTTGCATCTATTTAGTCTAAAGTAGTTTCTGCCAATCCAGTCTTTCAGAGTTGCAGCAATTTGTCTGATTATCATGCTTACTAGGGGAAGTGAACACTAACATTTGTTTGTGCATTGTCTTCACATGGGTAAAGTATGCTGGGTGGAAACTTAGTGATGGGAGAAAGCAGAATTGTTAAGAGACTGATTGGTCAACAGTCATCTGAAGGAAACTGATATTTTATTTATTATTTATTTATGCAATTTGTTGAGCGCGACCAATTGCCCAAGGGCGTCTCCGCGCTATGGATGAGGCAGAAGAAAGAGGAAGGAGCTGGGTTACTGATTAAAAAGCCATGTTAAAAAGCCATGTTTTTATTTTGTTTCTGAAAATGGTCAGAGTGGGAGCGGACCTAACATCTGGTTCAAGGGAATTCCAGAGTTTTGCTGTTGATACATGGAAACTACGATCACCCCATGCCACAGTTCTGGTGCGTGGGACTGTCATGGTGAAATTATTCATTGATCGGAGTGATCGATTAGGGACATGAAATGTGAAAGGGTCAATGAGAAAACGTTGGCCTTGTTTGCACGAGGCTTTGTAGGCAATACAGAGCGCCTTAAACTTTTATCCTATTTTTGACTGTAAGCCAGTGATAGTTTTTTATGGTGTCAGCAATAGGCTTGAATTTGGGGGTGCCGGAAAGAAGTCTGGCCGCGGCATTTTGAATAGATTGTAACCTTTTGATGACCTTGTTTTGGGCGTTAACCAAAATTCTGTTACAATAATCCACTGAGGACATGACAAATTAGGTGACCAGTGTTTTGCCAGAGTTATGGGGAAGGAATGGGAGAATCCTATTTATGGCTTTAAGTTTGATAAACGATGATGAAACAATGGAGTTAACATGAGATGAATAAGTGAGTTTATTGTCTATGAGTATTCCTAGGTTTTTAACCTTGGTGGCTGGGAGGGGGGGAGGGCCTAGGTTTGTGGGCCACCATGCATCTGGCCAAGTAGGGGTGAGTTTGCCTAAAGTCATACCCTCAGTTTTATTGGAGTTTAATTTAAGACAGTTTACTGACATCCAATTACTGATGACCAGCATGCCCTGCTGGAAGTTGGTTGATATTTTTTCTCCATTCTCCTTGATGGTAAGAACCAACTGGGTGTCATCCGCATAGGATGTTAGGCTCATCCCCCAGTCTTTGATTACCCTTGCCAAATCAGTGACATAGATATTAAATAGGGTTGGACTGAGGGATGATCCTTGAGGAACACCACAGGGTAGGGCCAGTTGATCAGATAAAAAGGTGTCTAGCTGAACTGTCTGGGTGCGGCCGGCTAAAAAAGATTTCAAGAGATCTTTTGCTTTAGCTTGGATGCCAATGGCACTGACACGGTCGATCAGGATGTTATGATCGACCGTGTCAAAGGCCGCTGTGAAATCATTTCATTCACTTCAAAAATCTTTATTTCGGGAAAATTTTTACCATAAAAGACGTTTAGAACATTCATTTAGAAAAGTTTTTTTTAAAAATGGAAATTTATACAATATGAAATCAGACATTATCGTTAAAAGACAGAGTTCCTTGTTACAATATCATGTCCTTGGTGCATTTAGGTCAATTGCCAGCCCTGAGACATTTTCTTCTCAGACACCAGATAGCACCCAGGTATTTGGCCACTGCAAACACAATATAGTCAGTCAGATTAGATTTCAAAACTCTGAGGGCAGCCAAACACTCCACAAATCTAAGATTTCTGCATAGTGGAATTATCCATTTCTTACGAATCTCTCGGTAAGCCGGACAGAAAAACAGTATGTGAAGTTCAGATTCGTCAGACGTTCTACATGCTGGGCAGATACTGGCTGATTGTTCGCTCCATTTGCTTGTGAATGCTCGGATAGGGAGAGACCCATGTCTCCACTGCAAATATAGTTTCCTGAGCGAAGGAGGATGCAATTTATCTAGAGTTGGTTCAAAGTTGTAAGTGTCCGTAAAGCATATGAAGGAATCTGTCAATGAACCAGGTTTTTGGTGGTTAAAAAGTTCCATTAGTTTGCTGTCATGATATGCCTTAGCTAATTTCTTTTTGGAAATAAGTGGGCAAGCAGCTAAGGGATCAGACCACATCTTCGAAAGTCCCAGACCCTCCAGTTCTGATTTAATAAATTTAAGCCACTTAATTTTCCCAGCATTGGGCATGGCGAGCACCTCCTGTAATCCCTGTCTGTAGCTGGCCAGTTCTGGGGTTGCCCACAGCCTGCGCCAGTAAGCCAGAGGGCGAAAAGCCAGTTCTTCGTCTAGTGGTCGTAGCCTCAGGTCCAACCTGAGAGGGACAAGGGGCGTACTAGAGGGGAGTCCTACAACCCTTCGAATGAATTTGTTCTCCTCTTTCACCAGAACTAATGTTCCTACATGGCCCCAAAGTTCACACCCATACATGGCAGCCCCCCTTGCCTGTGTCTTGTAGATCTGTATCGGAGGACCTATGGGCCTGATCGATGATTTGTTATTCGCCAGAAGATTCATGATACCCCCGAGTATTGGATCAATTAAAGGAGTGCTTTCTCCTGATGCGTGTTCCAGGACAATCTATCGTTTAGCATGACACCAAGATACTCAAAAGTTTTCACCCTCTCAAGCCTGCTCAGTCCAATTTTGGGGCTGAAGCGGAATTTCGGTGGGGGGTTGAAGACCATGAATTTGGTCTTTAAGGTGTTGATTTTTAGACCATGGTCCTCACAGAAGTCTGCAAAACCATCAAGGACACGCTGGATGCCCGTTGCAGACTTTGAAAGCAGCAGGGTGTCATCGGTGAACATGACAGCCGGCACCCTAACACCAGCTAATTTAGGAGCGTCAGAGTTAACGACCCCGTTTAGATGAGAGATAAGAGAGATAACCCCGTTGACGTAGAGGCAAAACAGGGTTGGTGCAAGCACACAACCCTGTCTTACCCCCCTGTCAACGGGGAACCTATTAGACAGTGCCCCCATCTTGCCACACCTCACCTGTGCAAAATTGGCACTGTGAAGACGAACAATCATCTCCAACAAACCCTCAGGGACACCCAATTTGGCCAGCACCTCCCAAAGCTTTTTCCGGGGGACCAGGTCAAAGGCCGCCCTCAGGTCCACGAATACAGTGTAGAGGCTGCCACCCTCCAGCTGCACCGTTTTCCAGAAAATGAGGACAAGCCGGAAGACCTGGTCTGTAGTTGAGACCTTCTCCCTAAAGCCAGCTTGGAAAGGACTCAGGATATTACGTTCCCTCATCCAATCCAGCAGGCGGTTCAGCAACAGCCTGGCAAACAGTTTTTGTGACACGTCTATCAGGCTTATTGGCCTATAGTTGACTGGGAGCAAAGGTGATCCCTTCTTAAAGATTGGGACTATCTCTGCCCCCAGCCAAGTTGGGGGGATTGGCATGCCATTCAAGATTGAGTTAAACAGCACCCTAAGGTACGGGGCCCAAATTTTGACTTTGTGTTTGTATAGGTCCCCAGGGAGCCTATCAAGACCTGGCGCCTTTCCAGCAGCCAGGGCCGTGATTGCCGTAGTAACTTCCACCACGGTGAATTCATCCATGGTAGCTACGCTTTCGATGGGTTGGTGCATTATGTCTTCTGATGGGGTCACCAGTTGGTCCCTGTTATGTGCTTTATATAGATTTTTAAAATGTTCCTCCCAAACATAGGGTGCTATGTTTGCTTCTACTGCCGCTAGAGGTTCAGCTGAGCCGTGCTTAACGATTTGCCAGAAAGTTCGGGCATCTCGTGATGCAAGGGCGGCTGTCATTTCGGACCAGTTTCCCTCATCCCATTCTATTTTGGCACTGCGGAGGGTTGACTTATAAGCCAGTCGCTTTTCCCTGATCTTACTTGGGGTATCTCGTATTTTAAGGGACTCTAGTAATGTGGCTTTTGCTCTCCTGCAGGAAGCGTTGAACCATGTGACTCTTTTCTGCTTAGGCTTCTTCGGCCTAGCCACAGGGTTCAGCACTTCTGCCAGGTTGGTGCATAAGTCAGAGTGAATAGCACCAAGCGCATTGAGCTGTGAGGAATTAGGAAGCAAAGGAATAGATACCTCGGCTTTTTCTAAAGCGGAGGGCTCCGTGTCATCGACTTGGTGGTGTATGTGAAATCAAGAAGGATGAGTACTGCCGCTCCTCCCTGGTCAAGTGCTTTTCTTATCTCATCAGTTAATTTGATGAGTGCAGTCTCAGTGCTATGCAGTTTGCGGAAGCCTAATTGACTGTCATCTAACAGAGAATGTTCTATATATTGGGAAATTTGGAAATTCATCAGTTTTTTGACTATTTTTGCTGGAAATGTCAGACTGGCTATTGGTCGATGATTGTTCGAGTCATCCGCATCGAGGTGAGGCTTTTTGAGTAGGGGTTTAAGGAGAGTGTCCTTCCAGATCGCAGGGTAGATTCCAGTGCTAAACATAATGTTAAAGATGTTAGCAAGTTGGGGTGCAATGATATCTGAAATGGGCAGGAGAATAGAGGCAGGACAAGTGTCTTTGACTTATCCTGATTTGATAGTAAAACATTGTTGAGTGGACCATCAGGCTTTCATAGATATAAGAAATGTAAAGTCTACAGAAAAAGTGTATACTACACAGGTTTCATAGTGTGCCAGAAGAAAAGGAAATGGTAAATCGGAGCCAATGTTACATCTACTATGGAGTTTATGGTCTATGCTTTTGAATATGCAGTTGAAAAAATATAGTTACAAATGTGGATCCTATTTACCCAATAGCATGCCACTTTATGGAATGAAATAGCAATTGTTTTAAAAAGAGGTTTTTGTTTTTTTAAATATGAAAATACTATGGCAGCATTTTCCAAACTGTAGTTCGAAGTCCACTTGTAAATCATGAAAGGATTTTTGGTGGGATCTGAAAGTCAAAGCAACAACTAAAGGTGCCTTTGAATTCTGCAGTAAATTATGTGGCAATCTTGCTGCGGTATAGTGAATGTGAAAAGAAAGGCTGTAGTATGTAATTTTTATGTAACACAACAAAATGTAAATACTTGTAAATGAACTGTACACATTCAGCAGTTAGGAAAGCAAACTTATAAGATAAATATTTACTGGAATCCGATATCTACCCATTATCATTTGTGTGTTAAAGTTGTATCAGTAAAGCTGTTTTTCTGTGCAAATTTAGTGGCTGTTTCAGTGGAAAATGTGACATATAATGCTTTAGTTACATAAAAAAAATCACCTGACCCATGTGCAGGAAAGATAAGTGGGACTAACAATTGTCTTTTTAAAAATCCGGTTGTGGTTTCTAAAAAAGTGTGGAAGCACTGTACTAAGGTATAGAGAGAGTTACTGATATGTAAGTGGTGGTGATATAATACTGGAGTTACTTCATTCTGGTGGGTTGAATATGGATGCAAAGGTCAGTGTAACTTTGTGATCTCAGGTTCACGAAGTATGTGTTGTACCATTGACATTCTATGAGCGTTAAGTTATAGTATATGCTCTGTCTTTTGTTATCAAATGTAACCTAGGATTCGTAATCATGCTTAAAAATATTGGCATTCAGTAAACCATGGGCATGTTGTTATTGGATCAAATACAGTTCTTGATTTATATTCTAAAAAGGAGAAGGGACATAAATGGCTATGGAATGGACATTCATATCTGGTTTGACTTAGCAACTCATTCTTGCTTTTCAATATGGACATGTTGGTTTAATTGGTGTGGAAACCTAGGATGGGATACATTGAAAAATGAATATGTGTTGATTATTGGAACATTCTTGAAGAACATGATTTAACATCATAAACTTGAACAGAATTGGTCTTTTATCATTTATATTTTTTATTTTGCCTTTGACATTTCAGAACTGGGACTTGTTGGCTTTAACAGTGCTTGTTTCAATAGTTTTACATTCCCATATCTCAAACAGTTTGATTTATAGTTCCTCTGTTTCTCAAGCCACGCATCCTTCCTAGTTCAGCATGTCTCTAGGTATTTTTGGCTATAACTGTTACTTACTTACGCCAGTATGGTAAACAGACTTACATCGAAGGGGACCTGGAGACTATGTATGTATGTATGTATGTATGTATAGGCATTTATATAGCGCACTGCTTACCCGGAGGGTCCCAAGGCGCTTCGACCGCTGCGAAACCCTTCCTGGCTTCCCTGAGAGATGGTCCCTTAATGGGTATCTCCAGGGTGAGACCAGGCATCCCCGGCAGTCTGGTGGGGCCGTTAGTGAAGATGAGGCAAGCTAATGCCCAGAGTTGCCGAGTGTGAACGCTGATCAGAGTGGGCACCGAGGCGATAGAATTATCGAGTCCGCTGACCCTGGTCCAGAAACCTGCCGCGCCGGGAATCGAACCCTGGTCCCGGGCCGTCCTCTGCTCTCGGGTCTGCCGCCTCTAACCAGTGAGCCACACTACTTCTATCTAAGATGATTTCACACAGCTGCAAGATGTATCAGGATCGGGCACTGGGATACTACACAAGAAAATGATGCTGCAAAACACACGACGTTTAAACAATTGTAAATAAAAAAGAGGACCATTACCTTGATTTTGGGAAACATATAGTGATTATATTGATATCACTCATAGACTATCCATTTTCATCATTAGATTTATAACAGCGCAAGACTTAAATAGCACTTGGACAATATAGGAGAACATACAAATTCTCCGACTCAGCTCATATCCCGAAGCCTTGAAAAAAGCCCTGTGGGCGAAACGCGCGTCGGCTGCTGTTGTATCAACAACTATCTAATTGGACAATAAAAAACATACAGATCTGATTGAAGAGTGTGGCCGGATCCCTTCCTTTGATTGACAACTTGGCAATTTTAACTAGATTATTGAAAGGACTCATTACTATGCAGACCTATCTGTGTGTGACATACTAGCTGGATTATAGATATAGTGATTGGGTGTGCTCTGGTACAGAGTTGAAATTGATATACCAGGATTCTTAGAATCTTTGGGTAAAACAACACCTTAGTGGGTAGGTGTCGGATACCGTAGTAAGCACCACATACTGATCATATGTAGAGTTAAGGAATTGTTTGTTTTCATGCAAGTAAGTAGATGTGCGGATTGATTAGGGCAAACCCACATTTCTGTGTTCTACATTTATAACTGTTACATGTCTCCTGCTCCCCCAGATCATTATTTTTTAGTTGGGAATCCTAATAAGGCCCACGGCTTTCTTTTTCTCAGTGTCAAAGATGTATTACGAGCCAGCCACAGACAAAGGTTTTTGCCAGAGGTGGAAATTTTCACTGTGACGTGAATTCTGAGCTGCTGGAGACAGCCTAATCTCTCAATTGACCTTGCTCAACTTAATGTACTCCTTTCTGCACGTAGACCTTCAGTGAAGTGAGCAACAAAAGCAAAGAACTCATCAAATTTGCTTTCAGGTCCTATGTACCTACCATGAGTTGGCCAATGTAACACCAGCTTCTTCAACAAGAGGATCAACAAAATAGATACCACATCAGCAACTTAAACCAGGCTCTTGCATTGCCTTCAAATGCCCATCACTCAACCTCCAAGTTGACTGTCTATGATCTCCTATTGAACATAAACTTACCACCATTCTCAACATCATCCATGTCTCGCTCAACTAAGGAGTCTTCCCAGATGTCCTCAAGCCCGACAAATCTTCACATTGCGAAAGAAATCTAACATGGGCCTAGATGATCTCACCAACTAACTTCTGCCCATCAACTACCTAATTTGATAGGAAAGTAATTGAAAGATTATGTTCTACTCACCTAACATCACAGATAAGCAAGTGCTGTCTTCTTCAGGGCTAGCAGTTTGGCTTCAGCCCACACTGCTGGACAGAGACGGTTATTTTTAAAGTAGTTGATGACATGCTGCTCATTAATGAATGAGACAACCCAAAAATCTAAATACCCTGGTTTAGATTTGGAATGGAATATAGTATTTTGCTGGAAATATCCCTTCGATAAGGATAAGCACAATTGACTTTGACGACTTAGCCTTGAAGTGCCTGAATACCGTCCAAACACTCTAGGCTATACTGAAATCTGTTCAGTGAAGTTCATGGATCTGCCAGATACAGGGGCAAATCGTCTGTTTTCCAGTAAAGTCAGTCTTCCCTGTCCTCATGTTCCTGATGCCTCTTCTTAAGGGTGTCCCTTCTTATCCGGCAGGCCAGTGGATTGATAGATAAAGCAAATGTAATTGAAGTTACGGCCTTCTAGTAGGAATGGTATTGACATAACCCATTTTACCATTACCTTCGTCATTGGAACCTAACCACAGAAATAAGAACCAAAACCCATTTTCTCTACTTTCTTAAAAAGAAATCAATACTCACTAGAGTAAAAGGCTTTTCAGCCTCAGGATAAATCAGAATAGATGGTTCTGGTACGTTCTGGTGCATTTCAGTACAACAGGTTTGAGATTCACTCTTGTTGGCACGATGAGCATTAAAACCATTACCTTGTCTAGCCTATATGCAAGTATTTTGTACAAAATCTGACTTTCAACATTTAAAAGTGAAATGAGTCCATAGAAAGAGCAGTCAGGAAGTTTTCCTGCTTTATGTGGTATTCATGATATTGCAATAATATTATTATTTTACAGACATATCTGTGGCAAATCGCTGCAGTATTTTCATCCCCTCTCATGCTCTAGTTAGAGCTACCATCCTATCCCATTCATCATCCATTGTTAAATTGAACCTCTGTGCAACAGATTTTTCACCACCAATTGGAACCTCACAGAATATGACGAAGAAACAGGCGTGTACAGCAGAAATCGAAAATCTCCACCACAACCAATCTGGAGACATATTTTAAAGACCACCAGTAGTAACACATAATCTATAACCATTAACAGTGACCTTACCTCAGCCAACTGTACCAGCAAATGCTTCCCAATTTTTAAAAACCATTATCCCATATCTCATGCTAGTTGGACACTTGAGGAATCAAAGTCAGAATCATCTTTGTTGGATGATAACCAAGGGCAATCTTCATTTGGTTCAGTGATTATTGAGCTGCTACTCCAGGATCAAGCCATTTTAATCTCTCACATTTGATTAGATGATTTCCATAATGGGCCAGAAGGGCCTTCTCTCTCACATTCCTCCTTTATCTCTCGAACATGTCTTTTACTGGTTCATCTTCTGCATGCAACCATCCATCCATCCTTCCAGCCATTCCCATTCCTCTTCTGGTGGCAGGAAATGCCATATTTTACTCTAGGTTCCCTAAGTCTGTGAGATGGGACTGTAGCTCTTGGGTCCACCATACTGAAGGAAACACAGAAAGTTCACTTGGCTTCAGTTTGTGCAATATCAGGTTTTCAACAAATAGTTCTGTACTTTGACAACCTGCATGTTCAGGAACCCCTTTGCATGAGATATTTTTGCACCTTGAGTGCCCCTCTGTGTCGTCCACTCGTTGAAATGTTCCCTCAGGAGCTTAAGGTCAATAGCAACGACATCAGTTTTGAAGTCCTTCAGTGGCTGTTATATTTCATATCGGTACCCTGATATAGGTCTAGGGAACTTCGTACACTTTCCCTACATCGGATTCTGCACATGGTTTTGGGGTAGCAGGCAAGTGGCGCTCAGGCAGGTAGCCTTAACAGGAAATAACTAAAAGGTGAAGAAAAATAAGCATGTGGTGTTGCCAGGACAGGGGGAGACCCGAAACCCCTGAATGAGCGAGGAGCTAAAAGCCCATCTCTCAGCAAAAATGAACAAAGACCTGGGCACACGTATTATGATCAACAGTTGATACAATACTGTAAATATGATATAGTCGACACCGGTGGTTTTCTTATTGTTTGTTTATGTGAAGATGTTCATGGGAAAAACAACGCCAGCCGACACATGTTTCGTCAACAGGTCAGTGCCTGTGACTCTTCAGGGCTTAACCCCTTGCATGCTCATGACAAGCTCAGCTCGTCATGAGCTACAGTGCTCCGGTGCTCATGACGAGCTGAGCTCGTCATGGCCATTAGAACGCTCGCACGCTGGGATAATTCCCCTGCTGTGCTGAATGTTCTTTTGAAACGGGTGTGGCCGTGACGAGCTCAGCTCGTTATGAGCACAGGAGCACTGTAGCTCATGACGAGCTGAGCTCGTCATGAGCACCGGGGCACTGTGCGCGCCCCCCAGCACTGCAGAAAAATTACCCTAGCAGCCAAGGGGTTAAGAACCGTGGAGGCGGTATCGAGAGTCCGGTGATAATTCCAACCCGGAGTGCGAGTAAAAAGGTAGCTGTGAAACGATCGTCGGGTAAGGGAGTGGTCAAGTGGGCGGGTACGTCCGTGACAAATGCGGAGCCTGAGAGTGCAGACCCCAGCCGGTGCTCGTCTCGTCAAAAGAGTAAATCCGAGGAAGAACTAGGGTACAATACATTCTTATTGTAAACACGCTTGACTGTTTATTCTGTGTATCTCTCTGAGAGCAAAACAAGCAAGCACATGTGACTGGGTGAAAAGTTGTATATTGTTTGCACGAGTCTGAGGTTATTATGTTCTGAAGTTGCAAAAACTAATCTCTCTGATAACAGGAGATTCTAGTACCACTGTGAGCTCACTAATGTGAAAACATTGTCTGACATTTTCAGTGGGAGCGTACAGATTCAGTTTGCCACCAAGCCCACAGTATATGATATCCGTAAACATTGTAGGTCCTGCATGAAAGCGTACTATCAGAACTACACTAAAAAGGTCAATAGCAAAAACTTCAGTTGTGAAGTCCTTCAGTGGCATTAGAGCAATACTGAGTGTGGGTTCTTACACCTGATCTGTAGGCTTTTGGGACTGGAAATTAGCCAGACCTTGCATGGTTGAGCTTTTTAAAAAGGCCTATATCTCCAGTCTATTTTGTGCCTGTGGCCTGAAGGCCGTATTTTGCACCAAGTATGGTTATATATCACAATTTACATCAGGGTTTTACCACATCTCATATACATATCTCATATCCAGGGCCACGCGCATGCAGTGTGTCTTTTCTGAGTGGGCTGCTCTGTCCACTGCAAACCATCCTGTTAACCGCATCACTGCGGCGGCTTTTCCCGCTGTGTGCGGCACATTTTAAAAAGCCGCGTTACATGACGAGCTCAGCTCGTCATCCGCACACGACTACCGTGGCGGATGACGAGCTGAGCTCGTCATCAGCAGCGAAGCGGTTAACAGTCATTAGATAGAGTATGTAGACAAATCTTCAGCATAGATTCTGAAGCAGGAGAGCCATTAATCACATTCTACTCTCTCTATTCAAAGTCCATTCCCTTCTTTGTTCTGTGTTTCATACTATCCTCTGCAGGAGACAGTCACTTTGAGACCTCCACCATCCGCAAAGGTCTTTTGTGATGAAAGGGATGTCTCTTTTCCCCTTTAAGGACATTTCAGGATGTTTAGGCTTAGAGTCTGCCAACTGGGAGCTCTTGTATTTTGGGGCCATCTTGCTTGCCTTCCAAGTCACCCCTCCCTATTTTAAAGAATCTTTTTTAGAAGTGATTTATAGTATTGGTTCTCATGTGACTCCTGGCTCTAAATGTCTTACAACCATTTAAGTAGTTGAGTGTAAGGGTCCAGAATAATACAAACAATAGTGGCCCTGTTATGATCTCTTGCTATTGTACCTACCATTTATGACTAATCATAACATCGCAAAAAAAATATTGTGATGCACGAGTACTGTGCTTAAGTACTTTGTGTGTAAACTACAAAACTATTGAGACAAAGATATTGTGGACCAGAATATCATCAAGAAACAGGCAAATATATCAATTTTACTGCATATAGCTTTACATTTATTTACATTTAGATATTAAAGGTTGCCTCAATAATGCAATTAAAAGTAAAGAAATATGTTTCAAAAGACGACTCTAATGAAAATTAAAAAATAAAACCATATACTTTGAACAATTGAACAGCATTAAATCAATAAAATACATTACATTAAAAGTATTCGTAACAATAGAAATTCAATTATAAAAAAATAAAATAATATATTAAAAAGACATTAGAAATAATTTAAACAAATATTTCCACTCTTAAGTAGGAAAAGTGTTCATGTGTTAAATGTACTATTCCCACCCAAATCCTAGCATCTGACAGAGATGTCTAGCTGCAGATTCCTTACCTTAGAGTTATCCCCAGGCTCCAGACTGGATCCGGACATTTTTCTACAGCATTACCTCTGCACGTTATTAGAGGGCGCCGAGCAACTCCAAAGCGAAGTTGTCCACTGGATGTGATGTTGTTGGAGTCCATATAAGCCCTCCCCTGACTCACTGTTGTCAGTTATTCCTTTCTGCGCTTCAATGCGGATCTGGAGTGCAGTACCTCTGGCCATTTTTGGCCTTTCTCGACGTTTGTCGATGAAGCAGTGTTGTTTTTACTGGACATCTTTGAGGTTCTGGGCTCTACAATATCAAGCCCTCATAGTTTGCGCATTTGGTGTCTAGGCGCCCACCCTGACATCGAGTGGTACAGATCGATTCTTCCGCTTCTGTCGTCGATGCTGCAGGAGTGCCACATGACACTTGTGGCCGCTCGGTTGTCGACAGCTCCTCGTCGGCCACGGTCATCTTCTTCCTCCTAGGACCGGTCAAGGTCCAGCTCCCGAAGTCCTTTGTCCCCGCTGTCGTATGGTAAGTCACCCATAGGCAGTCAGCGCCCCAGCCTTCCCCAACTTTACCTCATACTTGTGGGGTCCCTGACTCCTATTACACCATTATCAGAGTCTGAGCAGGAGTCTGTACCAAGCCTTTCAGTTTTTCCCGGTATCCAGGTGACTGTAGCGCAGATGAGGTACATCTCTCACTCCCTTAATGCTGTTTTTGGCTGTCAACATCCCTCCGGTGTGCTTCGTGGTCCAGAGGAAGTAGTTGAGGCCTCGACTGACTTCATGCCAGCGGGACTTCCCTCGGGGTCAGCGGGACCCTCCGAATCCATGCTCAACTTCCTTTCAGCTCCAGCGCAGAACCCTTCATGGTTCCCACCTGTGTCACTTATATGGGATCCTTCGGTGCCGACTCCAGCGTTGACGACACTGCTCACCTCTACTTGTCTCTTCTCCCAGACGCCGCGGTGTTGTCTTCTCAATGCCGGTCGACATCAGTGATAGTGACAGTGGATCAGTCCCCTTTGGGCTCCCTTCCCTCACTTTCGGGGGAGCCCTCGGCTTTTGTTCAGCTTTTTTTGAGTGTTGCTGTAGTTTTGGTGCTGCAGCTTCCTTCTGGGGAAGTGACCAGTGATTCTCTATTTGAGATGCTTCAGAAGAGCCATCGAGAACTGAGCCTGCGCTTCCCTTCAGCAAAAGCCTCTGTGATATTCTGTTGGGCACATGGGCTAAACCTGTTTCAAGGGCCTCTGTGGGCTCATAGGCACGATTCCACCCTTGAAGACCCGCTTTGCCTTTTCCGTCAGTATTCCCTGCAAAGCTTTGTGGTTCAGGCTGCTACAGCCTACCTCGACATCAGCACCATGTCCAACATCCCTTCGGACTTGGAATATAAAGGGCTGGATGCTCTGGGCTGACATATCTTTTTGACTACCAGGTCTGCTTTGTGGTCCATTAATGTGACTTGTGTTTTGTGCCATTTTCTCATGTCTTGTGGGATTCTGTCTCACTCCTTCTGCCCTCTGTCCTCAATGACTGTTGAGATACTCTTGCTCAGTTGGACCTGGATGGCCATCAGGTGGCTACATTGCTAATTTGTGGTGGCATGGATACCACAGATTCTGTTGGGCGAGCTATGGCCCTTTCAGTAGCTCTTTGCTGGCATGTCTGGCTACCTACCTCTGGTTTCTCTGAGACTGTTCAGTATGCCTTGGTGGACATGCCTTTCAATGTCCAATATCTGACTCCGCTTTACACTGTTATTGGGATAGTCGGTGTAGAGCGACATCTTAAGCCCTGATTGCTACATCATCCTCATTTTCCCTCGCCTGGCTGGAAATAGTCCCCTTCATTTCTTTCTGTGTGAGCCATTATACGGCACTGCCAATTGGCATCTTTTCCCTCATCCCTCGGCCTGCCGTTTGGTGTGGTGCCCTACCCCGGCAACTATTTTCTTTTCTTACATTCTTACATCCCTTATATGCACCTGCACCATTGTTCTTTTCGTTGGTAAAAAAGTGTGTCCCCAGACAAGGAGTGTGTCCATGGAGACGAGGAGACTGCAGAAGGAGAGAGGCAGGTTCAACGTTGGAAGCAGAGACTTTTGTGGGGGAGACTGTATACCCTCTGCAATTCAGCCAAACCTCACCCTAGAATTGCCACCTTTGTTGGAGCTTGGCACTGCAAATTGCACTGGCCAAGCTGTGGGATCAGGGCAGGGGGCCTCCATACTGATTATCGGATCGAGTCACACCAGATAAAGGAATTAAGTTGAACATTGTAGCGGCCTTTCATGAACAAGATTGCTTTGGAAAATTATTACGAGAGTGGATTGGCCCTCTGAGATCCAGAGATATGTTCTATATGTCAGGAGTTTTTTAATGAAATCGAAAGTCGGCATTACTGTGAATAATTTAGTTTTAATGGAAGGTTTTAGTGCATGTCATTTGGTTTATTTATACAACTTTTAAATGCTTCGATTGCAGCAGAGGGCTATATAGGTATTCCAGTCCGTATTTTACAACTGCCACTATGATGCATGAAGGGTGCGCTACAGGGGCGGAACTTGACCACATGATGTGGTCCTGCCCTGCGTTGGGGGACTACTGGCGGGCGGTTGGTAACAAATTAAATGAGGTGACAGAGAGGCGATTACAATTCGACATGGCTATCAGCGTCTTACACTAGTTCCTGCATACTCCTAAAAACAAGATCACAAGTAAATTTATCGACATGGGCCTTCTCCTTGCCAAACGGGAAATCACGAGACTTTGAAAGTCTAGATCAGGCCCTACGTACTGGAGATGGGTCAATGAGTTACTGAAATGGGCAGCACGCGAAAGTACGCTTCGTTACCAAATGGCACGACGGAGGTTAGACGACAAAGCGTTGGACGCAGCAGCTGCATGGGAAGCATTAGTGCAGGCCTTACAGGACAGTGACTCACAGGGCGACGGGGACAAACTGGACGTTACCGCTGATGCTCCCCAAAACACGCCAGGCACATCACAAACTTAAATGACCGACAGCTCCTGATAACACTCAAGGAGGTAGACTACACAGGCTCACATGCGTAGGTGGTGGAATTTGGGGGGAGGGGGGAATAGTTGGGAATGCTTAGAAGTTAAAGGAGAGGGGGGAAGAGAGCGAAAATAAAGGAAATGCGGACGAGAGAACACTTTGCATGCTAGTAACAGCTTTCTATGGAACTATTATCGCTGACATTTTCACATTTGACGCCGCCCGACCTCTGGGATGTGGGCTCACCGGCTGTGTACGGAACTGAACATAGAGTGGCGCCAACTTGACGCCAATAATGGTATAACTGCATGGATGTAGTGTGTACATTATAAGTCTGCAATAAAAATTCTTAAAAAAAAAAATATGATGCATGAAGGGGCTGTGGAACATAATGAGTCTTTTTTACAGTAATAGCGCTCAGATGCATTGACTCGAAGTTTCATGGGAACTCAGCTTTAATGAAGTCATTTTCGACACTGGGTAGCTATAACAATAATGCTTTCTTTTAAATTGTTCCAAAATGGTGCACTTCAGATTAATAAAGGCAGTATAACTGCCGAAACGCCCCCATCTCTCTCTCTCTCTCTCTATATATATATATATATTTATATATATATATATTATATATATATATATATATACATATACATATATATTTTTTTTTTCAAAAGTGCTCGCTTCAGCCACCAACTCCAACGGGGTCAGAAAGGAAAACGAGGCAGACCCTTCTCGGTGCAATTTTCAGTTTATTTCACACACCAGTCCTCACGACGCGTTTCGGCAGATCCCTGCCTTGATCACATGACAACACGTCAGTGAAGCACATCCCTCTTTAAAGTGCAAGTGCCCATTATTAAACATAGAAGAGGTATTGATACATGTACATAACGGTAGTCTGTCTTTCAATAACATTTTTATAAAACAGACATTTCTCCGTTTTAGCAATTATATGTAAAATACATTTGTGCAATATGAATAATTCATGGTTATTTATGTCCACAATGAAATATAACATACCTTAATGGCCTGCAATAATACTCTTAAAATACAGTATTCACATTCTGTTTCCGCTACAATGATTTGTATAAATACATATATGAACATTTATATTGCTAAGAATAGCCATGATTGCATGATCGTATCTTTTCTCATTTATCATAAGTATATCTGAACTCATACTCTTGTTACCTCTCTTATTTGATTCATAATGTTGTGCTTCCCTAGGAACAATCCTTTGTTTGCCTATTTAGTGTTATATACCAAAAAAGTGCTTTGTGAGTGCTTGTAAATAATAAAGTGCTAATTAGTGCAGTCATTTCATATGTGCGGTTTTATGTTCACATTCTTATTTGTTACTGATGGTCGGCAATTTTCACACCAATTGGGATACAGGTTAAATGGACTATCATTTTGCTGGGCTTATAAAACATGATTCCCACAATTAATTTCTAAAAAATATTTCAATAAAATCTCTTAAAATATACATATATATATATATATACATATTTTTTTTTTGTTTTTTTTTTTTTTTTTGTTTGGGGTGACGGGGGTCTGTCAATAAACTAAAAGGAACATCGAGCTCTGAGTGCCGTCTGCTTTCTGGAGTACGAGTGAGCGTGCAGCGATATATATACATATATATATATATATATATATGAAAGCTCGTTCATCAATTTCCTTTCTTGAAAAAAGATATAAGCACTCCGGGTAGGAAACAGGAATTTATTTTTTATTTCGCCAGCAACAGCGGTGAGAGAGACATACGCATTTCAGACAGTGTCCTTCCTCAGTGTCTACTGTGTCTACAGTGTGTTGCGCGCTGCTCTTTTTGTCCACGTCCTCTCTATAGTAGAGAGAGAAGACGGACACGGAGTCTCATTACTATTCAACATATGAGCGATGGTAATGTGTGGCCGCCATTATCCAACAGTATAATTGCACATAAATTGCCAATAGTTAAACAAATACAAGATTGCATTTTACACAAGGCTGCGGTCACTGCCAGTAAAAAGGACAATCTCGCCGTGTATCGGCATGTCACTGGCATCACCACCAATTAAGCGCTCAAAAACCAATAAATCCACTGTGCGAAATACAGATTGTGGAGTGCGATCAGGCTGTGTATCGGCATAATCCTAATGTAGCTCACAATTGCATATATTAAGATGCAAAAAAGTATTGCACAAAATATTATTACGAAAAATTACAATGTAAGATTATATATATCTCCATCCGAAGATGCGGGACATCGTCTTCATACATTGTAGTTAAGTTCAAACAGGAGATACATTCCTAATTCTCATGGGACAAAAATTCATTAGTGATCACATATACAGATGTGTGCAGGAAGAGACAGCGTCTGATTACATAGTTACATAATTTTGGCAGTTTAGTAGCGATGATTTTGGACATTCAAGAGGTCTTATTTACTATTTCCACTCCAACATAAGCAAAAGTAGGGGTAGCGTTTCAACATAATGTCTTCCTCAGATGCCTGCTTCAATAGCGCTTTACACACCAGGGCACTTTAACTACCTCCCCTCGTTCCGTCATCAATGAACAATCCAGGTGAACCAGGTTAAGTCAATACACCCAAGCAGCTGTGTCGGCAAACTACAGTACCCAGAATGCTCCTCTTACAACAAATTGGGAATGTGACATAGACCTGGTACATGTGTTCTTCCTTGAGTCCTGGATTCAATTAAGAACGGGGTACTTGTGCTCTGATATATATATCAATTTTAGACTCATCAACTAACCAATACTGCTTAATACAAGTGTCTGGATTATTTTGGGCACATTGTCTCCAAAGCAGTTTCTATACGTCGCCCCACATTTTAGCACGGAAAGTAGTTGTGGAAGAAACTGACGCCAGTGCATCGGGGAAGGGCTTCTGTGGACTCTAACAAAATCACATCTGGTGGACGACGTTGTTACAGAGTCGCTCGGCGCCCTCTTCTGACGCACAGAGATACAGCTGTAGAATAATATCCAGATCCAGTCTGGTGCCTGATAATTCTAAGGTAAGGAATCTGTGACTAAATCTAGTCTCTACCAGATAAGACGTTACCAGAGGTTAGTAACGTATTCATTAGTAGCGATGATTTTGGACATTCAAGAGGTCTTATTTACTATTCCCACTCCAACATAAGCAAAAGTAGGGGTAGTGTTGATCTGTTGGTCTTTGGAGGGGTTAGATGTGCTGTTCTTACTCTAAAGTAAGCAAAAGTAGGGAAATTGTTGGGGTTCACAATTACTATTCCCCACCAACAAAGGCAACACTAGGGTAAGTGTAGGACATTTTAGAGATTAGATTTAGTATTCCCACTCCAATCTAAGCAACAGTAGTTAAAGTGTCAGACTGGCAGAGTAAGATATATGATTCTGACTTCACTGTAAGCAAAAGAATGAAAACAGTTGGATTTTCTAGCAGTCAGAATTATGATTCCCACTTTATTCTGAACAATATTAAGGAAAGTGTTGGTCTTTGTAGGGGTCAAATGTACTGTTCCCACCTCAATGTCAGCAAGAGTTGGAAAACATTGGACTGTGGTGGTGTTACGTTTAATATTCCCACTCCAGGGAAAGCAAATGAAAGGAAAGGATTGGACTTTGGATGTTTTAGATTTACTATTCCCCCTTCAATCTAAGCAATAGTAGAAAAGGTGTTAACCCACGGAGGGATCAGATAACTACTTCTGCTCCTAAAGGTAATTTAAAACAAAAATGTAATTGCATTTATTAATTGAGTATGAAATAAATAACATTAAATATAACAAATGTAACTTAGAATAAAAACTTAAAATTAACAACAATATATGTATATTTTAAAATATTTTTTTTCTCTCAACTACCCTTAACAGGAACAGGAGCAGAAATTAAAAGAGTTTTTGGGGAAAAATGAAAATGTATTAATTTTAAATTGTTAAATAAAATATTACAATTAAAAGGATCAAAAATATAAAATTGACAAAATTTAGTAATTAAAACAATCAACTCATTAACAACTAATAAAACGTTAACATAATTAAAATAATAATGAATACATTTATAAATGTACGTAATTATCAATAAAAAATATGAAATTCTCTAAAAAAAATCCATCAGTTACAAATAATAATTTACATTTTAAAATCTTCCCACACAAAACCAACAACCCACTACTAAATTAACAATTTCTAAATGAATTAAAAATAGAATATTTATTTTATAATAATATTATAATATTGACAATCTATAATACTAAATTAACTGATATTTATCAAACTAATGAAAAAACTATATTTTATACATCTATATTAAATAGAACGATATTTATCCAATTATATTTGAACATTTTTCTTACTTTCAATATTAAGTTCACAACATTTTTGACATCACAATAATTTGACCATCATATTTGTATCTCATAGTTTTTGGAAATTTCTACTTTGGTTAAACACCCTTCCATGAATGTCAATGGCTCACCATAATAGTTATTCTTTTTCATTTGCAGGCAATTCGTTTCTGATGTGTCACTATACTAATCACTCTTCAGAGATCTGTTTTTGCCTCCATATTCTGAGGTTTGAATCATTGCTGGTTTGCACAGCCTTTCATTCACCTGAGGTGGATAAAATTAATACTATTGAGTCAAATCAAATCAAAACCAACTTTATTCGGTTTTTCATAGTAATAGAAACACCATAAAAGTTCATAAAATACATTTTACACATTTGCTCAATTTATAAAAACAGTTACAAAATAGAATTTATTTATTACTATTCTATTTAGAAAAGAAGACGAAATAAAAAAACGGTTTATAAAAAACACACTTAGCTATGATGTATAATCTTTGTACTCAATTCATCAAATCTCGATTAGGGCAAATTAGAAACTCATCAATATCAAAGATTGGAGCGATGGCGTATGCAAAATTTAAGAAAGCGTGCAATCGCTTTTGCTATTAATTCGTTTTCAAGATATTGAAGCGCCAAATATGCTGGGCGACATTGGCGTAAGCCCCAATGTTTCAATATGGGTAGTAGCCAGTGCCTCCGCGGTTTCACAAAGAATTTACAAAATAATGTTGTGTGTATTGTTGACTGTTTTGATTGAGAATCACAAGGACATGGTAATAATTTTGATGACCAGTCATTCTGTATGGGAAAGGAGACCATTAAATGGAACATGTTAAACCTAAAACGTGTCAGCAGCAGTTTTTCGAATTGGGTTACTCTATACGTCAAATAAGGTTCTGCAGTGAACACAGTTTGTACCAATAGATTCTGCTGAACAGAAGGTTTCTAAATCTCTTTTAGCAGACGTACCTGGCGCAGATGCGCGAGGCATGCTTTCTTTAAATCTGACTTTGAAATATTGATTAGGGATAGTGGATCTGTAAAAAAATGTTCATATCCCATGTCTGTTAAAAGGGCGTTAACGTAAGCTAACCATTTTATCCTTCTGTAATGATCGAGTGTCTGAATGTCTTGTATGATGGATCTTGTTAGGAGACATTGTTCAGTGACCCAAATTCGGCACAATAGCATTACAGGCTGGGCTTTTATAATGTCTTCTAGATAGTCTATGCCCAGCTCTACATGGCAAGCATATGTAGAGGAATTTTTCGGTAGTCCAAGTTAAAATCTTAGAAAATAATGTTCCACTTTTTGTAGTTCAGTCACGTTTGCAAAGCCCCATATCCCCGCTCCATAAGTGGTGGTACTGGCACATTTGGCATTATATATTTTTAACATTTCTAGCGATGGTTTCTGACCATGTTTTTGTGCAAATGATCTTAATTCCGTTGTTGCTCTTAAAAAGGATAATTTCCTGGCGTTGATTGCTGCCTTCCATTTAAAGTTTTCATCGATTACGATTCCCAAATATTGATATGTTGATGTTCTCTCCAGCACTTCTCCTTTCACAAATAGTTTTTTGGGTTTTGCACTTTTTTTCCCCGCATGCATGGTAAAAGTTTTTTTTACATTTAGGGTCAAATTTAAGCTCAACATGAAGTCACAATATTTGTCCAATGCTCGCTGTAATTCCACAGGGGTTCTAGCTAGGATGGCCACGTTGTCGGCATATAACAAGGCAGGTATCTGCAGACGACCGACTGAGGGGAGAGCTTTACTACCTTCCAACATGGCGGCCTCAAGCCCGTTTGTGTAAAGGGTGAATAAAAAGGGGGCCAGCACGCATCCCTGTCTGACCCCCTTTTCCACTCTAAAGCTTTCTGTGAGTTGGCCCTTGGTCCCAAATCGCACTCTACCTGTTGTTCCGGTGTAAAGTTCTCGGAGGAAATCCACAATAGGGGGGTCAACTCCCATTGCTAAAATGATTCTCAACAGCCTCGAATGTATAACACAATCGAAGGCTGCGGACAAATCTACATACACCATATGGAACGCAGTCCCCTTGGCCTCCACATATTTCCCTGCCAATAAAGACAGGTTTAATGCTTAGTCTACAGTACCTAACCCCTCTCGGAATCCGTACTGTATTTCTGATATGATGTTTTGCATAGCTGACCACTCCTGCAGTCTCTCGAGAACGATCCGACCAGCGACCTTCCCAAGAGAGTCCAGGAGTGAAATAGGCCTGTAACAGGTCGGTGAGTTTCGGTCTCCCTTTTTAAAGATCGGGACAAGTACTGATGTTTTCCACGATTTTAACAGACCTTCTTCTGTGGTGGTGTTTAAGACATTCATCAAGAGCGGGGACCAGAGATCTTCCTCATGTTTAAAATATCAACAGGAACCCGTCTGGCCCCGGGGCTTTGCCTGTTTTCGAGGACTTTAGTGCGTTCTTTACCTCATCGTGTGTGAAGTGCAAAGTTAGTGGATAAGTGACTTGGTTCAATGAATCTATATAATCCATGTCATGTGATTCCCCTATACTAAAAACTTTAGAAAAGTGGTTTACCCATTCATTGTTAGTAATTACGATATCAATGGATGGTAGATCCTCTTTGTCTGTAAGATATGGTGACCTTACTATTTGCCAGAACTCTGCGCTGTCTTTAAGTTCCGAACTTTTCCTAAGACGCTCTCATAAATCAGCTTTTATCTCTTGTTTTCTGATTTTTATCGCTAGGGCGTATTCTTTTCTTAGGCTAATGACCTCCTCTCTATCTCTTTTGTCCCTTCCTAGAGCTTTCTTTAGTTTTGAGTATGCTTTAGTACAGTCTGGACTAAACCAGCCTTTCTTCACCTGATTTTTTTTTATGGGATCTAGTGAGTGCCTTCTTTATATTTTGTGAGATAGCATTAAAGCTAGTTATTACGTCGCTACTTTTTGTCTCACACCCCAGGCAGGTTAAAATATCTGCCTTACATTCAGTAACAATTTTTGCAGTAATGGCATTTTTATCAATGTTACCCCACTTTAAAGTATAGCCATTCAAGGAGCCTAGTTCAAGATTTTGTTGGTCTAATAATGTCAATATGTCAGGTTCTTTTTGATTTTTTAGATCACTCAAGGCGATTATAATTGGGAAGTGGTCGCTCAGCGGGTTTTTAACTACTTCGAATAGTTCGATGTTTGGGCCTGTATGTGCTGAGATCAGGACATAGTCTATCAGACTCATTAGTCCCCTCCTGTTAAATGTTGGTGTAAAGGGTACTTGGAAAGACCTCAATTCATTTGCGAAGCCCAGTTCTAATTCTGTTATGACCTCGTTCATTTTTTCGCCCTCAATCGAGTGTGTGAAGTGTGTCATCCTATTGCCATTGTCTTCCTCAATTCCACACTTATCAGTGTTATTATTCCCGCATAGATGGAGATTAAAGTCGCCACCCCAAAGTATTGTACATGATTTATTAACATATTGCTCCTTTAAATCTTGAAGAACTAGGAAGATCTCTGAGAGAAGATTAATCAACTCATCCGGTTTCTTGTTGTTATAGAAATTTACTATAACGTATATTATCTGTTTTGTTCTCTTTAGAATAATTATTCGATAGTTCTCTTTTAATTTCAGAGTGACGATTTCCTTGTTGCATAGAGTGTTTGCTATGTAAATAATTAGACCACCACTAATTCTTCCAGATGGAGATTTTTTTGCCGGGGAAAAAAAGGTCTTATATCCAATCATATGTATTGGATCGGTAGCCCAAGTTTCCTGGAGACATATAACACTACTCGTGTTAACTTGGTTCAGGAAGTTGGGGTTCATCAGTTTAGCCAGCAAGCCAGCTATGTTCCAAAATGTTAGGTGTATTAGGGAGGCAGATGAATTATGACTAGAGGGAGTGGGTTTAGTTAACAGATTTTCCGGTGGCATAGCACTAATTTTTACTTGTATTGTATTGGCTACAGCGATTAGTCCCATTCGGGTAGAAGGAACAGAAGTGTGTTTATCAAAGACAGTTACTATATCCTTTTCCTCTCTGTCTAAAATGCTATCTATCGCCTGCCCCTCTGATGTTAATTTATACATAGTTGACCCTTCAGAGTGGTCATTCTTTTGTCAATCATTAAAATCCAGGGTAGACAGTGCGCTAAACCTATTTTGGACTGGGATGCTGTAGGAGTTGCCTGGTGCAGCAGCAACTTGATGCCAGCGAGGGTCCCTATATTCTTTATACAGCATTGTGGACAAATAGGGATGAGTCATTAAGTGCGGGTGTATCTGTGCTTGGTGTCTTTGTGTGGGAACATTCGGATAGGTACATTTTGGATACTGATGTAAAAAGGGGGAGTTATTTTCTGTCATCTGATTTTGATCAAAAAAAGGAGTAACTAGGATAGGTCCCATGGTCGTATGAGTAGTAATCAGGTGCCTATAAAAATATCCCACCGGGAGAAGGGTGGCATTAAATTCCCAGACTGAAGGTGAGGGAGCTCTTGTCAAGGTTTTTTCAGCCCACTGTGGATTCTTAAAACTTATGGATATACAATCCCCTTCGATTTTTTTTTTTAGGGGACCTATCCATCCTACTCTCTGAACATGGTTTATTTCTCCTGAGCATTCTATCGGGAAGTTACAGTTTGCTATCAGCCAATGCAAGATCTTATTTTTCAAAGAGGAAGAAGTTTCCTCCTGTTCGTGTCTGAGTGTAGGAACATTGACCAGGACCAGTACATAAGCAACACATTCAGGTGGCAAATTGATTCGTGGAGGAATCTGTCTTGAATTGTACGGCGGATCATGTAATGGCTGAGGTTTTTGGGAAGTTGGAAAAGAGGCATTTGGTTTGGTTAGATATCTTTGTCGTGCCATGGGTTGCTAATATCTTCTTCCATGCATTTGTAGTTGTAGCTTGGGTATTAGTAATAATGCTCGGGGTGGAACTACTTTCTATGACAGAGTTATTTAAAGGACTTTCTCTGCTTACAGAAGCGACCGATTTTGGTTTTATCGCCGTGTCTGCAGGTGGAATGGCTTTGGCTTTCAGTTTAGAAGTTATAGGTTTAGTAATAGTTGTTTTTGGTCCTGTGTTAGTAGTTAGCCAATTGGCATCTTTTCCCTCATCTCTCGGCCTGCCGTTTGGTGTGGTGCCCTACCCCGGCAACTATTTTCTTTTCTTACATTCTTACATCCCTTATATGCACCTGCACCATTGTTCTTTTCGTTGGTAAAAAAGTGTGTCCCCAGACAAGGAGTGTGTCCATGGAGACGAGGAGACTGCAGAAGGAGAGATGTTGTAGACAGAAGGGTTCGACCTATGTGGTCAGTGGGACCTGGGTAATAGATTAAAGTGTATGAAAGGGTCCCAGACCAGAAAACACAGTGAATAGTTAATCTTCACACAGTTACACAAGATCAAAACCAAAAAGGTACTTATGGTTAACAGTGTTTTTATTTTCACTGAACCTAGAAAAAAACGTATAATGTTTTTACATTCGCTGATAATATACACAAAGATCAAGTGTGCCCACACGGGGGAAGGGGAGGAAAGTGGAAGGAAGGGTGAGGGGAGGGGGGGGAGGTTTCAAGTGTCACAATTAGTTAACATCACTAATCATAAGCACAAATCCACAGGTGAAACCATCATTATCATTGATCCATGAGTGAGAGATCAAGAAAGAACACATGTCAAATAAACCATTATACATGAAACAGAGACTCCTATAATGATTATTACTATCAAAATTGGGGTAAGGAGTTCGTGTAGGTAGAAGACGGTCTACGTTTCGACCCAGAGGTGTAGGACATTGAATCCTTACTGGAGGGTCTTCATCAGGACGTGAGGGGGTGAAGGGAACGGTGGGGCAAAGTCCTGAAGTATAATACGGAGAAAGGTACGTGTTATTTTAAACGGTCTCAAAAGAGTCCCGACATACATAATTTAAAAAGCCCGAAGGCCAAGTCACATTAGATTACATAAACGTGAGAGAGAAATTGTAGGAGTTAAAAAGGAGGGTAGATAGACTACAGCAATACCTGACAGCGCAGGTCGACACAGTCACACGCCAACTGGGCGTGTTGCGTCTCCAAACAGAGGCCGATGCGAGTAAATATTCAATTAGTCTGAAAAGACATGAAAAACGTTCGGTACATTAGCACCAGAAAAACAAAATGATACCCTGTTGGGGGATAGGTAGGGCACAAGGCCGTCAAAAAACGCCTACCTGTTAGTAAATCGGTCAACCGTTCTGGATGGCAAGGCAAATGGGGTCCCTCAAGTGCGATTATGTAAAACTCCCAGGTGCTCGTCTGTGAAGAGCGGGCGGAGTATCAGATATCAAACATTGTAAACAGTCAGACACAGCAACGTGCTAAGGTACGTTTTCTGCAGCATTGCAGCCGTGTGAGATGTAAGGTCGTGGGAGCACCCTTGGTCGATCACTGTAACACACACAACCACCCCCCTGAAAGTTTGAAGTGGACAATTCTTGAACAGGTCCGATTGGGCCCTAGGGGCGGTAGCATCGAACCCGTCCTCAATGTAAGGGAGATTAAGTGGATTCGCTTTTTTGATTCTGCATCCAGTGGTTTAAATGAATCAGAAAGTAGTTTTGCACAGATGGCCATGCTGTAATTTAGGTCCTTCTTTTCTTTGCTCTGCGGTGCCTTTACATACTGGTTTACTGACTATCTATCTCACCAGTCTCTTTAACACATTGTGAGCGTCTCTTTCTGAATATAAGCAGGGTCCTTTCTGGGGAACCATATGCATTCTTGTGAGCTGCTGTGTTTTTGATCCATGGTCGCCTGACTACCATGTCTGGTTTGTCCGCGACCATTTAGTACAGATGCTGTATACCAAGGTTGCATTGTATGCTATCACAGAATGGTTGCTATAATGTTTTTCTTTGACCCATATGCTCCTTGACTACCATACTGGGTTGGTCCGCGCGTATGGTGTACAGTCAGCACACATGGAACTTTTGTAAAATACTCCTTCGACCATATGCGCCTTGACCACCATGTTGGGTTGGTCCGCGCACATGATGGAAAATCGACACATAAGTAATCTTTGTAAAAACCCCCCCTTTTTTTGACCATGACACGTGCATATGTATGACAATCAAGCTTCTCCCCTTTGATGCGTTTTTCAAAAGGTTTTCCTCCCCTGTTTTGAGACACCGCCCTTTGTACCGACATGTGGGGCTTTTTCGGTTTGAATCTGCTTTTAATTGTAAATTACACCAATATCACCCCATGTTCCCTGTGATCCAGTCTTTTCTCCAAATGGGACGCCTCCCTGTTACTCAGCAACGCGTCTGAGTCTTTCTTTTGGTAGTTTATATAATCGATCCAGGTAGCCATGGCAACACCTCCTGGTTCCAGGCATACACGCGCGAACGCTTGCTCCGTTCTGACCTTCCACGGGTAAGCTCCCTGTAAGCAGCTGTGTCTGCTACCGTCCTTCATTGTATTTTAGAACCAAACCGGTCTCCTTACTTTGTTCCTGCCTATCGCCTTTCAATTGGCGGCCTGATCCACTTTCCGGGACGCTCAGGCTTCGGAGGCTCCCCGCCCCTGTCAAGGAGACACGCTGAGCCGGCTCCTTGTTGATATATATTTTTTCATTCCCCATTGGGTGAGTCATAGCTCGTTTTTTACATTTGTCTACGAATGCGTGCCATACTGTTTACAATGTTTGATATCTGATACTCCGCCCGCTCTTCACAGACGAGCACCTGGGAGTTTTACATAATCGCACTTGAGGGACCCCATTTGCCTTGCCATCCAGAACGGTTGACCGATTTACTAACAGGTAGGCGTTTTTTGACGGCCTTGTGCCCTACCTATCCCCCAACAGGGTATCATTTTGTTTTTCTGGTGCTAATGTACCGAACGTTTTTCATGTCTTTTCAGACTAATTGAATATTTACTCGCATCGGCCTCTGTTTGGAGACGCAACACGCCCAGTTGGCGTGTGACTGTGTCGACCTGCGCTGTCAGGTATTGCTGTAGTCTATCTACCCTCCTTTTTAACTCCTACAATTTCTCTCTCACGTTTATGTAATCTAATGTGACTTGGCCTTCGGGCTTTTTAAATTATGTATGTCGGGACTCTTTTGAGACCGTTTAAAATAACACGTACCTTTCTCCGTATTATACTTCAGGACTTTGCCCCACCGTTCCCTTCACCCCCTCACGTCCTGATGAAGACCCTCCAGTAAGGATTCAATGTCCTACACCTCTGGGTCGAAACGTAGACCGTCTTCTACCTACACGAACTCCTTACCCCAATTTTGATAGTAATAATCATTATAGGAGTCTCTGTTTCATGTATAATGGTTTATTTGACATGTGTTCTTTCTTGATCTCTCACTCATGGATCAATGATAATGATGGTTTCACCTGTGGATTTGTGCTTATGATTAGTGATGTTAACTAATTGTGACACTTGAAACCTCCCCCCCCTCCCCTCACCCTTCCTTCCACTTTCCTCCCTTTCCCCCGTGTGGGCACACTTGATCTTTGTGTATATTATCAGCGAATGTAAAAACATTATACGTTTTTTTCTAGGTTCAGTGAAAATAAAAACACTGTTAACCATAAGTACCTTTTTGGTTTTGATCTTGTGTAACTGTGTGAAGATTAACTATTCACTGTGTTTTCTGGTCTGGGACCCTTTCATACACTTTAATGCAGAAGGAGAGAGGCAGGTTCAACGTTGGAAGCAGAGACTTTTGTGGGGGAGACTGTATACCCTCTGCAATTCAGCCAAACCTCACCCTAGAATTGCCACCTTTGTTGGAGCTTGGCACTGCAAATTGCACTGGCCAAGCGGTGGGATCAGGGCAGGGGGCCTCCATACTGATTATCGGATCGAGTCACACCAGATAAAGGAATTAAGTTGAACATTGTAGCGGCCTTTCATGAACAAGATTGCTTTGGAAAATTATTACGAGAGTGGATTGGCCCTCTGAGATCCAGAGATATGTTCTATATGTCAGGAGTTTTTTAATGAAATCGAAAGTCGGCATTACTGTGAATAATTTAGTTTTAATGGAAGGTTTTAGTGCATGTCATTTGGTTTATTTATACAACTTTTAAATGCTTCGATTGCAGCAGAGGGCTATATAGGTATTCCAGTCCGTATTTTACAACTGCCACTATGATGCATGAAGGGTGCGCTACAGGGGCGGAACTTGACCACATGATGTGGTCCTGCCCTGCGTTGGGGTACTACTGGCGGGCGGTTGGTAACAAATTAAATGAGGTGACAGAGAGGCGATTACAATTCGACATGGCTATCAGCGTCTTACACTAGTTCCTGCATACTCCTAAAAACAAGATCACAAGTAAATTTATCGACATGGGCCTTCTCCTTGCCAAACGGGAAATCACGAGACTTTGAAAGTCTAGATCAGGCCCTACGTACTGGAGATGGGTCAATGAGTTACTGAAATGGGCCGCACGCGAAAGTACGCTTCGTTACCAAATGGCACGACGGAGGTTAGACGACAAAGCGTTGGACGCAGCAGCTGCATGGGAAGCATTAGTGCAGGCCTTACAGGACAGTGACTCACAGGGCGACGGGGACAAACTGGACGTTACCGCTGATGCTCCCCAAAACACGCCAGGCACATCACAAACTTAAATGATCGACAGCTCCTGATAACACTCAAGGAGGTAGACTACACAGGCTCACATGCGTAGGTGGTGGAATTTGGGGGGAGGGGGGAATAGTTGGGAATGCTTAGAAGTTAAAGGAGAGGGGGGAAGAGAGCGAAAATAAAGGAAATGCGGACGAGAGAACACTTTGCATGCTAGTAACAGCTTTCTATGGAACTATTATCGCTGACATTTTCACATTTGACGCCGCCCGACCTCTGGGATGTGGGCTCACCGGCTGTGTACGGAACTGAACATAGAGTGGCGCCAACTTGACGCCAATAATGGTATAACTGCATGGATGTAGTGTGTACATTATAAGTCTGCAATAAAACGTCTTAAAAAAAAAAATATGATGCATGAAGGGGCTGTGGAACATAATGAGTCTTTTTTACAGTAATAGCGCTCAGATGCATTGACTCGAAGTTTCATGGGAACTCAGCTTTAATGAAGTCATTTTCGACACTGGGTAGCTATAACAATAATGCTTTCTTTTAAATTGTTCCAAAATGGTGCACTTCAGATTAATAAAGGCAGTATAACTGCCGAAACGCCCCCCCCTCTCTCTCTCTCTCTATATATATATATATATATATATATTTATATATATATATATTATATATATATATATATACATATACATATATATTTTTTTTTTCAAAAGTGCTCGCTTCAGCCACCAACTCCAACGGGGTCAGAAAGGAAAACGAGGCAGACCCTTCTCGGTGCAATTTTCAGTTTATTTCACACACCAGTCCTCACGACGCGTTTCGGCAGATCCCTGCCTTGATCACATGACAACACGTCAGTGAAGCACATCCCTCTTTAAAGTGCAAGTGCCCATTATTAAACATAGAAGAGGTATTGATACATGTACATAACGGTAGTCTGTCTTTCAATAACATTTTTATAAAACAGACATTTCTCCGTTTTAGCAATTATATGTAAAATACATTTGTGCAATATGAATAATTCATGGTTATTTATGTCCACAATGAAATATAACATACCTTAATGGCCTACAATAATACTCTTAAAATACAGTATTCACATTCTGTTTCCGCTACAATGATTTGTATAAATACATATATGAACATTTATATTGCTAAGAATAGCCATGATTGCATGATCGTATCTTTTCTCATTTATCATAAGTATATCTGAACTCATACTCTTGTTACCTCTCTTATTTGATTCATAATGTTGTGCTTCCCTAGGAACAATCCTTTGTTTGCCTATTTAGTGTTATATACCAAAAAAGTGCTTTGTGAGTGCTTGTAAATAATAAAGTGCTAATTAGTGCAGTCATTTCATATGTGCGGTTTTATGTTCACATTCTTATTTGTTACTGATGGTCGGCAATTTTCACACCAATTGGGATACAGGTTAAATGGACTATCATTTTGCTGGGCTTATAAAACATGATTCCCACAATTAATTTCTAAAAAATATTTCAATAAAATCTCTTAAAATATACATATATATATATATATATATATATATATATATATATATATATATATATATATATATATGAAAGCTCGTTCATCAATTTCCTTTCTTGAAAAAAGATATAAGCACTCCGGGTAGGAAACAGGAATTTATTTTTTATTTCGCCAGCAACAGCGGTGAGAGAGACATACGCATTTCAGAAAGTGTCCTTCCTCAGTGTCTACTGTGTCTACAGTGTGTTGCGCGCTGCTCTTTTTGTCCACGTCCTCTCTATAGTAGAGAGAGAAGACGGACACGGAGTCTCATTACTATTCAACATATGAGCGATGGTAATGTGTGGCCGCCATTATCCAACAGTATAATTGCACATAAATTGCCAATAGTTAAACAAATACAAGATTGCATTTTACACAAGGCTGCGGTCACTGCCAGTAAAAAGGACAATCTCGCCGTGTATCGGCATGTCACTGGCATCACCACCAATTAAGCGCTCAAAAACCAATAAATCCACTGTGCGAAATACAGATTGTGGAGTGCGATCAGGCTGTGTATCGGCATAATCCTAATGTAGCTCACAATTGCATATATTAAGATGCAAAAAAGTATTGCACAAAATATTATTACGAAAAATTACAATGTAAGATTATATATATCTCCATCCGAAGATGCGGGACATCGTCTTCATACATTGTAGTTAAGTTCAAACAGGAGATAAATTCCTAATTCTCATGAGACAAAAATTCATTAGTGATCACATATACAGATGTGTGCAGGAAGAGACAGCGTCTGATTACATAGTTACATAATTTTGGCAGTTTAGTAGCGATGATTTTGGACATTCAAGAGGTCTTATTTACTATTTCCACTCCAACATAAGCAAAAGTAGGGGTAGCGTTTCAACATAATGTCTTCCTCAGATGCCTGCTTCAATAGCGCTTTACACACCAGGGCACTTTAACTACCTCCCCTCGTTCCGTCATCAATGAACAATCCAGGTGAACCAGGTTAAGTCAATACACCCATGCAGCTGTGTCGGCAAACTACAGTACCCAGAATGCTCCTCTTACAACAAATTGGGAATGTGACATAGACCTGGTACATGTGTTCTTCCTTGAGTCCTGGATTCAATTAAGAACGGGGTACTTGTGCTCTGATATATATATCAATTTTAGACTCATCAACTAACCAATACTGCTTAATACAAGTGTCTGGATTATTTTGGGCACATTGTCTCCAAAGCAGTTTCTATACGTCGCCCACATTTTAGCACGGAAAGCAGTTGTGGAAGAAACTGACGCCAGTGCATCGGGGAAGGGCTTCTGTGGACTCTAACAAAATCACATCTGGTGGACGACGTTGTTACAGAGTCGCTCGGCGCCCTCTTCCGACGCACAGAGATACAGCTGTAGAATAATTTCCAGATCCAGTCTGGTGCCTGATAATTCTAAGGTAAGGAATCTGTGACTAAATCTAGTCTCTACCAGATAAGACGTTACCAGAGGTTAGTAACGTATTCATTAGTAGCGATGATTTTGGACATTCAAGAGGTCTTAATTACTATTCCCTCTCCAACATAAGCAAAAGTAGGGGTAGTGTTGATCTGTTGGTCTTTGGAGGGGTTAGATGTGCTGTTCTTACTCTAAAGTAAGCAAAAGTAGGGAAATTGTTGGGGTTCACAATTACTATTCCCACACCAACAAAGGCAACACTAGGGTAAGTGTAGGACATTTTAGAGATTAGATTTAGTATTCCCACTCCAATCTAAGCAACAGTAGTTAAAGTGTCAGACTGGCAGAGTAAGATATATGATTCTGACTTCACTGTAAGCAAAAGAATGAAAACAGTTGGATTTTCTAGCAGTCAGAATTATGATTCCCACTTTATTCTGAACAATATTAAGGAAAGTGTTGGTCTTTGTAGGGGTCAAATGTACTGTTCCCACTCCAATGTCAGCAAGAGTTGGAAAACATTGGACTGTGGTGGTGTTAAGTTTAATATTCCCACTCCAGGGGAAGCAAATGAAAGGAAAGGATTGGACTTTGGATGTTTTAGATTTACTATTCCCCCTTCAATCTAAGCAATAGTAGAAAAGGTGTTAACCCACGGAGGGATCAGATAACTACTTCTGCTCCTAAAGGTAATTTAAAACAAAAATGTAATTGCATTTATTAATTGAGTATGAAATAAATAACATTAAATATAACAAATGTAACTTAGAATAAAAACTTAAAATTAACAACAATATATGTATATTTTAAAATATTTTTTTTCTCTCAACTACCCTTAACAGGAACAGGAGCAGAAATTAAAAGAGTTTTTTGGGGAAAATGAAAATGTATTAATTTTAAATTGTTAAATAAAATATTACAATTAAAAGGATCAAAAATATAAAATTGACAAAATTTAGTAATTAAAACAATCAACTTATTAACAACTAATAAAACGTTAACATAATTAAAATAATAATGAATACATTTATAAATGTACGTAATTATCAATAAAAAATATGAAATTCTCTAAAAAAAAATCCATCAGTTACAAATAATAGTTTACATTTTAAAATCTTCCCACACAAAACCAACAACCCACTACTAAATTAACAATTTCTAAATGAATTAAAAATATAATATTTATTTTATAATAATATTATAATACTGACAATCTATAATACTAAATTAACTGATATTTATCAAACTAATGAAAAAACTATATTTTATACATCTATATTAAATAGAACGATATTTATCCAATTATATTTGAACATTTTTCTTACTTTCAATATTAAGTTCACAACATTTTTGACATCACAATAATTTGACCATCATATTTGTATCTCATAGTTTTTGGAAATTTCTACTTTGGTTAAACACCCTTCCATGAATGTCAATGGCTCACCATAATAGTTATTCTTTTTCATTTGCAGGCAATTCGTTTCTGATGTGTCACTATACTAATCACTCTTCAGAGATCTGTTTTTGCCTCCATATTCTGGGGTTTGAATCATTGCTGGTTTGCACAGCCTTTCATTCACCTGAGGGGGATAAAATTAATACTATTGAGTCAAATCAAATCAAAACCAACTTTATTCGGTTTTTCATAGTAATAGAAACACCATAAAAGTTCATAAAATAAATTTTACACATTTGCTCAATTTATAAAAACAGTTAAAAAATAGAATTTATTTATTACTATTCTATTTAGAAAAGAAGACGAAATAAAAAAAACGGTTTATAAAAAACACACGTAGCTATGATGTATAATCTTTGTACTCAATTCATCAAATCTCGATTAGGGCAAATTAGAAACTCATCAATATCAAAGATTGGAGCGATGGCGTATGCAAAATTTAAGAAAGCGTGCAATCGCTTTTGCTATTAATTCGTTTTCAAGATATTGAAGCGCCAAATATGCTGGGCGACATTGGCGTAAGCCCCAATGTTTCAATATGGGTAGTAGCCAGTGCCTCCGCGGTTTCACAAAGAATTTACAAAATAATGTTGTGTGCATAGTTGACTGTTTTGATTGAGAATCACAAGGACATGGTAATAATTTTGATGACCAGTCATTCTGTATGGGAAAGGAGACCATTAAATGGAACATGTTAAACCTAAAACGTGTCAGCAGCAGTTTTTCGAATTGGGTTACTCTATACGTCAAATAAGGTTCTGCAGTGAACACAGTTTGTACCAATAGATTCTGCTGAACAGAAGGTTTCTGAATCTCTTTTAGCAGACGTACCTGGCGCAGATGCGCGAGGCATGCTTTCTTTAAATCTGACTTTGAAATATTGATTAGGGATAGTGGATCTGTAAAAAAATGTTCATATCCCATGTCTGTTAAAAGGGCGTTAACGTAAGCTAACCATTTTATCCTTCTGTAATGATCGAGTGTCTGAATGTCTTGTATGATGGATCTTGTTAGGAGACATTGTTCAGTGACCCAAATTCGGCACAATAGCATTACAGGCTGGGCTTTTATAATGTCTTCTAGATAGTCTATGCCCAGCTCTACATGGCAAGCATATGTAGAGGAATTTTTCGGTAGTCCAAGTTAAAATCTTAGAAAAGAATGTTCCACTTTTTGTAGTTCAGTCACGTTTGCAAAGCCCCATATCCCCGCTCCATAAGTGGTGGTACTGGCACATTTGGCATTATATATTTTTAACATTTCTAGCGATGGTTTCTGACCATGTTTTTGCGCAAATGATCTTAATTCCGTTGTTGCTCTTAAAAAGGATAATTTCCTGGCGTTGATTGCTGCCTTCCATTTAAAGTTTTCATCGATTACGATTCCCAAATATTGATATGTTGATGTTCTCTCCAGCACTTCTCCTTTCACAAATAGTTTTTTGGGTTTTGCACTTTTTTTCCCCGCATGCATGGTAAAAGTTTTTTTTACATTTAGGGTCAAATTTAAGCTCAACATGAAGTCACAATATTTGTCCAATGCTCGCTGTAATTCCACAGGGGTTCTAGCTAGGATGGCCACGTCGTCGGCATATAACAAGGCAGGTATCTGCAGACGACTGACTGAGGGGAGAGCTTTACTACCTTCCAACATGGCGGCCTCAAGCCCGTTTGTGTAAAGGGTGAATAAAAAGGGGGCCAGCACGCATCCCTGTCTGACCCCCTTTTCCACTCTAAAGCTTTCTGTGAGTTGGCCCTTGGTCCCAAATCGCACTCTACCTGTTGTTCCGGTGTAAAGTTCTCGGAGGAAATCCACAATAGGGGGGTCAACTCCCATTGCTAAAATGATTCTCCACAGCCTCGAATGTATAACACAATCGAAGGCTGCGGACAAATCTACATACACCATATGGAACGCAGTCCCCTTGGCCTCCACATATTTCCCTGCCAATAAAGACAGGTTTAATGCTTAGTCTACAGTACCTAACCCCTCTCGGAAACCGTACTGTATTTATGATATGATGTTTTGCATAGCTGACCACTCCTGCAGTCTCTCGAGAACGATCCGACCAGCGACCTGCCCCAGAGAGTCCAGGAGTGAAATAGGCCTGTAACAGGTCGGTGAGTTTCGGTCTCCCTTTTTAAAGATCGGGACAAGTACTGATGTTTTCCACGATTTTAACAGACCTTCTTCTGTGGTGGTGTTTAAGACATTCGTCAAGAGCGGGGACCAGAGATCTTTCTCATGTTTAAAATATCAACAGGAACCCGTCTGGCCCCGGGGCTTTGCCTGTTTTCGAGGACTTTAGTGCGTTCTTTACCTCATCGTGTGTGAAGTGCAAAGTTAGTGGATAAGTGACTTGGTTCAATGAATCTATATAATCCATGTCATGTGATTCCCCTATACTAAAAACTTTAGAAAAGTGGTTTACCCATTCATTGTTAGTAATTACGATATCAATGGATGGTAGATCCTCTTTGTCTGTAAGATATGGTGACCTTACTATTTGCCAGAACTCTGCGCTGTCTTTAAGTTCCGAACTTTTCCTAAGACGCTCTCATAAATCAGCTTTTATCTCTTGTTTTCTGATTTTTATCGCTAGGGCGTATTCTTTTCTTAGGCTAATGACCTCCTCTCTATCTCTTTTGTCCCTTCCTAGAGCTTTCTTTAGTTTTGAGTATGCTTTAGTACAGTCTGGACTAAACCAGCCTTTCTTCACCTGATTTTTTTTTATGGGATCTAGTGAGTGCCTTCTTTATATTTTGTGAGATAGCATTAAAGCTAGTTATTACGTCGCTACTTTTTGTCTCACACCCCAGGCAGGTTATATGGCTGAGATACCCGCCACCCCCTCTCAACACAATCCCCAAAGGAGGGAAACCGGAAACGGTTCTTGAAGTTTTTGGAAGAGGGAGGGAGTGACCCTCCCCGGCCGTATTTATTAAAACAAAATTAAACATTAAATCAACAGTTTCATATTA
Source organism: Lissotriton vulgaris (assembly GCF_964263255.1). Classification (NCBI taxonomy): domain Eukaryota; kingdom Metazoa; phylum Chordata; class Amphibia; order Caudata; family Salamandridae; genus Lissotriton; species Lissotriton vulgaris. Next base: position 326,926,277 of record NC_141689.1, read on the forward strand.
ATGTACAATTTCATTACCACATTGCGATGTTTGGCTAACCTTAACAGATTCTCTAATACAGAGGTTCTCCTAGCCGAACTAACATCCTACAAAACATTGACTTGAAATTTTGAAATTGTACATCCTAACGTTTAAGGGCCAACGGCAAGGTCGTAACCGGTGTCAAGATCCCTAACCAGAAATACCCCCCCCACTTGTGAGGGGCGACAGCACAGAGGCGTACCTCAAGTGCAACTACCAATTTCCCTTGACTTGACGGGGGCACCAATAAAACTCGACGCCACTTAAAGGTCGTTCGAGGACTCGTGTGAGGTATCTAGAAGGTAGCGTAGACCCCCCCCCAAACCCCGCACAACTTACCACATCTGCCGTCGCAGACGTCACTGGCCCCGGGAAATTCCCCAGGAGGGGGCTGTAACCCCTCCTACCCAGGAAGGGGCCTTGACCGCCTTTCCTTTTCTTTCGACGACCCATCCTTAGAAGGGACCGCCTCCCCGTTGAGGGGCCAATGGCCACCTCTCCCGAGCGCTCCCATCCGTGTTGGGTGACGCCCACTCGTAGGGATCTTCCAATTAGTGCTCACCGATCATGACCTTACCGCCCGACCAAAATAAATACGACAATGCTAACTAACCTACTAAACTAAAACAAAAAACATTGGCCACTATGACCGTATAAAAAGCATGCTTATAAATGAACACTAAAGCCGAATTTCTTTAATCACAAAACATAAATGACATAGACCATTCTTTATTACATACTCAAAAACAACACGATAATACCACAACCTGTAACGAATTTAAAATTATTAATCAATTTTTATTCAAAACAACTGGCTGTCTTCAGGGGCTGGTGGGTGGGTCCAAATTGGCTCTTCGTCCCGTCTCGAGCTCACGTGCAGCGAGGAGGTGCAGCTTCAGAGCACAGGAACAAGAGGATGCCTTCTGGTCTTGCGTCCCCTTTTATCCGTCTTCAGGGCGGGCGTAAACCCGCCCCTGCCTGCCCCGAGGGTGTGGCCAGCCGCGTCAGTGTCTAGGCCAGCCCACTCTAGGGTGGGAAAAAGCGCGCCCCGGCTACGCCGCTTCGGGCATACCAGCCGAGACTCGCCTCCCGCCCAAAATGGCTTCCCGGGGGGATCGTGGTACTCTGCCATACGTTCGGGGGGCCCGAGTGGTCGCCCCTTTCCATATGGCTGAGATACCCGCCACCCCCTCTCAACACAATCCCCAAAGGAGGGAAACCGGAAACGGTTCTTGAAGTTTTTGGAAGAGGGAGGGAGTGACCCTCCCCGGCCGTATTTATTAAAACAAAATTAAACATTAAATCAACAGTTTCATATTAATGTACAATTTCATTACCACATTGCGATGTTTGGCTAACCTTAACAGATTCTCTAATACAGAGGTTCTCCTAGCCGAACTAACATCCTACAAAACATTGACTTGAAATTTTTAAATTGTACATCCTAACGTTTAAGGGCCAACGGCAAGGTCGTAACCGGTGTCAAGATCCCTAACCAGAAATACCCCCCCCACTTGTGAGGGGCGACAGCACAGAGGCGTACCTCAAGTGCAACTACCAATTTCCCTTGACTTGACGGGGGCACCAATAAAACTCGACGCCACTTAAAGGTCGTTCGAGGACTCGTGTGAGGTATCTAGAAGGTAGCGTAGACCCCCCCCCAAACCCCGCACAACTTACCACATCTGCCGTCGCAGACGTCACTGGCCCCGGGAAATTCCCCAGGAGGGGGCTGTAACCCCTCCTACCCAGGAAGGGGCCTTGACCGCCTTTCCTTTTCTTTCGGCGACCCATCCTTAGAAGGGACCGCCTCCCCGATGAGGGGCCAATGGCCACCTCTCCCGAGCGCTCCCATCCGTGTTGGGTGACGCCCACTCGTAGGGATCTTCCAATTAGTGCTCACCGATCATGACCTTACCGCCACAGGCCGGATAGTTGACCGGCTATCCGGACCCCCCACAAAGCTCCTACCTAAAGGTCATGTTATAACGTTTTTAACCATGCTAAAAAGTCTCCTATGAGTAACTCATTCCCCACCCGAGACAAATGCACACCATCCCCCAAATACATACTGTCATCATTAATACAGCCATGCGAAATAGAATGCAATGTCCCGGAACGGAACAACCTACTCATTTTGTTATTAAGCTTTCTAACAGAATGATTCAAAGCAGGAACAGAAATAGCCCCCCGCCACACCTTTCGTGGGATCATATGGGACCACGCAATTGTGCACCCCGGAACTCTCCTCGCCAACCAACTTACAGTGGAAAGCATTGCCTCCAGGAGAAGTCGTCTACCGGTGGTGACCAAATCATTGCCCCCTAGATGTACTATGACTATAGACGGCGGTGACCCCATCCGCCCTAACAAACCCTCGAAGAATGCTTGAAACTGGTCAATACAGAGACCGCCTCTTCCGAAGAAGGACACCCTGTACCCGTATTCCCCAGCTACGTGAATCAAGTCACCTGCTTTGAATACGTCCGCGGCACGCCTCACGTATGAGTGGCCCACGACCCACACCTCCTTTTTCACAGCCGGTGATGTCTGACCGCTGGCCCGGTGTTGGGTCGACTGCATAGTCCGCCCCGCCTCGTAGGCTTGCGCAACTGAAAACCAAACAAAAACAAGAGGCGTGAGTACATCATTACAGCTTTACAACATGTGCAACCGTACATACCTCCTATAACAATTGGAGGACCAACGCCCCACTCGTTTCACTTGTTCAACATTAAGACCCCTAGCTGTAGCTTCTGTAGCAGCCCCTATCCGAAAGGAATGGGTCCCAAACTCGCCCGGGTTCAAGCCCGCAGCGGCAATTGACATCGCAAGCACCCGTTGAAACTGAAATTTTGTCAGTGGGGTGGCGTCCGCGTGTCTCAACAAGGTCCCCCCCCATGATGCCACCCTTCGTGCTAGGTAGTCTTCTAAACACTTTACCGGACACATGGAGGACCCGGGAATCCTGCGTATGATTATGCAGTCACCCATCCCACCTTGATCGGTCTTGGACCTGACAAAGGAGACAGTCATTGTCTCTCCTTTGATCTGAACGTGTTCCCGGCACAAACCCCCTGTCACATCCTGTTTGCTCCTTGCCACCAATTCGCTTACCCGCATCGCCCCATGAAATGCCAGCGTAAAAGCGGCTCGGAACAACACCGTCTCAAACTGAGATGAACATGTGGCAGGGAGTGTGGCCAGCAACTGGGCCAACCTATCCAAACCTATCGGGCGCCTCTCATCCACTCTGCGACCCTCAAGGCGTTGCCACCCACGCAGCGCTTTCTGTACAACGAAAGACGCTGTCGGGTCCTGGATACCATGAGCCCTGGCAACAAAGGAAATGGCAGCCCGATGCCTCTGGGCCGTAGCCACCGATTTCCCAGCCCTACGTAAGGACATCATAAAATTCACTACCCATTCCTCGTGGCCCCAAAGCCCCTCTCTACCAGACCCCAAAAAGGCTAAATAGGACCGAAACGCCCCTTCATATGCCTTCCTCGTTCTTGGTGCTAGACTCTCTCCCACGAGGTGACGAAGTTCGGGGCACCGAGAGACCAGAGAGCTTCGGGAAAGGGTGCCGGCTCCGGGTCCGCTGTGGGAAGGAAACCCGAGAAAGCCTGTATTTGAAAACGAGACAGTGCATCAGCCGCCCGATTCATTACCCCCGGGACATGTTGTGCTCTGAATAGCACATTCAGTTGCATACACAGTAAAACAATTTCTTTGAGCAGTCTTAAAATCAGTTTACATCGTGCTGCCTGGCTATTGATGCACTCGACCACGGTCATATTGTCAGACCAAAATACCACAGAGTGATCTTTGAACCCTACGGGCCAGGTTCTCAGGGCCACCAAAATGGGGAAAAGTTCCAGGAAAGCAATATTAGTTGTCAGTCCATTGTCATGCCACCATGCCGGCCACCTTTGTGCCGACCATTTTGTGCCGAAGATGGCACCAAAACCTATGCTACCTGCCGAATCTGTCCATAGCCCCAGCTCTTCAGAGGACACGGCCGGTTTGTTCCAGACGACTCGACCATTAAAATCCGCCAGAAATGCTAACCATATGCGCATGTCCTGGCGGACCTCAGCCGATAGTCTTGTGCGATGATGACCCTCCTTTAGGCCGACCATAGCTTGGGCAATTGAACGGGAAAAGGGGCGGGCCATCGGTATAACCCTCAGGGCAAAATTCAACTGTCCCACTAACTGCTGTAATTGATGCAGCGTAACTTTGGATCCATTTACACACATCAGCAGGGCTGCCCTGAATTTCAACACTTTGTCAGCTGGTAAACGAAAACAACCTTCACTGGAGTCTAACTCGATCCCTAGAAACTCGAGGCAAGTCGCAGGACCCACCGTCTTACCTGGTGCCAATGGCACACCAAAATGCTTCATTAACACACAGAATTCGGCCAAGGCCTGGCCACATTCGAGATCCCCGGCTGCCCCAAGGAACAAAAAATCATCAAGGTAATGCATTACATGTTGGAAACCCGTCTTCTTTGTGAAGACCCATTGTAGAAAACTACTGAATTTCTCGAAATAGGCACAAGATATAGAGCACCCCATCGGCATACACCTATCCATGTAATAATGACCCTGAAACATGAAACCCAGGAGACGCTGGTCGTCTGGGTGTACCGGGAGCAACCGGAACGCTGACTCGATATCTGACTTCGCCATCAGCGCCCCGGGCCCCAGGCGATTCAAAATGGCTACGGCCTCATCAAAGGATGCGTACCGCACCGAACACACTTCCGGGTCTATTGCATCGTTCACAGAAAGACCACGTGGAGCTGATAAATTATGAATCAGTCGGAACTCACCCGGGTCCTTCTTGGGGACCACCCCTAAAGGAGAACAAACAAAATTCTGCACCGGGGGTACACTAAACGGGCCGGCGACCCGACCTCGAGTAACCTCTTTCCGGATCTTATCTTGTACCACAGTCGCATGCTGCAGGACCGAAAGTTGATTTTTACACTTTTCCACACCCTGAAAGTCCCCTACTGGGATGCGGAAACCATACGAAAAACCGTTCCGCAGCACCCCAGCAGAAGTACGATCCGGGTATTCACTGAGCCATGGAATCATCGCCAAGGTATCAATCGGGGTAGGTAAAGGCGCCCCTCGGACTATGTTAGACCTGTTTGGCGCCTCCTCTACCCCCGTTATCACCCGTTTTGGCTCTGCACGTGGACTCAGGATGGGACGACCCGCACCCACTACATTCGTGTTTAAATTTACACGATCCCTGGGGCCTAGTACATTTACTTCTGTTGAAATTCCAGCAGAACCCCCTTTTTCCTGTATTGCCGGCAGGTCTCGAGTAATCGTCGGTACCCGTACCTGGTCGAAAGGGCGTCCCCGCATATTGGCGGGAGGATTCGCCAATATTACTCCCTACCAATGGCATTTTCAACATACCTGTCTCCTTCATTTTATCCCATGTCAAAGAATCATAACAATCCCAGGTTAAACTTTTATTATGCTCTTTAGCCTTTCTAAAAAGATTGTCGTAGCAGAACCAATGGTTACCCTGGTGTGATGTCGAGTACCCCATGATTCGCGACTGATAGGTCGGCAACTCGGAAAGCAACTCGGGCCTACGTTCCCCCAAGATCGACGTAAAAATCCCCCATGCGTTGCCCCAATTGCCAATATTCTCATTTACTTTAAAGGCGGCCATTTTTGCGCGCCAAACACTCGGATGCATGAGGTCTTTCTGGCCTTTAACATGCTCCACCTCATAATGATCAACAAGCAACGAGAAGATGTTCACATATTCCCCCGCCCAAATCTTCTCTTTAATTGCCAAAGGCACATGTTGACCCAACCTTTCTCTACGAGAGGGTGCTGACTCATCCCTCGCAATCGGCAATGGCCGCTTACCTGCACCGGACGCTGCCTCTGCGGTCGTAGTCGTCCCTTGTGGCTTGTCAACAATTCCAGCCGGCGCGGACACCTTGGCTGCATCCCGTTTCTCACGCAGTTGCTTCATCAGCGCCTGCGCGTCGACAGCCGTGACGCCCTCACTACCTTCGCCCAACCACGCTGCTAGTTGTGCTGCCAGTTCGGGCGGCATATCTTCATTGGACACAGGGGTGACCACCACGGGAATCGGATTCCCCTCCACTGGTACTGGGGTTGGCGCTTCGAGCGGGGTACAGGGAACCGGGACGTCTCCCCCAGCTGCTCCCCTCCTTGGCCTCTTGGCTCTACCTCCTGGAGCTGCTCCGGCCGGAGGACGTTCCGGCCCCCCTTCCCCCTCTCTCTCTGCCACCCGCTTCTTCAGCTCGGTCATCTCCTTCATGAGAATCCGAAGCATCTGTTCAGTCGTCATACTCTTCCCGCCTTTCTTGGGCATTTCTCCGACAGAGTATCTGAAAGACAAAAGAAAGATTACAACGCTCCAAATTCGAATAGTTCGATGTTTGGGCCTGTATGTGCTGAGATCAGGACATAGTCTATCAGACTCATTGGTCCCCTCCTGTTAAATGTTGGTGTAAAGGGTACTTGGAAAGACCTCAATTCATTTGCGAAGCCCAGTTCTAATTCTGTTATGACCTCGGTCATTTTTTCGCCCTCAATCGAGTGTGTGAAGTGTGTCATCCTATTGCCATTGTCTTCCTCAATTCCACACTTATCAGTGTTATTATTCCCGCATAGATGGAGATTAAAGTCGCCACCCCAAAGTATTGTACATGATTTATTAACATATTGCTCCTTTAAATCTTGAAGAACTAGGAAGATCTCTGAGAGAAGATTAATCAACTCATCCGGTTTCTTGTTGTTATAGAAATTTACTATAACGTATATTATCTGTTTTGTTCTCTTTAGAATAATTATTCGATAGTTCTCTTTTAATTTCAGAGTGACGATTTCCTCGTTGCATAGAGTGTTTGCTATGTAAATAATTAGACCACCACTACTTCTTCCAGATGGAGATTTTTTTGCCGGGGAAAAAAAGGTCTTAGATCCTATCATATGTATTGGATCGGTAGCCCAAGTTTCCTGGAGACATATAACACTACTCGTGTTAACTTGGTTCAGGAAGTTGGGGTTCATCAGTTTAGCCAGCAAGCCAGCTATGTTCCAAAATGTTAGGTGTATTAGGGAGGCAGATGAATTATGACTAGAGGGAGTGGGTTTAGTTAACAGATTTTCCGGTGGCATAGCACTAATTTTTACTTGTATTGTATTGGCTACAGCGATTAGTCCCATTCGGGTAGAAGGAACAGAAGTGTGTTTATCAAAGACAGTTACTATATCCTTTTCCTCTCTGTCTAAAATGCTATCTATCGCCTGACCCTCTGATGTTAATTTATACATAGTTGACCCTTCAGAGTGGTCATTCTTTTGTCAATCATTAAAATCCAGGGTAGACAGTGCGCTAAACCTATTTTGGACTGGGATGCTGTAGGAGTTGCCTGGTGCAGCAGCAACTTGATGCCAGCGAGGGTCCCTATATTCTTTATACAGCATTGTGGACAAATAGGGATGAGTCATTAAGTGCGGGTGTATCTGTGCTTGGTGTCTTTGTGTGGGAACATTCGGATAGGTACATTTTGGATACTGATGTAAAAAGGGGGAGTTATTTTCTGTCATCTGATAGTGATCAAAAAAAGGAATAACTAGGTTAGGTCCCATGGTCATATGAGTAGTAATCAGGTGCCTATAAAAATATCCCACCGGGAGAAGGGTGGCATTAAATTCCCAGACTGAAGGTGAGGGAGCTCTTGTCAAGGTTTTTTCAGCCCATTGTGGATTCTTAAAACTTATGGATATACAATCCCCTTCGAATTTTTTTTTTAGGGGACCTATCCATCCTACTCTCTGAACATGGTTTATTTCTCCTGAGCATTCTATCGGGAAGTTACAGTTTGCTATCAGCCAATGCAAGATCTTATTTTTCAAAGAGGAAGAAGTTTCCTCCTGTTCGTGTCTGAGTGTAGGAACATTGACCAGGACCAGTACATAAGCAACACATTCAGGTGGCGAATTGATTCGTGGAGGAATCTGTCTTGAATTGTACGGCGGATCATGTAATGGCTGAGGTTTTTGGGAAGTTGGAAAAGAGGCATTTGGTTTGGTTAGATATCTTTGTCGTGCCATGGGTTGCTAATATCTTCTTCCATGCATTTGTAGTTGTAGCTTGGGTATTAGTAATGATGCTCGGGGTGGAACTACTTTCTATGACAGAGTTATTTAAAGGACTTTCTCTGCTTACAGAAGCGACCGATTTTGGTTTTATCGCCGTGTCTGCAGGTGGAATGGCTTTGGCTTTCAGTTTAGAAGTTATAGGTTTAGTAATAGTTGTTTTTGGTCCTGTGTTAGTAGTTATAATATCGCTGGGAGCTTTTTTGTTAACAGCAATAAGTTCCTCTATTTGCTTCTCAATACGGGCCAGTCTAGATTCAATTGGTGACATAAAAATGGCCAAAAGGTCACCAACTCTTTCAATTAGTTGATCATTTTCTGTGGGTGCGTCAGGGTTTACCGCGCGCACCTGAGTGTTCCCCTGGATATCTTCCGTTGATACCCCTGTATGTATGGTAATTCCACTAACAGTGGGATGTTTGATTATGCCTTTACTAATTTGTGTTTTTGTTATATTACGTTGTTCTGTAACTGTAACAGAGGGAATAGGCTTCGTTGGTTGCTGCATCCGTTTTCTAGTAGCACCCTCTTGCCTGGGTCTTGTCAGTGACGCACTATTCTCTTCTACAATTTCCGGAGTATGATTTATATTTAAATCAGGTGTCTTTTCTAGTTCATTACTCACATCAGAGTCACAGTCAATTAATGGATCTGTTGCTGACAAGTTGATCTCATTAGGAATAGTGTGAAGGTCAGCTCGGATTTCTCGGGGGCAGCCTGCTTGTAAATATTATGTTTTACTGGTGTTTTTACTGATAAAATGCTGCCAAGAGAGGAGCGTTTCCTTTTTAGTAGCTCTTGTGAAACCCTACGCTTGGCGGACAATAGGTCTTGTGAGACTCTACGCTCAAGGAGTGAAATACTAAGGTCAATTGCATCGTTTGTTCTTGTTATGAAGCTGTCAATAGGGCCAATCATGGATGCGCCGGCCGCAGCTGTCTTACTTCTACTTCCCCTGGTAGACATAACACTATACACGTAGATACTCTAGAAGCAAAATAGTGCAATACCAGGATGCTACAGGCCCTGTGATGATGAATTTTTTTTTTCTTTTTTGCCGGTCAAAATAATTACCGCCAGAGTGCAAAGTCAATTTACCTACTTGATATGAAATAAATGATGTTAGGGGGGTATACCCTACCCGACCTCCTCGTCCTCGGAGGGCCTCAGAGGGCTCGCCCTTTGCCCAGGCTTCGCCCGGCATCCCGCGAGACGGGCCGATGTTGAGTTTAAGCGCCTCCTGGCTCTCCCCGGTGACGCGGTTCGCCGCAAGGGCCTCTGGACAATGAAGTCCGCCCCTCGCCGGTCTCCGCTCGGCGGCCCCGCTCTGGATGTTAAAGAGCAGGCGGGAGACGGGCGGGCGGGCGGGTCCGCGCTGGCTCAGGGGTTCAATGAAGGGTTGGTGCACAGCGTGCAAGGGTTCACTGGCAGCAGCAAAAGCGTGAAAGGTTCCCCCCTCTCAATGGGGCCGATGTTGAATGTAAGCGCCTCCTGGCGCTCCCCGGTGACGCGGTTCGCCGTAAGGGCCTCTGGACAATGAAGTCCGCCCCTCCCCGGTCTCCGCTCGGCGGCCCCGCTCTGGATGTTAAAGAGCAGCCAGGCAGCGGGAGACGGGCGGGCGGGTCCGCGCTGGCTCAGGGGTTCAATGAAGGGTTGGTGCACAGCGGGCAAGGGTTCACTGGCAGCAGCAAAAGCGTGAAAGGTTCCCCCCTCTCAATGGGGCCGATGTTGAATTTAAGCGCCTCCTGGCGCGCACCGGTGACGCGGTTTGCCGCAAGTGCCTCTGGACAATGAAGTCCGCCCCTCGCCTGTCTCCGTTCGGCGGCCCCGCTCTGGATGTTAAAGAGCAGCCGGGCAGCAGGAGATGGGCGGGCGGGTCCGCGCTGGCTCAGGGGTTCAATGAAGGGTTGGTGCACAGCATGCAAGGGTTCACTGGCAGCAGCAAAAGCATGAAAGGTTCCCCCTACTATTGAGTCAGTTAATAATAAACATCTATTACCTATGAATACACCAAGAAAGTTACATTATAGGGGTGTCAGACATTTTATGGATTTCTTGAATTAAAACAAAAATATTTTCACTTGTTTCAAATATTGAAGATTCGCAATCTTTAGTTTTAATGTGACTAAAGTTTTTTTCTATGCATTTTACTTTGATAATCAATTCCCAATAGGATTTATTAAGTTGGCTTTCCCTCCCTTGATATTGTATAAGGGCTACTGCAAATGCTTTCTAAGAATGCTTTTTTTTGTGATTGAAGGTGGAAGTGGACCGCTTTCAGGACACCATGAGGCTTCTTTCTGATTATTACAACGGAATGGCAGGAAAAATGCCAATTGAGACTAATCGTGAATTTGTTCGAATTTCTTTACTGGACATTGTTAACGGAGATCAACCTCTGGATCCAGAGAAGCCAAAAAGGTAATCATTGCTCAATAATCTATCTATGGACCAGCCTATATGATATGTATTACAATGAACTTCTGATTTATGGAGGAGGTTTAACAGAATGGTGTAGTAAGCATCATCAAATTATGGGGCACATTTTAATATTAAAGGACATTTTTGTGCATTACTATCTTCATACTGTGATATTTTAACTCGTGTATGGGTGTGCTACTGTTACATTGCAGTAATTACATCGAGGGACATTACATCACCGGTAACTACATTGTTATGGTCATTACTTCACAGGAAAGTACCTGATGCGTAATTAATTTGCATGTGTTCTATAAGGGATTTTACTTCGTCAGCCTTTATTTAGCTGGAAAGTGTAGTTTGTATGTATATGTAGTTTTATATCTGCAAAAAAAGTAGGGAACCTTGGGAGTTCACATGTTTTAGTTGGACAGCTAGTATGTTGTTTTATATATAACACACACACATATAATGTGTTTAAGGTTCATGGATAGGTTAGTCGTAGGGGTAGTAAGGGGTTGTTAGGCCATAGAGATAGGTTGTCTGTCAGGTGAAAAAGAATTGTTTAGGTATCAGGGGTAGGTAGTGTATAGGGGAAGCAAGGATCATTTACAGTTAAGGGATGAATAGTGTGAAGGTGTTCATGGTTGTGTAGTGTATTAGGTAATGATTAGGAGAACCTTTTTTCAGGAATGAGGAGTGTTGTAGGGGATTTTACCATTCAGGGATCAGTAGTGTAGAGGGTTTGTAAGGAAATTAGAATGTATGTGTATGGGTAATTTAAAATGAGTATTTATTGTCATTTGAGAGGCCATCAGTGATGTCACTGACCATGTCATGAGTGATGTAATATGTGAAACCATAAGCAGTGCACTGCGGAGGTGTGAGTTATAGTTTCCTCACTAACTATAATGGACACATTTCACTTGTTTTGAATGAGTGAAATCTGACCCTAACCTTTGTTTTTTTCTGTGAAGTTTAAAGAGTTTTTTCTAACTATATTTTCTATCTATACTATCCCTGCAATCTTTGGTTTCTAGTGAATTTCTAATGTTTTTTAAAAGCTCGTTCCTCACTTTAATGTCCCTGTAACTTTGTTTTTTTTGTTGTGAATTTATACTTTTTTTTTAGCTCATAGTCGTATTTGCAGAGTGGTGGAGAAAGGGCGCTGCGCCTCTGATCAGCTCTCACGAATCCCACTGTGTAGGACTTACAGGAGGGCTTCTTGGCACCCAAGGTCCCTCAGGAGTAAAATGGACTTCATCCCTCAACCAGTAGTGCACCATGAGCGGCGTTTGCAGAGTGGTGGAGAAAGGGGGCGTGGCCTCTGAAGACCTCTTAGCAATCCCAGAGTGTGGGACTTATTGGAAATAACAGGAGGGGTAGTTGGGCCCCAAGGATGAACTTGGGGGGCAACTACCCCTCCTATTACCACCAGTAAGTCCCACACAGCCGGATTGCTGAGACCTGAAAGCAGGCCCACCCCTTTCTCCACCGCTCAGCAAATTTGACTTCTGGCCCACTACTAGTAGGCTAGTAGGGAGATGAAGTTCCCTTGTCTATTGAGGGTCTTTGGGGGCTAATAGCTCCTCCTTTTACCTCTAGCAAGTCACTCACAGTGGGTTTGCTAAGACGTTTGTTTTTAGTGGCCATGCCCCCTTTCTCCAGCACTCTGCAAACGCGAGCTACTAGTTGGAGGATGAACTCCCCTTGGCTCTTGAGGGTCCTTGTAGGCCAACTATCCCTCCTGTTTCCTCGAGTAAGACCCATACAGCTGGATTTCTGAGAGGTCATCAGAGGCCAAGCCCCCTTTCTCCACCACTCTTCAAACACACCTCCTGGCTCACTACTCATTGGTGGAAGAGGTCCACTTTACTCCTGAGGTCCTAAGGAGGCAAGAGAACCTCATCTCCCCACCAGCAGTGCGCCGAGAGACGTGTTTGCAGAGTGGTGGAGAAATGGTGTATGGCCTCTGACAACCACTCAGAAATCCCACTGTGTGGGGATTACTTGAGGTAACAGGACTTATGGACTCAGTCACTCATACACTCAGAAACTCAGACAACCACTCATAAACTCAATCAGCTATACACGCACCCATACACTCACCCAGTCAAGGATTATGCATCAACTCACAGAACCACCCAGACACTCGCGTTCCCAATCACAAACCCACTCAGACACTCATGCATGCACCCACTACTCAGAGACTTATGCTCTCACTCACATACCCATTGAGGTACTAATACACTCACTCACTGATCCACTCAGATACTCAGAAATCCATTCACGGACCCACTCAGATACCCATAACGTCACTCACACAGCCAATCACAGACCCACTCAGAGACATATGCACCCAGTTAGTTATACACTTAGAGACTCATGTACCTACACACAGTCGCACTCACCGACCCATGGACGCACTGACAGAACCACTCAGATACTCATGCTGCCAGTCATAGACTCACTGAGAGATTTATGCACTCACTCACAGTTCCACTCATGCACCCACCCACCCACTCACTCACCCATTAAGACACCCCCTTAGACACTCATGTATCTGCTCAAAGATCCAGTCAGACAGTCATATACATACTTACAAAGGCACTCATTCACCTGCTCACAGATTGAGTCAGAGACTTATGCAACCAATCACAGACCCATTGTGATACAGATGCACTCACTCATAGATGCACTGAGGCAGTCCCGCATTTCGTTACAGAAGTATTGATAGACTGATACACCATCTCGCAGATCCCCTCAAATACTTATACGGTGATTGAGAGACTTAGTGATACATTGATGCATGCAGCCATAGATAACACATTTTTATGCACTGTGTTATAGAGATATTAAGGGAGTTGTACATGCTATTATATAGTTGTTTAGATAGTAATGTGTTTAGTGTGTTGGTTATAATCCATTTTGCAGTTACAAGTTTTGAATGTAGTGGTGCCTATTGAATGCCTGCCCGAGTTTTGTCATTCTGCGACATATTCACAGTGATCCTGACTATTAATATCATTGCGATGCCCGGTATTGCTGCAATCACACAAAACTCCCCAAAAAAGTAGTTTAAATAAAACATGCGCACTTCACAACGGCTGACGCCGCGGCAGTCTACCGGGTTACCGTGAATATGTAAAACACCACAGTGAAGAGGTGTTTTCCCTAAACCATCATACAAACTCAAATATAAACTCTACATTACTAAACAACCAGTGTCTGCTATTAAGTAAAATATGTCTATATATATGTTTAAGACTTTCTCAAAAACATACGCCTTTCGCAAAGTCACCACAAGTATTATGATGTCGTAGTAAATAAAAAAAAGTAAAGGAAAAAACAATGCTTATTAATCTACTGAAGAAAATGTGAGCTTATAAAAATACACCTTATAGAGCTATTTTTGATAGTATATCCAATTTAAAAACCTGAAAAATGTAATTAAAAATTCATAGGTTATATTAACATTATAGTTGGGAAGTAGAATTTGAAAAACCTTAGAAAATCACTGAAAAAACCAAAGGTTACAATGATGTTATACTTAAGAAATAGACTTTGAAAAGCAATAGCAATTCACTGAACAAAATAAAGGTTAACCCCTTCTGTGCTGATGACGAGCCCAGGCTCGTCATGCAGCACGGTGCTCGTGTGCTGGTGACGAGCCTGGGCTCGTCATGAGCCGTGGAACGCTCACACGCGGGGCTAATTTCCCCGCTGTGCTGAGCGTTCCATTGCGCGGACGTGGTCATGACGAGCCCAGGCTCGTCACCAGCACACGAGCACCGTGCTGCATGACGAGCCTGGGCTCGTCATGAGCACAGCGGCGCCGTGCGCGGCCCCCCTCCCCCCCGCGCCGTGGGGAAATTAGCCCCGCAGCGAAGGGGTTAAAGGGACATTACAGTTAGAAATGAACATTTAAAAAACCTTTAAAATTCACAGAAGAAAACAAAGGTTACAGGGATGTTATACTTAGGAAATTAAGAAAACGCAGAAATTCACTGAAAAAACCAAAGGTTACATAGACATTATAGTTAGGCTCAAGTTTCACTCGTACAAAACCAGAGAAATTCAGCAGTTAAAGTTAGCTGTGCTAAATATAACTCACACCCCCACAATACACTGCTTACAACCTGACATATTACATCACTCATGACAGGGTCAATGACATCACTGAAGACATCACTGATATTCACTGAAAAAACCATAGGTTTCACACCAGTTATAGTTAGCTGGAAATTTTACTGACATAAAACCATTGAAATTCCCACGTTATAGTTAGTTGGACTCACTATAACTTGCGCGTGTAATGCACTGCTGATGACGTCACATATTACATCACTCATGACATGGTCAGTGACATCACTCATGACATCACTGATGACACCATCCAGTGAATGTGTGTCTTTCTGAAAAATAAATATGTTTTATATATGTGTATGTAAAGGTCGATGGAAAAATAAATGTTTAAATAAGTGTCTAAAAGGATGTTTTTTAAACAAAAAAAATTGATTGGTTAACTGGCCTATTAAGTGTATCTTAGTGAATACATATATTAGTGAGTAATGTTTAAATATTTAAATATATGTATCAGTGTTTCACTTTGTGTATAATTGGCTGCATGGGTTGGTGAGTAGCTACATGTGTGTGTATATGGGTTATTAGATGTTTTTTAAGTATCAGTATGAGTGTCTGTATGGTTTGGTGGGGGTGTTACTTAGCACATAGATGCATCAATGACTGACTCACTGTTTGTATGTGTTTTGAAGACAGCATATGTTCAGGACTGTATGGGTGGATGGGTGTGTATATGTGTGTGTTAGTGAGTGAATGGCTGTCTCACTAGTGTCTTTATCAGTAACGACATATGTTTTAATCTAGTATATGTGAGTATTGATGTATATAAGTGAGTATATGTGAGAGTGAGAGATTGTAAGAGTTCCTGTTTAAATAAGTATGTGTTTCTATAAGTGATTGTTTTAGAGAGTAAGTATGTGTAAGTTTCCTTAGAAGTAAAGTGGTAGTGGGTGTATAGCTGTATATGCAAATAAATGGATGTTCAATAGTTTATTTGCATGTGTGAGTATGTGTGTGAGTAACTTTTGGATGACTGTCGGTGTGTAAAGGATGTATAGGTGTTTCACTACATATGATGAGTGAATATATGTATGAGTGACTATATAGAACTGTTGGTGAATGAGTGGATGTGTATATAGATGGTGGTATTACTGAATTGGTTGTTGTAACTGGTATGGGTATCTCTATTTTTTTGAAAATTTTAGTTTCTATTTTTGAATATGTGTTTCTAGGGTAACATTACACTGAAAGGAGGTCTGTCACTCTGTCACAAGGATGGTGTCATCAGTGATGTCATGAGTGATGTCACTGACCATGTCATGAGTGATGTAATATGTGACGTCATCAGCAGTGCATTACACGCGCAAGTTATAGTGAGTCCAACTAACTATAACGTGGGAATTTTAATGGTTTTATGTCAGTAAAATTTCCAGCTAACTATAACTGGTGTGAAACCTATGTTTTTTTCAGTGAATTTAATAGGTTTTTTAAATGCTAATTCCTAACTATAACTGGTGTGAAACCTATGGTTTTTTCAGTGAATTTCAAAGGTTTTTTTAATGCTAATTCCTAACTAAAAGTCTCACTTTAGGGGAGGAGCTACGACACCAACCAAGATGGCCGCATAGTCTCTTGGCTCCGCTGACCTCCGTCCTACGCTTGCTTATCCTGTCGAATATCCTGATCTCCTGCCCCGGATTCGTGTGGGTGAACTAGTCGGCACCCCGATGGTGTGACCACGGAATTTTTCTGATGTTCTGGAGTGAAGTAACATCGAAAATGTTTTGAGGCCTAACTCAGACTGGAAGCCGGGGTCTCGATTGCTGGTCTACCCGGGTCCAAAGTGAACAACAACGGACTGAGGAGAGTGGTTGGGTCCGGTCCTTGGAACTTTTTAAAATTTCTCAGGACTACTTTGCAACCATCTGCTGCCTGGTGCTGTACCTGAGGAGAGGTGACGGGTGGCGCGTGGTGCTGCGTCGCGGGGGGCCCCGGCCCGGAGGCCCGGCACTAGCACCGCTGGTGCCCCGGGGTGGGGGTCCCGCCGCGCGTTGCTGCGTGCTGCTGGCCCGTCCCTCACGGCTTGATTCTGCTCTGGCGTATCCTGCCCCGGAGAGGGTGCCTCCCTGTGGGGATCGTTATGCCTGCGTACGTATGGAACTTGGCGGAACGGACTCAATGTGGCCCTTCCTTGCGAATGGTAATGGTGGAACTTGCGGCGCTTCGCGCGACGATGAGGGCCCAGGTCAGTCGTCAGTCACTGGATGATGTCATCAGTGATGTCATTTGAGTTTTCATCAGTGACGTCATCAGTGATGTCACTGACCATGTCATGAATGATGTAATATGTGACATCATCAGCAGTGGATTGCGAGTGCGCGATATATAGTTAGTGCAACTAACTATATATGTGAATTTCAATGGTTTTGTGTGAGTAAAATAAGGTTTTTTAAATGCTAATCCCTAACTATATATGGTCTATAACCTATGGTTTTTTCATTGAATATATATATATATATATATATTCTGGTACTAATGGCAATACATTTATCAGAGTAGGCAAGCAGGTTATGCTGACAAAAACAGGTCAAAGCTGTGTTTTAGCAACAAAAAATCTTTAGCCTTCCTTGCGAAGCATATAATATGTTGAATGGATAACTTGCATCTAGCTACATAATTATTATTTTCTCTGAATGATAGATGAACAGGGTAACTAAAATGCTCAAGTGTAAAATGAAACAATCAAATAAGAACATAATTATGTCAAAGGAATGGGAAGTAACCACAGTACCAGCCACTACAGTGAACGTGCAATTTTAAAGCAAACCATCCTGGTTGCATAATTATACAACACACTGCACAGCATAACTGATTTTGTTCATGCTATGCATAATCCTGGAATAATGGATAGAAACCTTAATTTGTAGAGACCCTAATGTATACATTGCTCACTTCAACACCTACAGAGAAGATCTTTCACAGACTACAGAGGAGATGTTGATTTAATAGCTGCTAATTTGTATTTCCCTTTTTTTACCTACCTTGACAATTTAGTAGTTAGGATCATTGATATATGTCGAGGTCGATATAAAACAACTGATATTTTGAATGAGAACCAAAAATCTATCCCACTATGTAACACAAATGTTACTGGGGGTGAAAGTTGTCTACCAATTTGTAGGAAGGATGTCCAACGTAGTACATATGGGCCATATGCATGTCAGATTTCAGGATCATCAATTAATATGTAAACTCTTTCAATTTAGATTTGTACATCAATGCATCTTATTTATCTAATGCGTTTTATGGCGCCATTATAAGTATTCTGAAAGCAACTACAAAATTTGTAAATGGTAGCCAAGTTTATGATTCGACGTTATTGGAAGGATAATGTACTGCGCAAAAATGCTAGTTTTCATTATGGTAGGGGTCAGAACTTATGTTTCCCCAAAGAAAATAACGCCAAATACCCTAATACACAAAGGGTGTATAAAGTACATTGTTTGAAGTAGGAAAACATGCAACTATAGCATGTTTCTAGTTTTCAAATGTGCAAATCCCACTTAACACTGAACACCAGTTGCACAGTATGGAGTAGCTGCTGCACAATATCCTGTCCACACTGTAGGGCTTTGGGAATTATTGTTCAGAAATCCCTGGATTCGTCAAACCTAATGCCCAAAGATAATAAGAGAGAAGCAAGAACAAGTTCGGCAATGACAAAAACTCTACAGACTGCATTCACCTACACACACGGGGAATTCTCCTGTCTTTAAATAATGTAGAAAAAAGCAGAGAACAATCATCTCCATTTGAATATGATCCCAGAAACGCAATGAAAACATTTATAGAACCGAGGACAGATGATATCATAACATTTTCTAACACTGCACAAGAAAAGTCCACGTCTGTGATAGACTTGCCAGTATTTGTCCACCATTGAAAGGCATGTAATTTTCAACACCCTCCTACTAGTATACATCAGCAATCTTGTTCCAAAAATAACAGGAGTTTGTTGATGCTCATTATTATGATGTGATCCCTAATCTTCAATAAGAATAAAATAAATCTTCTCATAACGCCAATGTTTGAAACTCCCAAGAGACCTGGTGATGAAAAGCTCTTGGGTGCATTTCAAAGCCTTTCTTAAGCTTTCATATTCTGTCAGTGGCTTAAGATATGAAGTGTACTGTTTCCTTGGAATGCAGACCAAAAATGAACAATTTAACATGAAGAGTGGCAGAGTCTGGCCTCCTTCTGCCTGCGTGTGCCCTGTTCGAGAAGCAGCTGCTGAAGTTGCTTTTCGGTGCTACATTAGGCTGCAGAAACACGAAAGGCAATGGAACTGAAGGCTGGGGAAAGACAAGCAACATAATAGTCACGCCACCTTTTCAAAACACAGTATTACATTAAACTAAAAAGCACAGAAAAAGAGTACAGGGGCAACATTAATAACGAGTCATGGCGGAGAGTTTGAGCAGCCATCAGACTAGCAAGGGGAAATTCACCAACCATCTCTCTGGAGCCACCGCAGTCTTTCCAGCAAATCAAATCAATTACAGCTGGGAGGCGTGCATGGGGCAATCTCCGCATCAGCTTGGAAGTCGGAGTTCAGTGGGGGTGCCACTTACCACTGCCATTTTGCTAGTAGTGCATTATATTGTAAAACGTGAATCAGCACTAGTGGCAGTTACATGTAGGCTTTTCTCCAGGACAGAACTCGCGTTAGAAAGTAAGCCATGACCTCCGCAAAATCCTCCTGGGAGAAGGAGTGTGGGCATTCACCTAAACAAAGAAAACCGAGATCGATGTAGAGGGTGGACTATGTATTTATGTCTATTAAATTATGCGTATTTTATATATAGCTGACATTAACTACTTGACTGCTAAAGCTTTCCACAATTTTTCCACAATTTATTTTTGTGGTTTTATTTAGTGCTAACTTGACGGAAGATATTGGAGGGGCATTGTTAAGCCATCGGGACGACCAGGAGGAACCGTGAATGCAATGCCCAAACAGTAGGAGGGGCCATCACATTCTGTACAGTGTGATGACCAACCAAAATGTTCTCTAAGTGAAATCGCCGGAAAAAGAGCTAAGCACCCAAAGGAGAGACATTTACACACATGCACCAATAACAAGCCAGCATTTCTGAATGCCACATGAAACAACCAATGGCAATTGGTGGGTGTGCCAGAGCTCATAAAAGAGGATGCAACAGGTCTTGCAGACAGTGCAAGCGATGTTGAGGCTCGACCCAAAAAGGAGGGAGGCGAGAATGTTGGTGTTGGGTTGGCTGCATACAGGGGCTGGCTGTAGCTAACCCATGCCATGCACAGATAAAGGCCGCCCTCGCTATGCACTGCTCATGGTCTCACAAATGACACAATTCAAGACATAATTGATAACATCACTGACGACATCTGAAATGACTTCATTGATGACAGCACTGTGAATGGTGAGGGCATGAGATATAGTTACTTGAAATAATTATAATTGGTGAATTCAATGTTTTTTTTTTACAATGTTACTTGTAAACTGACATTTACACCTGAATATTACGTATCTTTAACCTTTTTTCAGTGAATGTCTGCGTTGCTTCTTAATACGATGTATGATATCATTACCGTACCTAACAATAACGTCACTCTAGCCATTGTTTTTTCTTTCACTGAATAGGAGCAGCTGTTTCTGGGTTTTCCTGCCCACAAGAGTGCAGGGAGGGAAACAAAAGTCTGCTCTCACCTGAAATTGGCCTATGGAGTAGGGCGTTTAAACTTTGATCCCGGTGTTTGGCTCACCGGGGTATCGATGCAGCTCAGGCAGGGGAATAGTGTGCCCCCCAACACTTTGTTTTTCACTTCAGCCCCTGTCTCCAACTTGATTTTTTTTATATATGCTTTGATTCCACAGGAGTCCAATGGTACCACAACTTAAAAAAAATGATTATATAATATTTTGCTCCAGGGTTGAGCAGAGGGGGGGAGTCAGGTATCTCTCCCCCCTTATAATGTTTTTAGAATTAATCTTAGGGCAGTGGAATAAGTCCCCGAGTCCTGTAATAGCTACCTGCAACGTTTTTCTTTATGTTGCAAGCAGTCAATCAGAGTGTTCGCTACCAAAGGAGTGTGTCTCCTGCGGGGGTGAAGTAGCCCCAGGGTAAAAAAAGCTCCCAGGGCCAATCAGAACTCTATTTTTTTAAATTGGGTTTGAAGGACTCCCGCTAATATACAATTTTTTTTCACCTAAATATCCGAAAAACTATTAAACAGATTTAGACCAAACCCCAAAAAGCACATGTTCTGGACCAAGATCTAGCATCTTGCAAAATTACAAGTCATTCATTTCAACAGTTTTTGCGATGGCGCTTCTTAAAAAAGTCTATAGGAAATGAATGAGGACTTTCTGTTTTGGAACCCCCCCTTTTTCTAAGCCCCCGCTTGATGAATCGCCCGAAGCTTTCAATGACCAAACTAGTCAAAATAGAATCTTAGAAAGTTTTCTGCAGAATCATCAATAGGGCACCAAAGTTAGTAGCAAAACAAACAAGCATTTGCAATGCAATATGTTTCCCACTAAATGTTTGAGCTATTGGTAATGCCAGACCTGGTCCTATATAAGTACTGACTCTATAAACTTTAAAATACTACTAATACCACAAATATTTGATATTTTATAGCTCCATGATCCTAACCAAGCAATGTATTGCGATAAGTTGCAATCTTCAAATGTGGGTTATTTTCTTTTGGTTAAACGGGTGCAATTGTGGCCCCAATCCAACCCTGCAGAAGCACATAGGGGGTACATTAAGGTAGACAGCGGGGTGCACAGAAGCAAACATGATTTAGGCTGACAAAATAAAAAAGACATATTGCTTACATGTTTTATTTTTGCTGTGGCAGTTGCGAACAACACCTTACTAATGTTTTAAAACCCTGTAGGTTGAAAGCATAAATTAGAACATAATACTGTTTAATTTAACAAATACTATGCTTTGAAGTGCCTATGTATTTTTAGTAAAGCTTAAATAGCGAGCATTTAAAGAATCTTTTTATTAACATATTTGTTAAATAGTATACCACATACACAACCTAGGTTTCAGTGGGGTATTGCTGGGACCACAAAAAAAAAAAAATATATATATACAAAGTGTTGGGACTCAGACGTCAACCAACACACGGAAGCGCGAACTGGCGGGTCTGCCAAACGGTGACTGGAAACGCGTCGGCGGCGGCTGACGGGAACCAAGAACTGGCGGCGAACTCGGTGAGTGAACGCCGATTCTGAATTCATCTTGTACATGCTTAGCCTCATCTCCGAAGGTACCGAAAGCAGACACCAAACCCCAGTAAACCATAGTGACTACGTCACCACCCCATCTTTGGAACGAACACAGTAAATTGCAGCACAACACAGTTATGTCGAATATTGACGGTATCTCGGGAGAAAGAGAGTCTGCTGCCAACTTCATGTTTAGAAGTTCAACAACAAGACAAGCGCAACCAAGCAAACCTAAAACCCAAAACGCCCCGCCAGTATTTTGAAAACGTTATTCTCCAAATTAGAAAATGTACAAGAACGGGAGATACGCAAATGGTGGGAGGCTACCTCACGGGAAAGGTATATCGAGTGTGGCAGGATACCGAGAGGCCTACGCATTTATACTGTGCCCTCATATGAAAACCCGGATCCTGCGTTACTCAAGGATTGGGCAGAGTATACTGCAGAGTCAGCAAAAGGAATGGTGCGCATACTCATTAAATATGCATGGAGTGACAGAGAAAAGTGTCTGAAAGAAATAGCAGACATAGAAGAACAAATAGCCAAAGAAAAAGACTCCAAAGAAATCGAAGAACTCAGAGGTACCATGAATAAAAGAATTAAAGACTACGAATTAAGCATCCGGAAAAGAAAACAATCGAAATTTCTCAGAGTTGAGCAGGACTATCTCTCAGGAAGAATCTTAACGTTCGTCAGAAAATTTGATGCCACCAGAAAACGGTTGGCCCAGACTAATGCGACGCCAACAAACGAGGACACTGAGGAGTCTGAAGTTTCGGAAGGGGAACAAACCGAAGGTATCAAAGACAAAGCACCGGCAACTGAAAGTCCTTTTTTCGACGAGTTCGAGGTGAAACTCGTCTCCGCCCCCAACAAAGGAATCACCCACCGGCACCCCAACAAAATCAAAGAGGAGGACGCGGAGGGGCAAGAGGGGCAAGAGGTGGTGCTCAGCAAGCAACGGCATCTCCGAGGGTCACGAGAAGCGGACTGAATCGCAGAAGATAATAGACAAAGAAGATAACAATGTCATAAACCTTTCTAAGAGAAAATTGACAAATGACGAAATTTCGATTCTCAAGAAAGGTTTAAGCTTCTGCCCAGCCAGCGACTTCGATCTAGTGAATGTACGGATTGATTTGTTCAAGTACATCAGGAAACTCAAGTTCAAAAAGATCTTTCTACAATCTCCAGAAAATTGAAATTACAAAATCAAGAACGGCAGTTCCAACTATAAATCAAAATGATGTACCCACATGTGAAGAACTGGCGGATACACTTCTAAGACCCACACAAGAACTAGTGGAAAACACCATAACTGCCGAGTCGGCAGAACAGACTAACATCACGCAAAAAAGAGACCCTAGTATGATGAAGAACAAATCAAAAAAGTTGCCTATTACAAACTATGATGCTATTGATCTTTTCAATGAAGCGGAACTTGAAGATCTGGACAAAATTTCAACTGGAGTGAAAAGAAAAATGAATCAAAAAACATCGAACATATCGAAAAGAGAGTGGGAGGCAATCAGATCACTCAAAGAGGATACAACTATTGAAATCAAACCTTCAGATAAAGGAGGAAACGTTGTTATCTTTGATCGAGATCATTACCTTTCAGAGGCACACAGACAATTGAGGGATAAGGAATGTTACACTCCTATACAAAGAGCTGAATATAACAAAAGCATTATAACATTCCATAACATGCTAGATAACTGGCAGAAAGAAGGTATGCTGACTATGGACGAGTATCTTTTTCTGAAATGTGAAGCACCAATTGTACCAACTATTTACCATCTTCCGAAGGTACACAAACATGCAAAAAGACCTCCAGGACGCCCAATTGTGTCCTCTATTGGAAGCCTCCTTGAAAACACCTCCAGAGTCATTGACTCATATCTAGCACCCTTCGTAAAAGATCTCCCATCCTATCTAAAAGACACCCAGGACTTCCTAAGCATCATGGACAATATAACATGGGACTCTGAAATGTTACTAATAACATTGGATGTAGTGAATTTGTTTACCTGCATCAACCACGAGTAGGGTCTTACCGCTATCAAGTGGTTTTTAGATCAGAAACCCAAACATTTTCGTAGTCACAGTACCATGATTTTGTCTATGATTAGATTCTGCTTATATAATAACAACTTTTTATTTGATGGGACTATGTACAACCAGAAGAGGGGTACTTCCATGGGCTCGTGCTTCTCCCCCAGCTACGCGAACTTGTTCGTGGGCTGGTGGGAGAAGCATGAGGCATGGAAAGATGCCAATAATGAATGGACCGAAAAGATCCTCATGTGGACCAGATACATAGACGACCTGTTCCTAATTTGGCACGGTGATCGTCTATCTGCGGAAAAGTATATTGCCATCTTAAATAGCAACATTCTCAACCTGAAGTTTACTAGCACTATAAGTACCAGAAGTATCAATTACTTAGATCTGGAAATATTTGTGCACAATAACATCTTCCAAACCCGCTTGTACAGAAAACCTACGGCGGGTAACGCAGTTCTGCATGCCAGCTCATACCATCCAAAGAGTCTAGTAAAGAATGTGCCATATGGCGAGTTTCTCAGTCTAAAGAGAAATTTCTCTTTAGAACGAGATTACATGCAGGCGACGATTGAGGCACAAGACAGGTTTGAGAGAGGGGGTACAATAAAAACATCTTGAAACAGGCCAGTGTCAAAGCCTCTGGTATCAATAGGAGGGATCTCCTAACACCTAAACCAAAAACAGAGGCACCTGATGAGGTAAGAATGATAACTGAATTCAATACCAAGTCAGGAGAAATTGTAAACATTTTCAAAAAACACTGGCATATACTTACCGCTGACAAGATCCTTAAAAAGAAACTGCCGCAGAGACCACTAATCACATACAAAAGATGTCCTTCTCTGGCAGATCATCTGGTCCACAGTCATTTTAAAACAATGACCCAACCCATCAAATTATCCAAGTCAACGGGCTTTTTTCCTTGTCTTAAATGTAAGGCATGCAGATTCAGCAGTAAAATGTCAGAGTACCCAAATCGCACAGGTGACAAGAAACCCAACATAAAAATAAAACAGTTGCTTAATTGCAACTCAGAATACACTATCTACTGTCTCACTTGCCCCTGCAAGCTGCGATACATTGGCAGCACTATAAAACCTGCAAAACTAAGAATCCTAGAACATATGCGGGCAATTACAAATAGGGACAAAGCATACCCTGTTGCCCGCCATTTCGCCAAACACCATCAAAGTAACTGGGAGAAACTTAGTTTTTATTGTATTGATCAGGCACCTAAACTAGAGCGGGGTGGAGACAGAGACAAGTCCCTACGCATTCTTGAGTCAAAGTATATCATCAGTCTGAAAACCATGACTCCGTGGGGACTAAACAATAAGGAAGAACTTTGGGTTGACCTATGAATTATGTACAGTAACTGACATATGGTAGAATAGAACGAATATGATTTAAAAACCATCTCTAAGCAATAAGTCCAACTTTCCATTGATCTGCATGTCATTACTAGAAATGTTTGTACTGCAAGTGAAATTGCCCATTCAGGGCTCAATAACCGACACCACGCAAAATAGGAAATTATTTTTTCCTAACAATTCTGCACTTTATAGGTCAAATGTCCACAAGAGACACTGTAAATACAACCTTTATATGAATTTTTTTGAAGAAACAGAATTGTTTGCTTTAATTAACTTTACTGTGTTTGAGAATTGTGAAATAATGGAATTACGTTACATGTTTTTAATGAGCACTATGCACTTTACTTTGAGTCACCATTTGTTAGCCTTGTATTTTCATGCAATTTGCACATTACAAGATGGCTTCCATCTTTTTGTATGCCAGTAGCCCTTTCTTTATCTTCATGAAAATGTTCAACTGGCTTATGGCTTAAAATGGCGACATGTATTCTGCACGAACGTAACACTGACGAAGCCTGCAAAGGCGAAACGCGTCTGTTGGGGTGAGGGGGGTTTGGTGTCAATAAATCTTTAATTTGGATACCAGCGTGCCAGCCATTCTTTCCGAACTCGTAATTGGAAGTAGGAACCTGCAGCAATATATATATACATATATTTATATGTATATATATATATACACTGGGGGAAATTGGCAACTCAGCAGCTCTGTACACTGGTTTTCCACCCACTTGGGAAAGACAATTTTCAAACGGAGTATAGAGGCATCCACTGGGGTTTTTGCACGGAGTCTGGCACTAAGACACAGCAAGTACCACAATGCTTTGCCATAGCCTATAGGGGCGGGACTCTACATTTCCAATAAAACACGTGCATGAAATTAAGCAGAATGTTTCCCCGTTTTGTGCAGCCAGTGATCAAGGGCGCATTGGCGCTCGAAACGCGTATGGCACCAAGGAAAGGAGTGTGACAGGCTGTGAAGCTGCTGCCAGTGGCACGTGTGTGGAAACCTCTTTGTGTGCGGCATTCCTTCCAGGGCAACCTTCTTTGTAATACTATTTGTGGCCAGTCCAGCCACTGGAATGCCCCGCCGCTGCTTCAGGCGGATCTCTGCTGCTTAAGGACCTCGAGCAGTAAGGAGAACAAGGGGGGCCTGAGCCACTGGGGGAAATTGGCAACTCAGCAGCTCTGTGCACTGGTTTTCCACCCACTTGGGAAAGACAGTTTTCAAACGGAGTACAGAGGCACCCACTGGGGTTTATGCACGGAGTCTGTAATACTATTTGTGGCCAGTCCAGCCACTGGAATGCCCCGCCGCTGCTTCAGGCGGATCTCTGCTGCAAAACCCAAACCTAGCCCTGAACCCTAAAAATACCACTGTACCCCAAAACCCAAACCTACCCCTGAACCCTAAAATACCCCTGTACCCCAAAACCCAAACCTAGCCCTGAACCCTTAAAATACCCCTGTATGCCAAAACCCAAACCTACCCCCAACCCCTAAAAATACCCCTGTACCCCAAAACCCAAACCTAGCCCTGAACCCTAAAAATAACCCTGTACCCCAAAACCCAAAACTACCCCTGAACCCTAAAATACCCCTGTGCCCCAAAACTCAAACCTAGCCCTGAACCCTAAAAATACCCCTGTACCCCAAAACCCAAACTTAGCCCTGAACCCTTAAAATACCCCTGTACCCCCAAACCAAAACCTACCCCTGAACCCTAAAAATACCCCTATACCCCAAAACCCAAAGCTAGCCCTGAACCCTAAAAATATTCCTGTACCCCAAAACCCATGCCTATCCCTAAACCCTAAAACTACCCCTCTACCCCATAACCCAAAACTATATCTGAACCCTTAAAATACCCAAACACCCCAAAACATATACTTCAGAGCCCCAAAACAAATACCCCTATACCCATACTTACCTTATCCAAACATGAAAAAAACATGCTTTTACCATTCATGCATTTAAAACGAATTTGGGTGTAAATGTATGTGTGGTAAAAGCATATAAAATGTAATACCATGCGTTATAATGGCTTTGCGGAGTCATGGTACTTTCGTAATGAAAGTATGCGGAGTGATGGCATGCAGAAAGAAAGTTGCGGAATAATGGGTGTTTACCCTCCCCCGGTAAGCACATTGGTGGCAAGGCGGCCCACATCTCCAGCAACATACTCATATTTTTTCACCACCCATTTGAAAAATGCACAGGTCTCTCTCATTGATGGCCAGCACCGACATACACTTTTAGACACACCTCCCGCCACAAGTTCTAGAATTGCGAACTTTAGAGCTGGGGAGCTACGTTCGAATCTCGGCATCAGCTCAATATTCTGTGATTCCAGGCAAATCGCTTTGTCTCCCCGTGCCTACCACAAATGAATGTGTTCTTCTGTAATGTAAATTGTGCTCATGCCAAGTTGTCGAGTTCGCGCTATATAATATTGCAAGGAAAAATAAAGTAGGGAAACTCGAGTTCACACACTACTGAACGCGCACTCTTAAGTGCATCAGCAGTGCACTGTGAATCGGAGCGTTTCACAGGCCTGTCACAGATAAGAAATGCTATCAAAATGAAATCCTACAAAACAATATACTACTGGCCGGCAGCAATTCATACCCGGACGTCGGGACGGGCTGCTAGTATATATATATATATATATATATATATATATATATATATATATATATATATATATATATATATATATATATATAAATATATGTATATATATATGATATTGTATCACAAAAGTTCAATTTCACACGCTCTCAGGACAAAAACAGTCGTAGTCGCCATATCCAAGACAGTGCTGTTTAATTCACAATGCGTTTCGCCATAACAATGGCTTGATCACGTGAAATAATGCTTGCAACTCATTGGCTACATATCGTTAATGAGGTCATAAACATATACAAAAGACTCCAACTTTGTTGAGTACAATCCTTTGAAAATAACTTCATATTGAGTCTTACTGCATGTTATAAACTGCCGGCAATCCTCAACATAGTGTTACGCCGTACTTGCATATACAGAGAATGACATTAATAAGTATTAGAATAAAATATACAAATTTTACATTTTGAGTTCCATCACTCAACATCGTCATCTAAGTTATGCGTGGTGTATAAAACACCGTGGTTGAGTCACAGAGTATTAAATTGCTATGTGCTGCAACTTACATTATGCAAAAACCATCTTTTCTGCTGATCCGTGAGATAGCGAGACTCCGCCCCCTCATGGCCTGTGCGCATGCGGAGATATCACGTGGACTAGTCATAATCAATGTATAATACAGATTCTAGTTTTGTGTATATTGGATGAGATATGCCCGGTTCGCCCCTGTGAGAACCTACAAGATGTTAAGTCACACTCCAACTCTAATACAATGACACATACTGTATTAAGAGGTTTATGACAAAATAGTGTCACAGAATGTAATTCATCTATCGGAACTGTATCGCTGCTGAAACAGAAGTGGTGGTATATCAATGGCAAGTGCCAGAACTCTATCATTCAATATTTAAATAATACAATATCATTGGATTGTCGGTTGACTCTGCCGGCGTACACACCACCTTTCTTGGGTCGTGAGGGGTCCGGAAGGAGTAACGTGCCTTGTTAATATATATATATATATATATATCCAACAAGCGCAGGTAACCCATTCGAAAAGAGACCTCAGGAAACGAGATTAATCCTTTTGCAAGTTTTAATGGCAGCAGGCAAGCAGGAGATTTCGCAGCATTTCACATCAATCAAATTCATATGCCAGACGCGTTTCGGGAATCTTGCTTTCCCTTCTTCGGTGGCTCAAAGTCTGAATGAAACTGCAAGCGCATTTTGCCGCACCAAGATTTGAATATTACCGTTATCCCATTCGTTTTAGACTTTTGGACACCACATACCTGTGACTGCCCTGTAGTATCTTGGGCCTTTGCTTGAGAGGATTTCTACCTCTTTGCCCTCCCCTGGTGGGAGTGGCGTATCCTTCGAATGTTTGCCTACTAGTACCCATGTCCTGATGAAGCCATAAAGAGACCACTGGCGGAACGCGACCGCGACTGCGTCGACATTTCTATGTTGAAGGAATCCCCTTATTTTGATGTTTGTTTTATCCTCGTGCGCCCTACATTAAGCCAGTTTTGTGAGAGAATTATCTTCTCAGGCGCTAATAGGATTTCCTTTTTGATCTATATCACTCATAAGTGGGAATGTATATATTTTTGAGAAAGGTTTCTTTTGCCTTTCTTAGGGTACGCTGTTTTTCGTATATTGTGTATGTTGTATAAAGAAGTTGTATATAATGTATATTTGTGATGTGTTTCCCTCAGATTAATTCCTTGTGCCACTTTTTTCTGTGATACGCTTGTATGTCCATATCAAATTATTTATAATTATATGTGTTTACATTAAGTTGTAAAGAACAAGACAATTTATTTTTTCTTGGTTTCTAACATTAAAAGTGAAATTTATCCCTTTATACCGTTTTCTCTACTTTCCTCATCTTTTTGATGACCCTTGCCCCGGTATGGGAGCGTAATGTGGGCCGAACCCCTCTAATATTTCCCAGCATTACAGACAGTAAACGGGTGTGCAAAGTTGGCATATTTTAGTAGTCTGTTCATATTCTTTCACAGCGGATATCTCCGACTGTGTGCCCCGTCTCAATTACAATAAAACAGGCGCTTAGACTGTATTTAAATGCGCTTTTGAATGTGACAAATTCCGAGCCCATGCTAATAAAAACAATTTTTAAAAAGCATGGTGCGCACGTTGCAGATGAATAGAGGCGGACGAGTGCTCTTGCACTTCCAAGGTCAGGGGACGGTACCTTGCTGAGCGCAGTCTTTAGCTACATAAATAATATCTAAAATACAAGCAGAAGCCATGCTAAAACAAAGCGCCCCGGCTATGTAAATAAAACATTTTTGCCTAACGACCGTGTACCTTTTATGGTGCTGCAAAGGAAGTTGAGAGATGCGCCTTGATAAAACATTAAGCATGGCTCCCGTGTACATGGTAACATTAGCACACGTTTAAATTTTAAACAAGTAGTACCCAAAGGAAACAACTACAGCATAGGGAAACTGTAGTTGGCCGGTGCTCCTGATCTAAGAAACGGAAGGGAAGTGTTGGTAGAAGCACCAATAAGGAACATGAAACACAAGCGGACGCAGGAGTGAACCAATTGAAGTAGACTCCAGGATTGCACTCCGAATAGAGTGATTACAGCAGGTCTTACACACAGTGCATGTGCGCTGATGCTCGACCTAAAAAGACATTTTATGTGTAAATGTCAATGTCAATGTCAATGTCAAAGGCTTTTGTATAGCGCAACAATTCACCAGAAAGTTCTCAGGGCGCTTGGCAATAAGAAGGCATGAACCTTAAAGGGAGCAAAACATGGTTGAGAGGGGAATTAATTGGAAAAGAGCCAGGTTTTCAGGCTCCTACGGAACGCTAGATGGTTGGAGAGAGACAGCAGATGGGAGGGCAATTTGTTCCATAATTGCGGTGCCAGGTAAGAGAAACCCCTGCATCCATTTCTGGAGGTACGGGCCTTTGGTTGGACAAGAAGGGACTTCGAGCTAGAACGTAGAGTTCCGGATGGTATAAACCAAACTCATTTTTTTGCCAGGTAGGTTGGGCCAGTACCGTAGAGGAGTTTATGAGTGAGACTTAGGATTTTAAACTAACATCTTTGGCGCACGGGGAGCCAGTGCAGTTCTTTTAGACTAGGTGCAGAGGCAGACCTCGGTAGTAGTCCCAGTACCAATCGGGTGGCCGCATTCTGTAGTACTTGAAGTTTGGTGAGCACACCCTCATTGATCGACACAAAAATGGCATTTCCATAATCTAGACGGCTTATAATGAGCCCCTGAACCAGAGGCTTTCTTGCCTCTAGAGGAAGCCATTTGAAGATTTTACGCAGTTGTTTAAGTATTCCGTAACAAGTACCAGATACTTGGTTGACATGTGATTTCATCGAGAGAGCATTGTCCAGCATAATGCCCAGGTCACGCACCACTTCTTTAGGCTCCGGACAGGGTCCGAGTTCGTGAGGCCACCAATCTTGGGACCAAATAGTTTTGGCATTACCAAATAGCAAGATTTCGGTTTTGCTATAGTTGAGTTGAAGCTTATTATCACTCATCCAATCCCTAATGTGAACCATGCACTGCTTGAATCTCATACAGGTGTCCAGAAACTGAGAACTGCAGGTGATTAATACCTGCGTATCATCGGCATAAGACACTGTGGAGAAGCCATAAGATTTTATAATGTTGGCCAACGGGGTCAAATATAGGTTGAACAATAGGGGACTAAGAATCGACCTCTGTGGTACCCCCACAGTGAGACGCCTGTTCCTGGATACATAGGTGTTCATTTTGAGATAGGTATAGCGGCTGGCGAGATAGTCTTCAAACCAGGCTAAGGCCCTGGAGTTCTGGACTTTTTGGTTCCGTCCAGAGGTGTCAGGGATAACACCCGAAGACCCCGGAGTTCTACCTGTCTCGGTGCACAAATAAACAGAAACACGGGCTTCTCGATGGTGGCGTCAAAGACCAAAGGTTTATTACTGCAGGGACACAGAAGTCACAGAAACTACACACGGGCAGATTCTAGGAGCCTGTTCGATTTGTACAAAAAGGGTTGCTCCTTATATACTGAATATTGGGCTTCGGGCAAATTCTTTACATGTTAGTACATTTCAAAACCTTTGTGTCCTAAACAATAAATATTTGGCGTTGCACAGGAATCGTCAACAATATCTGATGTCAAAACATTACGAACGAGGGGTTCCCACTGTTCCATCATAATCCCATGTCAACTTTTCATTCAAGACCCGGACCGCCTCATCGTAAATTTCGTTACCTCCCCCTAATAAAGGCCCAGAAGGAAAGGAGCAGAGCCAGGTGCAGAAGATAGAAAAGCAGGATGAGAGATGTTTGTGGGTCGTAAATGGGCAAGGCTACCAGCTTCGGCCGCCTAATCATGATCAGGCCAACGAACACGAGAACCAGTATAGCAGGACTGGCCTCGGGCAGAGGAGGCAGTTTCTGTCGAGTCATGCAGCCATGGCGTGTTCTGTTCTAAGGTGCACGTGTCACTAGCAAGGTGAATCTCCGGCTAAAGCTTACGTGTCCTTAAGTAAAAGAGGTCACTGCGTGTCCATTGTCTATGTGAGGGCAAGAAACACAAAATGGCTTCCGTGATCTAAGATGGATGCCATGGGTAGATCAGAAATGTGTTCGTAACAGGAGTGCTCTTGCTCGTAGCATAGCGAAAACACCAGGATATGCTAAATGGATCATTTGCGGTTCACTGATACCAAAATTATGTATTTACGACAATGTTGAAAACACGGGTTCAAATCGTCACGGAACCTCAGACCCTCCTTTTGCCCTTACATAGGCAATTACTCTATGTCCGAGTCTATCTCTATGCTCATCAGGTCAGTGACATGTTGTTGCATCATCATTCTTTCTCGCGCCTTTTCTCCAAACGCAGGTGGTTTTCTGAAACATGTTGCAGCACAAAGACTACACAAAGCGGGACCACACTGGATAATCAGGCAGCATGAGAATAGAAATACTAGGATGACACCAATGACCATCAGAACCTTCCATCCCCACGCTGATATCAGAGTCCAAAACCACTCCATGAAGGACCAGTTTCCCTTGTCTACGTGTATAGAGTCGGAAATCTTGTGTAGTTTAGAGATCGCCTCATAGACAGTCGGAGCATTATTGGGAATAAAAACACAGCAGCTCGATTGGATCATTCTGCATACCCCACCTCGATCTGCAAGTATTACGTCTAGAACCATACGGTTCTGCAACGTCATGAGTCGATCCGCCTGAAGCTCAGCTGTTAGGTTACTAAGGGCACCAGCAGTTTCCGTAATAGTAGATTCAACTACCCGTGTTAGCTGACGTCGATTTCTACTATTGGCCATAGGCCCCCAAAACGGAAGGAAACCTTTGAAGAAGTCTCCAGCTTCCTGACCAGCGGTATCTTCCTTGCTGAAAACACCTCTTGCTACTCTGGTCTTGTGATAATCTGAAGAAGCAGTGTATGTCGGAGGCAACAATCGAGCAATATAACATGAACCTGAGAAGTCAGCAGGCAGCCATGTATACGCTCTATCTTGACAGATGAAGTAGGTACCCCTAACAGTAAGAAAGGCAGGGGAACAGTTGGACGGAAACACGTAAGTCTCAACGCACTCACTCTTCCCTAGCTGAGCTCTCGGATTCCTCCCATTTCCCTGCAAACAGACTTGACCTCGGTGAGGTACGACCCAGACTGGAGTGGAGCTTTTACGCTTGCTTTCTCCCAAACTAAGGCGATACTCTGTAGAATTCCAACTCAAATATACCCGTAATTCATCTCTAGGGTAAGATGGAGTATTATTGACGTCTTTAATCATGTCAATAATTCCCTGGACTAAAGCTTTGTTGACAGAGTTGTATTTAGTGGAACGTGGTGGACGCGGAGGATAGGTCTCAAGAGCATAGGCAAAAATGGTCTGAAAGGCCTGAAATGATCCATTATAGCTAAAAGGCAAGACTAGATAGGGAATGCCTTTATCCATAGTGTGGGGTATCAAGCCACACACCCAGCAGTCTGTAGTGTTAACTACCAGTTGGTGTTGATGCAAGAGCTGTACAAAAGTGTTATTTATGAATTCTGAGCGTGTTCAGGAAACGACTGAAAAGAATGCATAGGAGAAATAGTAGAAGTAGCAGGATCAAGGGGAGGTACTGTAGTTACTGGCATAAAAATCAAATGCACACCAAAGACGATTCCACCCACCAACGTTATCAAAACAATTAAAAACGTAACTGCACATTGCATTAGAAAACATTTGCTGTGAAGAATTCTGTACAGTCTATTTCTGCGAACATAAATTACATTCTCTCGTTGCAGCTCAGGAAGCTCCATCTTCTACAATCCGCTCGCGACCACTGATGATGTGTACGTAGATGAAAATGCCTCTATCAGCCCTGGGAGTTCCCAGAACTAACAGAAAGATCGACCTTGTGTCTGACCCCCGCAGATTCAACTAGGCACACAGCCATGACCCTACGGCTACCCAGACGGCAAGGCAATTTTAAAAACAACAAAACAATAGCAAACTTCCTGGCTGGAGGCAAAGTGTCAAAATTCAAAATGTGTAAAATAGGCAGTTTCCTGCTTTATTTGTCCATATTGCGAGATCGTAAATTGTATCTCAGTTTAGCAGGAGCTGTTTGATCTGGAAACAGTGTATTTTCAGCAGACGTTGCATTGTTCAGGTTCGCAGATGGCAAATGTTCTTTTGTTGCAGATGGCGAATGTTCAGAGTTCAAAAGAGCAGTTTCAGAAGGAGAGTCAGAGTTCGATGTGTCAGTGATTAGTTCTGCATCGCTGAAAGGGATAAACCTGGGTATTTGTTCTGTTTCGGAGGCACCGATTCCCTTCTTCACCCAGTTATCGTAAGGAAGTGGCAGGGGCACACGTTTGACGTGTGTCGTGTGTATCCAGTTCTTTCGTCCAGCCACACGAATAGCAGTTCTCGTTGCTAGCAGCACCTGGTATGGGCCGACGAATCTGGGTTGAAGATTTTTTGTCCTTGCAAAATTACGAATGACGACTTGATCTCCAGGTTTCACCTGATGACCTGGACTCTCCGGTGGCTTTGGCAATGCATCGAAAACCTGTTGGTGAATAAGACTCAATTTAGCAGTCAAGTCGAAAAGGTAATCAATCAACATTGGATATTCCAGAGAACAGAATTCTTTTGGCCTTGGCACTCCCCAAACATTGGCGGGACGACCAAAAACTATTTCGTATGGACTAAGCCCTACTCTAGAATGTACAGTCGCTCTCGTTGATAACAAAGCCAAGGGTAGTGCATCTGGCCAGGACAAACCCGTGGATGCCTGTATTTTAGCAAGTTTCAGCTTGAGGGTGCCATTGTAACCCTCAACTAAACCAGCAGACTGGGGATGGTTTGCACTGTGGAACTTTTGTTTAATCCCTAAACCGGCACACACACTCTGCATAACTTTCCCTACGAACTCACTTCCGTTATCTGACCATACAATCCGTGGCATGCCATATCTAGGGAAGTATTCTTTGAGAAGGATTTTGGCAGTGGACAAGGCAGTATTGTCCTTCAGTGGATATGCTTCGATCCATCTGGAGAAAGCACAAACTACCACTAGGACGTACTTTAGATTGTTGCAACGATCCATGTGGATGAAGTCTAACTGAATCACTTCAAAGGGACAGGAAGGAGGAGCGAAGTGGCCAGCGGGTGTGGGGATTCCCTTGCCAGGATTATGCATCAGGCATACCATGCAATTTCTCACCACTCTCTCTGCACATTTACTAATCCCATCATTCTTCCAGACTGGAGCCAACATCTTACAAATTCCTTTAGAACTGATATGCGCTGCTCCATGTGCCATCGTTACTACTGCAAGCACATACGCATCAGGTAACATCCAACGCTGTTGTTCCGACAAATCAATCCAACACCCACTCGAGTCCAATTTACCCGTACTCTCTTTCCATGCAAGCTTTTCCTCCTCAGTCGCCTCCTTCTGAATTTCTTTCACACTTTCCACTGTGTCCTCACACATTCCAGACTCAGAAATCCATCTTGCAGACGTAGCAACATACATTCTACTCATCATATTTCTAGCTGTCTGTTTAGCGGTCTCATCAGCAAAAGCATTCCCACGACCAACATCATCCGTGATTGCCTTATGAGCGCTGCACTTCACAATCGCAACTTCAGTCGGCAAGGTTAGAGATTCCAACAAGTCATTAACTAG
This sequence comes from Lissotriton vulgaris, assembly GCF_964263255.1. Lineage (NCBI taxonomy): Eukaryota > Metazoa > Chordata > Amphibia > Caudata > Salamandridae > Lissotriton > Lissotriton vulgaris. The sequence goes on from NC_141689.1 coordinate 326,962,533, forward strand.
CTGACCATGTTGAATCTTAGTCCCATGGGACGTAATGAAACCTCTCTCTTTCCACAAACGGCCAAAACTATGGGCCACGCCGAACGCGTACTGACTATCTGTGAACACATTCACTCTCTTTCCCTTAGCTAAAACACACGCTCTCGTTAACGCAATTAATTCCGCAGCTTGGGCAGAATTCTGACTCACTCTTGCAGTCTCCACAATCGTACTCAAAGTCGTTACTGCATAGGCAGAAGTCACATCACCATTCTCCAATTTAAAGCAAGACCCATCAACATATAACGTGCCATCTGGATCTGACAACGAGGTGTCTTTAAGATCAATTCGTCCTTTTGTCTCTTCCTTGGTTCTGAAGCAACAGTCATGAGGTTCGGAATCGCTCGACTCTTGACTAGTCGGCAACAATGTTGCTGGATTTAATACATTGCATCTTTTGATCTGAATATGACTCGCTAGCAGTGTCAGCTCGTAGCCTGATAATCTAGCACTGGTAAGATGTTGCGTCTTGGTTCAGTTCATGAGTGTATCCACAGCATGAGGAACCATGACCACTAGCATATTGTTCATCACCAAACCAGCAGATTGTCGAATGGAAGCCGCAGCTGCCGCTGTAGCTCTCAAACAACTAGGCAACGCTCTAGCTACCGGATCTAATGTTGATGAAAAATACGCACAAGGGCGTTGTTTATCACCAAATCTCTGTGTCAGAACACTCAACGCACAACCTTCTCTCTCATGAACATAGAGCGTGAATGGCTTACTGTAATCGGGTGTACCCAATACAGGAGCTGAACATAGTGCATTTCGTAACTCAGAAAAACTCTGTTGACATTCGGCAGACCATGGCACTGGACTCGGAACATTTTTCCCAGTCAAAGCTACCAACGGTTTTGCCTAAAGAGAAAAATTTGGGATCCACTGCCTACAGTATGAGGTAATACCTAAAAAGGCACGTACTTCTCTCTGTGTGCTGGGAACATTCATCTGCGTAATTGCTTTTATTCTCTCTGGGGTCAACTTTCTTCCCTCCTTTGACAAGAGATGACCTAGGTAGGTCACTTCTTGGCAACAGTATTGCATTTTCGAAGGTGACACCTTGTGATTCAAATTAGACAAATGATGCAATAACGAAATTGTAGCTGCTTTGCAAGTTTCCTTGTCATTGGCAGCCACTAGAAGATCATCTACATACTGCACTAAAGCAGAACCAGGAGGAAGTACAAAGGAATCTAACTGACTTTTTAATGCCTGACTGTAAATGGATGGGCTCTCACAATACCCTTGTGGAGCACGTTTAAACCTGAAGCTTCGACCTCCTAAAGAGAAGCCGAAAATATCTCTGCTTTCCTCGGCTATCGGAATGCTGAAAAAGGCATTCTTCAAGTCGATAACTGAAAACCATGTGGCTGTAGCTGGAATCAACGTTAACAATGCAGTTATGTCTGGAACCACAGGAAACTGTGGAATCACAATCTTGTTAACCTCCCTAAGATCTATTACAAACCTATAGACTGGAGGCTTTGAAGGATCTGTATGTTTCAGAATTGGCAAGACAGGACTGTTACAGACATTTCCTCTAGTTTCTTCTATTACACCTTTCTCGATCAAATCTTGCACAATTAATAAAAGTGCGCGTTCACCTTCACTAGAGATTCTGTATTGTGGAATTCGTGGAAATTTGACATTCACTTTCAAAGTAACTACATATGGTGGAATTTCTAAAAGACCTACATCATTAGGACCAGTCGCCCAAAGAGTATCAGGGAGAGAACGCAGCTCTGGTGGGAGCGCATCCATCGACAAGTACATTGGAGAGGTGATTCTTTTACCCAACGTAAGCTGTACTCCTTCCGGAGAACAGTACAATGTCGCATATAGGCGTTTTAACAAGTCTAAACCAAGCAGATTTTCATTACAACCTGTCGTTAAAATCAAGGGTGCTTTCAATTGACGGGGTCCAACAGAAATAGACAAAGGACCAGATACGGGGTTGTAAACAGGGGCGCCTGAAAAACCTACAGAAACATTTGTTAAGCCAGACAAAGGTGCGCCAGGGAGTTTCTCATGTATGATAGAACTTTTTGCCGCACCAGTATCCAACAGAAACGGTTCGACTACACCTGATGTTGCTACTGCGACATAAGGCCCATTCTGATCTACTGGAACTGATACTACTCCCTCTCTTTGTCCATGGCTGTCCTAGTACTCACTTTGCTGAAATCCTTCGCCAGTTTCACAATAGTCTTCAACATGATACTGTTGAGATCTATTTTGTTGAGCAGACTGTCCATTTCGCTGATCAAAATGATTAGAAGGGCGATCGTTCGTTTGTGGAGGCATAGCACCTCGTCCTCGACCCCTAGAATTTTGCACAAAACCACCACGACCTCTCTGAGCTGCTGCAGCATTATTTTGCGCTAAAACTGGACGCTCATTTTTATAATGACCTTCTTTCTTACAATATGCACACTGATTCCACTGGTATTGCGGTCTCTGAGAATTATAATCTGTCCTTTGATATGACCCTTGCTGCATATTAGTCTGATTCGTGCGAGGCGGATATGCTTGCTGTAAAAGAACTTTAGTTTTTAAATCTTTCGTCTTCTTCTCTGATTTTTCTTTCTCCTCTTTATCCCTATTCTCATAGTACTGAGCAGTCGCAAGTATTTGCGCAGTCGTAGAGACAGCCCACGCACTCTCGGAATCTTTCAATTTATTACTAAGCTCTGGCAACAAATTGTGTACAAATTTATCAACGAATAGTCTCTGTCCCCCTTCAGTACTCATATCCTGACCACTATGATCTACGAAAGTCTCTTCAAACCTTGTGAAAAAGTCGGAGACACTTTCGTCCTTCTTTTGCCTGCATGCGGACAACTTGTCCCAATTAACGCGCAATGCTGGCATCAGAGTCTTCATTAAGTCAATTATTCTACTGGGTAAATTAGCAATTAGAGGTTCGGGTTTGGAACCACCTATTTGCTGACCATCCGCTGCAATTATAGCTGCCCAATCACCACCTAGGGCAACTGGATGATTCTCTTTACGAATTTTAGCCCAAATTGGTTGCGGAACTACATTCCCAAATAACATGTCAATGTCCGCTAAATTCATTACACAAGCTTCAACTGTCTGCGCTAACTCCTTATAGTATCCGGCTGGATTCTTACGTGGATCAGGCAAGGCCTGTTTCACCGCTAACACTTCGGCTCGCTTCCACGGAATGTGTATCCACACTCTCTGGAACTGGGCCGGAGCGGCAGCAATACCATTCGGTACGTCAGCTTGTACAGCTTCGCGCCAAATTGGAGGAACCTCCCTCATTGGATATTGGCGATTCTGCTTCGTACTACGTTTTTCTAACTCTCTCGGTGAACGAAGTGATGGATCATTCCTATAACTTAAAATCAGTTCCATCGCTTCTTTTATATTTTGACCAACTATCATACCTGAAGCAAATTCTTTTTGAACATTAATTAATTCTTCTAAATTTGATTCAGAGTCATCCTCTTCCAATTCCTCACGCAAAAGTGAGCACATTTCGTCGAACACATATCTTTGTGTCGGTTCCTTCCACTGCATAAATGTATCTAATACATCTCTAGTACTATATCTTCCACTTTTCGAAATCCATCTTAGAGCTGTGGAATCTAATATTCCCCGTTCTTCAGTACTTGGAAGCTGACTACGTCTCTGTACAGAGTCAGAGGTAGGAGTCTTAATTAGTGTTTTATAGAAGGGAGATAGAATATTAGAGACAGAATCAGTGATTCTCCGACGAACAGAAAGTGGAGTCATAACACTAGCAGAAGCAGAAAATAAAGTAGCAGTTGGGACAGATAGAACAGGAACAGTAGGAGTAGCAGGCGAAGTAACCTGTGAACTAGCAGGTGTAAGCGATACAGGTATAGGTTGAGAAGCCGGCAACCCTGGTGCCGAAGGAACATTAACATTGACCACAGGAGGTACAGGAGCTTGATTCTGGGGAGCAGGAGCAGGAATACCAGGCTGTCCAGCAACCGGTAAAGGTGGAGCCGTAGCACCTTGTGCATACGGTGGGGGTGACCGTAACAAGTAAGACAACAGAGGATCATTTTCGGGGTCCTCTACTATCTTAGCTGTACTCGATGGCAAGGCAGGATAGCACTTGTCTATCGCTAAATTACGCTCTCTATTGGCCACCTCCATTGCTTTCTCAGACTCGTTGAGTTGCAGTTGCTTAGCAGACCGTTCTAAAGTCAACTCTTGCTCTTTCTGTTCTTTCTTCAACTTTTTAATTTCTCTCTGTTTAGATTCTTTTCGCCAATAACGAAGAGAATCAAACATTGCCGGCCGGGCTTTCTTCTTGAACAATTTCGTTTCTAAATTATCAATAACTTGGGGTTCAAAACTACCATGCAGTGGCCAACTAAGGACACCATCTTTCTCCGTATATCGGACCCACACCTCATTATAAGATATAGGACCCATTCCAAACTTACAATATAGATCATAAAGAGGAGTTCCAATCGGAGGAACCAGACATGAATCCTCCAACCGGGAATCACTGTTGCAACCAAAACACGACAACATACAATTTTTCCGACTTACCATTTTATAATCCGGAACACAGAACAGATAAAAACACGAACAAAGGTGGTGCGCACTCGAACCAAGAACTTAGGCCTACTAAAGCGAACAAATGTATCGATACCCAAAACTAAACCAAATGATTATCGTAACTAGAACAACCAGTGATAATCTTACAAAACCAAACCAAACCAAGAACTAAAAGGATTTTATCCTAACAGGAACAACCCTTACGAGATAACCAACTAGCAACCACTTAATACTTAACTGAGGCACTGAAGACGTCACCAAGGAGAAACCCGCCACGTCTCGCCGTACTAAGGACTGCACCTCGGGTCCAAGACAGGGCGACGGTCAAGGCAACGGACCACTGCAGCCGTCCGAACGGGAACCCTCGTGGAAGAGATCGTCGGGCCACTTTTGCGATATGCCGGGATCGATGAAGTGGGGCGCCTCCCTCAGGAATCTTCACACGAAGCTTCTCGAATTCTTCAGGCTTTTGGACCGGTACCGAATGACGTCGCCCCACGTTGGGCGCCAATTGGAGTTCTGGACTTTTTGGTTCCGTCCAGAGGTGTCAGGGATAACACCCGAAGACCCCGGAGTTCTACCTGTCTCGGTGCACAAATAAACAGAAACACGGGCTTCTCGATGGTGGCGTCAAAGACCAAAGGTTTATTACTGCAGGGACACAGAAGTCACAGAAACTACACACGGGCAGATTCTAGGAGCCTGTTTGATTTGTACAAAAAGGGTTGCTTCTTATATACTGAATATGGGCTTCGGGCAAATTCTTTACATGTTAGTACATTCCAAAACCTTTTTGTCCTAAACAATAAATATTTGGCGTTGCACAGGAATCGTCAACAATATCTGATGTCAAAACATTACGAACGAGGGGTTCCCACTGTTCCATCATAATCCCATGTCAACTTTTCATTCAAGACCCGGACCGCCTCATCGTAAATTTCGTTACCTCCCCCTAATAAAGGCCCAGAAGGAAAGGAGCAGAGCCAGGTGCAGGAGATAGAAAAGCAGGATAAGAGATGTTTGTGGGTCGTAAATGGGCAAGGCTACCGCTTCGGCCGCCTAATCATGATCAGGCCAACGAACACGAGAACCAGTATAGCAGGACTGGCCTCGGGCAGAGGAGGCAGTTTCTGTCGAGTCATGCAGCCATGGCGTGTTCTGTTCTAAGGTGCACGTGTCACTAGCAAGGTGAATCTCCGGCTAAAGCTTACGTGTCCTTAAGTAAAAGAGGTCACTGCGTGTCCATTGTCTATGTGAGGGCAAGAAACACAAAATGGCTTCTGTGATCTAAGATGGATGCCATGGGTAGATCAGAAATGTGTTCGTAACAGGAGTGCTCTTGCTCGTAGCATAGCGAAAACACCAGGATATGCTAAATGGATCATTTGCGGTTCACTGATACCAAAATTATGTATTTACGACAATGTTGAAAACACGGGTTCAAATCGTCATGGAACCTCAGCCCTGCCCCTGAAACCAATTTCCCAAAATGCTGTGGGAGATGGTGTCAAAGGCCGTTGATAGATCCAACAGGACCAGAATAGCTGACTCCCCTCTATCCAGGGAGAGCCGAATGTTATCTACTATCTCAATAACTGCGGTCTCCGTACCATGGGCAGTACGAAAACCTGACTGTGAAGGATCAAACAATGCATGTGCCTCAATGTAGGTGGTAACTCGTTTATTTACTAGATGTTCCAGTACTTTCCCAAAGAAAGGTAAAAGGGATATAGGTCTGTAATTGGATAAGGTGGAGGGGTAGCTGTTGGGCTTTTTGAGAATAGGCTTGCCCTGTGCTAGCTTCCAGCTGCTAGGAATAGAGGCACTCTCAAAGGAGTGATTAAAGATGTGCCGTGCCGGACAGAAGCGGGAATATCCCACTGCATCTAAGAGGGGATGATAAATCGGAGAGGGAGCCCGATTTAATTTTCTTGAGGGATTCTAACACTTCATCAGAGGTGGTAGGCTCGAATTCAGTTAAGGACGGAATGGTAGTGGTTTCAGTGGAAGCCACGGTCTCTGGAAATGTTGCGCCTAACATGGGCACATCCTGATTGGCTGCTGGGAATGAGGAGTAAATTGACTTAATTTTGTTATCAAAATAACAAGATAATGAGTTCACCCACTCTAAGGTGGGAATAAATGTGGAGCGCTCCGCCAGAGGGGTAGTGAACTCCATCAAGATTTTATAAAGTTCTTTACTTGACTGGGCCGCTTTATTTATTCTCTGCGAAAGGTAAAGCGTTTTTGCTTTCTTTATGTCTTTTAAATAGTTGGAATGAGTGAGTTTATAATTATTGCGGTCTTCTAGCGTTTTATTCTTCCGCCAGCGCCTTTCAGCTATTCTGCAAGTTGCTTTCTCACGCTTCAAATCCTCAGTGAACCAAGGTGAAGCAGTGCTCTTAGCCTTAACTGAAGTTTCCGGGATAATTGTGTCTAGAGTGTTTTTTATGGATACATCCAGTTGGGTTACCATAAGTTCAATGTTCTCATAATTGCTGTTGGGAGGTACGAAGTGAGACGAAAATGCCTCAGGAGTTATTTTGTGCCAAGTACAGATAAATACTGTTTCTTTCTGATTGGTTGTCCTTGACCCCAATGGTATAGGAAATTTAAAATTAACTAAAAAGTGATCGGTCCAGATCATAGGTATGGGTAATTCACAAGTGAAATTTGCTATGTTGGTAAAGATTAGATCAAGGGAATGGCCGGCTTGATGGGTGGGGCCGATTACCTTTTGTGTGAGACCCAAAGTTTCCAAGGAGGTTATTAAGTTGCAGGAGTCTGTGTCATGCGGTAGCTCAGCATGATGATTAAAATCACCAAGTATGATAAAATTTTCAGTAGCCAGCACATGTGATGCTAATAGATCTAAAAGAAGGTTGACGAATTGTGATTGATCTCCCGGGGGTCTATATACCAAAGCAGCCCTTCCAAAGGAGTTAGTGTTAAGTTTCATGTTGATTATTAAAATTTCAAGCCATTCATTAGAGAGTGACTCGAGTTTAGTAATTTCAATGGGAGTTTTTGCCGCAATGGCAATGCCTCCCCCTCTCTTTCGTATTCTATCATGTCTGATAATCTGGTATTCGTTAGGAAAAGCGATAGCTATATCCGGAGAAGCCAGGCCATGCAGCCATGTTTCAGTGAAGAAACAAATATCGGGTTTCTTGTTATCCAGTAAGCTCCAGAGCTCAAGGGCATGTTTAGGGATGGATCTGGTGTTAAGGTACAGCGCTGAGAAGGTATTGCTAACTACATTGGTACTAGTGTTGTTAGTTAATTGGGGGTTAGCAAGCGCTTTTATATGCGAGCCCCTCGACGTTGCATTAGTCGCTATCCTAGAGGGTTCGGTGGTAAAATGGATTACCTTGGTACAATCTAGTGGATTAGCTGACCCATTGGGCAGATTTAAGGAAAGAAGTTCCTGACGACTGTAACAGATCATTATAGTAGTACAGTAAATCCCTGAACCCGATAGAGTGAAAAGAAGAGGAGAAATAAAGGAAATTACCAGGGGTTTGGGCGGAAGGTGGTGTCCAGGCGCGGACGGGCACAGACGGGCTTGCCTTTGGCGCGCCGCCGGCGCGCCGCTGCGCGCGTCCGCACTAGTGAAGGGAATATGTAGGGAGGAGGGCGGGGCAGCTCTGATGACGCTGCAGGTGTGACACTGCTTCCTGTCCCGCCGCACAAACGGCACAAGCTGAGCTAACTATAACTGCCCAGTGGTGACCACCATGATATGTATTTGTTTTTGTTGCAGTCTTTTCTCCAACAGATTGAGGCAGACACCACTATTCGGGTTCATTCAAACTTTGTCCACCATAATTCGTTTCGGCCGACTTAGCGGTCTTGGTCACATGACACGCCCACACTTCGATCTTTATTTATACGTCCTGACGTTACATGTAGAGGTAAACATAGAAGAAAGTTTCAACCTCCCATATCATGATTGAACTTAAATTTAATGCAAGATATTGCATTTATAAGTAGAGGTTGCAACACAAATCAGCACTAATTGATTGTATTAAAAATCATTACTTTTTTATGATTCTTAATTCTTTCAATTTACCCATGATGCTGAATTGCTGAAGAGGCTCAAAAAAGGTTGCATTTTGTGCACTAGACTAATTTTAAAACTCTTATCTTTCAAACAGATACTTTTTAAAATCTTCATTTGTGATGTGTGAGGGAATTTGTGGGGGGAGGTTTGATGCGAGCATTGGGAATCATAGATCCTTGTAATTTTCTCTTTTTCGGGGCATTGCTCTTACCGACTTTTGGCCCGATATTGTGCCTCATAGTGCACTTCCTCGCTCGACGATCGGGCAGCTTCTTGGGGGGTTCTTTGAAGACTGCGGCTATCTTGGACGCGACGCGCGTTGTTCGCGGTCAGCGTTCCAGATGATGCATGCTGATCGCCAGTCCCAGCCACACCCCTTAAATGGGTTGCATAGCAGGAAGCGCAGCAGACGAGCGCAGCCCGTCTGCGCCCGTCTGCGCCCGTCTGCACCCGTCAGCGCTAAGTCAGGGCACAGGGCATGTCACTCTGCCCTAACAGGCCCAAAGACTTGCGTCTCCAATCGCCTTCCAGTAGAGTGGCTGAAATCGCTGAAGCCCCTTCCCTGCCCATCTCACAGAGTTTGGTCGAGCGGTCTGTCCAGGGACTTTACCTGTGGGGACTGTGGGTTAAGCTTTACTCCGGAGCTCCGGTCATGACGCCTCTCTGAGTTTGGGGGCGATTAGTGCTTGCCTAGTCAATGCGAGATCTGTGGCGAAGCATTTAATTGATGTAGTGGATCTGATCACGGTTAACAATCTGGACATACTGTTTGTTACAGAGACCTGGCTTGATGCCTTCTCCAACCCCATAGTGGCTCTAGTTACACCGGCAGGATTTAAAGTTCACCGGGTAGATCGCTGCGTGGGTCGAGGCGGAGGCTTAGCCATCTGGTATAGGGAAGACTGGACCTTTCGGAGCGAATTTTGTACCCTTTGGGATGACTGTGAAGCTTTACATTTTAGTCTTCAACTATCAGCCCAATTTACTTTGGGTGGTTCCTTGATTTATCGGCCCCTTGGGCCTGAAAGGAATTTTTTGGCGGCCTGTGGAGATGCTCTGGCTGAGCAGGCTCTATGGTTTTCGAAGTTTGTGCTTCTTGGGGACACTAACATCCACCTTGACCTTCCTGAGGAGGGGGACTCCATAGTCTTCATGGACTCCCTCCACTTAGCAAACCTCTCTCAAAGGGTTCTGTTCCCCACACATTTGGGTGGGCACACGTTGGACATCATCTGTGCCAATTTCCCCATACTAGTGATGAAGCCACGGCCGGTGGCCTGGTCAGACCACTTTCCCATATTCTTCTCATGGGATTTGGATAACCCTTTACTCAAAAAACCGTCACTAGATCCACTGGTCCCAGAAAACTACCGTCCCATCTCACTTTTGCCTAGTTTGGCTAAAGTTTGTGAGAAAGCGGTCACATTCCAACTTACCAACTTTGTTGAGGGGGCTGGCTTGCTTCATCCGGCGCAGTCTGACTTCTGTGCCTCTTACAGCACGGAATCTGCTCTACTGGAGGTCACGGAATCAATTCGGGAGTGTCTTGATGCCGGCGGAAGAGCAGCATTTGTTATGCCTTATCTCTCAGCGGCGTTCGACACAGTGCCTCACGCCATGCTCCTTGATCGCCTATTTGAAATAGGAATCTCTGGGTCGGATTTGCAATGGATCAAATCCTTTTTGCAGGGAAGATCGCAGCAGGTTTGGCTCCCACCGTGTGCCTCCTTCCCCATGAGGGTTTCAACTGGGGTTCCGCAGGGGTCATCGCTTAGCCCGCTGTTATTTAACATCTACGTGACTCCGCTGATTTCTTTGGCGGAGGCATTGGGGGCTTTGGTGATGGCCTTTGCCGACGATACCCAGCTGTTGTTTACCTGGAGGAAGGAGGAGTACTCGGTTAAGAGACCCCCCCAGTGCTTGTCATCAGTCTTTCATTGGCTGGCCAATGCACAGCTTAAATGTAATGAGGGAAAGTCTGAAGTACAGCTGTTCGGCTCTTTGGCTTCGGATTTCAGAGGGAGATTCTGGCCTCCTGGTTTTCCTTGCCCGCCTGAGAAAAAGGGTGCTGCCAAAAACCTTGGCGTTTGGTTTGAGGAGTGTGGCTCACTGATTAGAGCGGCAGACCCTGATGCAGAGGTCTGGCCCGGGACCAGGGTTCAATTCCCGACGCGGCAGGGTCCTGAGCCCTAAAATGTCCACGGACTCGATAATTCTCGCCTCGGTGCCTACTCTAATCATGGGGTCACACGCTGCAACTCTGGGCAATAGCTTGCTTAATCTCCACTACGGCGGCCCACCTGCTGCGGGATGCCTGGCTTTCACCTTGGGGATGCCCAGTAAGGGTTATCTCACAGGGAAAAAGCCAGGACGGGTTCCCAAGGCAAGCCCCTTGATGCCTTCGGGTGATCCGTGTGCTACATAAGTCGCAATACATACATACATACATACATTCGATGAGAATCTAAATTTTGTGACGCATGTAAAAAAACTGGCTGGCACCTGCTTTGGTGTGTTGAAAAGTTTGAGAAAGTTTCTGCCCTTCTTGCCGAGTTCAGCCAGAGAGACGGTGGTTCGGGCACTGATTCTTTCTCATTTGGATTATGCCAGCACCCCCCTAGTCGGCAGCCCTGGTTTCCTTGTGAAGAAACTACAAGTGATCCAAAACTCGGCTTCTAGACTCCTAGGGGGGCTGTCATCCAGGCACAGTGCCCGGGCTCTCCTACGGCCATTACACTGGCTTCCTGTCACAATCCGCCTGAAATTTAAAATGCTCTCAATTGTCCAACGGGCCCTTTACGGTCTCGGCCCGAGGTATTTGCAGAAGAGACTTGCTTTTTGTACACCAGTGAGACAGCTGCGTTTAAGCACCAGTGACTGGGGGGGGATTCCTTTGAGCGCAAAGCCTGTCTGGGCTGGAATGCGCTGCCCTTGGCTCTCCGAGCCACTCAGGATCCTCTTCTGTTTAGGAAAGCTCTAAAAACCCTACTGTTTTAATTGGTAAATGTGCTTTTTCTGCCTTTTTTTCTGTAAGCGCCAGGACACTTCCGAGTAGCTGCGCGCTGTATCAATTAAAATAACATAACATAACATAACTTTGCAATTCATGTTTATTTGTGAATTATAATTGTTGCCAATGATTGATATATCACCTCACCAACAAAACAGTAATTACGCTTTAGTGACTGAGATCTAAATTATAATCGGTTCATTATTCAAATGCATTGAATTTTTCTAAATTAATCTTTGCCTAGTGCTCATATACAGACATTAGAAGTGTTACACCATAGTGGTTTTGAGCAAAATTGTTTTCATCTCATTAATGCAATGCATCAGTTCTCAAACAAAATTATTAGAACTTTGCTGTAACCTCAGCTTCATGTGATCATCTTGTTTGGCATACACAGAAAAAATCAATAAAAAATATATCACCCTTACGTGAAAAAAATGATCACATTTTCCATTCAGAACCATTTGGAAACCACAACTGTTTTTAGAAACAATTTTTTCTCCTCTACTAATCCCTCATTTTTTAGCGAGTAAACATGACAAATGAAATGTCATCTCATATTAAATAAAAGCTAAGAACTGTACCCTGCGTCAATTCCCAGTTGCTCAATGTTCGGAGCTACATCGTGATTTACAGACTTGAATGTAGTTCCTCATCTATGTTCAGACCTTCCGGGGCTTTGCAATCCAATTTTATGATGTACTTCATTTCTAATGCCCTCAATTGTTTCAAACCATCTCCTCCTCACCTATTTAGCGGTATTTTATCAATCACAAAATATGTGATCTGATTAGGATATTTATTATGGTAGATCACACAATGACGAGCTACTAGATAAGTTTGATCATTATTTGTAATAGACCGCATGTGCTGGAGAATTCTATTATACACTAGCAATGAAGGGCTGCCGATGTACCTCAGCCCACGTGTGGAAGTAAGAACATAAACAGCATATTCAGTTCTACAATAGAATGTTCCTTTGATAGAAAACTGTTGTTTGTACATTGGAGAGGTGTATGACATGCTATTTAGACCAATGCTGCATGCTTTGCATGTTAGACATCTTTTGAAACCTGGCTTGGGGTTTAACCACCCCCCTCTCTCAATGATTTCCGGGCTAATGCTAAGCTTACTAGAGCATCTTTCAATGAAGGTGCTCGTCTAAAAGGTATTTGTCGCTATCTCGGTATGATGGAACCTATTACAGGATCTGCCTTCACAATTGGCCAATTTTTTCTGAGTAAGGCCATCATCTCCTTTCCTTGCGTACTGTGAGTTGTTGTGAATATCATTGTATTTTTGTCTTTGGTTGTGGCTTTCTGCTTTTTTATATGTTTGGGGAACCAAATTGGCTCCCTATCCGATTCGATCTGATGTCTGAGCTTTCTTAATTACATTCATACTATATTCTCTCTGTAAGAACCTTTCTTTCATTGATTCCTGACACTGGATTCTCTCTTTTTGTGTGCTACAATTCCTCCTGTCTAAGAGAATTTACCCATATGGGATGTTAAGTTTACTGTGTGTTGGAAGAAAACTTGTGTGTAAAGGGTGTAATTTGAATAGGACCTTTGAACACGCCTTCAGCATGAACTGCTGGACAAAGTGACACCAAATTTGGGAGAAAATGTAGATTTGGCTACACAGATCACATTTTGTGATTTGGTGTAAATCCGTCCAGTAGTTTTAGAGATAAGATAGGTAAAAAATATCTAGATATATAGGGACTTGTATCCGCAGATCCGACTGTCCTTGTGCTGAATTCTGATTGGCTGCCAATACTTCATCCAGGAAGTATTGGCAGCCATTTTCGGACTCCGCTTGAGCCGAGTACCACAGCATTTTTTTTTAAAACAAGAGGCCAGAGCAGGGACACACTGAGCCCCTAGTGGTGGTGCAGGAGTCCCCCAGCGACCCTGTAATGGCTAAAAAGCATTTATGTTTTAAAAACATCTCTGAAAAATCTGTGCACGTATCTGTGGGTTATTTTGAGATTTTTTTTTTTAAATGCAATCTCCCATGCAGTTCCTTTGTGTGCCAGGTTCTGAGGGCATTGGGTGCTGAGAAAAAGAGGAGGGTGCATGGGTCTCCCCTCCTAGGGCTTAGGGAAGCCCTGGGGATAAGATTGAAAATATGTGAGGGCCGGGCAGCTTCCCACTCCCCGGAGACCATGCTGGCTGCGCAGCCCCGGGGACCTCCACCTCCCCAAATGTAATTTGTTAGAAGAAGGGGCCTGCGCTGCTGTCCCATAGCCCTGGGGACTGCCACCACCCCGGGGCAACCATTAGGTACCCCCATGCACTGTATATCGCCACAACCCTGGGGCTAAAAAAAATAAATACAGGGGTCCATTGCAGCCTTTCTGGGACCACTGCCACCCCGGGATTAAAATAAACGTTGGGGCCGGGAGATTGCCACCCTTCAGGGCCAGTTCCTGCTACCTCTCGAAGTGCCTACCATCTGCCCCCACCAAGCAAAAGCAAACATAACTCTACTTTCTGCAAGCCAGAGCTATCAAACAGCTCCAGCTTGCAGAAAGCACAGTTTTCATCTGTTTCCTTGCACACAAATATGCATTTAGGGAAACAGATGAAAACATTGCTCCCACAAACAGCCTGGAGCAATGCAGGTCTGTGGAGGTATTGAGGCCCCCCCAGCGGTCCCCTACAGCGGTAGAGTAAGGAGAAAGCATTGTAACAGAGAGGAGAAAACTAAGGTGAGAAACAACCAGAACGAATCAGAATAAAGGTCAGCAACGAGCAGAAAGAAACAAAATAAACATGTGAAACAAGCAGAAAGAGGCAGAATAATGGACAGAAATGAGCAGCAACAGGCAAAATAGAGATTAGAAACGAGCGGAAAGAGGTAAAATAAAGGTCAGAAACGAGCAGCAAGTGGCAAAATAAAGGTCAGAAATGAGCAGTAAGTAAAAATTGAGATCAGAAACAAGCAGAAAGAAGTAAAATAAAGGTCAGAATTCAGTATTACGAGCAAAATAGAGAGCAGAAACAGGCAAAATAAAGGTCAGAAAGGAATTAAAAGAGGCAAAATAGCAATAAGAAACAAGCAGAAAGAAACAAAAATAAAGGTCAGAAAAGAGCAAAAAGAGGCATAATAAAGGGGAGAAACAAACAGAAAGAGACTAAATAAAGGGGAGAAACAAGCAGAAACAGGTGAAATAGAGATCAGAAATGAGCGAAAAGAGCAAAACAGAGATCAGAAAGGAGCATAAAGAAGCAGAATAAAGGTCTGCAATGAGCAAAAAGAGGCAAAACAAAGGTCAGAAGAGAGCAAAAAGGGCAGAAAACAAGCAGAACCTAGTCAGGCACTCACAGAACAACTCAGACACTCTCATAGCCATTCACTCAGACACCCAATCACAGATGAACTCAGACATATACACCCACTCACAGTCACAGTCAGACACCCATGCACCTACCTACAACATCACTCATACTCTCACCCATTCACAGATACAATCAGAGGCTCCAAGCACTGACTCACAGACCTTCTCGGAGACTCACACACCCACTTGCAGCCCCACTCAGTCACTCATATATATACTTACAGTCCCACTCATACTCTCTAACACCCACTTGCAAAGCTACTCAGAAACTCATACACCCAATGACATACTCATACACTCATACACCACTCACACACTCAG
This sequence comes from Lissotriton vulgaris, assembly GCF_964263255.1. Taxonomy (NCBI): domain Eukaryota; kingdom Metazoa; phylum Chordata; class Amphibia; order Caudata; family Salamandridae; genus Lissotriton; species Lissotriton vulgaris. The sequence goes on from NC_141689.1 coordinate 326,977,875, forward strand.
TGTTAAAGGTTAGTGGTTACAGTTAGGAAATACAATTAAAACCACCTTACACATTCACTTACAAACCAAAGGTTACAGGGGCATTATAGTTAGAATTAAAATAAATACATTTTAGAAATTCACTAAAAAAAAGCTAAAGGTTACAGGGCCATTATAGTTAGGCTCTGATTTCACCCATGCAAAACCAGTGAAATTCAGTAGCTATAGTTACCTGAGTTAACTATAACTTACACCCCCACAAAACACTGCTAATGACCACATATCACAATACTCATGACATGGTCAGTGACATCACTGTTGACATCACTGATGATATCTCAAATGATATCAGCTACAGAACCACTCGCACACCCACTCACATCCCCATACACCTCTCATACATCTACTCAAACACCCATACAACCACTCACATACCCATTTACAAACCCATACAAGTACTTCCACAACCTCTCACTTATTCATAGAGCCACTAACACACCCATTCACTCACTCATAGAGCCTGATCAGACAACCTGTCACTTAACCATACAGCCACTCGTACAGCTACACACTCACCAATTTAGCTGCTCACACACCCAGTTATTCACTTATACAGCCACTCACACAACCATACAGCCTCTCAACAGATACACTCACTCACCCATACAATCACTCACACACCCACACAACCAGTTACATTCAGAGATCCATACAACCACACACACAGCCGCTCACTCACCCATACAGCCAATCCCACAGGCACTGTTCCATACAGTCACTCACACACCAACTCACTTAACCGTTCTCTCAAACAGCCACGCATTCTGCACACTAGTATATCCGTTTAACAAGCAAAACATTTAGAAAATACAATCACTGGATGAAGTCATCCGTGATGTCCTTTGAGATGTCATGAGTGATGTCACTGACTGTCATGAGTGATTTATTATGTAGGGTCATTAACAGTGCATAGGAGAGGCGTAGGTTGTAGTTACCTCAGGTAACTATAACGGCTGAACTCTAGTTTTGTATGAGTAAATTCTAAGCCTAACTGTAAATTGCATTATATGGGCTGAAAAATAATAGAGGTGTAAAGGAATGTAAAAAATCTCAATTTGATGACAAGTTATATAATGGATTCAGAAGTAGTGACTTGTGTGTTGAAACAAAATACATTATAAAGCTTTTGAAGCACTTGGGTTTTATAGGAAATATTATTATACATAGTCAGCAGATACTACTCAACATAATATTCTTCAATAATTAATTAATGAGGTTTTGCATGACAAAAGTAATAATACTGTCCTTTCAACTTCTCAGTGTAAAACAGTGTAAAACAGTGTAAAACAGTTTGCATGACACGCATCAGGTATTATAGCTGTAGTTTAAAATGTGTATCCTGGAGCTCAGTATTAGATTTAGTTTGTGTGTGCATTATGTGTCTTTTGGAATCACACCTTTACAGCAATGATAAGATCTGTAGAACAATATTGCACAGTACATACTTCACATACCTGTCAGTGTCTTGCCAAAAGGCACTTAAATATTCAAGACAGTAAGTGTTAAAGAGATTCAAATATTCAGGAATTCTTCAAATTCAGCGTATCATCTGCACAAATCTGATCATTTTAGAACTCTGCATTGTAAATATGAATTATCATTAATATAGAAACAACATTTCATGATAAAACATTGACTATATATTTATATGCTGTATGTAAATATTTAAATGCCTAAGCTTTTAGTTTCCTGTGAAACACTGCAAAGTTCTTAGGACCAGATGTATTAAAGCATTTTCTTGTTGTGAACCAAAACCAAATTGCAGGGTTTGTGACAAGAAAAAGTGTTTTTTAAAGTATTAAATGCATTAAGCGATGCCATAACATGTAACGTTACAGAATCACTAAATAGGTTTAGGATATCATAAGGGATCACAATTTGGAAGGAGCACTTTTAGGGCGTCCCGTTCAATAGCAATTAATTATGCTACACATTAATGTTCTGTGATGAAATTGTGGTCGCAAAACATTCTATATTTTATTGACATTTTAAAGGAGGTGGTAACCCTTTGGCTAACAGGAATGTTTTCCAAGGGGATCCACTTCCCCTTTGTGAATGATCCACAAAACATTTTTTAGGAGTCGGCAGTGGTCTATAAGACCATTACCTACTCTTAAAATATAGGTTTACAAATGTTCTTTTGTTTTTTCTTTTTTTAAATGTATCCCATTTTCCTTCAAAGAGGCTGGGCTGTATTAAAAATATATATATTGCTTAATATAAAAAGCAATCACAGACATGGTGGTGTGCTGTTTATGGGTGGCTGGAATATTACGTTCCACCGGTGGAATTGACAGAATTTTGATGACACCATGATGCTCTTGTAACGCAGAGTTCTGTCCAAACTGTGCCAGTCGCTGCGTTGTGGATTTGTATTCTCATTCGGGAATAATGCTAAGATTGAGAGCAGAACTGATATTGGGCATCCCCTAGAGTGATTTCTAGTCTCTAGGATGACATGCAGTGAGATTTTTCTAATGTGGACGGTCACGGAGGGTCGCTAATGTTTGTAGTCAGAAAGCTGCTGCCGGAGTTGAAAATTTACTTGAGTGGCTGCAAAATCAACCTAAGTAAATGCGCCCTCTGGCACACCGCATAGTGCTAAGTCACAGCGTGAGCAGCACAACAGGACTATTTCTGTTCGTTGGGAGAACTCTGCGGAATCTGGCAGAGTTTTTATGGAACTTCACAAAATTCAACCAAGTCAAGTTCTGCAACTTCCGCCTGCCCCTAGTGCAGTTCCCAGCAGGTCACCATCCCTGTGATGGCAGCGAATCATGGAAGGTAGGAAATCGACTTACCTCAATATTATTCATGAGGTAGATTGAATTGCGACCTTCTCCAATTTGGTATTTTGTGAACTGACCTGTTAGCACATAGATCAGTTCACAAAATACAGTTGGATTCGCTAAAAATTGGTGATCAAATTGCAATGGCATTTGAAACGATTGTTAGATTTTGCACGTTAAAGAGCAGATGGTGGTTGATGTGGCAGATTCAAATGTGAATCAGGGGCATGATATAGAAAGATTACAATTGAAGAAAGTGTTTGCAAATTGCACATAGACTTCTTGCAAATTCAATATGATTTTGCAAAAGTGGCCAATGTACAAATAGGTTGGTTCACAAAATGTTGGCTCGCCAGGGGTCATTCACAGGAATGGTGGCCTGTCACAATTGTAAACTTCAAAGAAACCCAGGCTACTTTAAAAAGAAAAAAAAGTTGTCCGTTTTTGAAACCTTCAGTGAGCAGGACCATTGGCCATTTCCCCTGTAGCTGCTACACCAAATTCCAAAAGAGAAGGGGTCCAGAGCAGATACCTTCCTCTTTGTTTTCTGAATCACAAAAAACGGGGTTAGTACATCAGAAAAGTTTAATTAGCTGTCTCAAACTCTGTAGTATAGGGTTTGCAACTGTTAAATCAGTTTGTACAAGTAAGTGTGTTTGACCATGGACAATGTTTGATGTTACTGTTCAACATTGCATAAAATACTTAAAATGGCTTTAGATCATGTCGTTTTTATAACAGCAATCAGACAGGTCATAAATATTATGTTTGAGGTAACATCAGTGCTTTTCACTAAGATATTTTCTGTGAGTGTGACCTAGGGCGAGATGTACAACGCATTTTACCTGGCGCAAGCAACCCATTGCGACCTGTCAAATGCATTTTCCTATTTACCATCCCTATTTTGCGAGTCGGTAACCTTTTAACGACTCACAAAATAGGGTTTGCGAGTCACTATTAGGAATATAGCGAATAACGAGTTGCACTGGTATATATGAATGTTTTGAGATTAGGAATGCAGTTGCAAAACATTTGCACATTGCCACCAATTTAAAACTGGTGGTAAGCCATTTGCAAACTAGAAGGGGTCCCACAGGGACCCCTTCCTCTTTGTGAATTGGGGAGCCAACACTTTTTCAAAGCAAGCTGTGGTCCCATGGACCACTGCCCACTGTAATAAAAAATGAAAAAAAATCTTTTCATTTTTATTTTTGAAATGCATCCTGTTTTCCATTAAAGAAAATGAGTTGCATTTGAAAATAAAACTGCTTTATTTAAAACGAATATGCAAAAGAAACACTTGATGGATGGAATGCTTGACAATGCAAACATTTACCCCCAGTCACAAGGATCTGGGTTTAATCCATCATTCTTTTGCTCAACACACCATCCCAGTTTGGACCCAGCCATATGCAAATCAGTCTTGACCCTCTTCCTTACGGGAACAGTCGAGCCCCAATTGTAAAGCCAGGTCCTCCCTGGACCGCAAACAAGCATCCTTGGACCGGTTTCAGGGCATCACCCTTTATCAGCCAGGCTAGCTTGAATCTAGTAGTGTAGTGAGTACAGGACTCTCGTCTGGGCATACCCTTCCCACTTAGGGCGACATATGCAAAAGAAACAATTGATGGACGGAATGCTGAACAATACAAACATTCACCCCCAGTCACAAGGATCTGTGTTTAATCCATCATTCTTTTGCTCACCACACATCCCAGTTTGGACCTAGCCATATGCAAATCAGTCTTGACCCTGTTCATTATAGGAACAGTCCAAAGACATGGTGGCCTGCAGGCCATCTCCTTGAGATAGCCAGCCATTCCCAATGGGTCACAAATTAGGACCTGCCTCATGATTATTAGTGAGTCAGGTCTCTTGTGAACCATTTGGGAATCGCAAACAGTGTCTGAGATACTGTTGTACATTAGGTTTTGCGTCTCGAAATGAAAATCACAATTTGCTAGTAATAAAACCTAACGGTCATACATGTGGCCCCTAGTCAAGAATTTATGAGTAATAAGTCGCGTGGATTTTGTCCGCTGAATTGTTCATCAGAATTAGGCAGATATCAGTACAGTCATTAACCACCTTTGAGACAACCTTCCATTCTATCATTGATGCAGCTTTGGTTGAAACTCAAGACCCACGTATCCTAACCTAAAGCGAATTCAAGCATTCCCTGTTTTCAATATGCATGTTTTCCCCCTTTCTGTATAATAATATGTTCCAGTTATTAATATCATAATTAGTCACAATGAACTCCAGCTTGTCTCCCTGTCTGTGCCCCTAGAAGTAATTTGGTTCTACAACCATACACATATTGCAGTGCAAACATCTGTATCACCTGCCTTGTTAGAACATCTCTAAAATTAAATTGAAATCCAGTGAATGAAAAGTTTCCTAGCTTTCATAACAGAAAGTTTCAATTCTATTAAGGACACAGAGGCGAGGATTAGGCATATCAATTTCTTCTTTATTTCAACATAGCAGCCATTTTAAATATCTTAAACAACAAAGGACTTTGTTTCGCAGGAACCCCGGGAAATCATGAAGAACTAAAAGAAATGAGATTGTCCAATCGGGAGCCTAGAGCCCTCTTAACTGTTGCTGTCCCTTCTCTAACCACCTCTTTCTTCATGCAACAAAGCCGACCATGGAAGATTCACTCCTGCGACAAAACTGTCTAAGGAAGATTTTTACTTCTGTTGTCAACTCCCGGAAGAATTCACTCCTGTTTAGTGGACTCCGATCCTGTAAGTCATAGAACACCAGTGAAGGCAACTAAATGGTGTTTGTTTATAAGTACAAAGCACAGAACAAAGTAACATTCAAACCAGGAAGCCGGAAAGGTTTTACTTATGCCCAGACGAAGATGCCATAACCCGGCGGGTCCTGATTCATCAGCGGGCTGATTAATCATCGCCTCCATTTCTTTAATATAAATGAAAATTTCCATTACAAAAGCTAGGAAAATGTTCATTTTATTTCAGGATAGAAGGTGAGAATCAGGCTAGTTTAAAGCTTATCCACCACTAGAGCCGGAATGGAGGAGACTGGCTTAAAGTAGAATCTCTTGAAGATTGAGTCTGAAGAACAGTCAGCCGCGTTCAAGATATCCTCCACGCAGGCTCCTAATATAAAAGCTTTTGAGGCCATTGCACCCCGTGTTGATTGCGCACAAAAATCTTTGGCATCAGTGCCGGCCTCCAGCATAATCGATCAAACCCATCTCACTATGGTCAGGGAAGAGCCACTTTAATAGGCTTCCTCAACGTGATCAGCAGCTGCTTTTCACTCTGGGGCCACTGCTCTGCCAACATTGCTTCATAAGCCTTAATGCACCTCATCATGCAAAGCTTGGGAACGTCTGGAAAGGCTGGGTAAGAAATTACCGGAGATTGGCTCTTAGTCCTGAGTAAGGACCTCCTGTCACGTTCAGGGTTCTTACATCCAACAGCCTCCTACACGAGGTGAGACACAAAAGCATGGCCTATTTGGACTATAGCTGATTGCGAGAGAGTGAGTTGTTGCTTGGCCATCCAGACAGTAACTGCAAAACCTTGTTCACATCCCAATTGACAGAATACTTAGGCTCTGGCGGGAGAGATAGCCAGATTCCGTGGAGCAATTTTCAGGCCAGAGGATGCCCCACAACCGGAAGTCCTGCTTCCGTGGCGTGGCCTGCCAAAATTGCTGAACGAAAAGTATTAATTGAGTGATACACCTTCCCTTCAGAGGCTAGGAAGTTGAGGACATAGACAACGTCTGCCCCCACGGGATCCAGACTCAGTCGCAGGCACCAACCCATCCAGCGAGACCAGGCTGATCGGAATCTCTTAACCATTCTTTCTGCCCAAGCGCAGAAGAGGAGGTACACTGTGCTTCTCAAAAGGCCAGGGACTTGCCTTCGAGACTGGTAATCCTCCACTCCATAAGTGGGAGACCGTTGCTCATCACCAGAGGATGAGGGTTGCCAAACGGATCACTCAGGAGATGAGGCAATGGGTGTAGATGGATTGGAGAAGCCCAAGAAAGTTCCATCAGAGCTGGAAACCTTACTTAAGACTTCCATACTGGGGTGATCACCACCAGGTCCACTGCTGCCAGTGTCTTGAGTTGTCCAGCTCCTGATCATGGCAAACGGATGAAACGCTTTACTCCCTTCCCTCGCCTAATCCTGGAGGAAGGCATTGGTTGCTACTGCTCCAGTATCTGGTCTCCAACTGAAGTACTGAGGTAGCTGATGAACCAGGCACGAACAAGTTGATTGAAAAGGGGCCCCAAAGCGACTGCAGGGCATGAAACATCAGAAGGAACAACCTCCGAAGACTTGCGTCCTGAAGATGATGGGACTGCCAATCCGCAACCTGGTTGGATGAGCCCAGGAAATGCTCTGCCATCCTGAGACATGATGGTCCAGGCAGTGCTCCTAGAAGTTCTTGGCAAGGTACGCCAGGGCTTTGGATCATGTTCCCCCCAGATGGTTGACGTAACAGACTGCTGCCCCATAGTCCATCTTGAGTAGAACTCAAGAGTGCACGCGGTCCTTGGTTCAACATTGGACCGCAAAGGAGCCAGCCCTCGACTCCAGACAATTGATGTCGATAGTCCGTTCTGCGATGGGCCATCCACCGCCTGGGGTGAACGTTCCACATCTGACTCCGCAGCCCGAACTGCTGGCGTCTGCCTCAATCACCAGGTCGGGGTGGTGAGCCAAAAATGGCCAATCTGTTCCACGCCTCCATATGGGAGAGCCACCGGTTGAGTTCCTCCTTGGCCTCGTAAGACAAGGGCCCCCATTTGGCATAAGACTGTCCCCGCCGTAGGACTCAAAAATGGGGAGGCCCTTGTATAATGGCCTGAATCAACGATGCTAAGATTCCAACCACCCTGGCGATGCCTCACAGTGAGGTTTGCAGTTTTGCTAGCATCCACCGCACTTTGTGTCAAATCTTTGTCATCTTCCTGGAATTGAATTGATCATGAAAAGCAGAAAGGTGGGCGAATGAGAGGGCACAAGTCTGGGTTTCGTTTCATTGATGATGAACCCCAGAGACTGGAGAAGCTCCACTGCTGCACCTGACTGGTGAGTGAGGAACAGAGGACACTGGTCAATGAAGAGCATGTTGTCCAGATACACAATCATCTTTATACCCCCTGCTTGCAGGCGCTCCACCACCGGGTGTAGATTCTTGGTGAAACAAGAGTGCTGATGACAGACCGAAGAGAAGCGAGGTGCACTCGAAAGCTTGGTTCCGCAACTGGAACTGAAGGAACTGGCAATATGGAGGGAAAATTTGGACCGTAAAGTACCCGTCCTTTAAGTCCAGCCAGACCATCCAATCATTGGGGAGAAGGAGATCGCTTAGCAGATAGATTCCCTCCATCTTGCAGTGGCAGTAAACAAGCCACTCAAACTCTCAGAGAGTTATTACTGTCCGCTGACCCCTGTCCTGTGTTTGCACTAGGAACAGATTGCTTAAAAACCCCAAGGGGGTAGGGTAGAATTACAACTCGCCCCTTTGGACAAAAACTCCTGCACCTCACGTTGCATGAGAATGGCCTCCTGCCTGGAAAAGAGGACTGGCCGGGGATTAGCCCACTGGACGGGGGTCCCATAGAACTCCACATGAAACCTCAGAACCGTCTGCAGCACCCAGTCATTGACCATAAGTGCCCCCCAGTTGTCTATGAACTGCATTAGTCGGCCCCTCAAGCAAGATATGATTCAAGAACTCACTGTAGGAGGAGTCAGCACCACCGCCACAGGAACCGCTGCAGTCATCTGTGGCGCACTCGACCCCTGGTAGGTTAGAATCCTCGCAAGCGTGAAGAGTCCTGCCACTGTCCTCTCTGGGAAGACTGGCCTCTGCTGGAGGCAGATTGAGACGAATGGCCAGCCAAGTGCTCCCTGCCATGGCTCACCCTGGAGAAAACACGTGCATTAAAGAAGCGCTTCACTTGTGACTGATTTTTGTCCAGGAAATTAAATGTTGATGCAAATTTGCTGAGCTCTTTGACAAACGTATCTCCAGAGAAACCGCCTTGAGCCACCTGACCTGCCTCGGATGTGGCTAGCTTGCCTAACGTGGGGTCTGGTTTAATAAGCAATAACGTGCATCTTTCTGTGGAAATGGCTAAGTTAACATTGCTGAGAAATATAATCACTCTCTGTGCCCAGCTGGAAAGGACATCAGGTGGAATAAGGGTCACGCATGCCTTAGCATCCTCCACCATATCTAAAATCTTCACCAACGGGCCCATGATGTCCAAAGGCTTATCTTGGCATGACCGTCAAGAGCGATCAATGCCCTTCTTGGGATCCTTTATGTACTTAGTCAAGAAGGTCGCCATACGGGCATCGATCTTGGACGTGTCCGCCACCTTGCCTTCCAAAGGAGGGCGAGGGCATTCTGTTCTAAGCGGGGAACAGGCTTCCTGGTCCACCAGCTTACGCAGTGTACCAGCCACATACTTGGCCATCATATCGCAAGGAACCCACTCTGAAGAGTGGGGATGTAAGAGCTCCTCAGGCTCCAGAAGATCTGACTGCATCTCCATCGGGGCACTCACCTGCGGCTGGGATTCAGGGAGTGGGGAATGGGAAGAGTGCCAAGACCCGTTATAGTCCGATTCGCCATCTGACCCTGTGGGTGAGTTCTCTGAGTGCGGGCAAGAATCCACCGGACCAGGATGTCCGCGGGCGGGAGATTAGTTAGGACCTCCGTCTATGGGTGAGGAGCCTGAGCCTCCAGAACCTCCTTCTTAAGCCTATCATAGGCATCTAGATCCACCCTTTCGGTATAGTTCGGTTTATGCAGATTCTCGGGGAGAAGGTTTTTTGTCAGCTCTGGAGGTTTTGAGGCTGAGGTCCAGGAATCTCTTCCCTCTGTGCAAGAGGTTGGAAGCATTGTTGTGCCAGGTTCATTAGTTTCTTCTCCAGAGGGGCAATCACTGCCAAGCCTGCTCTAACGATGAAGGCATCCATCGCGTCACAGAAATCATCCGTGACCAGGAAGAACTGCACGTCCTCCTCCTCTTCATAGTAATCACCAAATTCCTTCCTGAGGTAAATATACCAGGTCACTATGTGGCTGTAGGAGGTAGCAGTAGGGAAGGGTGGCTGCCCACTAGGTAAGAGGGAGCAATAATGCTGGGGGGTACCAAGAAGAAACAGGAGACCTTTGAAGGTGTCTATGCCCAGGTAAGTACTGCCCTGAAGAGGAAGAGATAATCTCTAGAACCTAGCCCTAGGTATGGAAGACCCCCCAAAGACGCCCTACACGGGCACCACAGAGCTCAACTAGTCAAGGGCCAAGGCAGACCCAACGCCCTTAGGTTCACAAGGGCAAAAACTACAGAGTATTTTGGCAGTTCTACATCAGCCTGGGCACGTCTGCCGAACCATAGGGTCTATACTCCCTATAATCTTACCCCAAAGAGTGTTCAGCTCCAGGCTGGTCGGGTTCAATTTTAAGGGCTCAGCACGTGGGCGGAGGCTCTCAGCTCAATCCGTAACTGACACACCCTCTGCCCCACATAGAGAGAACATCTTGTCTGAGCAGTGAAGCAGGAAACGTGCCCTCTAGTGGTCAGCGGACCAGCACACACTCCGGCCCTGGGTCTTGACAGACTAATTCACAATGCCAGGGAGAGGCCGTGAAGGAGCAACTACGCGTTCCCACCCAACAAAGCTGAAGCCATGACACAATAAACAAGATTAAACCAGAACACCCATAAGGCCTGAAAATGGTAAAGAAAAACTGAAGGGACTTGCGTCCTGTACTCAGCACGGCAGCAGCAGCAGGAGAAAGAGGTGGTTAGAGGAGGGACAGCGACGGTTAAGGGGGCTGGAGGCTCCTGATTGGACAATCTCATTTCCTCATGGTTTGCCTGGGTTCCTGGGAAACAAAGTCCTTCATTATTTACGATGCTATGTAATAAAGAAGGAAATAAATGAAGAAGAACGGATCTGCCTAATCTTCACCACCGCGTCCTGACATAGAATCAGGATTTCCACAATTGAAAGCATGCATGACACCATGACTTGCCACTTTCTGCTTGCTAGACATTGTATGGACCATTGGGTGACATGCAGGAAAAAAAGAGTCCCGTTATCTTCTTAATCCTTCAGCTCCCAAGGTTTTTGTATTTTATATAACTTGTCTAATTACTAAATCTACCATTGAAGCAGAGCAGACTATGAGCTCTTTTCCATGAACCAGAAATGTGTCCATTTGCGCAAATGCATGTCTTGATATGTAAATTCCCTGCATTTGGTGCATTTGCATACTTTCTAAATGTCAAGCTATTATGATAATTGGGTGATTGTTCTGGTAACTACTCAGCAAAGTTTGTATTTTATTTAAATACTCTTCTTGTATATCATTGGAAAATTTCAAGTGGGAATATATTATGTGTAGGGGGATTGTTAAAGTGAATAGGAAATATTTTTGCTTTTACAAACATTACTTCATTGCCAAACTCTACTATTGTTATTTTAACTGATCGTTTGTAAAGATTTTCTTCTAAAGTTTTCTTAACTTTGAAGATAATTTAATGCATGGCATCTTACAAATATTGCACACTAGTGTTGGCTTGCATGTTTTTCAGAGTGCCCCTGGTGTCCCGAAGACCGGAGTCTGCAGAACTAGTCACAAGTAAACAAAAAAGTCGAGCGCCACTGCCAAAGACCAAGGATGAGTTTATATCTGAAAGCCCCATCATGGTTTTTGAATCAGATGAAAAGTTTATTCTAGATGCGTACCAGTATTCAGTAACAGTGATTTCTGATATGGTAAGACTATTTCATTAAATCTCAAATTGCTCATTATAATGTCCCCGATTATTACAATGTGTCCTCAATAATAACGGCCATTCACCTATGTATCAGTCTACTGAGACTTGCATACCTGAGCCTCCTGTTGAGGTGAAGGCATGTCTGAAAGTCAGCCATTTCAAGTGGGATCAGAGAGTGAGATCTTGAATAATATATGAAAAAAATATGTTTTGTGTTTCTTTTATCTGGCAATAAGTCCAGTGTGTAGAGTATAATAGGATATGGTAAGCAGTGTGGCTATGTTACTTGTCGAGTTGGAGAAGTATAAACGGTAAAAGAAAGGAATGTGTGTTACCATATATTTTATCATATTTAATAATTTGAACATTGAAATTCTATTCTATTTATCAATCAGTTTATTAAAACTTGCTTCTCACGCTTTAGTCTTTGGTGTAGCTGTATCAGATTAAATACAATACATATTATAAAAGAAAGGAACAGGCAATGATAAAATAAAATAACGCTTGGGCATGTTTGCTTAATTCAAGGTAAAAGAAGGGTAAGGAGCTTAACTAAAAAGGTGAATAGCCAGATATGATAAAGATAAGACTTTACCGGAAGCAAGGGACACTAAAGAAAACAAGCATTTGCAATGCAATAGGTCTCGCAGCATTAAAGTTTGAGTTACTGGCATTGTCTCTGACAATGCTTTGCATAACTTTTTTTTTTTATTTACAATTGGTGGGGCCCTCTGTAAGGTAGGCCTCAACTGCACATCAGGAGTGCATGGGCCATGGGCCCTATGCATTCAATCAGCATTGCAGCCTTCCGATTTCAGTGCAAATTCGAGTATATGAGCCGTGCAGTGCTCTAGGTCTGTGAGGGTGTCTGTTAGAAGGGGAAACAAAAAGGGAAGGTGCCCGCCCACCTCTCTCCAAGAGGTACATTGTAACTCTTTGTACTCTTGGGCATATTGTGATGTTCCACCCGTCATGAACACCTGCTCTTCGACACCAGCAGCTCCCTGCACCTGGAAACAACGTGCTCTGTCCAAGCTTCACTAACACACAGCATTGTACCCTTGTACTCTTGGGAAAGCCTCCAGAATGGGGAGGAACAATAAGCCCCCTTCCCCTGGACAAGGCCTACAGTTTGGGAGACTCTTAAAAGGTGTGAGATGGCGTGGCAGGATGGCTATTAGGCCCTGGGTGCACTGCAGAGAATTGACGCCCACATACAGCACTTTACTATCGGCGAAGGCCTTGAGCGACCTGCAGCCCATTTATTCATACCCTCAGTCTGAGCCTGGCCACGAGGGTTGTATGTCGATCCATTTAGTTGTAAAGGCCTGGTCGTGCTCTACATCCCCCTCCATTTTTTAATCAAAAAGCATCACAGAAAACACAAATAGATACTTAAAATAAGAAGACTTTCAATCGCTGATTGGGTGCCGGTTCAAGCATGGGTGGTACTTTTTACTCCTAGGCATCTCATCTGAATCCGGCACCCTGTGATGCTCTCCTTTAGACGCCACACCAGGTGATACTGACGGAAACCTCAGGAACTGCCATCTTGCACCCAAGCAGCGTTTGCCTCAATCTCCGCTTGCTGAGAGGAAAAAGAGTGCCTTCCTCATTGACCAAGTCCTGTGTGTCCTCTCTCTCTTCCGGTTCACGATTGTGGCCTATCCCCAGGTTGGCAGGCCCAGCCCTTTGCCTTATCTCCTTAACCACGATATGTTCCTCGTGACCGTCTGCCGACACGTTTTGCTGTCACCATGGTCCCATTGATCCACACAATGGTCTATACCTCAGGTTCATATGGTGTCCTGAACTTCCAGCTGGGATGGCGGTCTTTGAGAAATTACAACAGCACAGGTGCACCACAATTTTTAAGCATTCAGTTCACAAATTTCAATACGTCACGAAAAATGTGGTTTCTCATTTTCATTTCTTTATTTCAATTCAAGGGGAATGAAACACCATACAGCCGACGCGTTTCATCCCATACAAAGGGAACTTCTTCCGGGCTTATATAAGTAACTCGATGTTTCAAGCAATGGTAATAGGTAGTGGCTTGAACAAGGTAGCGCCGCAGAGAGAGTGATAAATGATCAAATAAGATTAAAGTCAGAGCTTCCAAACAGGTATATATGGTCAATATAGTCGTAGGTTCACTTATTAGGAAAAAAGGTCCAGAAGCTCAATGAAGCATGTGACAGGATTTCGATCTATCCATTAATCTTTGCAGATTTTAACTTCAGCAGCACATCCTCTGAAATTGAATGTGATGGAAAGAGTACCCCAATCGGAATTTGAGAACCACCTGCAGCCCAACATTCAGCGTCGGGGTCTTCGCATGTCGATCACCACTGGCTTTTTCGTTTGTCATCTTTTGCTGTGCCTTCTCCACATACATGCTCAGGGCACCCAATCACAGTCTTCTGGGATGATGCCTCAAGGCTTTCGCTTGAACAGTAGTGCCATTGGGGCACACCCCATAGTGGAATGTGGGGTCTCTGGGCAGCCGTCTAAGAATTGATGGAGGCCGGCTTCGGCATCCTGGTGCTGGTCCACTCCAATCCGGAGGGCTCGGTTCAATGCTCACATGAACCTCTCTTCCTCCCCGTTAGCTTGCAGCTACTAGGGAGTTATGGGAATGGCTCGCCGTGTCAGGAGGTCCTGGAACTCTTGTTCCTGGAAAGAGGAAGATGTTGTCAGATTTCACCTCCTCCGGCAAAACCAGCAAAGCAAAAGTGTTCTCCGGTACTGGCTGTATGTGGGTGAAAGCCTGGAAGGGACCATCTTGACCATGGGGAACTTTGAGTACGAGTCCAGTACCACCAGAGTATTGCGCCCATCAGGAAATCTCCCAAAATCAATGCTGACCGTTGACCATGGGGTGAGGCTGGGCTCCTCCATCAGCACAGTTGCGGGTGTTGGGTCATTGCTGGTTATGGCACAGTGGTGGTATCTCCTGAGCTCTTCATCAACCAGATCATCCAACTAGTGAACCATATCCTGGCCTTCAACCTTGCCTTTGTCTTTGCAGTTCTCTGGTGTCCTTGGTGGGGAAGGGTGACCATTCGACTCTGGAGGAGTTTAGGTATAACGATTCTAGGCCCCTTGCAACACCAGGCCAGTGCTACTCACGCTGAGCTCATGTCTTACTCTCCAGAGCTGGTGACACATATTCATCTCCTCCCACATATTGGACCTTTATCCTTCTAGGAACCTGTGCCAGTGCCCTCGGGCTAGAGTTTCTTTCACTTTCAGAAGGGTGACATCAGCCTTTGTGGCATTGTGTATATCCATCAGGGTGATAGCGACGGTTCAGGCATCATCCATAATCATCCTTACTAGGCACTCCGTGCACTCTTCTTCATGGTCCAGCTGACTGAGTGTGCTCTGCACTGGGTGGCGCGATAAGAGTCCACAGGGTTGTTGGCGCCAGGTCTGTATACCAGCTATGAAGTGTAGGCCTGTAGCTATATGGCCCACCTCTCTATCCATTGTGGGGCAAGGCACCATGAACCGGTGAACAGTGGTATGATCGGTAGCCACTCTGACTTTTGTCTGCACAGTTAGAGACGAAAATGATGACCACAGGATGGCGAGAGTTTCTTGTTCTATCTGGGCCTAGCATTTTTCAGAAGGTTATAGTGCCCTGCTCGCATACACCATGGGCATGCATTTCCCTCCTGCATCTTCCTGAAGGAGGACCGCACCGAGTCCTACCGGGCTGCCATCGACCACCAGCTCCAACCTGCGCTGAGGGCGAAAGAAAGCCATGGTGGCTTAATCCAATAATGCATCCTTTATGCTGCGAAAAGAATCTTTCTCTATACTTCCCCAATGCCCTAGCACACTGGCTTTCATTAGTTACCGCAGCGGCTCAGTGAGAGTGGTGAGGTTCGGTATGAACCTCCCGCAGTATGTAGCCATGCCCAGGAAACTTTATACCTCTTTGGGGCTCTGAGGTGTTGATGCGTTATGTATCGCCTACCGCCTTCCTGGGTCGACTTTGAGCCCGACCCGGGAAAAGACATAGCCAAAAATGTCAATCAAGTTCAGGTCGAAAGAATATTTATTTCGGTGCAGAGTAAGGCCAAAATCCGCTAAGCATTGGAGAGTGGGCTGCTGGCAGGCGAGATGTTCTTCCTGACTTTGCAAATTTATGAGGATATCATCACTCAAATTTATCACGCCTATCAGCCCTGAAAGTGTTCTTTGATGGTGTTCTGGAACACCTCTGTGGCAGAGGAGATGCCGAAACTCAACCTCGTGTAGCATCGGAAACCCACGTGCGCGGAAAATGTTGTAATGTAGTAACTTTCCTGTATTAACTCCAACTGTTGGTATCCTGAGTTTAGTTCTAATTTCGAGAACCATTAGGCTCCATTCAGATTGGCGATTATAACGTCCATTGTTAGGGTAAGGTGCCTTTCTCTCCGGGTGGCTTGGCTTGGCAGTCTCATGTCTACGCTCAATCTAATGGGTTTAGGCACGATGACCAGCGG
This sequence comes from Lissotriton vulgaris, assembly GCF_964263255.1. Taxonomy (NCBI): domain Eukaryota; kingdom Metazoa; phylum Chordata; class Amphibia; order Caudata; family Salamandridae; genus Lissotriton; species Lissotriton vulgaris. The sequence continues at coordinate 326,994,001 of NC_141689.1, forward strand.
GGATACTCCCAGAGTGGGACCAGCCACCTTCTCAATTACTTCTTTCCATCAAGTTCATGCAATCCTTTCCCCACCAACGAGCAAAGATGGAATAAGACTTGTGAGAAGATGGCCTGGTATATGCTGTCCACTAATTAAAGTGGGCACCTTGCACCAGTTAAAACGACCCTTATGATGTATGAGGTCAGAGAAAACCTTTAGAAAGCTATCATAGTGGTAGCTGTGGAGAGCAGCCTTCAGACATAATCTTGAAGGAATGTAAAGCTGCTTGTTTTACCAGAATATCACCTTCTGAATTACCTAAATGAAGGGGAACTACACAGCAGGTATATAAAAATATGTATTTATTAATATAATACTCTCTACTATCCTCTACACGAAGATTGAACACAAAGCACACAATACGAGATCAATAGAACAGTTGTAAGTAGCACAATACACAGTAGGCTCCATGGGGAGACCAAACCATATACTAAAAAAGTTGTATAACAATCCACGACTTGACTAGAGACAGTGCCTAGTGCAAGCAGAATTGCTGGGACCCCAAGGAACCAAGCAAGGTGACGACACAAGGAACTCACGGAGGACAGGTGCAGTGAGGAAACATAATAGCTTGCTCTGTGTAACTTTATGAGAAAGTCACAGTTGGAAATCTAAAGTTTAAGGACCCTTCTAGGAGGACTTCGAGCAAACCCTTTGGAACTTAATAGGTTGGAGAGCCACCCAACCTGTGGATACCCTAGTACCCGAGTTACCTATCTCAGAGGAGCCAGGTGCATAGATCTGGTATGGTGTCGGAAACCGCAGTCGTTCTCAATGGGGGGCTGTGAAGAAATACTGCCGTCTTGATGGTGAAAAGGGTCCGGTAGAATCCAAGGCTGGGTTCTAGAAGAAAGGACAGAGTCTGGGTCACTTCAGAGTGAAAAATGGGTCAGTAGACAAATGCCCACCGATGTTGGGTGCTTCAGGTGCAAAGAAGGGATGCTTGACTCTGCAGCCCCGAGGACCAGGAGATGTTGAGGATGACCAGGAGCCAGATGCAAGCTGTGCCACGAAGGATGTCGAGTGCTGAGGGGTCGGTTACCGGCTGGAGCACCAATAGACCTTGTCAAAAGCAACCCACACAGGAGAGTCAAACACGTTACGGTTTGGACCAGCATGGTCCAGGTGACTCACCAAGCAATGGGGAGTCAGGGCACATCTGGAGCAACCAAGAAAGCCCAAGAGAAATCTATATGACCCTCAGGGGGAGCCACAAGCCAAAGGACCAGGAGTCGTGTGGGGACCTCAAGCCAGATTGCAAAGTACCAGCCCACAGAGCACTCAGCGTGAAGAGGACGGAATATTATGATGCAAATACTGCGAAGGGTCAGGACTACACGCAGTCCAATGCCCAAGCTCGGGAATTGTCAACAAGCATATGCAACTGCAAATGGACGCCTTGCACAGGAGGTCGGGTTATGCAGTCCCCAAGAGGGATACTGGCCTCAAACTTGCTGAGAGGGCAGATCGACCACAGGGACCTTCAGAAACCCAACTCCTGTGTTGTTGAAATCTTCTGAGTTTGCATGAGCTAAGGAGCAGCAGACTGGTCAGTTGCATTCAGGTCCCTGCTAGGGCAGGGGAGTGACTCCTTCACTCCAAGAGAGACTCTTCAGTTGTCTTTAGTGCACCACCCGTCCTGCACGGAGCCTGTATGGAACAAGGGCACAAACTAAGCTTTGGATGCAGAAAGGGGACAAAGTCGAGCCCAGTCGAGGTCCAGTGTGTCCAGACGGTCAAAGGTCAGTGATTTCTTCTTGTAGAATCTTGTCCACATAAAATCTAAAGTCTTACAACCCGGTAAGCCCTTTTGTACCCACGGGAGAGGGTTGGACAAATTCAGGTGCCCTCCTAGGGGAGGGGCAGGACAGAGGGGAGGTTACTCCCATGTCCTTTGTCCAGTTTTGCTCCAGAGCAGGAGCCATTGGTTCCCATAACTGGTTTGAGCTGGACTATGCACAGGGACACCAAATGTGCCCCAGGTGCAGACTTTCAGGCACTCTCAGAGTGCACCCACCCAGCCCCAATACACTAAACCTTGTCTATGATGGATCACTGACATAATATCGACAGACAACATTTCGACCTACCAAAATATTGAGGTAAAAATATAGAATGCCAGAATATTGACTGCCTATCTACAAACAGATAAGTACAAAAATATTGACTCCAAAATATCGATTGTAAAAAATATAGACTGTCAAAATATCGAATTTTTTAAATGTCTTAAAATTAATTTAAAAGTAATATAATAATAAATATAATTAATTTAAACATACTTAAAATAATCAAATAAATGTAAAATGATTAAATAATTAATGTAACTTTAAAATACAAAAAAATTAATACACACATATATATATATATATAAATATAAATATATATATATATATATATATATATATATATATATATATATATATATATATATATATTTATATATATATACATATTATTAACAAAACATATACAATATTTTTACCGTAGGATACCGAGAGGGTTAAATTTAATATAACCACTCCAGTGAGTGCAACAGTAGGGAAAACATTGGATAGCGTAGAGGTAAAAATTACTATTCCAACTCCAAAGAGCGCAACAGTAGGGAAAACGTTGGATAGCGTAGGGGTAAAAATTACTATTCCGAATCCAAAGAGTGCAACAGTAGGGAAAGTGTTGTACAGCGTAGGGGTAAAAATTACTATTCCCACTCCAGTGAGTGCAACAGTAGGGAAAGCATTGGATAGCGTAGGGGTTAAAATTACTATTCCAACTCCAGAGAGTGCAAAAGTAGGGAAAGCGTTGGATAGTGGGAGGGTAAAAATTACTATTTCCTCTCCAGAGAGCGTAACAGTAGGGAAAACGTTGGATAGCATAGGGGTAAAAATGACTATTCCCACTCCAGTGAGTGCAACAGCAGGGAAAGCGTTGGATACCGTAGGCGAACAAAATAACTATTCCCACTCCAGTGAGTGCAACAGTAGGGAAAGCATTGGATAGCGTAGGGGTTAAAATTACTATTACAACTCAAGAGAGTGCAACAGTAGTGAAAGCGTTGGATAGTGGAAGGGTAAAAATTACTATTCCAGTAGGGAAAACGTTGGATAGCATAGGGGTAAAATTTACTATTCCCACTCCAGTGAGTGCAACAGCAGGGAAAGCGTTAGATACCGTAGGCGTAAAAATTACTATTCCCACTCCAGTGAGTGCAACAGTAGGGAAAGCATTGGATAGCGTAGAGGTTAAAATTACTATTACAACTCCAGAGAGTGCAACAGTAGTGAAAGCGTTGGATAGTGGGAGGGTAAAAATTACTATTCCCACTCCAGAGAGCGCAACAATAGGGAAAGGGTTGGATAGCGTAGGGGTAAAAATTACTATTCCCACTCCAGAGAGTGCAACAGTAGGGAGAGAGTTGGATAGTGGGAGGGTAAAAATTACTATTCCCACTCCAGGGAGTGCAACAGTAGGGAAAGCGTTGGATCGCGTAGGGGTAAAAATTACTATTCCCACTCCAGAGAGTGCAACAGTAGGGAAAACGTTGGAAACTGTAGGGGTAAAAATTACTATTCCCACTCCAGTGAGTACAACAGTAGGGAAAGTGTTGGATAGCGTATGGGTAAAAATTACTATTCCAACTCCAGAGAGTGCAACAGTAGGCAAAGCGTTGGATAGCGTAGGGGTAAAAATTACTATTCCCACTCCTGAGAGTGCAACAGTAGGGAAAACGTTGGATAGCGTAGGGGTAAACATTACTATTCCTACTCCAGTGAGTACAACAGTAGGGAAAGTGTTGGATAGCGTAGGGGTAAAAATTACTATTCCAACTCCAGAGAGTGCAAAAGTAGGCAAAGCGTTGGATAGTGGGAGGGTAAAAATTACTATTCCCACTCCAGAGAGCGCAACAGTAGGGAAAGCGTTGGATAGCGTAGGGCTAAAAATTACTATTCACACTCCAGAGAGTGAAACAGTAGGGAAAGCGTTGGATAGTGGGAGGTTAAAAATTACTATTCGCACTCCAGAGACTGCAACAGTAGGGAAAGCGTTGGATAGCATAGGGGTAAAAATTACTATTCCAACTCCAGAGAGTTCAACAGTAGGGAAAGTGTTGGATAGTGGGAGGGTAAAAATAACTTCCCACTACAAAGAGCGCAACAGTAAGGAAATCGTTAGATAGCGTAGGGGTAAAAATTACTATTCCCACTCCAGAGAGCGCAACAGTATGGAAAGCGTTGGAAAGTGTTGGGGTAAAAATTACTATTCCCACGCCAGAGAGTGCAACAGTAGGGAAAGCATTGGATAGCGTGGGGGTTAAAATAACTATTACAACTCCAAGGAGTGCAACAGTAGGGAAAGCGTTGGATAGTGGGAGGGTAAAAATTACTATTCCCACTCCAGAGAGCGCAACCGTAGGGATAGCGTTGGATAGCGTAGGGGTAAAAATTACTATTACCACTCCAGAGAGTGCAACAGTAGGGAAAGCGCTGGATAGTGGGAGGTTAAAAATTACTATTCCCACTCCAGAGAGTGCAACAGTAGGGAAAGCGTTGGATAGCGTAGGGGTAAAAATTACTATTCCCACTCCAGAGAGTACAACAGTAGGGAAAACGTTGGATAGCGTAGGGGTCAAAATTACTATTCCCACTCCAGTGAGTGCAACAGTAGGGAAAGCGTTGGATAGCGTAGGGGTAAAAATTACTATTCCAACTCCAGAGAGTGCAACAGTAGGGAAAGCGTTGGATAGTGAGAGGGTAAAAATAACTTCCCACTCCAAAGAGCGCAACAGTAAGGAAATCGTTGGATAGCGTAGGGGTAAAAATTACTATTCCCACTCCAGAGAACGCAACAGTATGGAAAGCATTGGATAGTGTAGGGGTAAAAATTACTATTCCCACTCCAGAGAGTGCAACAGTAGGGAAAGCGTTGGATAGTGGGAGGGTAAAAATTACTATTGCCACTCCAGAGAGTGCAACAGTAGGAAAACCGTTGGATAGCGTAGGGGTAAAAATTACTATTCCCACTACAGTGAGTGCAACAGTAGAGAAAGCGTTGGATAACGTAGGGGTAAAGATTACTATTCCCACTCCAGTGAGTGCAACAGTAGGGAAAGCGCTGGATAGCGTAGGGATAAAAATTACTATTCCCACTCCACTGAGTGCAACAGTAGGGAAAACTTTGGATAGCGTAGGGTAAAAATTACTATTCCCACTCCAGAGAGTGCAACAGTAGGGAAAACATTGGATAGCGTAGGGGTAAAAATTACTATTCTGACTCCAGTGAGTGCAACAGTAGGGAAAACGTTGGATAGCGCAGGGGTAAAAATTACTATTCCCACTCCAGTGAGTGCAACAGTAGGGAAAGTAAATACTTCATATATATTTGAAAATAAATTAAATAATAATACCAATTACAAATTATTTAAAATTAATTCCCAATTTAAGATATTATAATAATTATTCAATTTAAAACAATGCAATTAATGTAATTACTTAAAAATAATTACCTATTAATACAAAATAATTACAAATAACAATAAATTATTAAATCATTTAAAAATAATTAACAATTAATTCAAATTAAAAACCAATTTATATAATAATACATTTAATTAATTACAATTAAATGACTTCCTACCCAATTCCCCTATAAACCCACAACCCACTACAAAAATTATATACATAAAATTAACATAATTATCAATTAATCAATTAATATAAATTAATTACCAATTAAAATTAAATAATTACCAATTACAAATTAAATTACAATTAAATCTAAATAAATACCAATACAAAAAATATTAAATTATTTATAATTAAATTACTTCCCACCCTATTCCCCTATAAACCAAAAACCCACTCCAGAAAATAATGAATAACATTGACAATTACCAATTAATAAAAATGAATTACCAATTATATTTTAATAATTGCCAATTTAAAAATATAAACAATTAATTGTAAATAAATACAAATAAATTAATATATTTATTTAATTATAATTAAATTACTTCCCACCCTATTCCCCTATAAACCCAGAACCCGCTCCAGAAAATAAATAAATGCAATTCACATAATTATCAATTAATCAATTAACAAAAATTAATTACCAATTATATTTTCATTAATTGGCAATTAATAATTAATTAACAATTAATTGTACATAAATACCAATTTATTAAAATATTTAAATAATTATAATTAAATTACTTCCCACCCTATTCCCCTATAAACCCACAACCCGATCCAGAATTATATTGCGCAAAAATTAAATACCATAAATTGACTTATTTACTTACCTAAAATTCGATATTTTTGTTATCTATATTCTGTCCCGTGATATTTTTGTTGTCTATATTCTGTCCCTCGATATTTCTGTTGTCTATATTCTGTCCATTCGATTTTCTGTCCATTCTATATTTTTGATTCAATATTATTGTCCTTCAATTCGATATTTTTGTAGTGTATATTTTGTCTTATTGATATTCTATCTACTCGATATTTTCAACTCGATATTTAACTGCCTCGATATTTTTGTTGTCGATATTATGTCTGTATACCGTCTATGACAGGATGCCTATTGTGCTGCCTTCCTCTGCTCGAGCTTGGCTCAGCAGCAGGAGGGCAGAAAAGTGTCTCTGGTCAGCAGCATCCATTTTTTGCTGTCCGGGTTGAGAAGGCTGGCACCGGATAGACCAGTCACCCCACGAAGGTCACTTCAGAAGGGTGGAATCATACCTTCTACACTGGTTACCGGTGTGGAGGTATGATTCCAAGCTGTTGGATACCAAACACAATATGTTTCGATGTAGCCGTTTTCAAGATAGCATTTACCGCGAGGTTATAATGCACCTCCACCTATATGTCGAGCTGAGTCACAGACAACCCAGGAGAATGGTCTTGGAAGGCTGCAGAGAGATTCTGCTCATGCAGGGGCAGCCTCTCACATAAAACCCAGCTCCCTGCCTTCAGGATTGATAAGGCCTGCTATAGGGATGACTTATAAGTTGCAAGTGTAGTGACCAATAGATAAATTGAACCTATATCTAAAGCAACCTGTGCAAGCACCAGCTTACACAGGTTGCAGTAGCAGACCTGTAGTTCCATTTTGCGGTGGTCTTTCAATTTACCTTGGCCATGGAATAGTTGGGGAAAGTCTTTGAGGATATCATCTGCATGAGCATCGTGAATCTGCTTTGCGAAAAACAACAATTCGAAGTCCTCCATGGTGCGGCACCCTAGCAACGTACCCTGTTGGCCCTCAGAGACATGAATCTTCGATGGTGCCTTTCAGCGGCAACAGTTCTGTGCCCCCATACTTGTATATTCTTGCTTGGCTGGTGATAATTATGTGACGAGAAACCAGGTTTTCATATTGCTCAGAGTCCATTATATTTCCTGATGCACCAGTGTCTATCAAGGCTAGCATTGTGGTGTCCTACATGTGTACTGTGCTCACGGGTGGGGGACGCTTCTTTTGGCCAGAGGGTCCGGCAAAGAAGATGACGAAAACATTGTCATTGTCACCCTCGAAATGGGCCGTAGTTCTTGGGAGTGGGCAATTCCGCCTCGGCTGGTTCTTCCAGTATCACATATCTGAGAGTTGTTGGTTGTCCCCTAGATGCACCGTCTCTTGGTCGCCACCTTCCGCCCTGGCAGACGTTCGCATAATGATTGAAATTTCCACATTTGGAACAGGTCTACCCTTTGGTTTGGCTCGTTTCAGCTGGTTGGTGATCGAAACCACAGAATCCACACTTCTTGTGCTGCCTTCTTGGGGCTCCACATGGCTGTGTCTGTCCTGTGCACCTTTGCACCGCATCTACCATTTCTTCCTTGACACTGGGTGCCCGCGTGACTGAGGGTTCTGAGCTGGTTCTGAAGCGGGCGGCTTCCATCTCTTCTGCTCTGCTGTTCAGTAATTCATTGGATCGCGTGAGGATCAGGATTTCGTCCAAGGATATCCCTGGCTGACGGAATATAAACTGGCGGAGTGCAACAGACTTAAACCCTTGGATAAGTTTTGTGCATATCTCCTGATATTGGTCAATGGCCACGCACGTGCATGCAAGTTTCCGCAGTCTGACGTAAAACATGTCCACTGACTGAGTCCGCCTGTTTAGCTTGACACAATTTAAAGCGTTCATAGTTGGAATTCATCTGTGAGTCGAAATGCCTATTGAGGGCTGCTATTGCAGCATCATAGTCATCGTCTTCCACAGTATTGCGTAGGATCTCGAATATTTTGCATAGTTCATCACCCCCCGAAATGCATCAGCAGCGAGCTTTCCAAAGCACCATCCGTCTCTCTTGTACTGAGGAAGTAATGAGTTTAGCGGCAGAGCCACAACCTCAACCGGGGCGCAGCCATTGCAGCATCTACCAACTGGCTGAAAGGAGGGAGAGTGGTGATAGAGGTGAGTGAGTAGGGCACGTAGGGCACTGGGGCCTGTGGTGGCAATGGGTCTCCCAACAGTGCCACGTGAGTGTGGACTGAACCCTTGTGAACTGATCCTTGTTGTTGAACTTTTTCTTTTCACCTATGTTCAAAATGTTCTGTATATATTTATTATTCTTTTTTTGTCTATACAAGCAAGTCTTTCAGGCACACAAGTTCAAGTTCCCTCCTGCTCTATGCAAGAGCAATAGAGCATATGAGCCCTGGAAAGGTAAGGAGGGCACCAAAGAAACCAGGTAGCTGACAGTACCTTCAGTGCAGGGCTCTGGCTACATGGAGCAGGGGAGCAGGATGTCGACGGCTTCTCAGTGCAAACTAGTCCTGGTCCATTGGGGGTAGAGCAGTGCACTGAGCAGCTGGATCGAGTAGGTCATCCAGTAAGGTCAGGTCACATGGGGGCTGTAGTTAACATAGGAAACTGTAGGTAACGCCCCACACCACCGAGGCAGAGTCAGGTGGCAAGCCACATCCACTAGAGCAACAGCGGCACAGCGTGACCCAAGCACAGAGACAGCTGCACCCGTATCAAGTTTATCCCAGCTCCAGGGACTGCAGTTGAAGGCTCCCCAGCAGGACAGCAGCAGTGAAGCACCAGGAACTCCCTCTGAGGCGTGTATGCTGAGGCTGCGGGGACTAAGCGGGCCCGGCACTGAAGGGGAGAACAGCGTCAGCAATGCAGCTCACTGCCCAAGACAGGGAATGGCTTCAGCGCAAGGGGTCGGACCACCTTGTCACCAGTATGACGTGGTGTGGTGGGTGGCAATGAGGCCCAGGTGCACCGCAGAGAATCGACACCCACACACAACACTTTACTATTAGCAAAGGCCTTAAGCGACCTTCAGTCCTTTAACTTATACTATTGGGCTGAGCCCGGCCACGAGGGCTGTGTGTAGATACATTTGGTTGTAGAGGCAAGGTGGCTCTCTACAAAAGGGAGGGCTGTGTGATAAGATAATAACTACAGTGTGTCCTCCTGGGCAGCCGACGGAATTGGAAACCATTTAGTCCATCTTAAAAAATAACACTCTGTCTGCATCAGTGTCTGCCTAAGATTTACTCTTATTTTTTACTTGGAAATTCACATTTTTCCAAAGTAAATCTTAATCCTTGTGCACTGCATGTGGGCCAAAGTTCAGGTGGTTTCAGATTAAGTGCAGCATTGCATTTTGCACTTTTTAGGTCCAGCCTTTAGCGGCAGTACACATGGATTGCTCACTTTGCGAGGCATGCAGTATTCAGTATGGAGTAGAAGCTCTGTGGAAGGTCCGCCCGTGTTTTTAATTGTCTCATGTCATTGTCTTTCATAAATGCTGCCGTCTGATTGATTATGAGGCTTGTTAGTCCCTCCTTATTATGGCCATGTCGGTACGTGCAACGTTATTTAGACTATGAGCACTACTTTGTGCCTCCTCGCCCCCTTCTCCCCTGCCTGCACTCCCGTTGTCTGTGCTCCCTCACCCTACCCCCTTCTCCGTTGTCCATGATGCAATGCAATAGGTCTATTGGAAATGTAAGTCATATTGGATTGCAAATGCTTGTTTATCCAACTGTGAAGTTTATAGTGTATTCTTTTATAAGGTTCACTCTTGGGTCAGAAGCTAGATACTGCTGCATGCATTTTGTTATAATACGATTGCTTATGATAGGAAAACACAATGCCCTGTACTTGCTCTTCCACTTTATCCTAACTAGAGAGGCGGTATATTCAGGGAGCTGGATATGGTACAGTCGTCACGCCCGTATTTGCTTAGTAAATGATTCGGCCGGGGTGGCAACAGCATTCCAGAGAGCCATGCACAGAGTGTGTATGCTAAGTGAGCTGCTGTGCAGCGGTAGTCTTTGGCTGTCTCGCTTGAACTCTGGGCCGTTTGAAGGGGGCTCTGCCGAAAAGTGAACTACGGATCTTGCTCTGCTGATCCTGGATAAATGGTCACTTGCCCCTCCGTTCAGGAGTATGGTACCTCCCGGCTGCTGCTGATCCCGGATTTGAATTTGCTGCTAGGGAGCCACAAGGATGCTTACCGCAGTACATGAGGTGCTCTGTATTGGCCAGTCCAACTGCCCACGATGGACGATGAGAGTTATGTGCTTGCGGGTAATGAAAGAAATAAAGTAGACAAAGGGCACGCTAAATCAAAACAGCAGCCTGCTGGTGAGTGGCTGGGATGGAGAAACCAGGTGGGAGCGCATGCATACCTGGGTAAACAGGTTGACGTGTGGTTAAAGGAAAGGTGAGAACACCAGCTGCTAACATTATGGGTCTCAGTTGAAAAAGGTAGACAGAGCCCCTGACTCAAAACTTGCTGGAGTTGCATGATTAGGGTAAGAGGAAAGCAAGATCATGCAACCTGCTGCATGAATGACAAGAGAGGGACGCAAGCAGCCAGACTGCAGGAGATGGGTAGCTGGGTTCACAGTAAGCGCTAGCCTTCTAGCAGGGAGTCCGGAGACCGTTACACAAGAGCAGCCTGAACTATAGATGGTTAGCTATGGTCGAGGTCAGCTGGCTTGCTAGAGACAGACGCCTAGACTCGTAGTGATCTATTAGGATGAGCAGGGTTGGACGGGGACAGAAACTAGGCCCTGGCACCCAAATAATTGGCCCCTATTAGCTAATCAGATAGCTAAAAAACGGGCCCACATTTCAAATCGAGACAGTTTGTAATTTGTAAAGATATGTTGTGTTGCTGTTTTGCAAGGTATGAGAGACTGCATGGATCTGAGCTTGTTGGAGGCAATGTTAATGGAAATATCGGGGGAATCACCAGTAAAAGCTTGCCCACCAAACTTTATAGCAGGCCCACAAACAGCCAGAAAAACAGCCCACACACAGAGCTGTCAGACCAGCCCTTCTGGCATTGCCAGATTGCCCTATAGTACAGTCTGACCCTGGCATAGAGACAACCATGGTGGATAGACAGAGGCTGGCGCACATGGGCATCCAGGCACAGGCATGAGTTTCGAGCAGCTTGCTGCAGTTGAATAGCTGTGTTGTTGCATTGCTATGATTCTTGCTCAGAGAGTTGCGACCACTAGTGTGTACCCATGGTCTGTATTGCGTTGAAGCAAGAGCTTTTGGTGTTGCAGACCAGCTTTGGAGATGACTAGTGACATCAGGGAGGAAAGCAAGCTGACTGCACATGGCTTCTTGAGGAGGTCTGCAGATGGTTTCTTGAGGAGCTGTTGTATTTAGTGGATCTCAGCTCTCTGGTAAATGAGTTGGCTGTTCTGACAGATCCTTTGGATTTGGCTTGCTTGCCAAAGGCGATTGTGTTGGTGCAATGAATGATCCACTGGGAGAAGCTCTGTGCAGGCTTTTCTGGGTTGGATTTTGTGTCTAGGAAGTCGAAATTGAGAGCGTTTTTGCTACTGGTCTCCTGATATATTTTTCCAGTATCTGCACGTGGAACCAGAGGGAATGGTGCCAGTGCTGGTAGGTCCTGGGATGGTGAAGTAGATGCTGTAGTGGTCTGTCCTGGTGAGCTGTGAGGCCTCAACATCATTTTATGAGACCTTAAAGCTTTAGTTGAAGCCTGGCCTGGGAAGTGAAACTAAGAGACTCCTGGGACGAATAAGGAAAATGTTGGAAGCAGGAAGTGTACCTTCAAAGGCAACAGCAAGTCAGATGGCACACATCGTTTTGCCACAATCAGTGGCCAGGCACATGCAGAACACAGAGAATACATGGGAAAAATCCTGGCTTGATGCTTTAACTCTCTGTGACTTTAATGGATCTTCCAGCAAAGTCATCAATTGTTCAAACCCCTCTAACCATGCAATCAATGAAAATATTTGATCTCAACAATAGGCATTTGACTTGGACAGTTTTTGTTTTATGTCTGAATACTCACCGAATACAAACCTGACCTGTAAGAATGAGTCAATAGTGATTACCAAAATCTGAATGTTACCATCAGAAATTAAATGAAAACACATTGCTTCTTTTTAAAGGTAACAGTAACTTTTTTATAACAAGCATGACTATACCTTATACGCTAAGAAAAGCTCACTGGCCTCGTTAAATTAAATGTTCTTGCAGGGAATGGTGGTACTGAGCACCTTGAAGATGGTTATCATTAAGGAGTAGGATGGTAAAAACGATTGTGTCCTCCTACTATATGGGAAGGGAAATCATCCTGAAACTTTAGGGAGAAGTAGGGAACTCAAAGTGCAAGACTGCTGTTGATACCTTTTTTGGGGCAGAAAAGAAAATAAGAACAACACTCACTTAAATTGCCTTCCTCACTGCCCACACCAATTTTTTATTGGTTGTATGCTAAAGTATTATAGATAGCTTAATTCATGATATATGGCTCAGGAAAACCAAAGTGTTCCCAAAAGTAAGCCCATAAGTACTCCCACCATGCACTCAGTCAATTTCCAGATATGAGGGTGGTCAAATTAGTATAAGTAGTGGGATCGTGCCCGGAGAGAAACCTGTGGCGCCAATGGAATATGAGACCCTTTTACTGTGGAAGCTGGCACGTTGGTGTACTTTAACAAAGAAGTGGGATAAGATGAAACACAGTGGGTGGAGGTTGTAACAATAACCTTAATCAAGTTCCAGGATGCTGGATTTTCTTGATGCATCCAAACATGCCCTTTAACTGTCTTTTATTGAAACTAATTATGTGGTGAATCCATCCTCACTTAGTTGACTCAAAGTCTCTGATATTTCACATAATAAATAGAGTAAAATCACCCACTGATTCAGGTCTGGGAGCGTGTGGCACAAATTCCTCTACAGGACTACATAGACACTTCATTGTGTGATGTGACAGGCTGATAATGGTTGCAGCAGTATCTTTTCAAAAATGTGAAGAATCTCCTTATGTTTGTTTAGCATATTACCACTAGAATTGTAAACCCTGTGCTATGTTCTTAAGAGTACCTCTCTTGCATGGTAACTCCCAGAATGTTGCCTGTATGACAGGTCAAGGTTGCGGTGCAATCAGATTAGCATAGATTTCAGTCTTATTCAGGCACAGTGATTCTACACTTCACCGGTATCTTAGGGACCTTCGTAAATATCTGTGGCATGTTGAGGTTCAAGTTTACGGAGGCACCTGGCATTATTTTCAAATGTAGCATGGCGAACGGCCTGGCAAAAGCAATTATTTCTCAGAAAACCTTAAGCACTCCTGAGCATGGCACCTTTGCTTCAACCAGGAGGCGCTTCTATCCTCAGTTATAAGTTGGACAGCAAACATCGAGACAAATAGGTACCACCTCGATTGACACAATTTTGGGGAAGGAAGACTCACCCACTATTCCTGTCCTGAAGAAGCACCACGGATCCTCCTGACTACTAGGGACACAAAACATGTTAACTACAGTTCAACTCTAATATAATTATGAACGTCGAGCTACTAGGGTATTTTACTACCACTTTTAGTAACATTACCCGTCAAAGGTTTTTTAATCTGACAGGGGAGTCAATTCATTAAAAGGTTTTAATGATATCCCTAATCAGTTTTAACTCACATCACAGCACATTCAACACCACCCCACATAGATCTCACTTGCACTCATCATACGGCAACAAAAACGAAAGATCTCTGCAAAAGTGACACTACAGGGGACCCATAGGGAATTACAGCACCGGCCCAATGAGGAACAACCCCCCTATGATAAAGCATGACATCCCTCTGGATGTGTGAGGGCAACATGAAACAGTCTTGTTGATCACCTCTCTACATGTATCTAATATTGGTACAACCATCGTTTGCCTCTCCTTGTCTCTACTATCTAGGAACATTTTTTTGTATTTGTCCCTCATGATAGGCAGGAAAGCAATACCTTTGTTAGACAATGGTCTGAAACTAATTGCTGTATAAAAGCCTCAGATGTTAAGATCCTCCAGTATTAACCCGTTTAAAACCTATTATTTTATTTTCTGTGGAGGAAAGAGACTATTGCATAGTCATAGTTAAGGAGAGTGGCCAGCATATACCCAAGTATAAGCTTTAGCAGGCTATCCCTTTAGCATTTCCACAGAATCTAAACTAAATTGATTCAGAGAATGTTGATATTGAGCAGCTTAGACAGTATATCCCATTTGGTCAATGGCAAACCGGCATTTGTCCTTTCACAAAACAGCACAAAGAGTGGAGGATCCCAAAACTGGATCGTGGCAGACCTTAACATCTATGGAAACCAGTATAGAGAACTCCCACCCAGCACATCATAGGATGAGCTCATAGAAGATGGTTTAATGAATTCTGAATGGTATTTCAAAAGATCTGGAAAGGTCTCCTGCCATCTTGCTCATTATTGCTCACTTTTCCCCTTGTATACTGTACCCCTCAATCTCTCTTTTCACACAACTGTCAGTTGTTGGTCGCTAACAATTTTTTGTATTTTTATAACCAACTATCCAATCTTTGTTGAGATATCCTAGCTATAATATTTTATTTACTGTTTTTATTGCAATGTTTTTGTAAATTTTGATGAATCAAATGACAGACTGCTGAAGAGTGTCTAATAAACACCGTACGCCCTCTACACCCATCTATTATGCCCTGAACAACTATTGTGCATATATGCAGTTTTTTCAGAAAAAGGAAGACCAATTGTACAGAAATGTTTGGGGGCAACAGCAGGGGAAGTATGAAGGGTACAAAGGGACCCCTTCTTCTCTGTCTTACACTCCCAAATATACATTGTGACTGCCTCCAAAATGAGGCTTTCAGAAATAGAGACCAAATAGGAAGAATTGAAGATTTCAATGAAGTTCAGCTTTGCCTAGCTGTGGTTCACTGTATGTACTAAAGGCTCAGTTAACAGAAGATCTTCTAGCAAAAGATTATGGCAATGGATCTTCTCAGCATTGCATGACTTTCAGCAAAAAAAACACAGTGGCCTCCTCTGTGGACCGATGCACCTCCAACTCCCCTTTAAACACCTCTGTTACATCTGCAGCCATTTTGCAATGACGTTCACTTATCCCTTTGAGCGCCTCATTATAAGTGGCTCAGGTAAATCCGACCCGTTTGTAAACCCCTGTCAGATCGGAATTCCGAGTTTGGTTTTACTTAACGAATCTGATAGTTATCGGGTGCATTATTAACTGAAGCTGCATCACATTTCGGCATGTCAAACTTGCCACAATTTTACAGGGGGGGGAAAGCTTACAGTGTTTACTGTATCATGCAGATTTTGTTGTGTTAAACATTAAAATCATAGGTGCTATTGCTATTTATCAGTTGCGATACTCATAATGAGGCCCTTAATAGCAGTTTTTAGCATGTAGTTTGACAAAATGATATTAGTTTTTTAACTGACTTGTAAAATGATAGAGGAGATTTCAGTACTTCTCCATGCCCGAGTTTCAGGAGCCGCCTTGCCACGCTCTTGTATGCTATAGGTATCAGGGCCTGAATGTTTTTCATTGTCATGAAAGGTGCTACAAGAGTATCAGAGAGTAAACCTGTATGAGTTTGTTTTTCGATTTCACTCTGAAATAAGCAAAATATCTCAGTGTTTCAAGTAATGGTGCAGATTATATCCAAATTATACTCCCATCAACGCAGTATCTGCTGTTTGAGACTCCATCACAGCTGTGAATTTTATACCTGTCTTAGAATGACTTCTAGGACCGGTATACTGTAGCCTGGGATCTATATATTCTCCAGCATTGGAGCTTTCATGAATTCACATGTTTAAATCATTCACCTTCTTCGAAGTTGGTGTCCCTATGTAACTTTAAAATGGCAGTATAAACCACTGACAGCTGAAAAGTCCACAGCCACTGCCCAATTTGTTAGCGTATCCACCTCATTCTAAAGGGCCCAAATGAAGGCCATTGAGTTGAAAGTGTTCTCTGCCCCACCCCTTCCACAGGTATTCACATCTCAGATTTCTTAGCACAAGAGTGGAAATATAAAACCATACAAACAATATCTGAGGTCAGGAAGGAGGATGGGCCTGGGCCACATGTACATCTATGAAAGATACCAATCCTGCACCAGAGAACCACAGTTACAGGTAAGTATCCTATTGTTTTCAGTGGCGCTTGCCATTGGCTAGTTATAGATATGTTTTCTTTTCCATAGACAAGGCGTGTTTTGACTACTAACTTTGCAGGCCTTTGAGGAATCTTCCCAAAACTTTACCAAAAAAAGAAAATTCACTTCAGCTCCTTCCTGAGAAGTTTGGGGTGATCTGTCAAGTGGGGGCTGAGAAAAAAGGTTAGTCCGAAATGTAATATCACCATGCATTTTTCCTAGACTTCTTTAGGCAGTGCTACCACAAAAACTGCTGAATGGAATTACAGCAAATTTGTCAGGAAGCTAGATCTTGGCCAACAGATTGTGCTTTTTGTGATTTGATGTAAATCTGTTAAGTAGTTTTTGAAAAATTAAGGTACAAACATATTTGTATATCTGGACAGTTTGGTCTGCGGGAGTCTCGCAATGGTCTTGCGGGTGCCCCAAATTTGGAAAATTAAGTGTTCTGATTGGCTCAGAGAGCTTTTTATCTCATGCACCATATAACTCCTGCGGGATTCAGACTCCCATGGGAGCAAGTTCTCTGATTGGTTGCCAGCAACATGAGATAAATGTTGCTTGTAGCCATTACAGGACTCTGGGATTTATTCCCTGTCCTGAAGATAAAAATAAAAAATGATATATGGAGGCAGGGTAGGGATAACCTCCCCCCAAGCACCTTCAGGGTGACCCAGAGGGACCGCATGAGTCAATTTTCTTTTTTAACATAACATTTTGCTGTGTTCTAGCGGGTGCCCTGCGGAATCTCTGCAAAAAAATGACGGATGATGGAATCGGCCGGTGTGTATAACGCCCCACCCCAGCCCATTTTAGGCCCCGGGGACTGCATCCCCCAGGGCCAGGTATATTATTGAAGGTAAAGAGGGACCACATTACCCAGGGCCAAATGTATTCATTAAGGGGAGGGGGCGCACAGGCCAGGCTCTGTGGCCAATTCATTAATGTGCTCAGCAAAAGACTGTGTGCTATGAGGTATTGGCTGCGTGTGGGTGGTTTGCTCCATAGCCTGGCCACAAGCCAGACCCTGCGGACAACGTACATGGCAGGGGATTGGCTTTACGTATGGTAACAAACTATTACTTTATGTTAAAAAAATACTTGAAATTCACAAAAAAAACGAAGGTTAAAGTAACTTTATAGTTGGGTGTGATAAAAAATGTTGTATTTGTTCTTTTAAACAATCTTAGAAATTCACTGAAAAAGCGAATGTTAAATTAACGTTATAGTTAGGTGGGTATGTCAGTGGCAACATTAATGTTTGAACTAAAAAAAACACAGAAATTCACCAGTTATGCTTAGCAGAGCTAACTATAACTTGCCCTACCGCCATGAACTTCTTATAACCTAACATATTACATCACTCATGACATGTTATATGGCATCATTTATGACATCACTGAAGACATCTCAAATGACATAATTGATGACATCACAGATGACTTCACTGAAGTTGTCATCAATTCTTTTTGTGCACATTACTACACGTAAACTAGTATGGCATTAGAGGTCTAAAAATAGGTGCAAAATAATTCAGAATAATATTTAGCATCATTAATGCCATTAATGCCATCACAGATGCAACTTCTTTAGGTGTAGCAAGCATGTGTTATGTTAAAAAATGTACCCTATACCATTCACTTCACAGGTAGCCTAGTTCACATTAACAATCAAGATATGTGGAAAACCCTCATTGCACATGGTGTTCCATATATGTACAATTGTTCAGAGAAAGCCAAGTTTCTCAACATACTCAACGTCGGTTCCAAAATGAGTGCCCTACTATGAACAACTTTATCTGTATCAAACCCCTCACAGTCACCAAACCTAAACTGGTAAATGAAGTTGATTTGAGTAGAAAATTATGCAATGTAATCAGTGTATACTTTATCGAGAGAGTTTACTTTTTAACACACTGTGAAGCTCTCATGAGAAAAATACCACAGAGTATTAAAAAATGATCTACTAAGAACAGTGTAAACTCTATGCACCACTTGTCCAAAGAGAGACTATTTACTTAAAATAACCAAGGTCTGAAGGTGCTAAAGATCCTACTACCTGTAGCGTTCAGAATCTGGTAAAAACTTTACAGATAGCCCATAATCTGACGCAAAGGAAGCACATATACATAGGTTAGTACCTGGCACACAGTCTTTTATGTTATGCAGAAATTGTCATGCTGAAATACTTCTGTCTAATAAATCAAGGCTGCTTAAAATACTTAGTATCGACTGCTCAGAATAAATGTGTTTGAAACTTTTACTGCAAAACAAAAACAAATTGGGAACATACTGGACACAAACAGTCAACTGTCATCTACACAGAGCGTCTCTTCAGTAGAAAGCTCTATAACATGTTCAATACCTCTACACCTATAATGCATTAGAAGCGCATGGGTTTTTTAAACACTTACACCCATTAGCTGGACACAGGCTGTTCAAAATTAGGTAGAAAAGTAATATGGTAGTTACCCTCCACTGTGTGATGTTATTTGAGATGTCATCAGTGATGTTATACATGATGTCATTGAACACCTCATCGATGATGTAGCACGTGAGACCATAAGCAGTGCAAGTCGTAGTTAGCTCAAATAGTTCAAAACATTAATTTTGTCACTGACAAATTCCTCTAACTTTACTTTAAACTTTTTTGGAGTGAGTATATATACATGTATGTATATATATATATATATATATATATATGAATGTTCATTGAAAAAAACTATAGGTTTCAGGGACGTTATAGTTAGTTGGACATTTGACTCATATATAACCATAGAAATTCGCCAGTTATAGTTAGTTGAGCTAACTATAACTCGCGCCCCCGCAATGCACTGCTTATGACGTCACATATTACATCACTCATGACATGGTCAGTGACATCACTGATGACATCACTGATGAGATCTCAAATGACATCACTGATGACATCATCCACTGACTCTGTGTTTCTGTAAAGTTGAAATATTTTTCATATATATCTATGCCAAGGTGTATTAAAGAATGAGTGGATTTACAACTGCCTGAATGGATTATTTAGTAGGTGCATGACTGATTGTATAACTGAGTGATTGAACGTGTCTTACTCAAAACATTGATTATTGACTAAACTGTGTGAAACTCTGTTTTAGTCTCTCAGTTGATGTGTAAGCGGCTGCATGGGTTGGTGAGTTGCTACATGACTGTCTATATAGGTTATTGGTTTGTTGTCTGAGTATCTGTGTGGATGTCTGAATTTCTGTGTGGTTCGGTGGACGGGGGGTGTAACTCTGTGCACAGATGTCTGAGTGGGTGATTCACTGGTTGTATGGATTCAAAAAAGCATCTGGGAAGGGCTGTATGGAAGAGTTTGTGTATGGGTGTGTTGGTGAGTAAATGAATGTCTAGTTGGTATATGTGTGAGTAACTACATATGTTTTAAGGCAGTATATGTGAGTGTTGTAGTATATAAATCACTATACGTGAGAGTAAGTTATGGTGTATACATAGTGGCTTGTATCACTGATTGTATAAGACAGTAAGTATGGGTTAGTATCTGCATAAATACGTGATGTTGTGTGTGCATAAATACCTCAGTTGGTGTGTATAACTGTATACATAAGTAAATGAGTATGTAATTCATTCTTTGCATGACTGACTAGGTGTGTGAGTAACTCTATGGAAGATTAGTAGAGTGTGATTGTATGTATAGGTGTATGAGTACATATTATAGTACTGTATTGATGTGTAACTGTATGTATAAGTCACTGCATGTATTTATAGACCTAGGAAATAGTCGGTGATATGTAGTATCTGGCATGTTGTATGTATGGTTTGAAAAATAGTAGTCTGTATTTTAGAGTGGGTGTATTAAAGTTTATATTAGAGCATCAGTATGTGCATCAGATTATCACGTGGATGATGTCATCAGGGATGTTATCAGTGATGTCATCAGTGACGTCATTTGAGATGTCATCAGTGATGTCACTGACCATGCCATGAGTGATGTAATATGTGATGTCATCAGCAGTGCATTGCGGGTGCGCGAGTTATAGTTAGCTCAACTGACTATAACTGGTGAATTTCTATGGTTTTATATGAGTCAAATGTCCAACTAACTATAACGTCCCTGAAACCTATTGTTTTTTCAGTGAATTTCTAAGGTTTTTTAAATGCTAATTCCTAGCTATAAGGCCTTTAAAACCTATGTTTTGTTCAGTGAATTTCAAAGGTTTTTTAAATGTCAATTTCATATTTTAATATTTATAAAACCTATGTTTTTTCTAATTGTTTTTTAATATTTTGCAACTCTATTATCCTTTTTTAACTTTAAAAATTATGTAATGTTTTATATCTTCCCCAAAAAATATGTATATTATTAATTTTTTTTTTGTTGAGAAAACTACAGTCCGGTACTGGTAGTCTACCAAGCTCGATCAGCACGCGAATCCTATCCACCACATTTAAATGATGCGCATTTTGTATCCGACTGCGGTTTGTGCCACTGCGTCCCACGTAACATATACATTGTTGTAAATGAATCTAGGACCCTGGTGTAATTTTCCTGATTCATGTCCTTATATAGGTATACTTTATCATATACTTATATAGGCATAGAAATCACTACCATATTTGGCCTGAGCCTTGCAGCCCAAATACGGAATGGCTACTTTCACTAAGTTCCGAGAATCAACAACTAATTCTTGGAAAAACCTGCCTTCAGCAGCTAGGGACTTTCCCCTGCTTGAATATTAAGTTCTCCAAGAACTCCTGGCGTTTTCCAGGATAATAGCCTTTGAGTGACGTTATTAAGTCCAAACATGAGTCAAACTCGGCAACTTCAAGGTATAAATATGCCTAGGTTTGCCCAGACAAACACGTGGTGGTTTGGAGCAGATCGACTATCTACTTGCCCGACGCCCTGCAGCAGCAAGTGCTGAAGAAAGCCGACCCTCCAACTGACGCACTGAGAGACGCTGTCTTTTCTCTTGCCGAGAAATCCAGCTCCAGTGTCTCTGGCTTACCCTTGCGGGTATCTGGGAAATCGAGTCCTGAGAGAGAGATACAAGACCTCCTTCATTCTAAAACCAAGGTACGGAGCTGATTAGACCTCTTTTAGAGAATTCTTGAAATAGATTCCTGGCAGAGAACCACTAAACTTAAACTACTCCTCATCTACTTCCTCCCTAGTACTAGACGTAGGTTAGGTACACCGGGGTAGGCGTATTTTAGAAGCACCAGTTGAGTACATTTAGTTATTATTTATTAATGTATGTGTTTTATACATTTAATGCACTTTATGGCTTAGAAACCATATCATGCTTTTACAGTTCTACTTTATAATACTGTTTGTATTATATGCCTTGTACTTTATAACCAGTATTACAATTGTAGCAGTTCATTTCGAATGCTTGAGAAAGAAGACTGTTCAATAAATACTTTTATTAAAAACGCCCGTCTCTCTATTTCTCTGCATCTCTGGTGAAACGAAGCATGCACGATTGACTAAGTAAAATAGTTATCTATTGTTTCCGCGACTCTAGAGATTTGATTTCTTATTCTTGGGAAACAAAGTTGTCATGTTTAGGAAGTTGTCAGAAACGAATCCCTTCTTGTGAATTCGAGAAAGTTTCTAGTGACCTCTGAGCTAGCTGGTAGTCACTATTAAGTTTAATATATTCGGTAGAGACCTAGTCGACCTCAGTCCTACGTCTAAACTACAGTATATATTATTCCAATGCGTAGAGCCTATTGGCAATATAGGAACTACACTACAACATATGAGGTCGCGCCACCTGCTACTTTGGTACGCGGCGGGTACGCACTACCAAGCGGCCCGTTACGTCATGTACGTATAGGGTTGCGCCAGCTGTGCGTTGCGTATGTGACGAGTGCACGCTGCCACGCCCTGTGTTACATCATAGACGTATGGTGTCTCGTATCGTACGCCAATCCCTCTTTTTTTGTCTCAAAACTATATCTAAATAACTTTAAAGTGTATATGAGACCAAGCGATAATGAAAAATATTTTAAACATTTATATATTTCTAAATGTAATAAATGTATATTATGGTAAATATATTTTCTCAAAATCACGTCTGGTGTGGTCTCCTTACGCGCTGGGTGCGCCATTGCCATGTGACCATAAAAAAAGCATTTAATTAGTTCATAACTTTTACAATTGTAACAGTTGGCAAACGCCACCCATTTTAGTCAATCTCTGTACTGCATTTGATGAGACACACCTCTTCTGCTTAGAGGGCTTTTTTCTAAACTTTTTGCACTGTACACATATCTTACATGACACACAACATGCAACAATCATCTACACCAATATTCATACTTTGTGAAGTAGCCTTCCACTTGTGATAGCCATACACCTAAAAGTTACATAACCACAGTTTTCTCCACTACCAGAGGTAACATGGTTGCATACGCTGTCCACAGAACAATGTAATGTAGTACGGCCCAGAGGCAGTATCATGCATAGATAATGAACACACAGACAGATAGTTGAAGGGGGTACGGGCATGTGCGCTCGACACCTTTTTAATACCTGTGTAACATATCCAGTGACGTCTGTGCTGGATGATTGTGGGGTGAGTGTAAAGCAGCCCTGAGGGAATGGTTGCTACTAGCATCAAGTACAACAGTAATCCTTAGATCACACACAGAGATTCAATATCAAAGGAATCAATAATTTGTGCTGCAGTAAGGTAGGGACCGTAGATGTAAAATAATACAAAAAAATATTGTAAAACAACCACAACTTGTGGTATACTGAGACACAATCAGTAGATGTGAAATAATACACAAAAAGAATATATCATAAACTCTCTATCAGTGCTAGTGCACTCACATAGCCACATCAAAAGCATTCAGGATGTGCACAACCAGCAATGATGCGTGCTGCGGGCAGGCCGTACTAGGAGCAACATCTGTTTCCATCAACACTGCATCATCTGCAATAGCAACTCGATCTGAATTGTGAACACTACTGCCAGTAGTGTAGGCCAGACAGAGGGGTCAGCAAAGGCCTACAGCCAAGTGGCATTGACTTGAGCTCCACAGTTTGCATTATGCGAAGCAACAAAAAAGCATTTGCAGACCCAGCCATTAAGTGTATGAGTGGTACAGGACTGTGTCATCTACAAAACCGACGCAATATCAAATGTGAACACTGCTGTCTGCAGTGTACGCCAGAGAGAACTTTCAGCAGGGGCCCAAAGCCACGTGGCATTGACTTGAGCTGCCCAGTTTCTCATACGCAAACCAAAAAAAAGCGTGTGCAGAGCCTGTAATAATATGTATGCATGGTGCAGACAGAGTGCACTGGAGCAATGTCTTTTCCAATAGGACTGCCTCATCTACAATACCGACTCGCCCTGACTTGTGAACACAGCTGTCTGAAGTGTTAATTAAAGGCAGTACTCACACAGACATCCATGAATACTTTTTCTCACTTCTTCACAAAATACAACAACATAAATTACAGAAAACTGTACAATAAATAAATCAAAACAATTCAAATATCGATTTCTGCTGTCCACAGTGTAGACTAGTCAGTGTTCCTTTGGACGTGCAAAATGAATTTGATCATTGTAGTAAACCTAGAATCTAAAATCATTTCTTCAAGCAAGTATACTAAAAGGATATTGTGTGTATTTCAATAGACGTTCTAGTTACTGGACTACTGGATTCTGTAATTAAACAATTACCACTTGATCTAAATTGTGAGCCCTGCTGACCGAAGTGTAGGCCAGAGGCACTATTCATTAAAGCCTCACAGCCACGTACGGTTGAATTCAAAAGCATGGAGTTGGTTTCACCAGATCGGACGGGGTACACAGAAATAATCACAGACTTGAACTTCGGACATCCTCAATCATAGAATCAACACCCCGTTTAACTGTTCGGACCTGCTATAGGGCAGTGTACTCCACCAACTGGTGTCAACCAAGCACAATAATCATGTGCAACAGGTGGCTGCGCAAACACAGAGTCTGATGCACCTCAACGGAGGGACTTCTGTGAAAAGCAAGCAGGAGGTAATATCGGACAGCTTCCATTGTGGGATCAAGACACTGTTCCACTGTTGGGACCTAGAGTTGGTTTCACCTGGTCGAAGGGAGTAACTTCATCTCCACTCTCAGATGCAGTTCTAACATCGTCCATTGTGGAATCAAGATACCGTTCCACAGTGGGGACCTAGAGTTGGTTGCTCCTGGTGGAAGGGAGTACCTTCATCTCCACTCTCAGATGTAGTTCTAACACCGTCCATTGTGGGATCAAGACACTGTTCCTCTGTTGGGACCTAAAGTTGTTTGCACCTGGTCGATGGGAGTACCTTCATCTCCATTCTCAGATACAGTTTTAACTTCGTCCACTATGGTATCAAAGCACTGTTCCACTGTTGGTACCTGTTGGACTACTGTCTTAGTAGTATACAGAACACTCCACAGTGCTGGACCTCAGGCTGGGCGCTGTGTGCCTGTGTAGCGGTAGCCAGCGTTGATCTCAGGAACCTTCTGACCTCGCAGACCTCGGCCCAGGAGCTTCCGCCGGCACGTGGTGGGCCCTCTTTCACATAATGCAGTTGCAAAAGGTGAACTGTGGGGCATATGTGCATCGCAGCGGCCATGGCGATTTCTGGATACCAGCAGGCTGAGAGCATCATTAACGCAGCCACCTGTGCTCACGGTTTTAACGTTATGGCGGTGTAAGCTGCACAGATCTGGCAGACACGTTCGCCATTCCTGAGCAAAACCACACCCACACAAATGTGCCTTTTATTCAAACCCCTACGTTAGCCTTGCGTACTCTGAACCAGCTTAATACGCTAAAGATTTGGGGGGCTTAGGGGCCACGTACGCGCTATGTTGTCGTAATCTTCCCTACTGACTGTACTATCATGGTTGCGTCCACTGTCTACTTTCCTCAATAGACCATAAGTGTATGTTCACATGTACATGTCTGTGCTCTGCATACTCAAGTCTGTCTGGCACATCCCCTCAACACTTTGCATTGTATAGAGAATCATCCACCTTTGCACATACTTTGCTCCCATCTCTCCCTGCATTCTGCATTGTGTGGCAGAGGTGCCATGCCATGTTTGATTTGTATACATGGCTAGCCACGGTCCCCACAGTACGTACTGTTGTTGTGTCTGCTAGGTGTACATGTTGTTTGTCATGTTGCATGTCATTATATAAGGGACCGCGTTTATTCACGAGCAGTGGTTTCTCCCATTTACATATCGCTGTCTTAAAGAGGCTACAGAACTTTTTCTCACAGGTGAAAAGTGCGACCACAATGGCACTCATTCATTACTATCCTGTTGCGTGTTTATCTAGGTTCCTGATCGATACTGTGACCTTATGCCCCTATTCAGCTATAAATCCATTTATTCCCTATATTGGCATAACCGTTCAAGTGCGATTTTCAGAAAGTCATCTCTGGCCTCACACGAACAGAGCCACATTCCAGCATAGTTCTCTGCCACTTCCTTTGCGACCAATTAGTGCAATGACAGAGCAGAAGTCACTATCTGATATTCCTAGATTAACACTCCGAGTTCTTCAACAAGATAAAAACTCAGCAAACCTGGAAATCCCCGCTTGCTGTGTTTTGATTAGTAATGGAACTCTAATGAGCAACTGATAACTATCACTTCCTAGTGACATCTTTAATTGACGTCTTATGTCCAGCAAACTTGCGTCAAACCCGGCACCTGTCAGGTATAAATATTACTAATGTTGCCTTAAGCAATGAGCTACTGTTGCTGATGCTAGCTGCCTGCAAGACCCCGTGTTGGTGACTCTAGCACCCTGTCGCTGCAGCCTGCTGTCCCTGTGGTGGTGAAGCTACTGATACCATTATCGCTGCTAAAGCGCGAACGATGGTGCAGTACGCTTAGGAGCTGAACAGCCGTCCCTCTGCGAAGACATCCAGCAGATTCCAGCTGCCCGCGGACGCTGTCCCCCCTCCTTCCTCGACGCGCTGAAGAGAGCCGCTGCCTTTCTCCTGCAGAGAAATCCAGCACCGGCGTTTCCGGTCTGCCCTCGCGGGTGACTGGGATATCGAGAGTGACCCCTGAAGGAGATACCAAACCTCCATCATTCTATTCAGAGGTATGGTGTTGACTAAACCCTTAGATGAGAATTCTTGAAACAAACCTTGGCAAAACCAACTTAACTTAAAGCTACTTACTTACTCCCCTTCCACGTGTTAGGCTTAGGTCAGGCACACTGGGGTAGGCGTAGTTAGAAGCACCAGTTGAGTATGTTAGCCTAATGTATATATGACTGTATATATGTTTTATTACTTTTAAACCATTGTATGGCTAAGAAACCATATCAATGCTTTTACAGTTCTATTTCGCAATACTTATCTTACTGTACGTACTTTTTATCATAACAAGTCTTGCAATTGTGGCAATACATTTCTCTTGTACGAGAAGAAAGACTGTTCAATAAATGTTAACCTTTTATTGACAAACGCCCGTCTCTCTATTCTCTACATCTCGTGAAAGTAAACTGCACTAACCTGACTGAGTGAAATACTGTCTATTGTTTCACACGACCCTAGAGATTGACTCTTGATCTGAGGAGCAAAGTTGTCATGTTGCACGGTTGTTGGAAAGCTGAATCCCTTCTTGTCTGTCCCAGGGAAGCTGATCACTTCCCATGCAGAGAAGAAAGTTTCCAGTTACCTCTGAGCTAGTTGGTAACATACCCAATTAAGTTTAGCATAGTCAGTGGAGGCCTGGAATATCCACAGTTCCACGTCGATACTACTGTTTATGTTATTCCAATGCGCGGGGCCTAGTGGGAAACTAGGAACTACACTACATGGCGCCCAAACGTTTGGTAAGGCGATAAACTAACGCAAGACGTTAGAGTAACTCAGTCGTGCATATTTCACACAGACCCCTTTCTCCCGTAAATACTCCAATAGACGTCTGGAGTGGGTGAAAGGTTAAAATCCGCCCGACCTTAGTAGGAAGAGATTCCTATGTAAAGCTCTGGTTTATTCAACGTTAAAGGATACAGTGTTCCAAAATATTGTGCACCTAATCTTTGTCTCCTTAGAGACCTACTCTGCAAACCTTGCATTTCAACAATGCCAGGAGAAACCGGAACCACTGGGGCCGCAGTAAATGCGACTCAGCAGGATTCCGACGATATGGTACCGGGTGCAATAATCATCCGGGCACATTTAAGAAGATCTATAACTTTAAAACTTATAGAGAACGGACTGACACCTCAAGGTGGTACAGTAATTTTCGTGATAGAGGCTCACGAGTATCGGCAGACAGAGGTATTCTATTCATGAATAAACTTTCCAGCGGTAAACGCTAGAACAAAAGAGTTTCACTATTACAAAATAGAGAAACCTCCCGAGGAGATTGAAACTCCACTTAAATTTCAAGAGCACCTGCTCTGGTTTAATGGCGCCCTAAAACACAATGATCACATAACTAGGCTCGGTCCACTAGGTAGACCAGGAGCCACGTGGCCGGTTCTAGCCAGCTACACACCACATCCAGACATTGTAAAAATGTCAAAGGAAGAGCTGTTAGTACAGCTAAAGACACTAATTAAAATACATAGGCAATTAGTCCAATATGTAATGCGGACTGCAACAGTCCAACCAGCTGTTAATACACCACAGCTGACCCCTCATCAGGGGAACACAAATAAAATCACACCACAGAACATACAGTCATGTCTTGGTAAAACACCCGTAAAACGGGAACAAATTCCTTTCTGGTTAGCACAGAAAATCACTCAAATAGAGGCAGTATTTCCTGATACTACCCCTATTGAGAAACACAGAATCTTGACCATCTGCCTTCCTATGGGAATCACACCACACGTGGAGGACTGTGACACTTGGGGTACAGTCTTTGCTTCCATTTACACAAAAACACACGGTGTTCCGTCTATGGCGGTAGTACCAGAAGTGCTAAAACAGATTCAAAATGAATTCGGTCCAGAGCCCGCTTTAAATCTAGGTATGAAATTACTGAAAGACTTCAAGCAGGTCTCGGCTATATTATTAGCTAACATTAAAGGAGAAGCAGCATCTGTGGCGATCCGCCAGAAATTGAAGGAAACAGATATAAAAGATCCTGTTGAGCTTGCAAAAATCATAGAAAAATGCTATGAAGAATTAGGTAGAGACAGCTTGGGTGGGAAACCGGTAAAGCCCCAACTGCTCGAAAATCCTGAAAAATTATTTATTAAAAATAATTCAAATACTCCTAAAAAGAGCTGGGATGGAAATAAACAATCCACTCCCAAGGAAAAAGTTTTCCAGTCCAGAGGAAGGTCTCCTCGACGGAGGGAAAGAACTCCGACTCGAGAACGCCAGTCTCCCCAGAGGGAGCCCTCTGAGAAAAGATATAACCTTAGAAATAGGGATAACCTGAAAAAACCTGATAGATATCAAAGTATTGATACACGTCCCTCTCGATCTCTTCCACAGAATTCGGAAAGAAGAGGACGGTCAGACTCAGGAGAGCACACCAAGTCAAAAGACAAGGAACCTGCTCAAAATAAGAAATCTCAATTTCAGAAAAAGAAGGTAGCCAGTATTAGAGTAATCAACCATGCCGAGAATACTGAGGACATAGTTGAAAAACGGGGAGTGGGCATTGACAATGTTGGACAGTGCAGCAGAAATCAGTATAGCGCGCAAGATCTTGATGAGTCATCTGGAGACAGTGGACACGAATGAATACATTCAAGTTGAAACTGCCGACGCCAGACTTAGCGAGCCCCATAAAATATACGAAATAACATTGCGTATAGAGGGTGATAAGACTAGGAAAATTAGGGGTCTATTTTGGGATAAGCTCTCAAAAGGCTATGATATTCTGTTAGCTGAAAAAGATTGGCCCCCAGAGTTTGTCAGGGAGTGCCCTCGTGGCGAAGAAGTGATTATGCCTGCCTTCTCGAATCACATTCCGATTCACAAAAAATATACATATGCAAGGAAATGGGCAGTAGCCCAGGCACCTGCATTGTATAAAAATCATGTAGGATGGGATGAGGATTTACCTCCTCACAAAATCCAACTAAAAAGTGAACCAACTGCCCAACGGCAGTATCCCATAAAGCAAGAAGCTAGAAAACAGGTCAGGGAGATCTTAGATCAACTTGAATACCAGGGGGTGATTGAAACATGCACCTCTCAAATGAACAATCCAAGCCAAACAATTCATATCGTCTAGTTTTGGACTACAGACATCTTAATACATGTTGCAAAACTTTTGCAGTACAAAACTCGCATAGTGCAGCCCTAATGAATAACATAGTTAGGAAAAAATATAAAACAACATTAGACATATCTAATGGTTTCTTTTGTCAAAACATTGCACCAGAAAGCAGATATTTGACCGCTTTCTCTGCATTTGGGTCACAGAAAAAAAATTCTGTCGACTCCCACAGGGTTCAAGAACAGCCCAGGACTATTCTCAGCTAGAGTAACAGAGTTACTACAAATCTATGATGATGAAGCATTATCTTACGTAGATGATATTTATCTCACAGACGACGACTTGGATACTAATTTGAAAAGAGTGAACACCATTATACTTGGGTTCGCAGCAGAGGGTTACAAATTCAACTTTAAAAAGTCCCGAATTGCCCATCTGACAGTACTATTTTTAGGGTACGAATTATCAAGTGAAGGGAAATGCCTAGCGGACAACTTCTTAGAGAAGTGCGCTGTACTCCAAGCTCCAAAAACGCTGAAGAATTTACAATCCATTCTAGGTTTTCTGAATTTCGGAAGAACATACATCCTAAATTACGCAGAGAGGATTAAACCTCTCTACGAACTAATAAAACCTGATTTTAAACAAATCAATTGGACTCAAAAACACACAGAAATTTTGAGATCACTGCAAACAGACATGTTAGCAAAAACAAAATTAGATACACGTGACAACACGATCGATCTTGTAATCCGAGTCATCCCAGGAAGATGCGGATTCACGTACCTAACCTCTAATGAGGGAGAAAAGGTACCAATTTCAATTAAATCTCACTTGTACACACAAGCAGAAAAACATTCAGTCACACAGAAAGAACTGTGAAAGCAGTGCAAATCGCATTAGCAAATGAACGAGAACTAGCACACGGCAAACGGATTAATATCCTTACAGCGGAATCCGCCTTCGAAGCGCTATTCAGCCCAGTAAACCTGCCTACAGTGTCACTGGATCCGAAATGGATACAGTGTATAGATTCTCTAGGAGCGGAAGACGTGAAATACTATTTCGCCCCGCAATTCGAAGAACTGAATGATTTAGAATATGAAGAAGAATATCCTCTGCCAATCGAAATTCTGCCTCTCCCACAATACGCCTGTATAATCTATACAGATGGATTTGTACAGCATTTCAACGTAGAGAGAAAATCCTACGATGCAGCATGTGCGATTATTAAAGGTCGTTGGCTGTGCGGTAAATTCAGACCGAAAGTAACAAAAACTGAATCTGTAAGAAACTGTTCGGTTCAGAGAACTGAAATCAGATCTTTAAAGATGGCGCTCGAAAATGCAGAACGCGAATTCCCGACACTTATAGTGTGCGATTTTCATTTTTGCGTCAATTCTTACAACAATAAACTGCAGAGTTGGATCGAAAACGACTACAAAGATGACACAGGTGCCACAATAAAGCATAAAATGCTCTGGAAACAGGTAGCTCTTTTACACAAAGAACTACAAAAGACTCACGTGATTCACGCACAGAGTCTTCAACGTGATGGCGTTCACGTTGCAGGGAATTCATTGGCTAATACAGCCAAAGCGGAAGCAACTAAACCGGCTTCCGTAGCCACAAAAAAGCGTACAGATAAATACATAGACGGGGAAACCATGCTGGCAGTAAAAACGACCGTAAAAGGCGACTGTGCAGCGCTACCCGTGAACTATCCACTCAATTATGCATACATAATCGATGCAAACTCCGTTCCTTTTGCTCGAATCCCTGGAGTGGGGGACAGAGTAATTCCAAACACGAACAGGAGAATATTTGTAATAGCAGACGCACATATGGGTTTGGGTCCTAGGCACAGAGAGATCAAGGAATCACTGACTGAATTACAATCAGTATTCTGGTGGCCGGTAATGAGTGTAGAAAACAAAATATATGCAAACAACTGTGAAAACTGCAATAGGGATCGCAGTAGCGAACCCTGCTACCGGCTACCAGTCAGAAAGAGCGTAACGCTGCCTACACCCCACCCTGCGTCCTATTAACAGTTAAGACTAAAAGCACTTAAATAATGAGGCCTCCAGCTCTCGGCTGACGCTAGAACGGTTATAAAAGATTTGCGAGTCCATATCGGCACATACGCAATTACCACGTTCCATTCTGACCAGGGTCCTGCTTTTAGCTCTCGAGCTTATAAGGAGGCCATGGCTAGCATGGGAATTGGGTTGCGGTATTCTTGTCCGTCATACCCCGGAAGGGAACAGTGTGGTAGAAAGAAAAAAACGGGACATAAAGCAATCTATAGCAGCGAAGGTATTAGGTTCAGGCGCTGGGTGGGTCAAACATTTAATAAGTGTCCAGACTAGTCTTAACAACATGCCAAGAAATTCTCTAAAAGGTTTCAGCCCATACGAACTATTGTTCGGAATTAGAATACGTATTCAGGACCTCGATAGTCAGATGTCAGTGGTACAAGAAAAAACAACAAACTTTGACATCAAAGATTGTTTGGCTGTTTTACAGGAACTGAATGAAACAAGAAAATCCTTAAGCAACATAAAGTTAAAGCAACAGCCAAGTACCACTGACGAGGCACCACCAGCAACAGCCCCAGCAAGGCCTGTCTGGATTCCAAAGATTGGGGATCTAGTCAGAGAAAAGATCGCGGTTAAGAAGGAATTTGGGCCTGCTTACAGAAAAGCAGTACCTGTCTTGGCAGTCACCGGAACAAGATCAGTTGTGCTACCGCCCCTTGCTGGTAAAAAGGAAAACAGAGTCGTGTCCATCGACCTGGTAAAACCACAAGCATGTTGCCTATAATCAACAGTAGGCCCAGTGGACTCCCAAGAAACAACAGAATACCCAAACTTGCAACAATACAAGAGGTTCAAACTGAAAGACTCATCACATTCGATCAGCCTGCAGTGCACAATGAAGGACTATGCAATAATGCCATGGAACTCGTGCCTCTTGAAACACAGATTGAAACAGTTCGTCAAGAAACATCACCAGTCTACACTAATGTGGCATCAGAAAATGCTACCGAAAGACAGATTGAAAGAACAATCCCATCAATTGACAGAACTGCCTCTGGTTATTTCATCAACTTCGACAACTTCTCTGAAGATCAAAACGACCCCGAAGTGATGCCAGAAACAAAAAAGACTTTTAAAGAAAAAGCAACGGAACTCTTTCATCAACTGAAGGAAATCTACCTTATTTCCCCTTGGCTAGAGTTCTGGTTCGGTCTAGGTGTATTTTTCCTCCTGCTTTGGCTCATCATGGTACTGTGTTTGGGAAAATTCATTGAAGGAAAATATATTACAATGGACACAGCAAGTCAGAACATCAACCTAGTCCTGAAACCACACAGATCATCCCACGTGAAGAAAAGAGAACTGTCAACAGTAAATGTCACAGCAATTCCAATACCTGGTGGGGTAGTATGGGAGAAAACAGACTATGAGATATATGGTCCAGTCGAAATCCTGAAGTATCCTCATCAACTAAAGGTTTCCTTAAGTGACTTTGTGACACCTAGTACATTCTCTGATGATTGGGACTTTAACAGTATTAATGACATGATGTCTGATTTAGTAATGTCAGCTAGATTCACAGATCATGATTATTTACAAGGTTCATCTAGTTATGGCCAGTTATTCTGTTACACCCACTATGGGGATCACTACTTGCATAAATCTGCACAGCCTAGAAATGTTTTTATGTATAATCAATGGGAACATTGTTCTACACCACCTAAAAGCAGTTCTAAAGCATTTTTTGAGAAATTCAAATACTTCTCAGGGTTTAACACAAGTAATGCAGAAACGTTTTATTACAAACTGTTAGATAAAACAGGAATGAAAACAATGCTGACAAATTCTAAATTGATATATTCAGAAGCATTTTATGACAAAATGATGACATTTGGTTTTGATTATTTGAAAAATAATATTGAAACGAAAACAATTTGGGGTACAAAAGATTGGCAGGTGCAAGGCATTGAAGCACTATTTAGAACCTGCATGATACCAGAACAAATATTGTTTTTAAATGACACAATACACCAAACATCTTGTCTTGGCCTAGCTAAGATCAAAGACCTTAAAACACCGTCTATACCAAAGCCAATACCTGAAAATGTAACTGCAGATATTGAGTTAGACGCGTCACAAATTTTACATTTTAACAGAACACATCCTGATTGGAAAAAGTGGTTAATCTGGCCTACTGACACAAATAGCTGTTAAGATAGATTCCTGAATAAAACACAGGGGTTAAAAATGACCAGATTAGACTCGAGATATTCCCAGAGACAACATCCAGGGATAATAACAACATACAGTGTAGGGAAACTCTGCCTTGAATGGCTAACTTCATCCACACTGGCTGAAATTAAGCAACACTTGTCTTTACTAAAAGATGGTGCTGATTTGCGCGATTTCATTCTTGGACCACGCAAACAGCGTCAAAAGCGTTTCATAGCGACCAGTATCTATGCTGCTTACAACGAGGCTTGGAAAGTCAAACAAATTGAAACTGCTGAAAAAATACGAGAAATGGATCGTATTAATTTCGAGAAATCACTTTCTGTAGTAGACAATGGGTTAATGACTCTGTCTTCCAGAATATATTCGTTGGACAATATTGTATCATCTGCCTTTGATGTGATAGACAGAGACTTGCTAATTTTACAACATGGCCAGTCGCAATTACGTTCTATTATAGAATTAGGCTGGACGCTGCAAAATCTTCGTTCAGGCTATGTGCCTTGGCGTTTAATCAACACAACGTCATTATTTTCCAGTTTTAACCTTACTGATAAACAGATCAGTTTGGCACAGAAAGGAGCAGACTATACAATCCTGAGCATCGAAAAACTCGAGAGATTACCATTGACAATGTCAGAGAGTCCTGTCATTGAATGGATAATACACGGAATTATCACCATTCCGATAACAACTTTCCGATTTAAAAAGTACCTTGAGTACATACCTGCTGGCCAGTATGAACAATTGGGTAAAGGATATGTAAAGTCTGAATGGAAATTACCATACACACATTCTTGCTATAGTGACAGCGACAAAAATGTATTTCTTAGTGGTGACAACTGTAAACATTCACTAAGCGGTATACTTTTGTGTCAGGGTATTAATTTACACGGAGCATGTGATGGAAATTCTAACAACCTTTCATGCCACCAGCTAGTCACACCTGCAACTCAGATAGAGCCCTTCTTCATGCAACTTTCAAACGGGAGTTACATTCTTAGAACGGATCACAGATGTTGTGGCCTCGTGCCAGGGAAAAGTTATCTAGTAAGCGTAACATCCATGGTCAAATGCTGTATGCAAGCATTGTTTCCGAGTGGGCCTGCAGACACAGTGACTCCCATCTGGCCTCGTCTGAATCTCTATTCTATACGATTTGATAAATTAAGCAAAATTAAATCTGTACTTTTACAGACAACAGTGCCTATAACGTCATCAAAAGAGACGTATGATCTTCTAGTTGCAAGGACAGCTACTGAAGTTCATGACCTTTTATCAACAAATTGCCCCGTGCATTTCGTAGAAATGTTGAGCCAACTCCTTAACATGTCTAGTGCAACAAGCATCCCAGGCATATTTAAGACAGTCTTTACGGGACTGCTAACACACTTCCAGGCAATTTTGGGAATCGTTCCTAATTTTGTACACTCTGTTTTTGGCGGAATACCATTATTTTTGGGACTTGTAGCAGGGATTTTATTTTTGACCCTCCTGCTTCGTTATGGCAAGCCGAAACTCAGACATAGCTCCCATGGGAATGGAAGAGACAATCCTAGCAATGCGCTACCGGGACAGGATAACTAACGTCCTTGGATTGGCCAGGCTGAGAGATCTAAACATGACCTGGTTCCTTTCATTCAGACCTATATGGCAGAACTGTATCTTACCGGTACTAAGATGTATGCTTTGTGGAGATGAATGCGTGTTGGACATCTGTCTTTCACTTCCATCAGCAGTACCAATGGACGTCGATACTTTGCTCAGTCCAATAACGGCTCACGCATTGTGTTGTCCCCAGCGGCTACCAATCCTGATGACGGCATTTGTGGAGACTCCTGTGCTACGACTAGGTGGTAACAGTGGAGCAAGCGACAAAAGCAGCATCACCCAGGTACGGCCATCTGTGAGCATTGCTGCTCCTGACTACGATGACAGCAATCATTCTCACACCTGCCAAGTTACAACGCTATCTAATTTGGTTGAACTGTCACCTGATTTTGTAGACCAATTCTTTCAGAGCCTGTCTGATACGATGTACTCACCCGTACAGAAACAATAACTTTTAAGAAGCTTTCCGACACACAGCGTTCCCATGAACTCTGAATTCGGCCTTCAGTTTTGATCAACAATAACTGCAAAAAGCTTTGGAACTCTATTTTCCCGTTCAAGTATTAATTCTTTTGAATTGGACATTTTTAATATTGACTTTTTTTTTGGCACGAACAATTCTTTGCTTAACGTAAAAACTATTCTTAGAGAACAGAAGCTTCACACTTCTATTTCTAAAAACACATCTAGAGACATAACAACATTACATCAGCCTCTAGCACATGTTATTACAATGCATTTATATGTGATGATTTATCTCGCCCTTCTTCTGTCAGAGATACTTCATGTGTAATTCTTTTTGCATAATCGTTCATTGATTTCATATGCAATAATTTTTTGAATGATTTCTATGCTTCAAAAACGTACAGTACCTAAATTTCATGTATTACAAGTACGCCTATTTCGAATGCATTTATGTATTTTGGGGTGGGCTATGTTACACATGCATCTAATTGCTTTAGTTTTAGTAATTTGATGGACATGAACCCGTGGAGTGGGTGTTGCGTGTTTATCTAGGTTCCTGATCGATACTGTGACCTTATGCCCCTATTCGGCTATAAATCCATTTATTCCCTATATTGGCATAACCGTTCAAGTGCGATTTTCAGAAAGTCATCTCTGGCCTCACACAAACAGAGCCACATTCCAGCATAGTTCTCTGCCACTTCCTTTGCGACCAATTAGTACAATGACAGAGCAGAAGTCACTATCTGATATTCCTAGATTAACACTCCGAGTTCTTCAACAAGATAAAAACTCAGCAAACCTGGAAATCCCCGCTTGCTGTGTTTTGATTAGTAATGGAACTCTAATGAGCAACTGATAACTATCACTTCCTAGTGACATCTTTAATTGACGTCTTATGTCCAGCAAACTTGCGTCAAACCCGGCACCTGTCAGGTATAAATATTACCAACGTTGCCTTAAGCAATGAGCTACTGTTGCTGATGCTAGCTGCCTGCAAGACCCCGTGTTGGTGACTCTAGCACCCTGTCGCTGCAGCCTGCTGTCCCTGTGGTGGTGAAGCTACTGATACCATTATCGCTGCTAAAGCGCGAACGATGGTGCAGTACGCTTAGGAGCTGAACAGCCGTCCCTCTGCGAAGACATCCAGCAGATTCCAGCTGCCCGCGGACGCTGTCCCCCCTCCTTCCTCGACGTGCTGAAGAGAGCCGCTGCCTTTCTCCTGCAGAGAAATCCAGCACCGGCGTTTCCGGTCTGCCCTCGCGGGTGACTGGGATATCGAGAGTGACCCCTGAAGGAGATACCAAACCTCCATCATTCTATTCAGAGGTATGGTGTTGACTAAACCCTTAAATGAGAATTCTTGAAACAAACCTTGGCAAAACCAACTTAACTTAAAGCTACTTACTTACTCCCCTTCCACGTGTTAGGCTTAGGTCAGGCACACTGGGGTAGGCGTAGTTAGAAGCACCAGTTGAGTATGTTAGCCTAATGTATATATGACTGTATATATGTTTTATTACTTTTAAACCATTGTATGGCTAAGAAACCATATCAATGCTTTTACAGTTCTATTTCGCAATACTTATCTTACTGTACGTACTTTTTAACATAACAAGTCTTGCAATTGTGGCAATACATTTCTCTTGTACGAGAAGAAAGACTGTTCAATAAATGTTAACCTTTTATCGACAAACGCCCGTCTCTCTATTCTCTACATCTCGTGAAAGTAAACTGCACTAACCTGACTGAGTGAAATACTGTCTATTGTTTCACACGACCCTAGAGATTGACTCTTGATCTGAGGAGCAAAGTTGTCATGTTGCACGGTTGTTGGAAAGCTGAATCCCTTCTTGTCTGTCCCAGGGAAGCTGATCACTTCCCATGCAGACAAGAAAGTTTCCAGTGACCTCTGAGCTAGTTGGTAACACACCCAATTAAGTTTAGCATAGTCAGTGGAGGCCTGGAATATCCGCAGTTCCATGTCGATACTACTGTTTATGTTATTCCAATGCGCAGGGCCTAGTGGGAAACTAGGAACTACACTACAATCCAAGAATGTCCAACTGCACTACGCTTCTAAGTTTACAGCCCCCAATCTTGCGTGCTTTCTTAAAACCACGCCAACTCCCACAATCAACCCAACATTCACACAGCCTTCTAACAGCACTTATCTGCTTCTCAATAACATGCACTCCTACAGAATATGAGCTGGCATACGGTCTCTCCTTACTGTTTCAAACTGAGTAACTTCCTGTAGCAATGTCTATTCCCACACACACAAAACAACTCCCAAACTTCAACTTGACCTTCAAAATCTACTTTGAAAACAGGTTTCATTAAACTAACCAAACTGAAACGGCTTTGGTTCAGAACAGAATTGTCCCTCACTACTGCAAAAGAAATTTATCAACTGCAGATGACACAAACTTAAAGTAAAATACAGTCCCTTTTAAATATGAACCTCCCATTACACTTTGTAAATTGTTACACAATTTTCAGCACACCTCACACTAATGGTCTGGCTCATTTTTTTTTAACACGGTCTCCCCCGGCCTTCTCACACTCTTTCAAACCGTTTTTGGTATAATACCAGACTTCATTTATTCGATCATCTATGGTATAACAGGAACAGTGCCCATAATTCTCTCTCTCTTTGTGGCCATCCTACTACTATTTTTGCTTCTAAAGAATGGCTGTGCTCCCTGTTTTAAAACCAATGTCCGACAGAATATGCCTCTACTTGAAGCTACATCAAAACTGTCAAAAAATGGAACAACTTTTCGGCTGCCTGCCTCTCTCTATTATCGGAGCCAGCTACAACATGACATTCATGTACACATATGCAATTTGCGTACATCCATCTTTTTATTGTAAAACTTGCCCATTTGACTGGTGAATGGATCTATGCCTTGCCAACATCCCAACAATTGCTCCCGATATCCAGCAAGTAATTGAGTATCTTGAAAACCATGAACTTGATTGTTCAGGCAGTGGAGAACTGGCGAATGCAATGCAAAAAAGTATTGTGGCGGTATGGGATTTCTGCGCAGCCACGAAAGATTCCCTGCAACGTGCGACCTTTGACAACATTGCAGATTGCCTGCCAATTCAAATTGCCACTCCAACATTCAAGGAACATTACTGTCCCTTCGAGGATATGAATTGGATCGCTTTTCTTTTCTTACACAATGGCAACAATGACCTCTAGGAATGGTCCGCATCTCAAGCCGCTGAGAACTTTGGAGTGCAATCTCCAAGACTTGTAAGAAATTCATGCTATTCTTGAATTGATTTTTTCCAACTTTTTTTACTTTTTCCTTTACATTTTTTTAATACACTTAAATTTAGTTATTTTCATATAATAACTTTCTAAGTATGCTCAAGCATTTGAACTCTGCTTTCATTATTGCCCCTTATGTCTCCACTCTAACCAGGGATCAGTGATGTATGGCCTATGCGAATAAAATTAACCCAACATCAATTTTGAAACCATGTCTGTTCTTTGTGCATACGTCTCTCTCTCTCTCTGCCTGCCAGTTATCCACAAAGCCCTTTCACACAAATTTACTCTTCTTCAGCCTGTGCTCACAAGCTGCAGATCTTGATAAAAAAACACAACATTGTTTAGGAACTGGTTGGCACACAGTGGTAATCGTATCCTACCTTTGTTTTCATTATAGAACTTAGTCATTCATGTCTAATAGCTAATGTTCATGTCACATGGAACTGTAACATGTAATGTGGAATTTGCTGATGCAGGAGCTTCAGTTTCAATACAGCAGAAGCGGTTGGAGTTTGCCTCAGCTCGACGCCTTAGCTCTCTGCACAATAATTCTCTTTTGAAAGAGCTGAAGACAATAATGTATGGTTTGACTAGTAGGGTAACAAATGTGCTTCTCAGAAGCGCAATGTTTGTGTTCCTCCTCAAAGTTCCAATGTGGGAAACGCACCAGATAGAATCTACTGTACAACAGATTCCTGACTGTTTTACTGTTGATAATTTTGTGTTACAAAAAAGCAGTACCAGGGTACCTAAAAAGTGTGAATACATTTAGCATTTCTTTTTCTTAGTTTTCTTAAAGGATACATGTGTTAATCATATCCTACCGTTATTTTTCTTATAGAATTTAGAATCATTTAACTCTAATAGGTATTGTTGATGTCACATGGAACTGTAACATGTAATGTGGAATTCACTGATACAGGAGCTTACGTTTGGATACAGTAAAACAGCTTACAGTTTGCCTCAGCTGGATGCCTTAGCTATTGCCCCAATGGGTCCATTTATGACACTTAAATAAAGACACTTTTTATATACCTTTCAAACTCCATTGCTTTATTACACACAGGCACTTTCTTACACACACCTGATTTCACCATTTGTCTTCTGTGGCTTTGCAACATTCTGAATTATATTCTTCAAGTTTTTTTCTTTATTCCTTCTAGCCAAAACACTGCATTCGAGTCGTCAGACTGGTAGGGGTGAGTAGTTTGCTTCCCACTCCCTGTAGAGTATAAACACATTCTAACTCTACTTACGCAGGGATGGTACTGTTTCCAGTATCCTACAGCACCCACAGCACATCAGTTTACAGCACTCAGCTCAAGGTTTAGGCGCACGCTTTCATCCCCGAGTGTACCTGCACCTCACCTCAGAACCATCTCACTCTGGGCAAAACAGCATCTTCACACCGGTAGGGGTAAATACTTCAGCACGACATCAATTTACAGCACTCAGTTCACGGTTTAGGCACACACTCACTTTCATCCGTAAGTTTACCAGCAACTCACCTCACCACCATCTCACTTTGGGAAAACACCACTTTCACACCGGTAATGGTAAATACTTCGCTTCACACTCCCTCTATAACACACCCTAACCACCCTGCAGAGCTCATAACTCTCCTACCCTCATGTTTCCTACGATTTTTTGCCCTTTTTCCCCTTACTCACTTCAATGGGATCACAAAATGGAAGCCAACACTTACTAGTTGCAACCACTTGCACAGCTCGCACCCAATAAGCAGCAAACTCATGCTCGTAACGCCTCAGCCAATCAGATGGCAGAATTCCCAAATATTGATATCTGTAAATTTTGATATTTCTCCAAAACCACTGAACGAATTTACACCAAATAAACAAAAGCGTGCTTTCTAGACCAAGACCCTTCTCCCTGCAAAATTTGGGGTAATTTTGTTCACCCGTTCGACCAGTATCCTTGTCTAAAGTTACCTATGGAAATTGACATGGATAAAACACATTTTAGGACCCCCCTTTTTTCTTGGACCCCCCTTGACGAATCACCCCCAAGCTTTCAACATAGGAGCTGATATGAACAAATAATTTGTTTTGAAAATTTCATGAAGATTCATCAAACAACGCCAAAGTTATAAGCAAAACAAAAAAATGCTCTTCCTAGGGAAACAAGGTCCTAACTATAAGTACCTACTGGCGACCACCAGTAGGTAATATATATATATATATATATCTTCAAAAGCAACACAGCAGTTTTTTAAGGTATTCTTTATTTATTTAACACCATGTGCAAAACAAAAAGGACGGTCAGCGCGTTTCGGCAGAAGCCTTCAACTGGACCATAAAGTCCCACCGTCTAAACTGTCTATTTAAAGTGACTAAGTGCAAAGATCCCTTGTTTGTTGCCATTAGAAAAATAGACTTGACCATTAACCCACATTCTAAGGTTGATAATTTGGCTGATAGTACCTGCCATTTTTTCTTTTTACATTTTCACATATTCATTTTTTGTCAAGGTTTTAAACATTTTTAGGCAACATTACCAGTAAACTACTATATTTAATACAAAATAAAAAACTTGATTACGTTTTTCTAACATCCTGTTTCTCTATTCCACTGTATCAGGAAAGAAGGTAGGATAAAAACAGGGAGGAGCAAGGAGGGTACATATCGTCAAAATACTAGGGTGTTTAACATGGCTTTGCAGGAATCTTACCCGTTTCAGATGGGAGAGGAGCTTAAGAGTGTTTCTGAGAGTAAGATCATTCTCAACTATGTAAAGTACTTTATATGTACAATACTAATAATCCAGTTTCTACACATACCACAGGACAGACTAAAAGCAGAATGTGACTAAAAATCAAGGAACCAGAGATAAAATCAATTGTAAACAAAGAGATCCTAGGTTTCCATTTATTTCTGGAGAGAAAAGTGACATGTGGTAAATGCAAAAATATATTGTACATCATCAGGTTTTAAAAGGCCATCTACAAACTCTCATGAGATATTTTGATAGGATCAGGCTGATAAGTGATACGTGCATTAGTCAAGTACATTGTGCAAATTGGAGTTACAAAGGCCTTTCTCCAAGAGTTCATAATTCTCATGGGATATTATTCAAAGTCACAGAAGTAAAGTGACGAGTGCATTGTGCAAATATATTGTGCAAATTTGCAATTAAAAAATATCTCTCCCCAGATTTATATGATACTCTTAAAGTAGAGACAATTTAAAGAAATGTCAACAGAATTCATTTGGGGCATTTCTTCAGTTCCTTAGAATGTTCCTATTGGATCCTTGATTATTGCACTTCTTAGTTTACAAAAAAAAGTCTTCTCCTCTATTGTATGTTCTTTTATCGAGTCTCCTCTCCACCAACTTCCAAGCAGTGTCCATTTAAAGCCCTTGCTCTACAGTTATTTATTTATTTATAAAGGTTTATATAGCGCAAACAAGATCCCAAGGGATAAAAGAGAACTTTACAATATGAATGAGAGGAATAACAAAAAGCAGTCTCAACATCCAAGCAGGAGAAAGTATCCCTATTAGGGTATGAATTTGTTCCTAGGGAATCGTTTAGCTTCCAATTTGAAAGCCATCGTTGAAGAAATTCTGCCTACTTCCGGTGGAACAGAGTTCCAAATCTTTGCTGCAGCACCGGAGAAGGCTCGGGGACAAGTCCTTTTTTTGTTCAGGATAAGTGGTTTCAGGAGAAAGGTAGTGGCACTTCTTGAGGCTCTAGATCCACAGGATAGTTCAAGTTTTTGTGAAAGGTAACTAGGAGTATTGAGGTGAAGGGCTTTGTGAGTCAGAACAGCAACTTTTTAACTGAATTTGAGCTTTTAGGACTGGGGATATATGATTGTATCTTTTGGTGCCAGTGACCAATCTAGCCACTGCATTCAGAGATGACCTTAGAGGAGCCAGGGCATATTTGGGAAGGCCACTGAGAGTAGCGCAGCCGTAATCAAGCCTCGGCAAGACAAGCGCTTGAACTACCTGCTTGAAATTCTTTAGTGGAAAGAAAAGGTTTGAACATTCTGAGTGGCCTCAACAAATGGTTTGCTCCCTTACATAGATTACTGATATGATTCTTCATACTCAGGTGCTTGTCCAAGGTGACTCCCAGGGATTTTGCTGAGTCAAAGATGAGAGGCGTGCAATTGAAAGCAGTAAGGTGACTCAGCCATAGGTCTATCTCAAGGATATGGTTCGGGGGAGAGAGGAGGAGGAATTCTGTTTTGGAAGTGTTAAGCAGGAGATGGTTCTCAGTTAACCAGTTTTGAGTAGACGTTTGAGTAGTGTTGAGGGAAATGATGTTATCCAAGGAAGAGATTTTCAAATAGAGTTGCGTGTCGTCCGCATACATGTGGAAAAGAATGTTCATAGAGTTTAATAAGTTAGTGAGAGGTTCCAGGAAAAGGTTGAATAGGGTGGGAGATAGGGCGGAACCTTGAGGGACCCCCATGAGAACAGGGGACGGCTGGGAGAAGGAGTGGTTTGCCTTGACTCTTTGTGATCTGTGCTGAAGGAAAGAAGATAAACATTGTAGCACCTGATCAGCAAAACCCATTCTATTTTGCAGGATGGATAGAAGGTTGTCATGATTAACCGTATCGAAAGCGGATGAAAGGTCAAGGAGAATCAGGAGGCAAGATTTGTTTTTGTCAAGTATTTTTAAAATGTCATTCATAACGTGTGTGAGAGCCATTTCAGTGCTGTGTCCCTTCCTGAAACCCGATTGATGTTGGTCTAGAAGTTGATAGTTCTCTATGTGATCGCAAAGTTGAGGTTAAACACATTTTTCTAGGAGTTTTGCTAGGGTGGGAATTTTGGAAATGGGGCGGAAATTATTGAGATCAGATTTGTCAGCATTAGATTTTTTTAACATCGGTGAAACCTGAGCTGCTTTTGGGCAACTAGAGATCCTGCCTTGTGAGAGAGAAGCATTTACTATCCTTGTCCAGGTGGGGATGAGTGCATTCTTGATTTCCTTGAATATAGCCGGGGGCAACGGGTTGCTGAAGTGGTTGGAGGGGTTGATATTCTGAAGAATCTTTTGGATGT
Source organism: Lissotriton vulgaris (assembly GCF_964263255.1). Classification (NCBI taxonomy): domain Eukaryota; kingdom Metazoa; phylum Chordata; class Amphibia; order Caudata; family Salamandridae; genus Lissotriton; species Lissotriton vulgaris. The sequence continues at coordinate 327,038,378 of NC_141689.1, forward strand.
CATTTTCACTAAAAGGGGTAACAGTACCCCACGACGCCTTGTTCTTAGTGATCAAGGAGGTCAGTTGGTCCTTATGCAAGGGGTCAAATGTTTTGTCCAATAACTTGGTTGGGTACCATTACGGGGATGTTATTTTCTCTCTTCAGCATTTTTCTTTTCTTGATTTTTCCTGAGCAAGTTCACACTACAATAGCATTTCATAGGTCTTATAGATGAACGTGTAGTTCAGCATCCAAATTAGGCCAATTGGTTTTCTATCTCCAGTGCCAAAATGAACTCAGACTCTCCTCTTTTGATGTCCAGGGTTCTATCTCCCCTCTTTCATTTTGTCTTATCATTTTAGCTACGAAGTGTCTCAATCCTTGGACATTTCCCGGATGTTTTTCTGAGAAATGCTTTGCCTTTGGAAATGCCAGATCTTTTTTTTATTGCTCGGAGATGCTGTAAAATCCGTAGTTTTCAATTGTTAATGGTACTCCCCACATAGAGTTGTTTGCAAGGATAGTCTAAGACATATACCACGTATTTAGATTCACACGTGATATGTGTAGTAATCCATTTCTTCTTTCCTTTTGACAGTAGATATGATTGTGTGTTTGATCCATGTTCACAGGTTTTGCATTTGGAACATTTCCAGAATCCAGGAGTTGTTAACTATGTTCCTTTTTGGTTGGTTCCAAGTGACTATGTGTCAGGAGATCTCCCAATGATGCAGGCTTCCTGTATGTTATTTTTGGAGTTGATAGTAACTTCTTCTTTAATGAATCATCAAGCAATAGTATGTTCCAGTGCTTTTTTATGATGTTTCTTATGCACTTATTTTCCACATTGAAATCTAGGATAATCTGATTTGTGTCTTAATTTTCCAGATCTTCTTGCTCATTTAGTAATTCTGATCTTGGTTTATCCATTACTCTACTCTTGGCACCATATATATACACACACACACACACAGAGGGAGATATGTATGTGTATATATGCATGCATGCATAAATATTTAGAGCCTATCTGCAGGGTGTAATGTATGAATTGAAAACATCACACATATGTAACTAGTAGCTGAATTTGGTTCCTGAATTCTTTTTCACTGGCAAAAGTAAAAATGAGAGAAGTAGAGAAGCTATGAAGCATCTTACTAGACCTGAAATATGACACTTTACCTCTAAGTTATCTAGCAAGTCTGGTATCCAATAATGCCCTTACTGGCCGTTGCTGTAGCTCTTTTTTTTCAGATTGCTTAAAGGTCTTTTCACATTTTTTATGAGAAAAAAAATCTTTTATTATCTAATTTGATTTTAGTTTGTTTCATTATCAGCAGCAGTTTCTGACTGAAGGAGGTCTCGATTCCAGGGAGCTGTCTTTCAGCTCTTTGGGAACCGCTATTCCCAGTACTAAGGCTCACATGCCAGCACAACTTCTAAATGTTATCTTTATAACACAGGCAGCCTATATTTTTTTGTAAATATATTTTTATTGCAGAGAAAAGTTACAGTTGTACCTCGGTCAATGATGAAGCAATCGGTGATGGTAACGCCTATGATGAGATAGCACTGTTACACGGCCATTGAGCCCACAACCCGGAGGTCTGGCGGCAATTTGGAAATAAACTTTGAGCGTGGGTCCTGCTGTCATCCAAAAACGACCAGTCATAATGCAAAAATTCAAATCTGCTTTTCGTTTTTAAAGAAAAGAACCCCTCCACCCCCCAACCCAACAAAACTCACCCAGAGGTCCAGTGGCTAAACAGCAGGGTCAAAATAGCAATAGTTTATTAGGAAGTTTGTAATGTTTTTTCCTCTCTCTATCTACCTCCCCCCTCCCCCCCACGCCATCGGTGTATGGTTAGATCATCAGAGAGCATATGGAAGGAAACTTTCCACAGTTTGTAAGAAGATGCAGTAAACCTGTCGCATTACGGGGACACAGGCAGCTAGGGGTGTCATGATCGCGTAGGGCCTGCACCAATGCTTCCCATGCCTGCGCTGACTCTAGTGCCCTCTCATTCTGCTGCCGCTTCGCTAGTTGGTATCGCAGGGTGCTCTCACCCTCAGCCCACTTGAGGAACTCGTTGCGCCATTTGGCGCTCGTTGGACCAACTTGTGCCTTCCAGTGTCGTGTTATTTCCCGGTTCGCCAAGAGCAGTCCCATGTCAATGAATTTACTGGTCACTTTTGTCTTGGGGGTATGTGGAAACCAATGTAGGATCCCCACTGCGATGTCGAAATGCAGGGTCCGCTCCGTAACCTCACTGAGGGTGTCCCCTATCATTGTCCAGTAGGAGGACAAGGCGGGGCAGGACCATAACATGTGGGCTAGGTCTGCTCCAATTTTCGGCATCTAGGGCAGGCCGCTGCTTCAGAGGCGAAGTACTTTTGTATCTTCTCCGGGGTCAGGTATGCTCGGTGCAATATATAAAATGGACCAATTGGAACCGAGCGCTGCGCGTTCTCTTTCAAGCTCGGTGCATCAGCTGGGCTCACGTGGTCTCTGGGATGTCCCTCCCTCTGTCTGCCTCCCATTTGGCCTTGAGTGTCTCTAATGGGGGCAACTTCTCATGAGCCATCCTGGAGTATAAACATGTTACAGCTTTAACCGTTCCCGCTGCCATCATAACATACTGACATGCCAAGGACGTCTGCGGTTCCTCAAGACCATTCTGCCAGTGTGCCTGAAGTGCCCTCGTGATCGCCGCGTGTAACAAGAAATCGCCCCGGGGATGTCAAATTGGTCCAGCATTGCCTGGAAGGGCAAGAGCACTCCGTCCTCGTACAGGTCGCCGATAACTTGTATGCCTGCATCCTCCCAAGCTTGTAATTGCGACCAATCCCTACCATGCGGTAGCGCTGTGAGCATTCCCAATGGGATTTCGGGGGCGTAGGGGTGGATTATTCCCGACTTGCGCTGTAAGTGCGTTCCTCTTGCGTGAGGTCCCTCACCGCTAGCCGCTGCTGCAGTGCGATATAAGAAAGAACGTGCCTGGGTATGCCCAGCCCCCGCTTCTCCTCTGGACCCCGAAACTCCAGTGCTACCTCCTGAGTGTAGGTCTGGAGTTGGGCAGCTAGGTAGTATGTTTCAAAATCGGGAACAGCTAGCCCACCCTCCGCTTTAGGTCTCATCAGGGTCTGAAGCGCCACTCTGCGGCGGCCCAATCCCCAAAGGAATGCCACAATTAGCGATCTCAGGTTCCAGAATACGGCCGGCGGGATCCAGATTGGAAGCGTCCTGAAATAATAGAGTAGCCGGGGAAGCGCCACCATCTTCAGTAGCGCTATACGTCCTGCCACCGATAGCGGCAGGGCAGCCCAAAAAGACATGCTACCCTTTAGTGCCCGAATGCATCGGGATATGTTGCCCTCCAGGACGTCGCAGGGCAGTGGTAAATATAAACCCCCAGATATTTGAGGCAGTCAGGTGCCCATCTGATCGCCCTAGGCGTAACGGGCTGGGGTTCCCCCTTGCGAACTGGAAACAAGCAAGTTTTTGACCAGTTCACCCTGAGGCCCGATATCTCACTGAAAGAGGTGAGTACAGCGTCGGCAGCGGCCAAGGCCCCCCCCAGCATCCTCCAGGAAAAGCAACAGATCGTCGGCATACAGGGAAATAAACTGCTGCCCCAATAAGGTCTGCAGTCCTCCGTAGTGGGCCCCGGTGCGAACTGACAATGCTAGGGGTTCCACTGCCAGCGCAAAGAGTAATGGGGACAACGAACAGCCCTGCCTCGTACCTCGCTCCACCGGATATTGTTGGGAGATCAGTGGGCCCGATCTCCCCCTCGCTAGCGCAGAGGCATATAGCACTGTAGTCCAACGCAAGAATCCTTCCCCTACCCCAAAACAACTAAGCACTCTACGGAGATATTCCCACTCCAGACTATCGAAAGCCTTCTCCAGGTCATTTGAGAGGATCATGGGTTGGGGAGCCTCGTCGTGGCCCTCCTCCAACAGGCGGAACAGGCGACGGATGTTCATTGTAGTGTTTCGCTTGGGAATGAATCCCGCCTGGTCTCTATGCACCAAGGAGCTCATGTGTCCCAGCAATCTCGACGCTAGGATGCTGCTCAGTATTTTATAATCTACCGTGAGCATCGAAAGCGACCTATAAGACGCCGGGTCGCTACCCTCCCTATCAGGCTTGAGCAGGGGGACCACGAGGGCCTCACGCATGGAGCCCGGGAGGCGTCTCAGGTGCTTCGCCTCCTTATAGATCATCAACAGCCGCGGGGCCAGGAGGTCAACATAGGTGGAATAGAACTCCACAGGGATCCCATCCAGACCCGGAGTTTTGTCGCGTGCCATGCGTTTAATGGCACTGCGGATCTCCCCCAGCTCCACGTCTCTTCCCAATTCTTTCGCTTGTTCGGGCTCTAGAGTAGGGATGGGCAAATCCCGCAAGAAGTTGTCAATGGGGGCAGTGTCCTTAACCACCCTACTCTGGTACAAATCTGCTTAGTAGTTCATAAAACAACCAAGGATTTCTGGCTGGGTATAGACCTCCACTCCTACAGCGTCTCGCATGGCAACCATGGGAGAGGCGTGTCTCGTGGGGTTAGCTAGCCAAGCTAGGAGCGCCCCCGATTTTTCCCCCTCCACCAGCGATCTAGTCAGGTAGGTTTTATAATCGAAACTGCGTAATCTTTCAACCTCAACAGCTACGGCTTCCCTTGCGGCTGCGGTCTGTTGGTGAAGCTCCGGACGGCCGGGCTGCAAAAGCTCCAGCTCGCGAAGCTTGCGATCTGCTTTGCCGAGGTCCTCTAAAAGGACCCGTCGCATCCCCACCTTCTTAGCAATGCAATAGCCTCTCACTACCACCTTAAAGGCGTCCCACTCCGTGGCCCGTGCCCCAGTCGTGCCCTCATTCTCCGCAAAGTAGGGGGTGATTCTGTCTTCCAGTTCACTCCGAAACACTAGGTCCTCCAGCATCTCGGGGCGTAACCTCCAGGTTGGGACACAGGGGGTACCCGGGAACCACCTGAAGTCGGTCAGAAGAGGGTTGTGGTCGGAAATAGTCCTCGCTAAGTACTCGGATCTCGCAGCCGAGGACACTAATTCCGCCGACCCCAAGAACCCATCCAGCCGCACATGTAGTTCATGCATGCCGGAGAAGTGAGAGTAGTCCCGGGTATGCGGGTGTTGGGCTCGCCAGATATCCGTCAGTCCCCATTTAGTCTGCCAGTCCAGTCTACCCCTGGCTACTCTGCATGTTGGCGAGTCCGCCAGGGGAGGATGAGATCCTTCAAGATCTATATCCACCACCGAGTTGAAGTCCCCCCCCATCAAGAGTGGCCCTGTCACATAGTGGGCCAGGGAGCCCGACAGCGCCGCGAAGAAAACCAGCTGGTCCACATTGGGCCCATAAATGCTGCAAATAGTCAAATCTCCCCCCCCCCCCAATTTACCTGCTATGGCCACAAACCTCCCTTCCGGGTCCACAGTGTGTTTCGTGACCTGCAGGGGGACCCCAGCCCGTACCCAAATTAGTGCGCCTCTAGCATAAGCCGAGAATGTGGTGCTATATATCTGCCCCCTCCATCTGCGCTGTAAGGCTAATCCCTCCGCTTTCGTGAGGTGCGTTTCCTGTAAAAGCGCAATCTGTACTCCCCTACGCTTGAAGTAAGCGTGTATCTTATGGCGCCTGGACATGGAATGCAGCCCACGCACGTTCCAAGTAATGCATTTCAAAGTGGACAGTTCAGCCATTGTCCCTTTGCATCCCGTTGTGTCCCTCCCAGTCATGCTCAGATAAGATCTTACACAGTAATTGCCCCGCACCGATGGCGTACCCACCCCCCAACAACAACAATTGAACCCAAAACTGTGTCTCCCCCCCCACCCTCCCCAGAACTGGACCCAAAGATTGCCACCTAGTTCCCATCCAAACTATACCCAGAAAAACAAATACTATCCTGACGGTAGCCACTGCAGGCATGCCTTAAGGGCAAGAAGGGGGTCGAGCACCGATAGGGGGCCTCCCCATGTCCAAGCCACCTAATGGCAATCGAGCCAGAAGTATCGAGGGCAAACCCAGGCCTCGTCCCCAACCCATTTAACATCCAATTATCCAAGTGTCTCCACGAGGGCTCGCCCCCCCCCCATCATTCACTCCCCCACTGGTATCGACTCACCCGAGATCACCCGTGGCCATCAAGCAGACCCTCCGCTGTTTTTGGGGTGACCAAAGGGAGGGTCACACTATCAGTCTCGGAGTCCTCCGTGTCCGTGCGTCCCTCACCACCACCAGGTTCCGAATCCTCAATTACTGGTCCACCTTGAGAGCCTGACATGCTGGATACCGTCTCCAACACACCTCGCCTTTCCGCCGTAGTCTCCACAGTCGAGGGACGGCCAAGCCGGCCTCGGCGATTCCGGATCCTTCTAGACCTCCGCTGTAGTCCGGCCTCCGAGGTAGTCGAGAAAGAAGACCCAGGGCCATCCTTGCCAGCCCTATACAGTTCCAGCCAACTACACGCTTCGTCTGGGGTGTCAAAGAATTAAGTTGTGCCATCCAGTATGATGCGGAGCCTTGCTGGAAACAGCAATGAATATTGAATACTCTCTCTCCTCAGTTCACTTTTAATCGCTAAGAAGGAGGCCCGCTTGCGCTGGGTCTCATAGGTGTAGTCCGGAAAGATATTCACCTTGCTGTTTTCCACCTGATAGGGTCCGTGCATCCTGGCATTATTAAGGAGCAGGTCTCTGCCACCACCGTCCTGAGCCAGTCCTCTAGGAAGGCCACCATGTCCCCACCTTCGAATTTTTTCGGGCAGGCCCACCACGCGGATGTTGTTCCTTCTATTGCGCCCTTCCGCGTCCTCCGCCCTCCTCTCCAGCGCATCTATCCGAGTCAGAGCGTCCTTCATGGCGGCGGCTAGTGTTTTCTGCGCCCGCTCCAGGGTTCCAACCGAGCTCTCCACCTCCTTGACCCTGTCCGAGAGCTTGCCATGGTCAGCTCTGAGCAAGCCCAGGCTCGACGCGACCTGGGCGATGTCTTGTTGGAGTGCCGATCTCGTATCAGTTATCGCCGCCAGAATCTTGTCCAGTTGGCGCTGGAGGTGCGGGTCCCTAGACGTCTCCGAATCCGGCTGGTCTCCCCTGTCCGACATCTCCGCATCCGAGGTGGCCTGCGCACTCCCCTTAGCGCCCTTCATCTTCCCCATGGTGGTCGTGGTCACCGGTGGAGAATCCGGCGATCGCCCAGATGAGGGGCGTCAGTTGGAGCGCCGTCGGCTCCCGCCCCAGCTCGTGCACCAGCGCCGCCCTCCGGCGAGCTCCCGGTGCGACGGCGGAGTGAGTCACAACCGCTCGCGGCCCAGGAGCATAGAGCCAGGAGCCTTTCCACTCAGGCCACTCCGCTCGCAGTGAATATAGGGGTACGATAACAGCTGATGGTGGGTCGTTGCAGGCTCTCCGAGGGTAGGCGGGTCAGGCAACAACGGCACCCATTGCAGAAACAGCGTGGCATGGGCTCCTCCGAGACGTCCCTTTGTCAGGGTGCAGCATCAGGGGGCCAAGCGGCAGCACACTTCCTTGGAGCAAAAGGGCGGGGGAGGAGGGAGAAGGGCCGCCACCAGTCCGCAGCGTGCTGTCGGCGCCGCGATCCTCCCGGGTCTCCGTTACCCCTGCAGGGGAATCCCAAGCTTTTACGCCCCCTCTGGAGCAGGCAACAGTACAAAGGGGCAAGGGGGGGGGGGGCAGGTCACAGTCCCCTCCGCCAGTTTCCAAGTGGGGCTCAGCAACCCCAGGGCCGATCCTACATGGGGCTCCAGTTGCCTCTCAGCGGCCGCGCTGCTGCCTCCGCCGGGCCTCGGGGGGATGATCTGGCTGCCCCGCCTCCTCAGGCACGGCCGGCAATGTAGGTGTGCTGATCGCCCTCTGCTCCGAGAACCACCAACCCGGCTCTTCCGATGTCCCCGCCGCTTACCGGGAATCAGCAGCAAGCTCCGGTGATATAATTTGGAAGCCCAGGAGCCCACAGGTCACTCAGCAGCTCCGGCCACCCGGGAGTTCAGGACACTTGCACAGGCACCATTTTAGGTGCGGCTCCGGTGGCCCCCCGGCCGTCGCGGCGGCGAGTCCCCTCGGGTCCCCAGGGTCACTCAAGCGGCGCTTCACTGCTAAGCTACAGGGGAACCCCTTCTCCCATCGTTTAAGGGGAGACAGGGGTTAGCATGCGGTTCGGTACAGGATAAGTTACAGTCACAGAAGGACTTGCACCTTCTATCTGTATACTCATTTAGGTGTCACCTCAGCACACCATTTTACCCTTCGTCTTTGTCTCCAAGCTGCAAATCTCCCACCCATACGATAGACAGCCCACTCGTATTAGCAAAGTCTATATGGGCCACACATGACTTCCTTCAGTTTGGGAAAATTTTGGGCCTTAAGGCTATCTGTTGAGAATCATGGATGCTCTAAAGATGGAAGATAACAGTATCAGTTTGCAAACAAACTTATTCCACCCTCACTTTAACTCTTTCTGGGACCACATTCTGAAAAGGGTACTTCAGCTCCGGGAAAAATCCTTACAATGAATGATGGCTGCATGCCTTTACCACCCAGGCTTTACCATGCATGCATCTGTACCATGCATGCCTTTACCACACTGAACTTTGATTTGGCACTAAGCTGCAGAGGAATGGGTCATCAGACTATGCTAATGCTTCCCAGAGAAAGGAACAGTGGTATGAAATACTATCAGCACATGATTAAGGATATTGAGGAACTTTTTCCTGTCATCACTGAGATGTAAAATAGCATGATGACTGTAACACAATTTGATCGATGACACACAATGATGGCGGCAATACAAACTGAAAGGACGATTGTGAAATGGTGGTCCATTCTTGGTATCTACTGTAACCGAGCCAAACAGAGTATTTAACCGCCTACACGTAAATTAATTGTTTCACAAGAGGCTTTGAGAAAGACTTGATGCTGAAACCTGTCATGCCCAGTGTAATAAGTGAACATTGACTATACATTCTTTGAGACACCTTTTCACTCACTTATACAGTCAGTCACACACCCACTAAATCATCCATACAGGCACTCAGAAACCCACTGAATATATATTTTACACTCATAAACCTTTTAAAAACACCTACAGTCACTGGATGATGTTATCAGTGATGTAATTAGTGATGTCACTGACTATGCATAAGTGATATAATATGTGAGGTCATGAGCAGTGCATTGCGGCGGTGCAAGCTATTGTTAGCTCAGTTCACAATAGCTGCTGAATTTCACTGGTTTGTTTATTCAGTGAATTTATAAGGTTTTTCATTTCCTAACTGTAAAGTCCCTGTAATCTTTTTAAGAAATAAACATTTTTTTAAAATTAAAGCAAGGGAGGCTATGTGGCCCTCCCGTTCCCTGGGCTGTTGTGGCCCCCTGGACCCCTTCCCCCGGGGCCAGCCCTTTATGTTTTTTAATGTTTTGTAAATCTTTGGTGGTGGGCCGCGCGGCCACCCTCCTGGACTGATTTTTTCCTGTTCTCCTGTTGTGCTTTTTTCCTCCCACTTGTTATTTTCTTGCCAGTTTCCCATGACCGGCTGTTCCTGCTGCTGCTGCCCCTACAGCCCCTACCACCCTGTCTCAGCCTCAGATCCCACCCCTTCCTCTACTTATGGCGACTGCTGCCGGGGACGCGTGTGATTTCTAGACCTACGCTCCAGGCAAGCACTCTCCCCAGCAGCTTCGCCTCACCAGCACAGCCTTGAGTCCTCTAGCTTCGCAGGGTTCGCGCCTGCATCCTGCCAGTCACGTAATTTTGTTTCACTATTAAATTGCATTTTACTGTGCCTGCTTGCTTCCAGATTATTTCTACTGGTCTCCTGTTGTGCGTTTTTCCTCCTGCTTGTTATTTGCTTGTAATTTTCCCACGACCGATTTTTCCGCCACTGCTGGCCCTGCAGCCCCTCCCACCCTGTCACAGCCTCAGATCCTGCCCCCCCTCCCCTACTTATGGCAACTGCTGCACGGGTGTGCCGCTTGCGCACCAAAGGCGCGCATAAGGCAAGCCCGCCTGTGACCCGACCGCGACCAGCTCCAGGAACCCTGGTTCTCCAAGACCCCATCAATACGACTCATCCACCCTCCAAGCACTCAACCCCGGAAGACAGGCCGACTGTGCAAGACCCTCACCGAACACAAACCACGGACAGTTCTCATGCAGACCCTGCCACAGATCCTTCACCATCGACAAAACTTTCACAACCGCCGAAGGCCCGCGTGCTGCACGCTCCGCAGATACCCTGACTTGCATCCTCCACAATGTGCGTCCCTGCATTGACATGCAGTAGAAATCTGGGACCTGATCGACACACTCTCGCCCAATGTCACATTCTTCATGGAAACCTGGACCAACGCCGCCTCCGGCCCAGACATCGCCACTGCCATCCCGGATGACTACAAGATCCAGAGAAAGGACCGCCCCCACCGCCCGGGAGAAGGACTCGCAATTGCACACAGGACAACCCTCCAACTCTTCACATCCAGCACGAGTGACCCCCATTTCAACACAAAACACATCCATTTCTAGATCCGCACCAGCCCCAGGGCCACACTACGTGGCACCCTTTATCTACAGACCACCTGGACCCCCCACACAGACCACAACTGCCATTGCAGAGCTCGTAGCACCCCACGCTATCAACGCCACAGACTATATGCTACTCGGAGAGCTGAACTTCCACCTCGAGAACGACAAAGACCCTGACTACACCACTCTCCTCAACAACCTTGGACTGAGGCAGCTGGTCAACAAGCCCACCCACAGAGCCGGACACACACTCAACCCCATCTTCGTGGGAGGGACAAACATCCGCTTCAGCCACATCACCAAGCCCCTGTGGATGGACCACCACTGCGTTCACTTCACCTTCAACACCACCACCGCACCCAAGCCCCCCACGCCCACCACAATGGACTAGAGGAGCACTTCAACACCACACTCCTCCAAAAAAAGACACCGACACCAATGCCCCAGCCATAGGGCTACACTGCTGGATATCCTGCTGTGCCGACGTGCTTGCTCCCCTCCGCCACCCGCCAAACAGCACCCTCTGAATGCCGCCTGGTTCACCACAGAACTAAAAGAAGCTAGACGTGCCTGCTGATGCCTAGAGAAAACCTGGCGAAACCTGAAAACCTTGGAAGCACAGGACAACCACAGGAGTGCCCTGAAGGAATACCACTAGCTCATAAGGGACACCAAACCGACCTTCATAACAAGACAAAGACCAGACCAACGCAACCAACGCCAAGGACCTGTTCAATGTCATACAGCAGTTCACTCACCTTCCCAGTTCCTCTGCGACAGACTAAGCTCCTACTTCCATCTGAAGATCAAGGCCCTCTACGACAACTTCAGCGAACCAGCAACGGACGCCACCTCTCGGCCCACCACCGCCGATAAACCCACCATCATGACCTGGGATCTCACCACCGTCCAAAACATCACCACGACCATGAAGAAAACCCACTCAGGAGCCCCACTCTGCCCGGACGACTGGAAGCGGGCGGAGGTTAAACCCCTCCTCAAGAAACCAACTGCCGACCCTACGGACCTGAAGAACTACCGTCCCATCTCTCTCCTTCCCTTTGCGGCTAAAGTCACTGAGACATTCATAATGGCCCAGCTGACCTCCTTCATCAAAGAGAACTCTATCCTAGACGCTTCCCAGTCTGGATTCCGCAGCAACCACAGCACTGAGACTGCCCACCTCGCCACCTCGCCACCACCGACGACATCCGCACTCTACTCAACCAGGGACACACCACAGCCCTCATCCTCCTAGACCTCTCCGCAGCCTTCAACACCATCTCACATCGCACTCTCACAGCCAGGCTGCACGAAGCCGGGGTAAAAAGAACCACCCTCAACTGGATCCAATCCTTCCTCACCGGCAGAACCCAGAGGATCAGACTCCTTCCCTACTCCAAACATCCTGATATCAACTGCGGAGTACCTTAAGGATCATCACTTAGCCCCCACCCTTTTCAACATCTACATGGTCCCCCTCGCCGCCATCGTCAGACAGCATGGGCTCAGCATTGTATCTGACGCTGACGACACCCAGCCCATCCTCTCACTCATGAAGAACCCCGAAGACACCAGACTCTGCTTCCAGGAGGGAATGAAGAATTTGACAACCTGGATGAAAGACAGTTGCCTGAAGCTCAACTCCGAGAAGACTGAGGACCTCATTCTCGGATCCTGCACCTCCGCCTGGGACAACACCTGGTGGCACCCCGCCCTCGGGAACCCACCCACCCCTACAGACCACACACAAAACCTCGGCATCATCCTTGAATCCTCCTTCTCCATGAACCGCAAGATCAACGCTTAGGCCTTCACTAGCTTCAACTGCCTGCGCATTCTCCGCAAGACTTTCAAATGGATCCCCTAGACTGCAGACGCACTGTCACCCATGCACTCATAACCAGCAGACTGGACTACGGCAACGCCCTCTATGCCGAAATCAACAACACTCTGCTACACAAACTTCAAACCATCCAGAATGCCGCAGCAAGACTTGTCCTCTGGACCCGCGTCACACACACATGACCCCACACCTACGAGGCCTCCACTAGCTCCCCGTCAGAAAGAAGGGTCACCTTGAAGCTACTCACCCACGGCTACAAATCCCTCTACAACATCGGACCCAAATACCTCAATAATACAGTATCTTTCCACATACCCAAGAGGAATCTACGCTCCACCAACCTCGACCTGGCCAAGGTTCTCTGCATCCACAGAAACAGAACGGGCGGGAGAGCTTTCTCCTACATCGCAGGCAAGACCTGGAACGAGCTCCTTGTGAACATCAGACGCTTCCCGAACCGGCACGCATTCAGAAGGGACCTCAAGACCTGGCTCTTCGACTGATCCAAACTCACCCCCCCCCCTAGCGCATTCAGACCCTCACCGGTGAGTAGTGCGCTTTACAAACCCCTGATTGATTGATTGATTTTGGCCCCGAGAACCCCATCCACAATAATGGGCACCCCTGGGGCTGTGGGTGGGTCCACGAAACCCCCTGCTTTATTTAAATGTAACCCTTTTGGTGCGCATGACCGCCCTCGGCCGTCATGTGTCATGGCGGGCGTGTGCAATGGATGGCCGGGGCCATCCGAATCCCACCCCAGGGAGGTGGTGGGGCCCAGGGATGAGGGGGACATGTGGCCCCCCAAATCTTTTAAAAGCCCAAGGGAGGTGGCGGTTCTCGTGGCTGTGGGGGTGTCCACGAGCTCTCCCAGCATTCTACTAGCATAAAGCTCTGGGGAGGTGGCAGTCCCCAGGGCTGTGGGGTCCAAGATGCCCCCCTAATTACAATTAAAAAATCTCCAGGAGATGGTGGTCCCTGGTGCAATATTCAGCCCAGGAAGCAGGGCCCATTGTCGCCCCCGCCATTATTAAAATAATGACTCAGGGACTTGGCCACCAAGGAGCTGTTAATAAATGAAGCGCTGGAGCCTTCGCTTTATGTGTTTTCATTTTCGGCTGGAACTGTGTATCCCATCGAAATGTTTTTGCAAATGCTTTTTTAGGGTCCCTGTGATCTCTTAGAGACTCTTTTTACTTTTTTGTGATACTCAGTTCAACCGAGTCCTAAGATGGCAGCAAACACTTCCTGGTTGAAGTGTTGGCGGCCAATAAATATTCAGTAGCATTTCGGTAGGATTTAGGGCTGTCGGCTATCTATATTTTATTTAACTTAAATATCTCAATTCAATTCAATTTTATTGAATATGTTTAGGAACTCCGTGGAGATCCACATATTATGCAATTACAAAACACAGTATAAAATTTTAACCATGCGAAACAAATCATACAAACAATAATTATACAAAAGCAATTTACCATCCTACTATTAGAGTTCCAAGAAGCATTTAAAAAACTTAAAAATTTTGTTGCAAAAAATACCATTTGGGGGGCTAAAAATAGCATCCAACAGAGCTGTTGCAGAAGAAATACCAAACTGAATACAAGCCGGTTTTATCCAGAGGCGTCGGTAGTTCAATAGTACAGGACAAACTAGCAGGACATGTTTGGAGTCTTGAGTTGCTAGGTTACAGAAATTACATACGTTGGATATTCCGTACCATTTGGCCAACAACTTGTTCAGGGGGAGCAAGTCCTGCCTGAGGAGCAGCCAAAAACGGCGTAAGCCATGCGGGATGTTCCAAGACAAGTAGGGCTGAATCTGTCTGATCAAATATGAATAAGCCACTTGTGTGGCCCCCTTTTTTTGTGTTATTAATTTCTGGTCCCTCTCATAACTTAGCTTCCATGTAGCTTGTTTTAGTTGTAATTTCAATTGGGACATGGGAAGTTCTAAGATGGATGCTTCCTCCAGCTCTAAAAGAGTGATAGCTTTCCTGTAGTTCTTTATTAGGGTCGAGTAAGCATTTAGGGGGCTCATCAACTCTTTTGTAATTAGAGATCTAAGAGTAGAAGGCTTTCCTTTAATCAGACTATAAACCCAACGAATCACTCCTGCGAGTCCCTGAGCCCAGCTACTCCTAAGGCCAAGTTCAAGACGCAGGGTTGCTGAACTGCAACTGTTATTAACCGAGATTAAATTTCTTAGTAGGGAACCCTCCACTGCGTCTAAAAAACCCCATTCTGCTAGGTCAATTAATTCTACCCCGTAAAGCAGAGTCGGGGGAACTTTTGCCCGGAAGGCCTCCAACAGATGAACAAAGTGTCTCTGACCTGTTGATTTATATAATGATCTAAGGCCTTTACCCTGTGACTTTGCTTTTCGGGAGCTGCTTTCTATGTGTAGTTTATTACTTAAGTTACTAGTAACTACCATACCTAGAAAGACGTACGACTTTACTCTTTCTAATTTCTGACCTCCCAATTCCCAACTAATGTGATCCAGTTTTAGTTTGTTTCGTCCCTCCAAGCACATTATCTTACTTTTAGAAGTATTTATTTTCAAAAAGTGCTCTTCAGAGAAGGTATGTAGTGCATGCAGACGGTTATTAAGGCCCTTAGGGGAGAGGTCTAATATTAAAATGTCGTCTGCATACATTAAGCAGGGAATGTGTCTTTCGCCTAGGCGTGGGGCAATTCCTACACATGTTGATAAAGTAAGGGGGAGGTCACTAATATAAAGGGAAAATAGGAGGGGCGCTAGTAGGCAGCCCTGTTTGAGGCCATTTGCAGATGGAATGAGCTGAGAGAGACCTCTTTCCCCTCCCAGCAGGACCTTGCACCATGTACCGTCATGCAGATCCTGAACCAAGCGTAAGAGGCTATGTGGCATTCCTAAGATGCGTAGTTTTCTCCACAATACCTGACGGTCGACCTTATCAAAGGCCGTGGAGAAATCTATGAAGGCCACATAGACTCTCCCCTTCCTTGCTCTTATATACTTGTCAACTATTACCTGAAGGGCGGTTAGATTATCCAAGGTCCCATGGTTTTTTCTAAAGCCTGTCTGTTCAAGTGGAAGGATATTTGCAGATTCAACCCAAGCATTTATCCTTTTGAGCAGGCATCTAGTAAAAACGTTGCCGATTGCATCCAGCAATACGATCTGGCGATAATTCTGGGGGAGGAGACGATCACCCTTTTTGTACAATGGGACCAGGATACTTCCCTTCCAGGAGGGTAGGACCTTTCCACTTAATATGCAGGAATTAAAAATAGGGCATAAAAGCTTGCTCCATTTGACCCTATTCTGCTTTAACACATTAATTGGGACTTCATCGGGACCCATGGCTCCTGAGCGTCTCATTTCCCCAATGGCGAATTCTATGTCTTTTTCTGAGAAAGACTCTATCGGTTGGCTAATATCTAAACGCCAAACTTGGGGAGAAACTGGGAGGTTGCTAGCATAGAGGTTTGAGACAAAATCCCTCCATATATGTTCCTCAATAGGGATAGGCAGCGGAAAGGTTCTCGTTCCGCACCCTTCACCTATAAGGGACCAGAATTGTCTCAATTCTCCATTAATTGCAGCTTCCCTTATTTTTATCCAGATGGAGTCCTCTTTTTCTTTTCGGAGAGAATATAAGAGTCGCCTCCTTCTCCTTTTTAGTGTTGTTATTTGTCGGGATTTATCCTCAGTTCTATTTAGGTATTGGGCCCTTATAAGTTTATTCAGGTCTACATTGAGTAGTTTCAGAGGACAAAAAGTTGTTTTAATGGAACTTATATATCTCTGAAACTACTGAACGGATTTACACCAAATCACAGTAAGCCCACTTCCTGGACCAACATCTAGCTTTTTTCCAAATTTGGTGTAATTCCAATCAGCGGTTTTGGCTTAACTCATGTTCGAAAATTGAAACATCCCCTTAGGGTGGAAACACGTTTTGGGACCCCCTGTCAACTGAACCAAAAAGGGGACGTTTTAAAAATGTTTTGTGAAGATTTGTCAAGCTGCTCCAAAGTTAAAGCCCCAGGAGGTGGCAGCCATTGGGCTTCCTCCACACAGCAGGACCGCAAAGTGCCTGCTGTGGGCTACAACTCCCCTGCTCTGGAGGATAAGATATAACGGGGGTCTGAGTGAGGGGCACAGTGCAATGTTAGAACTTTCTCCGTGGTAGACTTCTAAGAAGCCCTCAGGTGTCAGCTCTTTTCCTCAAATGACTACTCACTCTTAATCTTGCTTTTATGACACATATTCCTATCAATCATAATATTACCATCCACTGTATTTTCTCAAAAGGATATAATTTCCAACCACAATGTATTTCTTCCTTATTTACTCCCTGCTAGGCCACCCATAATGACTTTGTGCCGCTTGCTTTTACACGAGTCTCTTCCATCTCTAATGTTTTCCCTGTACTGCTGCTAAATCTTCAACTGCACATATGTGCACATTATTGTTATATCAAGGCCCTTGATAAGTTAATTGCTGGATCACAAGGCAGTTATGCATTCATGCCATGCTGTTTACATTGATGGTAATCAATCGGTGCAAATGTTATTTGAGGTGTTACGCTGGTCCTATTAATCAACTAAAATGCCTTACAAGCCTAAGAGTTCAGACAAAGTTCAGAACTTTCTTAAAAAAGCGAGCATTAATGTCAACAAATATTCTAACAATTTAGAAGAATATTCTCCTATTCCGAAGAAAGATTTAACTTTATCCTTCTCATTTGGAGCCGGGGAAATCTTCACTGCTTCAATTAAGTCGTATGTAGTTGTAATCCCATATTTAGACAACATGTGTCCTAGATAAGTGAAACCCCCTCCCCCCGCCATAATTTGGCATTCACTTCTTTTGACGAAGCTTCCTTATATTTTGTGACATAGCTCTCAGGTATGAAGCATGACTCTGCTCTGATTTCCAATATACTAAGATGCCATGTTGGAAGCAGAGCTCCTTTGGGAATCACTCTAGATTATTCTCCATGATATGCTTGAATGGATTTACTACAAAGATGAGCTTGAATTACATCCTGCAGAAACTGTATGTTCCAAATTGGATTGTGTATAAGTGTTCTAGAATCTGGATGGTCATTCACCCGCTGGGAGGCTGATGACAGTTCAAGGACTTTAAAGCAGCTAGCTTACCCAACCAAGCTGAGTATATTGTTGATGCAAGGAAGAGAATGGTGATCATACACCATGTAGTCCCTCAGGTCTACCCATGCATCGTTTTTGGTGCTGGCTTAGGGCTTTTACAGTAGGCACCAAGCACCCAAAACGTTCAGTATTTTAAATTACCCCTTGGGAAAGCTTCCTTAACCTATCATTTAATTGTTCTTTCGTCTAATCTGGTAACACCTTGGATTTAACATGATCATGATGTTGAAAGTTAGGAAGAAGTCTTTGGGCTATATGTATGACCCTTACGTTTTGCAACTCGCAATTTGCGACACACAAAATGCAATGTACAACACTGTCTCAGGCCCTGTTTGTGATTCCCAATGGGGTCGCAAACGAGCTTCTTTATTAATATTCATTAGGCAGGTCACAATGTGCGACCCCATTGAGAATGGCCAGCACTGACAGGGATGGTAGCCTGCTGGGGAATGCATACCACCATGTCTGTGCCTGCTTTTTAAAAAAAGCAGCTTTTGTTTAAATGCAGCCCTTTTCCCCACAGCGAAAACAGGAAGCATTTAAAAAAGAGAACTGAAACATTTCTGTTTTATTTTTTAGAAGTAGACCATGGCCCATGGGCCCACTGCCAGCTCTTAAACTATATCTTCCCTGCCAATCACAAAGGGGAAGGGGTACCCTGGTGACCCCTTCCCGTTTGCGAGCGGCTTACTACCTACTTGAAATAAGTGGTAAACTGCAAGTGTTTCACGACCGCTATTGCGGTTGCAAAACTGTTGTACATAGAAGTGCGACTCGCTATTAGGAAGGTACGCCCTTGGCACCGCCCTTCCTAATAGCGAGTTGCAAACCTTATTTTGCGAGTCGGTAATAGGTTACTGACTTGCATAATAGGGTTTGCTCACTCTTGCTTCTTATTTTACAAATTTGCTGACTTGGTGCCTTAATTGCTCTTACACAATTCTATATGTTCTCCTCTTTCTTCATAATATTAATAACATATTTCAGGTCATGATTGTAAGTTGAAAGATTCTCATGTATGCAAGGATTGATTGTGACTTTTACAAATTGGTCCTGGATTAAAGAGCCGTATTGTGCCCCAAACTTAAATGCGTTCCACAAACCCCTTAAAATAACAATGTAGCTTTCAATTATTTTTTTTACCTTAATTCTAATGAGAAATGTATGTCTCACCAAAATGTTCTACTTGTTTTTTTGAGTGTAATTTGAAACACAGCAGGTTGTGCATCAGCTCTATTTCCTTTGCTCTAACAAACTCCCATAACATTTGGTAGATTTTTCCTGCCATCCATTCTCAAATTGTGGATTCAAATGTGTTGTTTCCGATAAGGCAAAAAGATGGGATTTAAAAGGTATAACCAATTGGTTGCAGAATAATTTGGAGTTCCCTCACGCGTTAAAAAATGGATGAGGTTGCTTTTTCATCATGAGAGTTGACATTATGTTGCAATGTTAGAAGTGCACTAAAACCTTCTGGTTAGCACAGTAAGTATAACAGAATATTAAGAAAACAGGAAGTCAGAAACATGGAAGAGGATTTAACTGTTTGGCAGCTCGTTGATGACAATGCAAAGTTAAAAGTGCAGAATTTGCAGAATATGGTATTGCTAGTGAATTTATAGAGCACAATATATCAGTACGCTTTACTAGAATTTCAAAGTGATAGAACAAAACTTAGCTCATCAATATTGAGGAACAAATTTCGCACAATGTATGCGAATCCTGGTTAAAGAATATTTACACCCTCCAGGAGGTAACATTTCTTTGAATTAAAAAATTAAAAGTGCAGAGCACTGGAGCATGCGCTCAAGCCGACAAAGCAGTTTTCTGTTAGACTATTGTGTCAGAGCCCTGAAGTCTAAATGTGCTCCTGGAGATGAATAGGCGCTAGCTACTGGATCGTTGGTGAGCTGAGGGCAATGCACTCAAGATGAAGCTTCCTGAAGCTTGGGAAACTTCTGAAACGCCGCTGAGAAGCTTGTGTTGATGCCTTGCCCTCAGTAACATGGCTAGAGAAGCACTTGGACTGCTGAAGAAAGTATTTGCCCTGAATGTAGAAGTCATATTTACTGAGCAGAAGCATTCTCCAATGGAGCCTGTGACAAAAGAAGAGTTCCTGTTGGGAGTCAGAGGCTGGAGATATACCTAAGTTTGGCTCCAGTGAGCATTATTCAGATAGCAATCAGCATAATGAGATACGCTTCAATGAGTTGCAAATCACAGTGCAAAGGCTACCATGATGCAAAATACTCAGATATACCTACTGACAAGGCAATAAACTACATAGTGACTGAGGCAAATGCTTTGCCCTGTATAACTTGTCCATGTATCAAAATGAAGAGAAAACTCACAAGGAATAGGAATTACTTTCAGGGTTTTTTTTTTTTTTTTTTTAAGAAATGTTTATTGAGTGTTAGCAAAAACATAAACAAAGCCATACAATAATGTAAGTGAATACAATAAATTAAGACAGAAGGCATTCAAGGTAATGAAAGGATTTTTTTTCCATAAACACAAATGAGGAGAAGAAATAAGAGTAAAGAAAAGAAGAGAGGAAAGAGGGAAAAGACAGAGAAGGAAGGGGAAAGAGGAGAGAAAGAAGCTAGATGAGAGTTGGGAAAATGCAAGAAGAAGAACAGGATATGAACTCACAAGGAATGGGTAGAAGAGAGGTAAGAAACAAAGGGGAGCCATAGGAGATCAGATTTGATTTTTAGAGGGACAGAAGAAGAAGAAGCAACAGAAAGTCTATGTTCATCGCATATGAAATTCCACCAAGTTATAACAGAAATTTTAGAATTATCTTTCCAGCAGGATCGAATCACTTTAAATGCAATAGCAATGAACAAATCAAGTAACCGAGCATTAGATGAGATCATATCTATATCATCTGATAAAGAACCTAGAAATACATTAGCCAACGCGAATGGTGCAGAACATTTAAACATACGCATGCATTTATCCCATATAGAGTTCCAAAATGAGAAGACAGAAGGGCAGTCAAACAGTTCAGGTTTAATCTTCTAAGAATCATCACCAATCACCTTGTTAGCTACCTATTTGGAATCAGTGACTGTTGATATTGGAATGTTCAGGTAAAACTAACAGACTAGTCTATTGTGTAAGAAGCATAGGTAGGAAAGGGGAAGATACCAAGGATACAAGTAGGAACGGTTAGCGATGAGAAAGGAAAATACCAATATTAGAAAACTTAAATATTCAATAGATACAATGTAGGGTGTGTATTTGTAGGTCATTGCAAAACTGAATGTCACTAGTGCAAAATGGAATCGAATATCTCTATGTTCAATGTTAACTGGGATATTAATTTTGTTTCCCCTGTTTAGCTTTATAGTTGTTTTGCTTGTGCCCTTACCCTAATTTCTAAGTAGGATTCAGCACTGCTCAATCTTACAAATACACACGCTGCTTTCTGTCACTGGGTATTGGTCCTTGGGTAAAACGACTCTGAAGTGGAGTGCATACACTTTTCACAGCTGACACAGTGAAATTAAACTAAACTTGATTCTTGTGAAGGATCATTCCTATTAATGCTGAGGATACACATCTCCATATTTTTCCTTAGCTGGCTGGTGAAGTACAACTAAAGGAAGCAGAGGAAGAAAAAGAGCGACAACAGATGGAAATAAAAGAAAAAGAACGTCTAAAAGCTTCCAAAGCAGCTTCTCGAGGAAGTGGTAAAAATGCTAAGAAAAAATCTAAATCCCCTAACAAAAAGAAAGGTAAATATGGTTTTATAATGCACACTGCAATGCATCAAGAACAAAAACTATTTGTGCTGGCTCGAAAATTAAGGCTGCAGTATTAATGTAATTAGGGTGTACTGGCATTATCTTGTTTTTTTGGTAGTATTTTAAGGGCCAGATGTACTAAGAAACCATTTTAAGAATCCCTAATTGCGAACCCTTGTGATTCGCAATTAGATAATCACAAAACAACATGTACCAAAGTATCATGAACAATTTCTGCAATTCCCAGTGAGTCGTAAATGACCTACCTCATCACTATTAATGAGGTAGGTCGCAATTTGCAACTCATTAGGTACCGTAAAAATCACAGGGATGGTGGCCTGCTGAGGTCAGCAGACCACCATGTCTGTGATTGCTTTTAAATAAAGCAATCTGTTTTGCTTTGTAAAAATCCCAATTTCTTTAAAGGAAAACGAGATGCATTACAAAAAGAACAATGAAAAGTTTTCTTTTAATTTTTTAAGACCAGGGAGAGGTCCGTGGAACCACTCGCTGCTCTTACAAAATGTTTTCACATACATTCACACAGGGGACAGGGTCCCCTTGGGACGCCTTCCTGTTTGCTAATGGGTTACCAGCAAACTTGAAGTTGGTGGTAATTGCGAATTTTTTGCGACTGCATTCACGGTCCCAAAACATTCCTACATACCAGTGTGACTCGCTATTATGAATGGATGCCCTTAACACGCCCTTTCGTAATAGTGACTCGCAAACCCTATTTTGTGAGTCTTAATAGGTTACCGACTCTTAATATAGAGTAGGTACATGCCAATAGCATTTTACCCGTCGCAAACGGCCCATTAAAACGCTTCCTACATCTGGCCCTAAACCCAGTCCTATAGTAATGAATAGTTAAAAGTTAGAGGTTGGCTAGTTTACTTTACCTTTGATTCTTACAGTGCCGTAGCATAACCTTATAGTTCCTTTTCAGCCAAGTTTCAAACATTTCGTGGTAAATCTCTACATCTTTAGTAAATACCTGTTTAAATTAAAGGGTGCTGCCAGCTTTCAGTAGATCAAGGCTGGGAATAGGCATTGGCATAATAAACATTTTTCCTGGCTTCAGTTTATGTTAGCGAACCACCTGTCAAATCTGGATTTCTCCCGATCTGCCTTCATATCCGTTGACATGAAAACATGAGAAGATAGCTAGTGAAATTCTTCAGCAGGTCACAGACTGCTGCATGATTCCATTGCCCAGATACCGAGATGCCAACCAAATCCACATTGCTCAAGTTTATTAACCTTTTTTTCATAGGTACCCATTCTGTGTTCCCCCTGTTATTCTGTAAGGGAAATACAGAGCTGGAATAAACATTTCTGATCAGACACCATATTGTCGCAGTTTGCTCTCCTTACAAAAGAAAATCTTTGTCACCATATCGGTACCCACCACAGTAACCACAACCCTCCCAGGGATGTGGCAGTTTGGGGATGTGAAGAGGTGGACCTGCTGCTCCTCCTTCTTCATCTTGAGAGTGTGGCATTACTCTTTCTCCCAGCATCCTCTTGGGTCACTGGCTCCTTGTCATCTCTCTTCCTTCTAGCATCCTCTTATGTCACGGGCTCCGCTGTTTCCGGCATTTGAATCAGCTTATTGGGGTAATCGTCTGTCGTCTGTTGACATGCAATTGTAATTGTTTTGTTTGCTTCCGTAGTGAACCAAGGGTGGTTAGTGACCAAAATAAATCTGGAGGTGCAGAGTTCTGGTGAAAAGAGTCCACAGCTGAAACATGTTTCTGATCTGTATCTTCCTGTGAGTTAACCAGAATTGCAAGTTAACCAACCCAGAATAGAGAATACCCTGCTAGACCCAGAATTATTGGTTCTTTAACCCAGGTTTTCCCTGACTCTAGGGAGTTTTACCCTCCTATTTACCACCTACACTGAACAGAAGTTGTAAGAAACTGGGTTACTGATTGAGGGGAATAAAACCCTATTCAAGCAGGAACCACAGTCCATATCAGTGTGAAGTCACAAGCAAAATCTTAAATTAACTTCTGCTCATCCCTCAGGTCGCTTGGCACAGAGCAGTCAGGCTTAACTCATCGGCAATGTGTAAAGTATTTGTGCAACACTTCAAACAGTAGCACAATGAAAATGCATCATGAAAGGAAAGGATTCCACACATGGTTAGAAAAATTGAGTAGTAGTTAACTAAATAAAGCAAGACCAAAACAACAAAAATCCAGCCAGTGGTACCAGAGTTCTGCAGGTTTAAAGATTCCAGTGAAATTAGTGCCACAAAGCGCTAACTGTGGATATCTAATTGTGCAGGACTGGGACAAAGCCACAAGTTCAGGACAACCACAATGTAGAGTGGACTGGCTACAGGAACCCACTTAGGCATGCTGACCAGGAGTACCATGAATCCTGGTTGCATGGTGATTCGAGGTCCTCCGCCAAGGATGCTGTGCCAGGCTGAGGTGAATCATCAGTTCTGAGGTGGTGTCATGTGAGGTCCTTCGTCGAGGATCGCATTGAATAGCGCTTGCGATTCAAAGCCTGGCACCGAGGAAGCATTGCATAATGAGACAATGCATCAGTTCCAAGGAGCTTTGAGGCTGTGATGCTAGAATCTGCTTTGTCGTCGAGGGTGCCATCAACAAGAAATATGTGATGAGAAGGCCTGCGTCAGGAATACTTCGCATTGGTGGCATTTCCAATGTGGGCTGCAAGGTAATTTGGAAATCCTAGTATCAGGAGAACCTTGGCAAGATGTGTTACGTTGGTTCTGCTCGGGACTGTGTCCATTAGCACAGGAGATGGATAGGATGGCAGAGCACCGTCAGGCCCACTTCCAAGAGTCCAGGACTGGTGTGGCACCACTTGACAGGGTGAGACTCACTGATGGGCACAGTCGAGGTGGTAGTTTCAAGGTTGTTAGAGCCACCTGTACCTGAGGGTCTATTCAGGAGGCCAGCCAACTAGACCTTGGATTCCTGGGTTCAATAGTTTCAGGTCCAGTCCTGCCCACCCAGGCAAGAGGTCAGCAGGTCATCACAAGAGAGCAGCAGTCCTACAGAGTAGAAGTCCATCAGAGTGGCAGTCCTTTCAGCAGCATAGGAGTCCTTCATCTTGGCAGAGTATCCACAGGTCCAGAAGTGTACTGAAGAGTTGGTGTTTGAGGTCCAATAGTTATACCCAGTTCTGCCTTTGAAGTGGCAGAAGCATCTAGAGGTTTCCCTTTGAAGTCCCCAGGCATACTGCCTTCCAGGTCCTGGCTCCAGACAAACTAGAGGATATGTGCAGCCCTTTGTGTGGAGGCTGGACACAGCCTATTGCTATGCCCAGCTCCGCCCTCCCATCCTGCCAGTGATGTCCCATCTAGGTACACCTAAGCGTGTGTGTCTGTCTAAGAGGAATACACAAAGCCCATCTGCCAGATACATCTAGACATGTGATGCATAGACAGGCTACAGGCATTAAATGGCTAAGGTACAAAAATGTCAACTTTCTAAATTTTAGTAAACAAACAAAATGCCAGTACTGCGCAACTAATCAAGAACTAACAAGGGAAATGAGTTATAAATCTCTCATTTTCACAGACCACTCTTTCAGTCAAGATTTTATCAAATAAAATGAGTTTATTTTGACTTATTCTTTTTAGGAAAGATTTTTGTAGTATTATAAAAGACGAAACAATAAATATTTGGCTTTTACTTAGTCCAACATATTTATCATGAATAAAATTGGGGGAGGAAAAAAGGGCCTTTGTGCTAGAAATGTTTTAACAAAAGCAGGAGTTATTTAGGAGTGAGGATGAGTGAGGGAGAAAAGGATAGGAAAGCGTTTAGATGACTCCATTCAAAACATTCAACTAGTATACACAAGTTGACGACAAGACAGACAAGGAATGATGGTGGGGGGATGAAGGGAGTGTGGGGGGTGTATGGTGGCCCTGCGTTAGTCCTATTTATATTAGCAGGTGAAACCAAATCCACTAAATGGAGGAAACAAAAAGTCAATACAATCAAAAAATTAGACCATCAACAGTTTTACATTTGGAAAACACAGTTGCAAAAGATTGGCCTAAATATATAGATTGACAAGTACAATGCGTTTCGAATCCCTTAGAATAGTGGGATTCTCTTCAGGACCAAACGGAAATAATCTGGAAGACATAAATTCGAAGATCATACTGTCAGTCATATTCCTGCGCAACTCTCAACTTAACATTTAGTCCAGCACACACTCAGATCCTACCTGTGCTTCTGTGTGTAGTCTTTTCTGTCAAAAAAATGGAAAAAGAGGGATGGAAAGCGAGGACTCATAAGTTATCAAGGTCAGGTGAAACGTCCTTAATGGAAGAAGTCCTTTTGTATATGTTACTCACTTAATTGCTGCTAGACGCGACCTCCTGGGTCCACTATGATCCGACGATCATTATGTAAAATGCCATTTTGTAGGAGATTTTCAGTTTTTTTAAAATTGTTTCTGGAAAGAAAACCGAAAGGTTGTGTGAAAATCCTGCTTTCCAACTCATCCTATGACGAATGGATTGTCAGTATAACAGCAAAATTTTGTCGCTCAGAACTGCTCGGGTGATAAGCGTTCCGCACTCGCGCTATATTTCAGAGAGGGTGGAATAGCAACGTGCTGGTAGCTGGTTGAAACGGGCATTTGTACAGAACTTTTTACTACTTTGGGAAAATATCGCAAAGTCCTCCGTTAGGAGCAGAAATGCAAACACGTATGCATTACGAGGCTCTAAAAAACGTATTTAAACTGTACAAAGGTAGCTTGCATCCAGCAAATAAGTGTTACCTTTAGTTTGGAAACAGGATTCCTCCGAGAGCGTCGCTTCCTTGAATGAAACGCTGTGTGATGGTTCCGGGTCAGCGGGTTTAAGTTCGGGCTTAGTCCCGGGTCAGCGGAATGCTGGGAATTGTGGTTTACGGACGAGTACATGTTACACGCTCCGACTTTGAAATGGACATGCTGGATCGATGGATAACACAGCATAGGATTTTAACCAGGGATTTTGTGTTTTTGATGGATCTAATTGCCTTGTAGATCTGTCCAAGTCGTACAAGGGTGGGTGGGTAAAGCTCCAACGCTGTGTATCCCTGACTGGGGTCCTTGTTCATAAGAACGGTCGTGTGTGTGTAAATGTGCTTAAGGCACTACAAAGTGGCTGGAATTCATGCTGAGTCCGGCTTTTTCATTTGTGTAATTATCAAGTAATCCTATAGACTATCATAAGGTAGGCAGCTCATGATGTTATTGCAGCACGTTTCAAGGGAAACACATGGTGCAGAGTTATAAGTTGTATAATTCAGACATCTCATTCAGACCTCGTGTTGTAGTATTGAATTTGAGAATGAGCATTGCTTCTCGCTGTCTTAATTTGGCCTCCAAATCTCCACCTCTCGGGTCAGGTTCAACTTTAGATATTATTGTCCATCTTAAATCATTGTCCCCATGTGCTTCATCGATCCAGTATTGAACTAGGGGGGCTGTTAGTACTTTTTTCTTGATCCTGGATTTGTGTTGTGATATCCTCTGCCCAGCTTCCTGGTTGGTCTTTCCTATATAAAGCTTGTTACATGGGCACAGGATTCCATAGACATGGTTCCTCGTTTTACAGTTTGTGAAGTGGTCGTGTTTCCACGATATACCTTCATGTTGGAACAGAGTTCCCTCAATTGTGGAAGTGCAACAGAGGTATGTTCCACATTTCCGATGTCCTGTGATTGGAGGAAGGTTTACATAGTCACATAATGTGGGGGCTCTTGTTTTAGGTATAGCTTCTCGCACAATTTGATTGGCGATACTTTTGTCCTTTTTGAAGGCAAAGAGTGGTGATTCAGTGAACTGGACATTTAGATCTTTTAGTAAGTGCCAGTTTTGATGAATAACTTTTTTGAAAAAGTTGATTGATGGACAAAAAGTAGATACACAGACTGTGCGTTTCAGATTTTTCTTTTCTTTCATTTTTAGCAGGTATTCACGTGGAGTCCACCACGCTCTCTTGATGGCTTGCTTTAGTAATTTTGATGGATAACCGCGGTCCAGTAATCCCTCTTTTAAAGCGTTGGCATGGTTCATATACTCATCCTTGAAGGAGCAGTTCCTCCGGATACGAAGGAACTGCCCCACGGGTAGGTGCTGTTTCAGACTTCTCGGGTGGTTGCTCGAATAGTGTAGAGCTTTATTTCGATCTGATTTTTTCTTGAAAAGAGTAGTCACTAGTTGGCCATTGGCGCAATAAACTTCAACGTCTAAAAAAGAAAGTCTAGTCTTAGATGAATGAATACTGAACTTAATGTCTCTCATCCTATTGTTCAGCCATTCGTGGAATCCTGAGAGCTGTTCTGTAGTGCCAGACCATGTAAAGAAAATATCATCAATAAAGCGGACCCATCCGCCGATCCATTGTTGGAACGGGTTATTGTTGTGGGTGTATGTGTCCTCGTATTGGCTCATGAACAATATTGCCAGTTCCAGGGCGAAAGGGCAGCCCATAGCGACTCCCTTTATCTGGAAATAGAAGTCGTCTTTGAACTTGAAGTAATTTTTTGTCAAAGCCATTTTGACTAATTGCAGGATGAATTCAGTAGGTATTTTGAATGGACGTTCCCTCTTGTTCAAAAAGATCTCTAGAACCTCTAGTGCTTGGTCCTGGGGGATTTGTGTATAGAGTGAGACAATGTCCATACTGACCAAAAGGTCATGGTTCTCATTGAATGGTAAATTGTGGAGTTTGTTTAGAAAATCCGTAGTGTCTTGAAGGAAGGATTTGACAGTTATCGTAAATGGCTTCAGGAAGAAATCGATGAATTTTGAGACGGGTTCGAATAATGAATCACAACCAGAGATGATAGGTCTACCTGGAGGTACTTTCTCATTTTTATGTACTTTGGGGAGCACATAGAAAAGCGGTGTTCGTGGATGTTTATTTACCAGATAGTTGTACTCATGTTTTCCAAGGAAGCCTTGTTCAAGGCCCCTAGTCTAGATCTTAGACATTTCGTTTTGGAGTTCAATAGTTGGATCTGTATTGATTTTGCCGTAGCAATCTTTGTCTGTTAATTGTCTAGTAGCTTCTGCTATATACTCAGTTGTTTCCCAGATCACAATGGAACCGCCTTTGTTGGCTTGCTTCACTATGATGTTCTCATATTTGTTGTCTCAAACGGAAACCACCGGATTAAGGAAAAAATCAAGCTTCTGTCCACCCGCCTACAAAAAGCCAAAAGAGGTAATTTATTTTGAAAAAACAGTTTTATCTGCGATTGCAGCCCAAGAAAAGAAGAAAAATGGCTATGTCAAATCTAACTTATCTACAGCTCAAAAACAAGCGCTACATTCTCTCAAAAATGATGAGAACATCATAGTGAAGCAAGCCGACAAAGGCGGTTCCATTGTGATCTGGGAAACAATTGAGTACATAGCAGAAGCTACTAGACAATTAACAGATAAAGAATGCTACCGCAAAATTAATACAGATCCAACTCTTGAACTCCAAAACGAATTGTCTAAGATCTTGACTAGGGGTCTTGAACAAGGCTTCCTTGGAAAACATGAGTACAACTATCTGGTAAATAAACATCCACAAACACCGCTTTTCTATGTGCTCCCCAAAGTACATAAAAATGAGAAAGTACCTCCAGATAGACCTATCATCTCTGGTTGCGATTCATTATTCGAACCCGTCTCAAAATTCATCGATTTCTTCCTGAAGCCATTTACGATAACTGTCAAATCCTTCCTTCAAGACACTACGGATTTTCTAAACAAACTCCACAATTTACCATTCAATGAGAACCATGACCTTTTGATCAGTATGGACATTGTCTCACTCTATACACAAATCCCCCAGGACCAAGCACTAGAGGTTCTAGAGATCTTTTTGAACAAGAGGGAACGTCCATTCAAAATACCTACTGAATTCATCCTGGAATTAGCCAAAATGGCTTTGACAAAAAATTACTTCAAGTTCAAAGACGACTTCTATTTCCAGATAAAGGGAGTCGCTATAGGCTGCCCTTTCGCCCCGGAACTGGCAATATTGTTCATGAGCCAATACGAGGACACATACATCCACAACAATAACCTGTTCCAACAATGGATCGGCGGATGGGTCCGCATTATTGATGATGTTTTCTTTATATGGTCTGGCACTACAGAACAGCTCTCAGGATTCCACGAATGGCTGAACAATAGGATGAGAGACATTAAGTTCAGTATTCAATCATCTAAGACTAGACTTTCTTTCTTAGACGTTGAATTTTATTGCGCCAATGGCCAACTAGTGACTACTCTTTTCAAGAAAAAATCAGATCGAAATAAAGCTCTACACTATTCGAGCAACCACCCGAGAAGTCTGAAACAGAACCTACCCGTGGAGCAGTTCCTTCGTATCCGGAGGAACTGCTCCTTTAAGGATGAGTATATGAACCATACCAACACTTTAAAAGAGAGATTACTGGACCGCTGTTATCCATAAAAATTACTAAAGCAAGCCATCAAGAGAGCATGGTGGACTCCACGTGAAGAGCTGCTAAAAAAGAAAGAAAAGAAAAATCTGAAACGCACAGTCTGTGTATCTACTTTTTGTCCATTATCCAACTTTTTCAAAAAAGTTATTCATCAAAACTGGCACTTACTAAAAGATCTAAATGTCCAGTTCACTGAATCACCACTCTTTGCCTTAAAAAAGGACAAAAGTATCGCCAATCAAATTCTGCGAGCAGCTTTACCTAAAACAAGAGCCCCCACATTACATGACTATGTAAACCTTCCTCCAATCACAGGACATCGGAAATGTGGAACATGCCTCTGTTGCACTTCACAATTGAGGGAACTCTGTTCCAACATGAAGGTATATCGTGGAAACACGACCACTTCACAAACTGTAAAACGCGGAACATAGTCTATGGAATCCTGTGGCCATGTAACAAGCTTTATATAGGAAAGACCAACCAGGAAGCTAGGCAAAGGATATCACAACACAAATCCAGGATTAAGAAAAAAGTACTAACAGCCCCCCTAGTTCAACACTGGATCGATGAAGCCCATGGGGACAATGATTTAAGATGGACAATAATATCTAAAGTTGAACCTGACCCAAGAGGTGGAGATTTGGAGGCCAAATTAAGACAGCGAGAAGCAATGCTCATTCTCAAATTCAATACTACAACACGAGGTCTGAATGAGATGTCTGAATTACACAACTTATAACTCTGCACCATGTGTTTCCCTTGAAACGTGCTGCAATAACATTATGAGATGCCTACCTTATGATAGTCTATAGGATTACTTGACAATTACACAAATGAAAAAGCCGAACTCAGCATATATTCCAGCCACTTTGTAGTGCCTTAAGCACATTTACACACACACGACCGTTCTAATGAACAAGGACCCCAGTCAGGGATCCACAGCGTTGGAGCTTTACCCACCTGCCCTTGTACGACATGGACAGATCTACAAGGCAATTAGATCCATCAAAAACACAAAATCCCTGGTTAAATTCCTATGCTGTGTTATCCATCGATCCAGCATGTCCATTTCAAAGTCGGAGCGTGTAACATGTACTTGTCCGTAAACCACAATTCCCAGCATTCCGCTGACCCGGAACTAAGCCCTAACTTAAACTCGCCGACCCGGAACCATCACACGGCGTTTCATTCACGGAAGCGACGCCCTCGGAGGAATCCTGTTTCCAAACTAAAGGTAACACTTATTTTCTGGATCCAAGCAACCTTTGTACAGTTTAACCCCTTTGATGCTCGTGACGAGCTCAGCTCGTGATGAGGCACAGTGGAGCTGTGCTTATGACGAGCTGAGCTCGTCATGAACAATGGGGTTCGATAAGGATCAGCACAGGAGGGAAAAACCATTAGCAGCCAAGGTGTTAAATATGTTTTTTAGAGCCTCGTAACCCATACGTGTTCGCATTTCCGCTCCTAACGCAGGACTTTGCGATATTTTCCCGAAGTAGTAAAAAGTTCTGTACAAATGCCCGTTTCAACCAGCTACCAGCACGTTGCTATTCCACCCACTCTGAAATATAGCGCGAGTGCGGAACACTTATTAGCCGAGCAGTTCTGAGCGACAGAATGTTGCTGGTATACTGACAACCCATTCATCATAGGATGAGTTGGAAAGCAGGATTTTCACACAACCTTTCGGTTTTCTTTCCAGAAACAATTTAAAAAAAACTGAAAATCTCCTCCAAAATGGCATTTTACATAATGATCGTCGGATCATAGTTGACCCAGGAGGTCGCGTCTAGCAGCAATTAGGTGAGTAACATATACAAATGGACTTCTTCCATTAAGGACGTTTCACCTGACCTTGATAACTTATGAGTCCTCGGTATTCATCCCTCATCCCTCTTTTTCCAGTTTTTTGACAGAAAAGACTACACACAGAAGCACAGGTAGGATCTGAGTGTGTGCTGGACTAAATGTTAAGTTGAGAGTTGCGCAAGAATATGACTGACAGTATGATCTTCGAATTTATGTCTTCCAGATTATTTCCGTTTGGTCCTGAAGAGAATACCACTATTTTAAGGGATTCGAAACGCGTCGACCTTGTCAATCTGTATATTTAGGCCAATCTTTTGCAACTGTGTTTTCCAAATGTAAAACGGTTGATGGTCTAATTTTTTGATTGTATTGACTTTTTGTTTCCTCTATTTAGTGGATTTGGTTTCACCTGCTAATATAAATAGGACTAACGCAGGGCCACCATACACACCCCACACTCCCTTCATCCCCCCACCATAATTCCTTGTCTGTCTTGTCGTCAACTTGTGTATACTAGTTGAATGTTTTGAATGGAGTCATCTAAACGCTTTCCTATCCTTTTCTCCCTCACTCATCCTCACTCCTAAATAACTCCTGCTTTTGTTAAAAAGTTTCTAGCACAAAGGCCCCTTTTTCCTCCCCCAATTTTATTCATGATAAATATGTTGGACTAAGTAAAAGCCAAATATTTATTGTTCCGTCTTTTCGAATACTACAAAAATCTTTCCTAAAAAGAATAAGTCAACATTTAAAAATAAACTCATTTGATTTGATAAAATCTTGACTGAAAGAGTGGTCTGTGAAAATGAGAGATGTATAACTCATTTCCCTTGTTAGTTCTTGATTAGTTGCACAGTACTGGCATTTTGTTTGTTTACTATAATTTTGGCGTAATCTTACTGCGCTTAAGCCAAAACCCTTGTTGCTGTTAACTTTCTAAATTTGGCTTTTTCGAAATTGTAATTCAAAATCCAGCTTCACCATGAGAGAGGATTTTACATTACAATTCCAAAGACACAAAACACAAACTAGTTACTGTTCCCAGTTGGAGTTTACAGCTCATAAAATGTAATAGGGTAACTTCAATGTTATCGTATTGGAGATGTAGGCCATGTAAGAAACAAATGTAAGATTTTTTCACTACCAAGACATGGACACCCGAAAAGTAAATGCCCTACTTTTGACATGTAATGCACCCTGCACTCTGGGTTGTCCAGGCCCACCCTAGAAATGGCTTAAATGTATTATAAATAAAGGGTTGGGCCTGGCAGAAGGTTTATTTCGCCAGGTCAATATGGCATTGTAAAACTGCACACATAGGCCGTGATGGCAGCCCTGAGACATGTTTAAAATACTACTTAAGTGGGAGGCACAATAAGCGCTGCAGACCCACTAGCTGCATTTAATGAATAGGCCCTGGCTACATGTAGCACCCCTTTACTATGGACTTATTAGTAAATTAAATATGTCATGTTTTGCGGAGTGAGCACACGCACTTTAGCACTGGTTAGCAGTGCTAAAGTGCACCGGATCCTAAGGGAGACAAAAACAAGGTCAGTAAAAATGAAGGAAGAAGCCAAAAGGTTTGGGGGAAGACCACCCTAAAGCTGACAGGCCGGTCTAACAGTGGTCATATCTACAAGATGATCTTTTTTGACAAAAATATGGTAAAATTGCCAGATATAGAAAGTTTGCTGTAGGTAAGTAGGGACTTGGGACTGAGAGGAGATACGCCTTACTCCGCCTATAAGATATGTGAGTTACTTCTCATTCTTGCATAGATCATCTGCTTGAATGATAGAGAGGGTGAAGCAAAAGTTGTGTAGAATGTTCCTTGCTGAGGGTGCCTCAAACACCATGAATTAGCTGTTAGTTTTTTATGATTTCTGGGATACTGTTGGAAAGTTGGGCATTGGTAGGGGTAAGTATGCACCTGCCACCAGTAATAAGTCCTCTAACATGGTATAGGGATCCAGTAAAGGCCTCAATAAATTAGTCCCTCACTCAACCCTTGGTAGCTGTGACTGAGCATTCAGGCCTAACTTAGGAGACAGGTAGGTAAAGCATTTAAAAACACCAATACAACAAATAAGTAAGCCACAACACACAATAGAAATCCCATGCCAATTTATAAACTTAGTAAATATTTTAATGAATAAATAGACACCAAAACAACAGAAATGCAATATAGGGAACCAGAGATATGATTTTTTTTTAATTAACCAGTGCTTAAATACCCATAGTGCCACTCAGGGAGATCTGGTCATGCTTAACTGGAACAAAGTCACAGTTTCAGCCGGACCGCAATGGAGCCCTGGTCGGATACACTAAGCGGGAGGCCCCTGTCCAAATTTTACTTTCACACTTTAAAAACTTTTCTGGAGATTTTTCTCCTGATGGACCTCACTGCTTTTCACTGGTGAGCTTTCGCCGGCTTAATTTTCAAGGCAGCTCCCGTTCAAATCTTGGAAGTTGGAGCTCCGGAGCTTTTCAGCGGGATAATCTAAAATCCTGGCTGGATCGCTGTTGAAGGTGGCCGCTCTGACTCTCTTGGTCGGGTCAATCACCAAAGGTCTGGAATCTCCTGAATGGTCTCTGGAAGCTCTAGACCACAATTCCCACAACGCACCTGGCTAAATCCTTAAAAATCCACTGGGTGCACTCCAGGAATGGGACTCTGGCTGGAGATGATGCATATGGGCTCTGTTAACTTGCAGCTGCAGGGAGTCCACTTCTTAATCCTCCTTGAAGCAAGGCACAGTCCTCAGAGCTGTAGTACCAAATTGTGCTGCAGGTGCAGTCTTTCAGAGTGCAGACCTTTGGGTGCAAATTCAGATTTCAGCATATCAGTTCTTCTTTTCCCTGTAGTTTTAGGCAACAGAACTGAGAGGCTATGTACCTCTCACATATTTATTTTCAGCTTCTGTGCATCAAGAGGAGGGCACCCCTGACCAATGTGATGCAGATGGCGCTCTGACCCCATCGAGAGGCCTTCATGCGATAGATGCTAACAATATCTAAACGCTAGATAATCGGAAATTCAAGCCAACACACGCTTCCTTCCATAAATTCACGTTGATCATACTACTATGTCCCGATGATGATCTCAAGTATCTGAGATCGAAACGCTGTCGACCTCTTCAAAAAATACCTCATTTTTGTACACAATTGATTTAAGATTTTTACTGTAATTTTTTCAATGCGGTGTTTTTTTAATTGTTCACTATCACCCCCCCCCCCCCCCCCCTTCACGCACTTTCACAATTATGTGTGAGCACTGGATCTATCACTTACGTATATGATACTCTATTTATGACCATAATACATGCGTTGTCATTGAAAAACCTTGTGTCCTAACATATATTAAGTTTAACAGTCCTATGGGACTTGTCTACAATGTCTCCAGTCTTTGACTAACACTACAATTGAATTACTAGTAGCCTAGGCTACTGGATGACCATCCTTGGCCCCTACCAGACCTCTGTCTCTTACACTGCCTTAATGACCCCCGGTCTCAACTCTAGGGTGCCCTTGTTTCTAAACACAGTCCGCAAAACAAGGCTGCATTTAAAGTGACAGACAGCCACTCAGCAGTGCACACTTGCAAAGTGCATGAAATCTGCTGCGCTGCTAAACCGCCATGCCCTATTATCTACTAGGGGATTATAGGGAGATTATTACCCTTTACCCTATTACATAATAGGGACCTGTAGAGTCTGTGAGGCCAATTGTAAGTGTACACTAATACATAGTGTATCCTATACATGTGTTATGTTTTAAACATAGCACTGGCCTAGGCCTGTCAGCATTAGCCAGGGAACAGTCTGAGTTAGTATCAACCACCAGAATCATTCAGAAAACAATAGGGGTGAACATGGCAAATGGATGACTTTCTAACAGATGCCATCTTCTGGTAGGTCTACACTGTCTACCTCGTTTG
Organism: Lissotriton vulgaris; assembly: GCF_964263255.1. Classification (NCBI taxonomy): domain Eukaryota; kingdom Metazoa; phylum Chordata; class Amphibia; order Caudata; family Salamandridae; genus Lissotriton; species Lissotriton vulgaris. Next base: position 327,073,894 of record NC_141689.1, read on the forward strand.
GTATGGAACGATTGTCTACCATTTGCAATAAATCCAGGAAAACATGTACTTGTTGCTGGTGGCTAGTTCTAAGTTTTCAGCCCTTCAAGAAATGTGCCACAGCCAAGACAATTTGTTTTTAGGTCTCGCCTGAGCCAGCACATGTGTTGGTCTCGCGAGACATTTAGTAAGTGGGCTTTAGAAATCCGACCACACGCTTTTGTTGTGGCCTAAAGCTTGCGGTTACGCGTGCGGTCACGCGCAGAGACGCCATCTGGCTTTCCTCCTCTCTCTTGTCATGGCTTATTAAGATTTCTTTGGGCGCGCGCGCACACACACAACTCCCGGAGTTGCTCCTCTCTCTTGTCATAGCTCATTAAGCTTCATTTTAGCGCTCGCGCACACAACTCCCGGGCTTGTTCGAGAAGCTTTTTATTTTGGTCTTTTTACAGGCTTCGTCGTGCCCTGCTTTTAGACCCCACCGCCAGTCCCAGTGCTGTGCCGCGAGTGCAGTGAGTTTTTATTTCCCTCACTTCACTTTATAAATCAGCACGCACCCGCATCTTGAACACCTGTTAACAATGCTTCTTTATTTTGTAGCAGTTTGTCAAAGCGCCACACCTTCCTCAGATTGCACACCGCCTCTGAAGCAATAGTCCATCTCACTCCTTCGTTTCCCGCTACTGCGCTTCACGTTTTGGGCAGCAGGATGCTAACAATGCATGTTTATTTTAGCAAACCACCCTAAAATAAGCAAGCATTGATAGCGCTGTGCTGTCCAAAACATGAAGTGCGGTATACTCCAACACTGCGCTTCATGTTTTGTTCCCTGACACCCGCTTCATGTTTTGGACACCAGGGTGCTAACAATGCTTGTTTATTTTACGAAAACCGCACTAAAATAAACAAGCATTGATAGCGCTGTGCTGTCTAAAACCTGAAGGGTGGTAAACTACAAAACCGTGCTTCATACTTTGGACAGCACAGTGCTAACAATGCTTGTTTTTTTAGCAGAGGTGCTGTCAGCTTCATGGTGTGTTTTGATTTTCTCATTTCCATATTGGGGCAACCCCCACCCTCCCTTACTCCGTCCCCGCCTCCACAGCACACACTATGCTGCCTCTCTCCCGGTTGTAGTCAGTGCTCCTGCAGCTGCTCAACAGCTGCCTTTACCACCTCCAGGCTTGCAGTAAGGACATGAATGAGGGGGAGGAGGAAGAGCAAGTATCTGTGAACCTCCCTGAGGCACGGATCAAAAGCAGGTCAAACTAAAAATTACACACATGGAAGTCTTCCGTTCGTTTCAGTTATTTTTTATTTATATTTAATAAATTAACATTTTGGATCAAAAATATTTGATGATTTGAGGCCATTTCATATGGTAAATATGCTCCGACACTCCCCCCTCCCCTTCCCCCTCCACCATTGCATGACTCTGAGAGAAGCGGGCGCTCTGTTAAATAAATAAATCTGCGGACGCTTCCACTGTTTTTCCCTCTCCGTTCATGTCGCCTGTTATTCTTTTGATTCAGAAAAGGGGGTGGTGATGAACAGAGTGTCTGAATTAAGCAGACCACTCTTACCCAGTCCAAAGATCAGGGCTTGATCCATCACCGTTTTTTAGCTCACTGCACCATCCCAGCTCAGAACTTGGCTATATGCAAATTAGTCTGACCCTGGCCCAGTGCATCATGGGAACAGGGCAGACCAAACTACCAAGCCAATTCTTGTACTGGGAAGGAAACAAGCTACCGGGGACCGGTTTCTGGCATTTCAGCCGTCTTCGGCCCGGCTTGCTTGAATCCTGATGGTGCATACAGCCAGGTTCTGAAACTGGGATGGTGCAGTGAGCTAAAAAACGGTGTTGGATCTAGCCCTGATCTCTTGACTGGGTGAGAGTTTTCTGCTTAATTCAGAGACTCTGTCCCTCGCCACCCCTTGTTGTAAATATTTTTGTCCACCCTAAGCGTGGAAGGGTATACTCAGACATGAGTCCCTTGCTCATTGCACCATCAGGATTCAAGCAAACCGGGCCGAAGACGGCTGTAATGCCAGAAACCGGTCCCCGGGAGCTTGTTTCCTTCCCAGTGTAAGAATTGGCTTTTGTAGTTTGGTTTGCCCTGTTCCCATCATGCACTGGGACAGGAACAGACTAATTTGCATACAGCCAGGTTCTGAAACTGGGATGGTGCAGTGAGCTAAAAAACTGTGTTGGATTTAGCCCTGATCTCTTGACTGGGTGAGAGTTTTCTGCTTAATTCAGAGACTCTGTCCCTCACCACCCCTTGTTGTAAATATTTTTGTCCACCCTAAGAGTGGAAGGGTATACTCAGACATGAGTCCCTTGCTCATTGCACCATCAGGATTCAAGCAAACCGGGCCGAAGACGGCTGTAATGCCAGAAACCGGTCCCCGGGAGCTTGTTTCCTTCCCAGTGTAAGAATTGGCTTTTGTAGTTTGGTTTGCCCTGTTCCCATCATGCACTGGGACAGGAACAGACTAATTTGCATACAGCCAGGTTCTGAAACTGGGATGGTGCAGTGAGCTAAAAAACGGTGTTGGATCTAGCCCTGATCTCTTGACTGGGTGAGAGTTTTCTGCTTAATTCAGAGACTCTGTCCCTCACCACCCCTTGTTGTAAATATTTTTGTCCACCCTAAGCGTGGAAGGGTATACTCAGACATGAGTCCCTTGCTCATTGCACCATCAGGATTCAAGCAAACCGGGCCGAAGACGGCTGTAATGCCAGAAACCGGTCCCCGGGAGCTTGTTTCCTTCCCAGTGTAAGAATTGGCTTTTGTAGTTTGGTTTGCCCTGTTCCCATCATGCACTGGGACAGAAACAGACTAATTTGCATACAGACAGGTTCTGAAACTGGGATGGTGCAGTGAGCTAAAAAACGGTGTTGGATCTAGCCCTGATCTCTTGACTGGGTGAGAGTTTTCTGCTTAATTCAGAGACTCTGTCCCTCACCACCCCTTGTTGTAAATATTTTTGTCCACCCTAAGCGTGGAAGGGTATACTCAGACATGAGTCCCTTGCTCATTGCACCATCAGGATTCAAGCAAACCGGGCCGAAGACGGCTGTAATGCCAGAAACCGGTCCCCGGGAGCTTGTTTCCTTCCCAGTGTAAGAATTGGCTTTTGTAGTTTGGTTTGCCCTGTTCCCATCATGCACTGGGACAGGAACAGACTAATTTGCATACAGCCAGGTTCTGAAAGTGGGATGGTGCAGTGAGCTAAAAAACGGTGTTGGATCTAGCCCTGATCTCTTGACTGGGTGAGAGTTTTCTGCTTAATTCAGAGACTCTGTCCCTCACCACCCCTTGTTGTAAATGTTATTCTTTTGAAGCACAGTCTCTGAATGAGCAGTAATTAAAACAGTGAAGGGGCTCTTTGATGATGTGTTTGTAAAATTTTGGAGATGCCCGGTCACACTTATTTTATAAACTTGTTTAATTAACTTTCAACCCCTGTTGTCTTGAAGGAAATGAGGAAGCTACTCTTCTATGTAACTCTGTGCTTCAAGAAAGTCCACGCAGTCTTGTTGTGCTGCAGAGTGATGGTGTAAAGTGGTGCTGCAGATTGGTGCTGCAGAGTGGTGCTGTAGAGTGGTGGTTTAGATCGGTGCTGTAAAGGGGTACTGTAGAATAGTGCTGTGGAGTGGTGCTGTAGAGTGGTGCTGTAGAGTGGTGCTGTAGAGTGGTGCTACACAGTGGTGCTTTAGAATGATGCTGTAAAGGGGTACTGTAGAGTAGTGCTGTAGAGTGGTGCTGTAGAGTAACTGTAGAGTGGTGCTATAGAGCTCTTCAACATAGCTTAAAAACATTGCAAAAGCCAATCGCTGTGGCCAAAATCTTACAAAGGTCCCAAAGGCGAGACCTATTGGCTATGCCAATGGTAGTTTCTATAGCTGCTACAAATATAACTGGTGAAAGCCCGGGGTGAACTAGTGAAGATATAAACCTGCAAATTCAAGATGTATGCAGATGTCAGCAGCTGCGATTAATACACTGACCTCATTTGCCAGCTGACTGACCCTTTAAAACAGAATACTTGTGTAGTAGCCTTGTTGGTCACTTGTATGGGTTGGAAGAGAAAAGCTTCAGTGGGTTTGTTATGCCACGAAATGAAGATTGCCATGATGTCCATCATGACGGTCCCTAGTTCTTCTTCTATGTGGGATTGAGAGAGTTCTGCAGGAACCAAAGGCATTGCAAGCTATATGAGCTTCCACTGATCAGTATACTTCACTGTGTGTTTATACGAAGTTCTGAACCACTTTGGTTTGTAAATGTAAATATAAAATGTTATCCAGCAATGAGACCTTTATGAACATGCTTTGCTAGTTTTCCAATGTGTCTCAAGCTTGAATTTTTGAAGATACCATTCTCTTATCAAATTACATGGAAGCACATGGTTCTTTTTTTGTGTGCTTAGCTTGGGTTCTGCCATAAACATTTGACCCAAAGTCTCTTTCAATACAAAAAACAAAAACATGGAGTAGAACAGCTTTGTAGAAAAGAATGTCAAAATGTTTTTATTAAATATTGTACAATCAATAGAACATAAATACTTTTTGCCAAACTTTATTGATGATTATGATCCGTCTGAAGTTTTAATTGGTAGATAAAATATCTTAAAATCCTTATTGGGTAGCTTAATAAAATGCAAGCAAGTAAAGTGTTGTTAATATTGTTTCAAGTTAAACTATCATGAAATATTTTATGATATTTTTAAAAGCTGTATTTTATTTTTCGTTTGTAATAAAAGTTTGAATTTCATATTTATTTAGTTTTGCTAAAGGTAGAACTAGTGATTTCACATTTATAAAAATGTTTAAGATTTCTGAAACAGTTTTAGGATTTTAGAGAATGCTTAGGTTCTGTCTGAAAAGATTGTACAATAAGTTATTTGAAAAATATAATGAAATCACCAAATGTTTGGAAACCAAAATAGACATAGACGTAATGAAATTGCAAATGTCTATTTAAAGAAAATCACTTAAAACCAATATACCATTTTACATTTATCTCTGATATAATTATTTGTCTAACCCAACAAATTAGTGAAAATTTGATTCAGGATGCCATAAACAAAAGCCATAGAAAGTTCTCCTTCTGCCCCATTAATCATTTAACCAGTGTAATTTTTGAGAGATGAAGAAGTATGCAAGTTGTTTATCTCACTTGAGACGTTTACTTCTCTCATGGTGTTCCCAGAGGAATTCATGAATGGCTCAAACAGAGTCTAGGATTATCAACTAGATTGTGCCACCAGCGTCAATTACAGTCTCCCAAAGTAGCAGCTGTGACACCAACGAATAGTTCAGAGCATGACAGTCATGTTTACTGCTGGCCTAAAAAAAAGAAACAGACTCTGGCTTTTTGTTGATATCTCCACTGAAACCAGCTTGAAAGGTTTTGCCTTATGTTTAAATAACTTGTACGTGTGAAACCTCATCCTTAATGTGCAAATTGTAGCCAGAATGGACAGAAATTTCATATGGAATATCATAGATTTTAAGACAGCCCTTCACATTCAATAAGTCCCCTCTTACCCCCACCATCTTATAAAAAAAACCCTCTGAAATCCCTCCTATTTACTTAGCCTTAGAGTCAGTACCAGCACCATGGATAACATGATACCAGAAACACAGCAAACCCCAGCAGATGACCGGAACACTTTGCTTTGAAATGATTACGTTGATAGTGAAACCGGTACCTATTCCACTAGTACCTGGAGGTACATAAAGTCTGTACTTTAGAAGTGAGGGACAAGTTCCATTACTTGGACATGTGGCCAGAAAGAGTGTATTTAATTCAACACATTCTACCACCATCAAAAGTCGTACTGGTCAGGGTCGTCAGTGCTATCCGCAGAGCCCCCCAGTTCATGAGAGTAGCCTAGTAACAGTGTGCGCCTGTTTGAAAAAGCAATCAGAGACCGGGAACAGAGAGTTCTGAAGTGCATATATGAATTTAGGGAGGTATATAATGTTTTATAGGGCTTATCAGCCCAGTAGGGATATAGGTAGCCTACTCCAGTGGTTCACATTGTGCTTGTATTCGTCTAGGATTGTGCCAAGGTTAGAATCAAAGAAAAGATACTAATTACTTGTGACGTAGATCCTCAGATATTGTAACAGTTTCTCCTACGGTTGTATTGGATATCACCAACCATCTCACAATTACCCTCCCGCTAGAAGGAAGAGGCATGATTTTCTCCAGTTGATGCATAGTCCAGAAAAAAAATGCAGGCTGTAAAGATCTCTAGGTTGCTATTGATCAAGTCATCCAGTTCTGCATGGTACAAGAGCACATCATCTGCGTACAGGAAGACCATGTCTTCCCAGTTGGGGTCCCAGCGCAATCCCCTGAGAAGTGCATCTCCTGCTTCCAATTAACCAATGGTTCCAGTGCTAACACAAAGGGGGTGAAAAGGGTGCATCCCTATCCCATCCCTCTCCCAGGTGCAAACTCGCCTGGCAGCATGCCATTGACCCTCACTCTCGCAGTGGGATGGGTGTGGAGATTTTGCACCAAACAATGTAAGGAGGGACCAAAGCCCATGTGCTTTAAGAGTGTCATCATGAAGTGCCATTTGAGGGAGTCAAACACCTTAACAGCATCCAACACCAGGATTGTGACGGACTCCTGTATATTACCCTCCCGGGTTAGGCATTCAAATAAGTGCCACAGGTTATGCTTGGTGGATCTGTAGGGCATAAATCTGGACTGAGTTGGTGCTACAATTGTGTTGATTACCTGCAACAGTTGGGTTGTTAATACCTTTTCAAGTATTTTTGTCTCTATGTGAAGAAGTGAGATGGACCTGTGCAAAGAGCAGTGTGTGGCTGTTGAAAGTCGCGGGGAAGTTCCCCTACTGATTGAGCCTTGTGACACAAATCCTGGATCTGTTTAACCACTTAACATCAGACACAGTTAAAGAACTCAGGGGGGAAGTCCATGTGGGCCTGGTGTCTTTTCTAACTTCAATTAGGTCAGGGCATCATTGATCTCACCCTCCTGGATTTCTCTCTGAAGGAACCTAACCGCCTCTCCATTCAATTGTGAGACAGGGATATCTTTGAGAACCCAGTCCTAGTCGTGTGCCATCCCCTGGTCCATTCTCGAGGAGTATGGGTCTTTTCGCAAGTCAGCAAAAACTTCCGCTATTGCAACCACCGCTTTTATTTTGTGGCTCTCAAAGTTTGGATTTCATTGATCCACCGCCACCTCTCCTCCCAATCAATCAATCAAGATTTGTAGAGCGCGGCTACATCAGTAGTGGGGGCCCCAAGACACTGGGAGATCATGTTGCCTGTGCTCCAATTTACGGAATATCCAGGTCTTGAGGTTATTCCTGAACTGCTGGAACAAGGATGAGGCTCTGAGGTGCAGGGGGAGGTTTTTCCTGTTTTTTTGGCTACCTGGTGGGAGAAGGAGCATACTCCATTGTTTATCCAGCAGATGTGCTGTGTGGCTGCTAGGCAGGCGGATTCAGAGGGTTTCTTGGTAGGTTGATGGAAATTCAATCGATTGTTGAGGTAGGCCAGTCCTACATTGTGTAGTGCCTTGTAAGTGTGGGTGAGCAGCTTGAATTGGCATCTCTTCGCAACAGGTAGCCATCGGGGTTTCCTGAGGTGAGGATTATGTGCGTCCATCTGAGGAGGTCGAGGATGGGTCTGGCGGCTGTAATTTAGATAGTCTGGATTTTTGTCATGAGTTGGGCAGTGATTCTTATGTAGAGTGGGTTTCCGTATTGTAGACTGCTAGTAAAGAGGGCTAGCGTGACTGTTCGTCTGGTGCGGTGGGATCCATCTAAAGACCTTCCTGACTATACAGAGGGTGTAAAAGCAAGTGGAGGAGACGGCTCTGACCTGTTTCTTCATGTATAGTTGGCAGTCAAGTATGATGGTCAGGTAGAGGATGAGTTTGGTTTAGTCGGCATAGGAGATGATGGGATATGATGTTGAGTCCATGGCTCTTGTCAATGTTGGCAAGGGGTGTCATGTATACATTGAAGAGGGTAGAGTTGAGCGATGAGCCTTGAAGTACACCGTAGCTGATGTTCCTAGGGAGCAAGGAGTAGGGAGAGGATGACCTTCTCCGTTCTTCCTGTGAGGTAGGATGTGATCCACTTGAAGGCTGTTCCTTGGATTCTAATCTGGTGTAGTATGTTGATAAGTATGTGGTGGGATACAGTGTCCAAAGCTGCTGAGAGGTCAAGGAGGATGAGGGCTGCAGTTTCTCTTATAAGAAAACCATGCATATAACGTCCCTGCTTTGTTCCCAACCTCATACAGTTTCTACTGTTTAGATCGGTAAAGTGCCTGCGCCTCCTTTTGTAGTAGGTCACAGTATTCTTTTCTATTCGGGAGGCTAAGTGGTTGCTAGGCTTAATGGCTTTACCAGATTTCCAATTTTGCCTCCAGCTCTGCTCCCTGTCTGTCCCTATCTTTCCTCTTCCTGTTTACATGGACCAAAAGCTGTCCCCTTAGCACCACATTTTACGCTTCCTATAGGCAGGCCGTAGAGGGCACGGACCCTTCGTTATCCTGAAAGTATAATTCCAATATCTCCTAGTCAAACCTTTTGGTGCACTAGTACATCAACACCCAGTGGTCCAGTCTCCAGCCTGAGGCCGAGTGGGGGGACGGGCTGTGCCAACTGTAGGCTCAGAGACGTACGATCCCAAATGCCTCTGGGAAAATATTTTACCTCATCACAGTGCCCCATAAGGCTTATCAGGACTAGAAAGTAGTCCAGGTGTGATATTGATTGCATTGCATTGGCTGCAAATAGGTATTGTTGCATCGCTGGATGCAGCACCTGCCAGGGATCTGCCAAGCCCATATCTGTCAGAAATGAGGCCAGTGGGGTATCTTTCTGAGGAACCCACCACCTCTGGTTCACCTGTCAAGTGAACCATGTACGGTCAGGTTCAAGTCTCCAATGACCACTAGGAGTGCCTCCTGGACCTTTTTGATCCATTCAGCGACACACTCGATGCTCGGCGTTCGCAAGCCTAGGGGAAGGTGCCATGAGTGGACATAAAGTTCCTCCCTTTAGCATGTGCCACCCACTGTTCCTCAGCACCCTTATGAATCCGGCCAGGTTTTCATCACCCGATATGGTAGTGATTTTCATGCCAGAAGACATGTACCCCAATAGCCTGTGGTGAAGCTTGAGTGAGCCAAGAGTGTGTACCAGCTCCCACCCAGACAATTGCAGGTATTGCCTAGTAGGTGAGTCTCATGAAGCATAGCGAGGTACAGGGCACACCTTGCTAGATATTCCATTGCTATTCCTCTCTTCAGTATTCTCCCTAATCTATTAACGTTCTATGAAAGGATCATGAGAGACGTGTGTAAGTCAGTGTGTACTCTCTAAGTTATGACCACATTGGTATGGAGCGTAGTGGGCTTGGAGACCCATCATCTGGGTTATCCAATGATTGCCTGTGCATCTGTTGTCTTCCCCTTCATGTGACGAGTTGCAAATTACTCGCCTCTCAAATGCCTGAGGTACCTGTTGCATCCCTTTAACATTTGTGGCTAAGTTAAGGATAGAAACCCAATTTATACAATAGAAACATGAGTAGAGGACTGGACCCGCAGGCCTAAAAGTCAGCTTACGTCCCTTGATTGGTCACTTTAGAGTTCCCCTGCATCTGCCACCCCAGTTCGAGAGCTTCAAATAATTTTGTCTGCTGTCATTAGTGTTACTATTGATGGGACGGAGGTCCAGCTTCCTCACCTGAGTCATCATCGCTGGCCCCCAAGTCAGTGGAGACTCTTAGGTGTGTTGAGCTTTTGGTGGCCGCCATCCAGGGATTGCCTTCTTTCACCTCTTGTATCCACCTCGACTGCTCCTTCCCCACCTCCTCTTTGGTGGGGAGGTCTATCATTTCTTTTTTTGTGTCATCTGCTTCAAGCTATGCTGTTGCTATATATCGGGGCCGTCGTTCGGGCACCTGTGGCAGCGGATAGCCCCTCCACTCAAACCATTCCCAGACTTCCTGTGGAGTGGTTAACAAATGGGATGTATCAGAGGTAGTGATGCATATTTTGGTGTGAAATAGTAGGGCATATTTCAAGTTGGTCCTGCAGGTGCGGTTTAACCGGTAAAAAATTCTCTCTTTGATTTTGTATGGCCATTGCATGATCTTGGTATAACTTCATCAGGCCTCTTTTGATTTCCCATGGGCTATGCAACCACGCCACCTGCAGAATGTGGTCTCGGTCTCTATGATTGAGCAGTCTGATTATCATTGGCCATGAAGTCCCTGGAGGTGATGCCCTCCCTGGTACCCTATGGGGTTGCTCCACTGTGTACCTTTTAGAGACCCGTCCACCCAGCACTGTCTCAGGTAGCAATTGCTCAAGGAATAATTAAGTCCTTGGTTCTTTAGTTTTTTTAGATATGCCAATTATGCGCATATTATTTATTCCACCTGAAGCGAACTTCTGCATCCTCCAAGCAATCAGTCAGGTGCTGAATGGCCTTTTGCAGTTGCCTGATCCTGGATGTCCCATTTTTTATCAGCTGCGGGACCTCAGCCAGGAAGTTCTCTGCCCCAGTAACCCTGGACTTCAGTTTCTTATGCTCTGATTGTAACAGGCCCATGTCCAAGGCGACAGTCTCAAAGGCTAACTACGATGCTCTAAGGCTCTTGAGCTGCACCATTGCCGCTCCTGTCCCACTGCTCCTCACTATATCGCACCAGCTCAACGTGCATTCGGTAGCCCTAGCCATCTGGGTCAGAAGGGGAGACTGAGCCCTTAAGGAGGCTCTCCCTCGGTGGATCCACCTGTTCGCTGCATCCACCTTTTCTAGGGTATGCGCGGGCGAGACATCAATTGGGTGAAGGGCCCCCCAAGGCAAATTCTGGCAACGGCGCCCTTGGTGCTCTTCCTAACAGACCCAGTCAGCAGAGCCCGCTCTGCCCGTCTGAGGGCATATGCCATGGGCTTCATGCCCAAGACCAGGGAGGCGCACCGCTGCAAGCCATAAGTGGTCTCTGCAGGGGGGGCTGTCACACCACATCTGACTCCCTACGAATGATAGGGCCCTCTTGCATCTCACTGCCCAATGCCGGTGATGTCTTGGCCGCTCACCGACTTCGGCCTGGGCTCCAACTGCAGCTCCCAGCCGTGCCCTTCAGGGGTAGGCCCAGTCCGCATGCATCCCTCAGTTCTCCGGACCCCACCCAGGTCACGCCGGCCTCAGCCACCTTTGGCTATGCCTCTGTCTGCCGGTCTCCGCTACTCCTGGGCCGTTTTGCGCATCCCCGTACCTCTAGCCCAGCACTCCGCTCGGCAGCCTCCAGTCGGCCCTGCTTATTGGTGTTAGAGTATCCTCCTCTTGTGCTTCAGCCTGCTGACCAGAATCCCCATCTCTAGGTTCAGGGTCTCTTTCTGGTGCCTGTAGATGCTGGGCACCCGTCTCACTTCACACCAGGAGAATCTCAGGATCTGGTGCCTGTGGGTCCATTGGCCTTGGAGCTCACAGGAGAGTGACCACCACCATTGCTGTCATGGCCACAACCCACATTTCACCCTATTCTTCCCTCCTTCTGGTCTGGTGCAACCAGCATGTTTCTCTCATACCCTTTCATGTTTGCTTTAAAACTTTACTTACGTACTGCCTTATCTGACTCGGTGTGCATTCATTTTGCCTCTTGACCATAAAGTGGCAACTTGGGCATTTTTGTGCAAAATAACGCATTAATAAACAGAAACATACGTGCTGGTTCTTTCACTGTGAAATGGTGGTATTCCCATTGCTGGTTATATTGTGTGCTCTATACTGGAGTTTTAATTATACTCTTACTACTACACCTGGAGCTAACAGTGCTACGACTAGTTGTGCTTATAGAAAACACAGATTTCATTGTCACCTAGTTATGTTTTGTGTTGATTTTAACTGTGAGGCTATTAACCCTTTACACTGGAAACTAGCAGAGCCGGCGGTTTGACACCAAGTCGATGCGCTAGGCCCTTGTGGCTGTGATTCTTTTTCTGACCAAGATACCCTGCACTTTACCATGTTTTGTGATCACTATAGCGCACTCCGGATACAGTTTTTATTTCCTCTGATAAAGGGATACAATTTACCCAAGTACGGCCCGCTTTAACTTTTCTGCGACTATTGCCCAATTAATGTGTATGTTACAATGTGGCTAGTTTTATAGTAGTTGTGGTGAGGCTCAGACGACGCCGTAGAATCTAGGCGTGCCTTTGAGCGTGATCTGACGGTTTAATCTGATAGTGATTTTATGGTTTTAACATTTTATTTTATTCTTTACTGCTACAAATTGTCAGTATTTATGAGATAGTGTCTGTTAACTTATATTTCGCCTACAGCTGAATGAATATCTGATTTACTGTACTGTATGACTTTAAATTATTGTATCTATTATGGTTTTAAAATAACCAAATATAGAGTTTTTGATGATGAACTTTCATGACGTTCATGACGATGATGACGTTCATGACAGTTATAAAATATACGAACAGGAGACATAAAGTCAGTTATTACAATCTAAACAGCGGCCATTTTGCGACCGTGACATTTGAAAGCAAGATTCAACCTGGTGCGTTCGTTTCAAGGAGGAAATGACACACTAGAGTGTTTGTGGTGCATGCATTTATGGCGCCGTCCCTCTTTATCACGCAGCCTTATCTTGCATTTAATGCAGACCATCTGAAAAACCATTTTGTTTATGTGGTGGGCCACATATGACTGCTTCATACCGAAGGATAGCTTAAACCTATCGCTGTTCGTAAGGAGTAAGGAGGCAGATGTATCAAGCATTGTTGCGTTCGCAAACGGGCAGGTTCCCAGAATCTGCCTGTTTGCGAACACAAAAATTGGTTTCGCGATGCAGCAAACCTAATTTTGCGTTTCAGTAACTTGTTACCGAATCGCAAAATGGATTTGCGATTCGGCATTACGAAGGGGCATGTTTAGGGTGTCCCTTCCAAATGCCTAATCTCATTGGTATGTATAAATGTTTGGTGACCAGGGCCGGACTGGCCATAGCGGGCATCAGGCAATCCCCCGGTGCGCCTGCAAAATCGCCCCAGTACCAAAATCGGCCGTAAACTGGCCCCGGCAAAGAGCTCGGTGGCACCTCCAACCCCCCCCCCCCCCCGTCCCTCCTCCCCAGTGGGGGGGGGGGTAGACGGCCGAGCACTTTGCCAGGGCCGGTTGTGGTTCCCAGTCTGGCCCTGTTGGTGACATCAATTGCGGTACATTTTACCCCCTATATCAAGTAGGTGGTAACCCATTCACAAATGGGTACCCGAGGGACCACTTCTCCCGCTGGGAATGTTTGTAGAACCATTTTTAAGAGCAGTCAGTGGTCTCACGGACCCACTGCCGACTCTTAAAAAATGAAAAGAAATATTTTCATTTTTCGTTTTGTAAAGCATCTCGGTTTCCTTTAAGGAAAACGGCCTGCTTTAGAAATAAAAAGATTGCTTTATTGAAAAGCATTCACGGACATGGTGGTCTGCTGATCTCAGCAGGCCACCATCCCCATGATTTTTGCGGTTCCTAGCGGGTAGCCAATTGCGACCTACCTCATTAATATTCATGAGGAATGTCATTTCCGACCCCCTAGGAATCGCAAAAGGTGTACTATACACCTTCATACTTTGCATTTTGCTATTTCCTAATTGCGAATCCTCGTGATTTGCAATTGGGGAATCGTAAAATGCTAGCTACATGCATCTGGCCCCTAGTCCCAGCACGTTGTTAGCAATAAGGAAGGTGTCAGCCTTGACTCATTTGGAGTTCCATGTCAAAGCCAGAGGTAATAATCGGATGTCCTAAAACTATGACCACAAAGTACAGTTTTAACTGTGGATTCCGCGTTTTTGGTCGCCCAAATTCGAATTATTTTGTTGTAATGTTATTGTTACTACCTTTTCTGTGTTTGTGCGAGTAGGGTCTTACCATTAGACTTGCAGTTGACCAGTTGCCTTTCATGGCTTTCCACCATCTAGTCTACCACGATTTACCCATGCGGATTTACTACATTACATAATGTCACTGTCAGGATCTTTTACAATTGCGAATGGCATTATTTTACTTCCCCCACACATTTACACTAATTAACCATTGTGTATTTATAATTTCTTTTATGATGGCTTTTTGCTTATACTTCGGGCAACAGTAAGATCACTAATAGCCATGGCCATGATAAAAATACATTGAAAAGACAGATATTCTTACCAGCAAATGCGTGCATATTTACATTTTTTAATATTTACCTTGTATTTCTGTTTTCTTGTCACAAGATCGAACACCAGAACCACCGGCTCCTGTAGCTACACCAGAAGAAAGTTTTGCAAATCAAAAGAAACAAGAATTACTAAACAGGATCCAAGAAGAATACATTGCTGCACTTGATTTTGAGGGTAAGTTACAGTTTTTAAAGACATTAGCAATAGAGCAAACTATTCGTAACGATTTCAAATGTTCTGGTTTATTCATTTATACCAGCAATTCATAGGATCTTATTTAAAAATTGTCATGGTTAATTGATTATGTGCTAATCCACAAAGTAATTATGAAATGGCGTGATGCTCCATGTTTATGTATTATTTAATGAAGAATCACATCTGTAGCTTTGTCTGATTTGGTGGTAAGCAGAGTTTGTTTGACCGGTTACCGTTTCCAATATATTGCAAGTCTGAGCTTGTATGTATGATTGCCTACGTCAAATATGATCTGAGCATGTGAATGTAGTTGGTAAAGTGCGTAGTTGTAGTGTGGCTTATGTTGTGTGGCCAAGCCTAAGCTTGCACGCTTGGTGCCTTGTCTGATTTGGTGCAGGTCAAGTTGTCTGCTTGTATCTGTCCCTGGATGTGGTGGAATGGTCTGAACGAGTGTGAAGCATCAAAGCTCAAGCATATTGCATAGCCATATCCACCATAGTGTGTCAGTTCGTGGTCAACACAAACAAGCCACAACACATCACTCTGCGCTCAGTCAAAGTTTGGAGCCTGCCACAGTGTGAAATAAGTAAAAAATAAATCAAACTTCCGGGAGAAAATTTAGTTTTGTAAAGGTTTCCGCAGTTCAAAAACATTTGTGTTTCCTTATTAACATCAGTCGAAAGTGGAAAAGTGTGGTGGTCTGAATGGAGAAAATGGTACCACACATGGCGTTTCTTGATGCTAGGGATTAGAAGTAATGGAGCCATATTAGATCTGTGGTTCCTTTCTGATAATTTCAGAGGTTTTTTTGGAAGAAGAAGACATCTACGATGTTGATTGCCTGATACAAAATTCAGTTTTTACAATTGATGAAATGTGGTTCCAAGGTTTGAGATGGAAAAGTAGCTTGGTCACGTGTCGGATCTGCTAGAGCTGACAAGGAAGGTAGGCATAGTTTTGCAGGAAGAGAATGATTGCCTGGACACACTGAGCAAACTCCAAGAAGTACAAAATGTGTTAGAATCCAGAGTGACTTGATGGCTTGTTTTCGTAAGGGGGTAAGTTAAGCTTGGCATCCATGATAGCACCAGAGCCCATAATCTTGATGGCTGGAGCTGATGGATTATCAAGTTTTCTTGGTCATTGGACAAATGCCTGGATGTTTTTTTTTTATTTATTTTTTTATAAAGACCTTTATTAACAGCATAGCCAAAGTCATCACAAAAGCATTTACGGGCATACAGTGTTCGGTATCCATGATTCACAATAACAGTATAGACATTATGGTGTACACAGCCACATCAGCCGGCATCCCGGGGGCCCGGCGGCAAAAGAAGAAGGTGCTCAACCATAATTACCAATGCTGTGACAGTTTCCGGAAGTAGTAAAATATACAGTGTGACATTTGGCCTACCCTTGATGGAATCTTGGTAGCCAGGCCTTGTGTTAGTGTGAAGGTCAAAAACAATTACTCAAACTCCCACCCCAACGTCCCCCCCACCCCCTTGAGTGTGTCCATGAAAGTTCCCTGTCCCCCTAGTCTAGTCTAAATGCAGGTATGCTCGGAGTATGCCCATCCCATCCCCAAACTCTGTGTGTCAGTCCCCCTCACTATTGCCTCCCCTTGCCCCCTGGGGACTCGAAGTCGCTGGACCCCTCCCCTCACCACCCACCACTCCGTAACCTCCACTCCCCGCGAAGAAAGGCCTGTGCCTGCACTTCTGTCTATTCTGGCACTTGGTCCTGCAGGTCCGCCACCTCCGAAGTATCAGAATTGGCCTCCTCATTCGCCTGTAGATATTCCTTGTATAGGGCCCAGAAGTTTTTCGGTCTGCTCCTGGGTGGGAGCAGTTCGCTATACAGCTCCGTTTGAGTACAGCAGTACTGCAACTCCCTAGCCCACCGCCCTTTAGTAGGGAGAGGCCCTCGCATCCAGCAGGTCGCCACTACTCTCCTGGCCATCAGCAGCGCCATGTCAGCTAGCCGGCGTAGGGACGGGGGGAGTGGCTTAGAGTAACCCAGCAATGCCAGTTCCGGGACTCGAGGCAGTTCCGTCTCCAGTATCCGATCAAGTTCTGTGAATACCTCCCCCCAAAATGTCTGTATCCCGGGGCAGAGCCACGCCATGTGGAAGAAATCCGCAATCGGAGTGCGACAACGCTCACACTCCGCCGTTGGTCAGAGGCCGTATCGGTGTAGTCGTTCAGGGGTGTAGTACACCCGCTGGAGGAATTTAAAATGCACCAACCTATGCCTGCCATTGAGGGAGATCTTCCTTGTGCTGGAGCAGCAGTAGCGCCACATGCTATCGTCCACGGGGGACTGCAGATCTTCCTGCCATGCCGTTCTAGCTTTAGAGTGCTGCAGGACCTGGTGCGACACCCCCAATTTATTGACCTGAGAGAGCAACTTAGCAGACGACTTAGTTTTGATGATATAGGTCCATTCAGGGATCTCCGCAGGCTCCTCCAGAGCCGTGCCCAGAACCTCCCGGCACGCCGAGCGCAGTCTGTGATACTGGAATTTTTGCAGTAAGGTAGGGCTAGGTGCCGTGTGGGCAACTTGCTCCCAGGTTTTCAAAGTGCCCTCTGCCAACAGGTCCTCCATGGTCGCTACTCCGAGTGAGCGGAGGGCCTCCACCACTCCCTTCTCTCTCAAAGGAGGCAACCATAGTGCCCAGTCTAGCGGCATCAGGGGAGAATACAACATAGTGCTATCCTGTGCACTCGCTAGGGCGTGCCATGCGTGGTTAGTCGCCTTAAGGGAGTCCAGTTGTCCGATCTGGCGAGTGACCGGAAGGCAGATCGTGGCCGGCAGGGGGAGTGGGTCCGCAAAATGTTTTTCTAGGATCAGATGCGGCGTGCGCGCATCGCCATGTATCCACGAGTGCAGGTGCGCGGCCTGGGCCACTCGGTAGTAGCGCTCCAAGTCTGGGGCACCCAGACCCCCCATGTCGCAGGGGAGAATGAGAGTTGCCCACCGTATTCTGGGTGATTTGCCTCCCCAGGCCAGGCGGATCATGACTTGGGTAAGTTGTTTGAAAAAGGCCTTCGAGAGCACAACTGGAAGATTAACAAACAGGAACAAAAACCGGGGCAGTACGATCATTTTCATGATGGCAATCCTGCCAAGCAGTGATAGCGGGAGTTTGCACCAATTGTCCACATCGTCCACCAGCTTATTAAAGGCCACTCCGTAATTATCCCGGACCAGGACTTCCGGGTCTGTGTGCAGCTGGATGCCCAAATACCGGACCGAGTCTGTGGACCATGGCAGGGGATATTCCATATCGAAGGGGTGTGTCACTGGAGTGAGAGGGAAAGCTATAGATTTATCCCAGTTCACCCGTAGACCCGAGAGTGAGCCAAAACGGACCACTTCCCTGAGAATCGAAGACAAATTAGACTCCGGATCGCGTACATATAGCAACGTGTCATCTGCATATGTCGATATCCCGATTTTATAAGTGGGAAAGCTTATCCCCTCTAGGCTGTGGTACTCCCGCATTGCACATGCTAGAGGTTCTGCTACCAGAGCATAAAGCAAAGGTGAAAGGGGGCAGCCCTGCCTGGTCCCTCTGCAGATGTGGATCGGTTCCGACACCCTGTCTCCGAGTCTCAGTCTGGCCGTTGGGTGATGGTACAAAGCACCGATTCTTTGTAAAAACGGTTCGCCCAGACCCAGTTTCCTAAGCACTCTGATCATAAATGGCCATTCGACAGAGTCGAATGCTTTTTCCATATCCAGGAAAATCGCCAGCGCCTTATTCTCCTGGCGGACATGTTGCACCGTTCCCAGCACGGTGCGAATATTGTACGTTAAGTTCCTGCATGGAACGAACCCAGACTGTTCGGGCGCCACCAGCTCCGGGACCAAAAGGGCTAGCCGGTTGGCCAGCACTTTGGCGTATATCTTGGCGTCCACATTAAGCAGACTTAGGGGTCTGTACGAGCTGCAGAGGTCCAAAGGTTTCCCTGGCTTTGGAACAGTGACTAGCAACGCCTCGCGCATAGTGGGAGGCATCTCCCCGTCTTCACAAATCGCATCAAAGAGGGCGATCAGGTGCGGGAGCAGGATGTCCTTGTAGGCCTTGTAGAAGCCCACCGTGAGCCCGTCGGAGCCCGGAGCACTCCCCGCTCTCATGCCGGCAAGGGCCTCCAGAATTTCGTCCCCGTGGAAGGGGGCCATCAAGAATTCCCTGTCCGAGTTTCGAAGGAACGGCATGGCAATGTGTTCTAGGTAGTCGTCCATTTCCCCCTCGACACCCCGGGTTTTGGACTGGTATAGGTCGGAGTAGTATCGTCGGAACGTCTCTAGGATTTGCTCCTCCTCAGTCACTACCCCATGCTCCGGAGAACTTAATTCGTCTATAACCAACGGACGCCTGGAGCTCTTAACCATGCGGGCCAGAAGGGCGCCAGGCCTGTCTCCCTCCCCGTAAGCCCGGGCCGTGGCATATTTCCCCATATAGAGGACCTCTCTGTCTGCCAATGCCTGGTACTCTAAAAGCACGGGGCGAACTCCTGGTCTACCTCAAGGCCATCGTCCTGAAGTTGGCGGTTTTCCAGGTCCGCTAGTTTGGTCTCTAACGCTGCTAGCTCTCGCCTAATGGTGCGCAACACACTGGAGTGTTTAGACATGGCCATGCCCCTGATAAACACCTTGAATGTCTCCCAGACCGTGGGGAAGTCATCTACAGAGCCCAAATTGTGATCAAAGAACTGTTCTACGTCCTCCGCCAATTCGCCCCGAAAGACATCATCCAATAAGGCGAAGGGAGGGAACCTCCAGGTAAAGGCCGGGATCCCCTTCCTAACGGTGGAGAGACTCAGCAAAATGGGGGAATGGTCCGAGAGAGTGCGCGGGAGAACCTCGCAGGTGTCTACTCTGCTCAAGATAGTTGGGGTCGCCAGCCAGTGATCTATTCTAGTGTGTACGTTATGGTACGCAGAGTAGTGTGTGTAGCCCCCTTTCATGGGGTGTTTGTCCCTCCAAACATCCACCAGGTCAAGTTTGACTAGTTCTGCCCTCATATAGGCACCAGAGGCGACTGGTCTACGGGCCGGGCCAGAGGAGCGGTCTCGCTCCGGGTCGAAGACAAAGTTAAAATCACCCCCCCATAACATCCCAGGTTGTGAGTGTGCTCTACACAGAGTCGCCAAAGCTGCATAGAAGTCAGGGTTGTCATAGTTGGGACCATAAACATTCACCACCAGCACATCCAGCCCTTTACCCACGCATCTCGCCAGGACATACCTACCCTCAGTGTCAGCTACTACAGGGATCAATTTCAACTGCGAGGAGGGGCTAACCCAGGTCAGTACCCCCCGAGAATGTGTCGTGAAGCCAGATGCCACCATGTGACCCGCTCACCCCCGTGATTGCAGCATCTTACTGTGTGTGGGCAGGTGAGTTTCCTGTAAGAGGGCCAGGTCTACTCGATGACGGTGTAGATAACTAAGTACTTTCCTCAGTTTGCGGTGGTCATTCAGTCCCCGCACGTTCCACAACATTAGCTTCAGGGTATGCCGGGTACAGCCAGGATCATTCATAGTAACACTAGACCCCACCATAGTCCCTGCATCAGTACTTCTATACTGGTGTCTGTAGTAGAATTTTCCATGGCAAAAACTACCACTCGTGTCAGTTGTAAGGCATTACGGCGCGCTAGCACCAACTCACCCGCCCTAGGCGGCAAGCATCTCAAGGCAGACATTCTCCCCTCAGACAATCCACTCAATGACCCCTCTCCCCTTCTACCCCCAACCGTCAAACACAACATTCCGAACAACGGAAGATAAACATTACCACCCACCCTCCCACAGCCGACCTTCCCCAACCCGGTCAGACAGTCCCCGACTCCTCCCTCCACCCTCCCCAGAACCCCAACAAACTCTACAAACCCCAAGGGGCTCCCTAGAGAGCCAAGTGCCGAAAGCGCAGGGGCGGAGGTACTCCGCTAGAGTAACCGCACTAAGTGGGGCTAGTGCCCTAAGTTTCCGTTCCCTCCCCACCCCTGCCCCTCAAATCAATTCACACCCCCGCCGGCGCAGCCTGTCCCGGACCCAATGAGAAACTCCGAGTGATAGTGAGCCGCCGCCGCCGCGGTCACAATGAACTAGCTGCACCTGAGTCACTTTGTCTCTAAATCTAAGGCAAATTGTGTATAAGGCAGCACTGCAACTCTCACCCCAAGCATTCAGTCAGCAGGGCACACAGCAACCGCCCAGTATTCAGGGGGCGGCAGGGCCGCAAGAGTTCCCACCTACCCCCGTGCCACCGTTCAATCCTGTTCCTCCAGCGGTGATGTCTCAGCAGCGTCTTCTCGCGGACTCCTACGACAGTTTCGTTGTTCTTTCGACCATTCCTTCAGGGACTTTTTAAGTTCCGCCGGGTCAGTAAAAAAGTGAGAATGCCCCTGCCGAAAAATGCCTGGATGGTTATCCAGCCCTCTCAAGTGAGGATTTCTGTTTTGCTGCCTTGAGTTTAATGCGTCTGCCATCCATCCATTTTTGACACTGCCAGCAGGCATGGGTAAAGGGCACAGGGAGCGTATTCAGTTTTTTTAAAATATTCAGACTGATCTCTGTGAATGAGTGAATAAAAGATCATGAGGATTTCTGTCTGTGGTCTGACATAAGCAGTCTGAGTTAGACATTGAATACCAGGTACTCCATAATGTTGTTTAATCATGATGTTTTGTAGGGTGTAGGTTAATGATTTGAAGCCTTTTTGCAAGGAATGATGAGGGTCAGTGTTAGACCTGGCATCCTTGGTGTGGTTTCCCCTGACATTTTCCCTTCAGACCTCCTGTTGTTGCTGATTTCGCTTTTGCTGGCTTTAGGACTCTGGGCACTTTGCCACTGCTAACTAGTGCTAAAGTGCATGTGCTCTCTGCTTTAAACATGATAACTGTGGCTCATCCACAATTTACATATTTACTCTACCTATAAGTCCCACGTAAAGTACACTACATGGGCCTAGAGTCTATAAATTAAATGCTGCTAGTGGGCAGCAACACTAATTGTGCCACTCACTTCTGAAGCCCGCTTAACCTGTCATTGCAGACCCTAAGTGTGCAGTTGTAAACTGCCATGTCAACCTGGCAAGCTAACCCTCTTTCCAGGCCCAAACCTTCCTTTTCTAAATGCATATAAGTAACCCCTAAAGAAGGCCCTGTACAGCCCAAAGGCATGGTGCAGTATATCTAAAAATTAGGACATGCACTTTTAAGTCTGACATGCCCTAGTAGTGAAAACATCTTAAATTCTTTTTTTACTATTGCAAGGCCTATCCCTCTCATAGGTTGACATTGGGATTACCTTATTACATCTTATTGTAGTTTACAATTAGGAAGAGATGGGACCCCCAAGTTTGGTGTCCCTGCAATCACAATTTCTGCCTGTCTCTGAAAACACATCGGAGGTTGGTGACAGCTGGGCTGTGTGCATTCCCCTTAGACAATCACACATAATTGGAGCTTAGGTTGGACTGATGAGATATCCACAACCTCATCCTGATGGGCCATCCTGTGCAGGATGGGAGGGAGGCGCTGACACTTTGACCTGAGTCATGTCCCCACACAAATGGCTGCCTACCCCTTGAAGTGAGTTTGGAGCCAGGGCAGGATGGGCAGGGACTCTCTGCACTTAAAAGGCCTCTTTTTGAAGTCTCCCAACTTCAAAGGCACCACTGGGTATAGGTATTGGACCTCTGACACCACCAACTCAGTACACTTCTGCACTGTTACTCTGCTGGACTCCTGTTCCGCTGTGCTGATCCGCTGCACTCTTGCCAAGGAGTGAGAAGGGCTGGTAACTGCATTGATCCAACCCAGAACCAAAGTGACTAAAAGGGCTTGTGTGCTTACGTCCTAGTTTGAAGTCTCAGGGACATCAAAGACTTCCAACCATCCAGCTACAGCACCTTGACTCTGCCGGCTGATAGTCTTGCCTTACCAAGTGGTGTCAATCAAGTCCTGGGCCCCTGGAAGTAGGTATAAAGTGGTACAACTACCAAAATCCACGCATCGCTGTCATTGCTCAGCTCTGAATCAGTGCATCTCTGCCGATGCATTGCTACTGGTGCAAAACAATTGCATGCGTGGCTCAACAACGACACACACTTACATCTTATGCTTTAATGACAATGCATCTCTGACTTACGCAGTTCGGAATCAACGCATTGCCTACATCTGAAGGCATCAGCGACACACAGCCTCCTCTTCTCCATGCATCGGGCCCTCGCCAACTATGCAACAAGGTACTTTGCAGTGAACAAGGTTAGTCCCTGTATCCAACCCGCACTCCATCGTGGTCGGCCTGAACTTTTGGATTTTACCTGGTCTACCGTGACATGTTTGGCGCTTTAAGCTTTTAGGCACTTCATTTCAGTTTTAACTTCATAAATTCATAACCCTGGTTATACTTATTGACTTTTTGTTGTTTTTGTCTTCTTTTGTTCATTAAATTAAGCTCTATTTTTTTCAAGTAGTTAATGTATATTTTTGTGTGGTGTTTTTCTGTTTTACTGTTTGAAGTGTTGCATATGTACTTTACATATTACCTCTGAAGTTAAGCCTGCTTTGTGCCAAGCCATCAGAGGGTGAGGACAGGTTAATTTAGGGTGTGTATCTGGCTTACCCTGACTAGGATTGTGGTTCCTGATTGGACAGGGTGCATACCAATTTCTAACATCCAGTACAAAGCAATCCCTTTAATTCTCAGCCTCCAAAATCTGTGGGTATGGTGGAATGGTGGACTATTTAAAAGGAAGCTGAGAAATCTAGAATTAGATGAGATATAACTGTTGAGTAGAAATAGCAGTCAGTAAGCTCTCAGTAAGTGTTCACAAAAAATACCAGAAACAGAAAAGTCCCCCTAATTATTGCTGAAATAACAAAATATCAGTCTGATAGAGAATTCTAGCTTCAGATCCCTTACCTTTGAATTTCCCAGGCTTCAGACTGGATCATGAAACATTTACATGAGCAGTACCCCTGCACACCTTTGGGTGGCTTCATTTGGTTCTGCGTATCATCTTTGTCACTGGAATTGACATCGCGGTTACCCATATTGGCTCCACCCAGAAGCTCGGACGTCAGTTCTTTTCTTTCCACACCAGATAGCTGATCTGTGGAGAAGTGTGGCTCAATGATTAGAGCGGCAGACCCTGATGCAGAGGTCTAGCCCAGGACCAGGGTTCAATTCCCTGCCTCGGCGGGTCTTGGGCTCAAAAGTCCACGGACCTGATAATTCTCGCTTCGGTGCCTATTCCAATCATGGAGTCCCACTCTGCAACTCTGGGCAATAGCTTGCTTAATCTCCAGAACGGCCCCCACAACTCTAAGGATGTCTGGCCTCCATCTTGGGGGTGCCCAGGAGTGGACGCCTCACAGGGAAAGCCAGGATGGGTTCCACAGCGGTATTTGTACAAGCTCCTTGAGACCCTTGCGGGTGAGTAGTGCGCTATACAAGTATCAATTTACATTTACATTTATATCCAAAGAAGAGCTACACCTCTTTCTTTTTGAAAGACCTTTTCTGATAGATACATCTGCCGTGTGGATTCCTCACCTTGTGAATATCCCCCTTGCGTCAGCAACATTCGGAAATTCTTTTCGTAGCCTCGCGCCGACGTGGACAGGACGTCACAGAGACACGGCTCCGCTCGCGACTCCGCTGACGTCACTGACGCCTATAATAGGCCCACACCAGCGTGATGACATCAGTTCCCTTTTTTCCGCGTCGTCGACGCTAACGGTTATCGGGAATCTCTGTAGCCAACTGGTACTGTGTTGCCATTTTGTTGCAAATTTCTGCTTCTTTATATCCTGTCTCTTCGACGATGTCATCCAAGAAGACCGGCTTCAAGCCCTGCAGGGAGTGCAGTAAAATGATGTCGATTACTGACCCGCATGATGACTGCATCTGGTGTTTGAGTTCCGACCATGATGTGGAAGATTGTTCTTCTTGTCGGAAGATGAACCCGAAGGCCCTGAGGGAAAGAGAGGCCAAACTCCTGGTTGCGAAGATGAAGGCAGGGAAGGAGAAATTGTCGAGGTCTCGATCTTGAAGGGCGAGGTCGAAGTCGAGGGCGAGGTCGAGGTCTGATTCTCGAGAGAGGCCGTCTTCGAGGTCAGCATCGGATCATGTTTCGAAGTCGAAGAAGAAACATAAGAAGAGGAGACACGAGTCCCAACGTCGTTCTGGTAAGGAGTCGGGCTCGAGGTCGAGGTCACCGAAGAAGGTACGTTCGAAGGTGGTTACTCTGGAAGTCTCTGAGCCTGAAGGTGAGGCCTCACCTTCGGAGTCGCATGGGCGTTCTCCCACTCCGGCTCCGAATCCTTCTCCGGCTCCGAATCCGTCCCCGGCGCCGTCCCCGGCCCGTGAAGAGGAAGAGGCTCGGGAGGATGTGGGTTCTGCGCCTGTTGAAGAGCCGAATCAGATCCCTCCTCAGGACCGCCCTGATGGTTTTCAACCGCCCTTTCCTGCCCCAGGCCAGGACCCTTCAGCGTTTCTTAACGCTATGTATCGCGTCTTCTCAAGGGCGTGGTACCCCTCTGGTGCACCTTCGGGTCCCATGGGTCCTTTGGCTTTCAGCCTCGGAGTTCCTCACTCCTATCCTCCGGCTCCGTTCATGCCTTCCATGCCGGCTCCGACGCCGCATTGGCAATTCCCGGCTCCGCCGAAGTCGTCGACGCCGGTTCCGGCGTCGCCCGCTCCAGATCGTCCTCGAGGGCATTCCTCTGTGCCATCAGATTCGATACCGGCGTCGGCCCCGAATCCGTCGGAGCCGCAGGTGGATCCGGCTGCGAGGCGTGTGAAGGAGAGGTCCAGAAAGGAAGCTCAACGCCTTTTGGAAGAGCAAAGGTACCTGGATTCACATTCTGATGTGGAGGAAGGTGAATTGGAGGAGAGCTGTTTTGAGGAGTTGGCAGATTCAGGAAGTCTTGATTTCTCTCCAGAGTGGGAGTTTCCCTCAGGCTCTGGTGCTCCTTCTAAGGATATCCAACCTTACCATCTGGTTATGAGGAAGGCTGCTGAACTTCTTCAATTGACTTTGCCAACGGTGGAGTTTAAATCCAATATCCTCACTGAGGTCTTGCATTCTCCGAATTCCGTGGTTGAGCCTTTGCTTCCATTTAATGATGCCTTGACGGATCCCATTATGGAGGTGTGGAAGAAACCATTGTCGGCTCCTGCGGTTTCTAAGAGTGTTGCGAGAAGATACAGGGCTGCACCTGAGGACCCGGCTTTTCTGTCTTCTCATCCTTCTCCAGAGAGCCTGGTCATTCAGGCTGCCTGTTCTAAGAAGAGTCTTAGTGCCTTTCCTCAGGTTCCTTGTGAAAAGGAAGCGAAGAAACAAGACCAAGTTGCGAAAAAGACCTTTTCTTCGGCAAGCATGGAGTTGAAGTCAACTAATGCCACTTGTCTGATGGGGAGATATGTCCATGCCCTGATGGATTCTTTGCGTGTCCTGGTTCCAAAAGTTCCTGATGCCAGCAGGAAGGATTTTGAGGAAGTGATCTCTGATACTCAGGCGGCGGCTCGCCAGGTTATTCAAAGTGGTCTGGACACTGCCGACTCTGTGGCTCGTATCATGGGCACTGCTGTCGCCACTAGGAGGTCAGCCTGGTTGAAGTCCTCAGACTTTTCGGCTGATGTTCAGGCGACTTTGCTGGATCTTCCTTTTGATGGTTCTGGACTCTTTGGGAAGAAAGCGGATGCGGCCCTTGAGAGATTTAAGGATTGCAGAGCGACAGCTAAGTCTTTAGGTCTCCAGATCAGAGGCTCTTCGACCAACAGAAGGTTCAGGGGCTTTGGTCGCTCCTTTCGGAATTTCCGGCAAGGCCAACAGCAGCAGCAGCAACAGCAGCAGCAGCAAAATTCTATGTACAGATCGTACAGGGGAAAGCAAAGAGCGCGTCCTCGTGGACATCAGGCCTCTTCCTCCTCCACCTCTTCCAACCCCCCTGCCACAGAAAAGCAGCCCTAGATCCGCTGTTCAGGATCATGTGGGTCCGTTTGGGGTCGGCTTACCCATTTTCTACAGGATTGGGAATCGGTTACATCAGATCTTTGGGTTCTCAATCTTGTAGAAAATGGGTATGCCCTTCCCTTTCGGGAATTCCCTCCCAATTACCCTCCTTGTCAAGGCTTTTGCACCGAGGAACAACTGTCTCTTCTGCGGGAGGAGGTGCTAACTCTGTTACGAAAGGGTGCGATAGAGGTGGTCCCAGAGCAGGAAAGGGGTCAGGGATGCTATTCCCAGTATTTCCTGATTCCCAAGAAGGATGGCAGACTTCGTCCAATCCTGGATCTCAGGATCTTGAATCTCTATCTGAAGCAGGAGAAATCCAAGATGCTCACCCTTGTTCAGGTTCTTCAAGCGCTGCTGGAAGGAGACTGGATGGTGTCGCTCGACTTGCAGGATGCGTATTTCCACATCCCAATCCTGAAGTCGCACAGGAAGTATCTCCGTTTTACGGTGGGATTGCAACACTACCAGTTTGGTCTTACTACTGCTCCTCGAGTCTTCACCAAGGTGATGGCGGTGGTGGCAGCTCATCTCAGGAGGTCGGGGATACCTGTGTTCCCTTATTTGGACGACTGGCTGATCAAAGCGGAGTCGTCAGAGAAGGTGCTCCATCATCTGCAAAAGACAAGTCAGTTGTTGTTCAGGTTGGGTTTTTCGATTAATGTACCCAAGTCTCACCTGGTGCCCTCCCAGCGCAACCTGTTCATAGGTGCGGTACTGGACACTACTGTTTGTCGTGCATTCCCTCCTCCTCAAAGGATTCGCAACATTCAGGAAAGGATTCCTTTATTTTTCAATGGAGCGGTCGTTCCAGTCCTGAAGGTCCTTCGCCTGCTCGGTCTGATGGCTTCTTGCATTCTGTTGGTCAACCATGCACGCTGGCACATGAGGGCACTCCAGTGGTGTCTCCGCAGGCAGTGGTATCAGCACAACGGAGATCTCGGGGAGTCAGTGAGGATCTCCAGAGAAACTGCAGCGGATCTGTCTTGGTGGAGCGTGGAAGGCAACCTGTCGCAAGGAAAGTGTTGGACAGGCCACGTGAAGGGCCGCTCTCCCCTAGCTCGACCAGGCCCGAGCCCGGTCACGCAAGTACCACACACCACCATTGCACGTCCTCCGTCCCCTCAGGGACCCCTGCCTTCAAACATATCGACCTCGTGGGCCCGATCCACTGCCGGCCCACGCGCCCAACCTGGGCCGCCATCTTGGACACTTCATCACGAGGCCGCCTGGCCCCCGATCGACCTCAACCCTGGGCCTAGCCCGGCCTCAGACATTCCGGCACCACCCTCCACCCAGGAGGTGAGCGGGCTACTTGGCAAAGTCAATAGGAGGAAGAGGTGCCGATGGCTCTCCCCCGCCAAGTGCCGCTCGCCCATCACCTCCCCGGGCGCTGGCTCCACCCCCCTGCTGGGTGTCTGGACTCCCTCATCCCGGACCTCCCGACCTCCGAGTGCGAGGGTCCGGACATCAAAGCACGCCAGCCCTATAACTGGGGCAGCTCCAGAGCAGGAAGGCAGTTGTATCTTGGAGTCGAGAGACGTAAAGAGGAACTCATCCTGGACGGACTACTGGCGCTGCCGTAGCTCTGTCCTGTGCACCATCATCCTGCCTGTTGGCGCTGCCACAGCCGTCGTAACCTACAGTCTCCATCGTCGTCGGGACCTGCTGGCGTGGCCGCGGACCGTTGTAACCGTCACCTTTCCTTCATCCATCTCGGGACCTGCTTGGCTCCTCCACGGCCCGATCATCTCAACGCCGAGCTCGAGGATTGAGAGCTACTTCGTACTCATTGGTAATTAAGACTGTCCCGCTACCCCTTTCCTCAGCCAAAGACTTGAATCGAGGGGACCCCTGAGTCCAGACCTCCTTGTATCATACCATCGTAACCTAAGAATTGCATATAAAGTCTCGTTAACCTTCAGTCTTGTGTGGTGTCCGTCTGTGGGGGGGAAGTTACTTGTCTGTACAGTCGTTGGAGGCAGCTCTCCCCGGAGACCTCTCCCCGTAACCTCGGCCGACCTTCCCGGTCCGTCTAACATTGGTGGCCAGCGACGGGATCCGAATCACCGCATAACGTACAGAGAGTAGCTCACCCCACAACGAACCACAATGACAACTAAAGAAAGCGGATCAACTGAGAAGTTCCAAAGGGAAAAACTAGAGGAATACAGTCATCGTGAACTAAAGCAGTTCTGCATCGAACTAGGTATCGCTACCACCGGACTAAGCACCAAGGACGATTTTAAGCATGCCCTAGAGTCTTGGGCAGAGACCAGGGATGCCGAAGCCCCTGAGCAAAGCACCGCGAACAAAACCAGCACGGCCCCTGAAGGGCAAAGAACCGGTCTCTCGCAAGACGAAATCCAAGAAAGAGAAAAAAACCGACTACACGAGCTAGAAATGGCCCGACTCAAGATGGACGTAGAACTCAAATTGGCCGAACAAAAAATCAACTTAGAGCACCTACGTCTCCGAGAAGAAAGAGAGGAGAAACAGAGACAAAGGGAGCTCGAGGAAAAGAAACTGGCGTACGAGCACGAACGGAACCTAGCCGAGATCAACCTGCGCAAACAGAACAAAGAGTTAGGGGTGCCCGAGAGACCACACACCCCAGGGACCACGGAGAAAAAGGTACACATCCCCAAGGATGTGGTCCGAGAATATTTCCGAGAAGACGACATCCAGCAATGGTTTAAGGCCTATGAAATCGCTATGACTGCACACCGGATCGATAGAAACGATTGGGGAGCCGGCCTATGGGGCAGATTCCTCAATGAGGGCCGCGATACCCTGTTACAGCTCCCAGACCACCAGATGACCTCCTACGACCATATGAAAGCGGCCCTCCTCACCCGCTATGGCCTCACGCCCGAGATGTACCGTCAGAGGTTCCGAGACTGCACACGCATCCCGGGTACAACTTGGGTGGACTATGTCACGTACTTTAGCCGAGCTTTCGAAGGCTGGATCAAAGGAAACAACGTCACGACCTACGAGCAGCTGTTCAATCTGATGGTATGGGAGCATCTGTCCAACAATTGCTTCATTGAACTACGCCAACACCTCCTCGACAGCAAGTTAACCGATCCCCGGCAGCTCGCAGCCGAAGCTGACCGGTGGGAGATCACCAGAGTGGGCCGGAATGGATCCTACGAGCAGAGCAGGAACAACAATAGTCACTACCGACCCAGAGGAGGAGGAGGGGGCCAAGGACGAGGAAGAGACAACACTCCGGCCGCCCCCGCTACCAGCACCACCCCCCCGGCCAACCGGGGCGGCACCCCGGCGCGACCGGGGTACAGAGCCAATGTCACGTGCCACCGATGCCAACGAGTCGGCCACTATGCAAACGACCCAAGCTGCCCGCAGTATCAGAGTCCAAAACCCCGCCAAGTGGCCGCCGCGGCACTAGGGGAAGAACAGATCTCCGAGGAACAAGAAACAGGCGAGCAAGAGTATCAGGAGTGGGAGCCAGCCGCCATGACTCTCGCGTGCTTAGGGGGAAGAGACATGGTCCCCCGTGTCCCCCTACCCGCTAACACCCGGAAGTACAGCCAATGGGTGAGCATCAATGGACAGCGGGCCGAAGCCCTTCGGGACACCGGGGCCAGTGTGACAGCCGTCCGCTGTCACCTGGTGACCCCAGAACAATATCTACCGAACATTCTCTGCCCTGTGCGATCAGCCGACAACTCGGAAAGTCTGTGTCGGATGGCCTGCGTCCCCTTTGAGTGGGGAGGGGTCTCCGGCATGTTGAAGGTGACGGTCCGAGACGACGCCCCCGTGGACTGCCTCCTCGGAAATGACCTAGAGAGCTCCCCGTGGGCAGCCGTGGAGCGAAAAGAACACTTGGGGATGTTAGGCGTCCCAGACTGGGCGTGCGTCACCACCCGGTCCATGGCCGCCCGTGCCAACCATCACCCGGAAGAACCAGAATGGCCGGCGCCACCGCCTCCGGTCGCCCCAGCCGAGACCTCCGACCATGACACCCCCCTCGAACCTGCTCAACCTTCCGACCTCGCTAACCTTGACCAGTGGGCCCAAGAGGGGGGGCCCACCCAAGAACAATTTCGCCAGGAACAGAAGACCTGTCCCTCCCTAGAGGGACTTCGCCAACAAGCGCTCGCCCAAAGCGCAGGGGATACCTCCGGAACTCATTGGGTCTACTGGGACAGTGATCTGTTGTACAGCGAGCAAAGAATCGCCGAACTGGGGGCCAACCGAGTACTAGTAGTGCCCCTCCGCTTTAGAGACTTTCTGCTAAACCTGGCCCACGATGTCCCCCTGGCAGGGCACCTGGGACAAGATAAGACCTACAGTCGCCTAGTGACCCACTTCTTCTGGCCCAAAATGAGAAACGATGTGCACCAGCATTGCCGATCTTGCCCCACGTGCCAAGCCAGTGGGAAGAGCGGCCGCAAACTAAAGGCCCCCTTGCAACCTTTTCCAGTAGTCACGACCCCATTTGAGAGGGTCGGGATAGACATTGTGGGACCCCTGGACCCGCGTACAAAACAAGGCCATCGCTTCATCCTCGTGCTAGTGGACCACGCCACCCGCTACCCTGAGGCTGTTCCTCTCCGGACCGTGACAGCCCCAGTGGTCGGCCGGGCCCTGATGGGGATCTTCTCCCGTGTAGGGTTCCCCCGAGAAGTCGTCAGCGACAGAGGCACGAACTTTATCTCTAAATACATGAAATCCCTCTGGCAACAGTGTGGGGTCACCTACCGATTCACGACCCCCTATCACCCCCAAGGGAACGGACTTGTTGAGCGGTTCAACCGCACGCTAAAAGGGATGATCGGGGGATTGGAAGAGCCCCTCCGCCGCCAGTGGGATGTGGGACTCTATTCACAAGGTGAGGAATCCACACGGCAGATGTATCTATCAGAAGAACAAGTCACTTGCCTTCGGTAACGCTTTTTCTGGTAGATACTATATCTGCCTGTGGATTCCTCACTGACCCACCCGCCTCCCCGTTGTCCACTCTTCTTTACCAGAGTTACTGTTATTTATTGTTTATATATTGTAATGTTAAGGAGTTGTTTCATTTGCTTTCTTGCATTTACTTCACACTATGTGTGTTTCTCCTTGGCAATTGTGTATTGTGTATACTATGTATATTTCTACTGTCATTGGTCCGTCCGTGTGCCTCGATGGCACGGGAAAAAGGGCGGAACTGTTGTCATCACGCCGACGTCGGCCTATTATAGGTGTCGGTGACGTCAGCGGAGTCGCGAGGGGAGCCGTGTCGCTGTGACGTCCTGTCCACGTCGGCGCGAGGCTACGAAAAGAATTTCCGAATGTTGCTGACGCAAGGGGGATATTCACAAGGTGAGGAATCCACAGGCAGATATAGTATCTACCAGAAAAAGCGTTACCGAAGGTAAGTAACTTGTTCTTTTGGCAGTTTGTAGAATATTCTTTCATGTCTGTTGAGAATGTCATCTAGAAAGGTAGTGTTTAAGCAGTATGTCATGCGCCATGTGGGCTACCATCCCCACGGTGTGTGCTTATGGTGTCTGGAGTGCGACCACAACTCAATGTCATGCTTGGACTGCGGGGCATGGAGTTGAAGGCTTTGAAGGAGCAGTCCCTAAAGCTGCTTGCAGCCTGACAGTTGATACCATCGAGCGCGATTCCTGGGAGGTCTCGTCCCGATCGAGAAGAAGGTCGCAGGACCGCTTCAGGAACCCCAAATCCTCTTCGTCGCACTCGAGGTCCTCAGTACACTCAGGGGAAAGACAAAAGAAGAAGTCTAAACAGACTTCAAATTCAATTTGTCCATAGAGAATTGACAAGACGAGTTGGCAACATGGATGTTTTAGACACGGTTCTGCAGAGCCATTGCCAGGTCGGACTCCATGCCTCCCCCATTTTCCGGACCTAAATCAACCCCCACTCAAATAAAAGAGTTTTATGAGGCTATACTCCGAGTATTTGAGCAGGCTATCTCCTACAGCGCGCCTTCAGGCCCTGCTGGGTCAGAGGAGGCCCCATCAGGTTCTGCACCAGGGGCCCCAGCCTCGGCTCGTTCTGATGGATCCGGTCCCGGATCCGGTTCACTGCCAGTCGTGCAAACATTATCTTTTCAAGCGCTGGTCCCAACGTTGATGCTCCTGGCACCGCCGGCTTCCACTGACAGCACCAGCTCCATTCTCATCCCTGACAACTCAGAGTTGGTACGGTGTTGGTTGATGCCGTATCTGGTGCCGACAGAGCCCAGTGTCTCTAGGTTGTTGGCTGAGCATTTTGTGGAGCATACAAGTACGGGGGAAAAGTGGGAGGAGTCACTGGACCATTTAGAATGCCAGTTGTACACCCCTGGTAAGATTTTGGACTGGTATGAGAAATTAGGAGAGGCCAGTGGACTAGACACCTCTCCAGATACTGGTTTGCTCTTTACACCTACCGTGGCTATGGAGGAGGGAGCGTCTTATCCAATGGTGGCAAAGAGGGCAGTAGAGGCCCTTAACCTCAAACTGCCCACAGTGGCGTCAGGACTATACTTTTGACCGAAGTGCTACAGCCTGGGCATTCCTCATCTAAACCCCCATTGCCCTTTGATAAAGCACTGACTGATGTCCTTTTAGGAATTTGATCTAAGCCTAGCACAGGATTGTCCTATGAATAGGACAATTGCTCGCAGCCATTACCCGGCCCGGGTGATCCCAGTTTCCTTAGCCAACACCCCATCCCTCAGAGCTTGGTAGCCCAGGCCTCGACCTCCCATGGCACGTTCCCTACCGCTCCTACAGACAGGGAATCGAAGAGGCTGGACACACTTGGGAAGAAGATGTTTTCTTACACTAGCCTGACATTGCGGTCGGTGAACACTGTATGCGTTTTGGGCCATTACTCCCATTGACTGCGATGTCATTTGCGGCGCCGATGATGCCACGCAGAACTGAATGAACTCACCCAACAGCATGCAGGGGTACTGCTCATGCAAAACTTTCCAGCTCCAGTACATCTGGGAAATTCAAAGGTAAGTAATCTGCCGCTAGATATTGTCTCTACCAGATAATGCTTTACCTAAGGTAAGTAACTTGGGGCCATATGTAGGTGGCCAAATACCGGTCGGTAACGGCCGATTTCGGCCGTTACCGACTGGTATTCGTAATTCCAGATGTAGGGGGCCTGAAAATTACCGAATCTGTATATTTACCGAATCGGTAATTTTACCGAATCGGTAAAGTACCGATTCGGTAAATGTACAGAATCGGTAATTTGGGATGTAGGTGGCACTGGAAACAGTGCCACAGGCCCTTAGAAATTCGTTATTTACCATGAAATACAATGGCATGGTAAATAACGAATTTCTGTGTACATGCACATCTGTGCATGTACACCTGTGCCATGTGGCACACATACATGCCCTAAGGGCATGTATGTGTGTCACATTGCACACAAGCCAAAATCAGGGGTGCAACAGGGTGTCAAAGTGACACCCTGTCCCCCTTGACAAATCGGTAAAATTACCGAATCGGTATTTACCGATTCGGTAATTGCCATTGATTCCTATGGGCCTCAAGGCCCATAGGAATCAATGGCAATTACCGAATCGGTAAATACCGATTCGGTAATTACCGCATGTTACCGATTCGGTAATATTTACAGAATAATTACCTACATGGCATTTACCGAATTGTAAATACCGAATCGGTAAAATTCGGTATTTACGATTCGGTAAATGCCATTTACCTACATATGGCCCTTGTTCTTCAGTCAACAATAACACTCTTTTAAATATCAACCTCAGCCAAATGTAAAAAACTAACATAGATACCTTATATATAGAAATTATATTTTATTAAATGTATATATATATATATTTTTTTTTTCTTGTATATAATTCATAAAAACATATGGATGTTAAACACATAATCAAAATAAAATTCAAATCAGTCTTTAAAAATAATCACATCTCCAATAATACCATTATGAACCACTTTTTCATGTAAAATTGATCAGTGGAGGTAGATTGTGAAATCTAGATCGTTCACGTTCTTAGGTGGGATGATCCTATACTATGCACCTTATTCTGGACATTAAAGTATTTTGATCTATCATTAGTTATATTAACGCATATTATACAAAGACAATCTAGAAATAATAAGAACAATTAGACAATGACCAATGTGTACAGCTAATATTTTCCTAAATAAACAACAAACATTATTATTTTTTTTTGTTTTCTCTCAATGGTATCCATTTAACTTTCACATCGGCTCCTTTTACTCCTCATACGAAACAGCCACACTCAGAAATCTTTAAGATGATTAGAGTATATCCTTTTATGATTCAAAGTAAGGAATCTTGGAATTCAGGATTTTCTGATATATCCAGTGTGTCACCCCTAATTGCCACTCTTTTTTCTCATCATTATTCATAGAGACATTGTTAAAGTCTCTGCTGCCATCCGACATTTCATACCTCTCAAATCTTAAAGGGACCTGCCTCCTGATCATATTGAGGATGGGTCTGACCATTATATAAACTAAATTATACTTCAAGCACTGAGGAGCTTAATTAATTATTTAGACCCATCTGACTTTAGAGCCAAATAGTATGCCTTCATTATGGTACAAGTTTAATAACAAGTCCCAATCATGCAAACATATGAAGTAAATACTTAATACTTCTAACGTTATCCACACTTTAGTCATTTGATGAAAAACTGCAATCCCGAAGTGCTATCTCAATCAGTTCCTGTCAGATGTCAATCACGGATCTGCATACAGGATGTTTATGGTACCTCGTAGAACACTTCGTCTGTGAGGCATGTAGTTCCTGCCAGCATCTTTGTCCTAATGCATTGAAACTGCGCTGTAGGAAACTCCTGGCGGCATGGCATCATTACTCCTCACCGAAGTGCAGTGGCTGGTTGAGGAGTCATTCGGGGGACTTAAGGAAAAGCTCTGAGAACCCAATGGTCAAAACGCAAGTCTGAGTCTGTCTCCCAACCGTCAGTTGGGGAGCACTTACAAGAGTCTTTCCCACGCCTTAGTAACTATCCTGGAGCCGAGAAATACTTCTTCTAATTTTATCCACACTTTAGTCATTTGTTGAAAAGCTGCAATCTCCAACTGCTATCTCAATTAACCATGTTATCTGATAGAGACATCTAGCCATAGATTCCTTACTTTAGAATCTTCCCCAGGCGCAAGACTGGATCCGGAAACCTTTTTCCCACAGCACCTCCACGCGCCAGCAGAGGGTGTCATGCGACTCCGCACCAACGTCATCCACCTGATGTGGCGTCGACGGAGACCATATAACTTTCTCGCCGAAGTCAGTTACTTCTTTTCCATGCTTGCAATGTGACTACAGAGCGGTGAAGGCTTTTTCAGGCCCATCTTGAAGTCTTATAGAGAGAACAGTGTGCTATTTTCAGATCATGTCGTCTGAGTTTAAACCCTGCAGAACTTGTGATAGACAGATGTCAATCACGGATCTACATGCTGTATGTTTATGGTACCTCAGAGAACACTACAACTCTGAGGAATGTAGTTCCAGCCAGCGTCTTTGTCGGAAGGCATTGAAACAGTGCCATAGGAAACTCCTGGCGGCATGCTTTTCTGAGAAACCGTGGCATCATTATTCCTCACCGAAGTCCAGTGACTGTGTCGTGTTCCGACAGTGTGGGCGACGGACAGTAGGGCGCTAGGACCCTGTGGGTCCTCAGGCAGAGTGACCAGGTCACCGGACACCAGATCCGGTGACGAGACAGGAAAGGGGACCGACAATGACCAGGACATGGACGGATACGGAGGTGCTGACCAGCAGCTGCGCGAGGGGCTAACCAGCAGTAATAAGACCAATAAAGAAATGTGAGACTAACCTGCGTCCCGTGTTTGGTGTAACCCCCGACACACACACACAGAATACGACAATTGGCGACGAGGGAAAGTGACGAACAACGCGTGGATCGTCGAGCAACGATCAATGGCTGGAGACACACCAGGAGCCCACCCTGGAAGTGTAGGAGACACAGGAAAGACTGCGCAGTGAGCAGCAACGCGGGAGCTCACCCCGACTGCCACCGATGAGAACAAGCGCAGATGCGGTAAGCGCTGAGAAAGAAATGCACGAGCTGGCGCGAGTCATCGCGAGAATTTCGAAGTCTCGGCGGCCATATTAGAATCAGGCGAGCTTAGCCAATGGGCACTGAGAACAGCAGCGGCGGCCATCTTATGAACAGGCAATGAGATGAGGACCGCAAAATAGCGCGAGAACAGCGGCGGCCATCTTAGATCAGGAAACAAACAGACAACAATGGAGCGGCCATTTTAAGGCCATACAACGTCGGAAAATGAGGAAATGAAATAGAAAAGACACCCAGAAGACAGAAATAGACAAACTATAGGCAAAAACTAAGGAGAACAAAGGGGCATGATAAAGAAAGAAGGGGCAAAGACCACTCAAAGTATCGTGAGAACGACGGCGGACATTGTGAATGGGACATTCAAGGAAAGATCATAGAAAACAGCAGAGCAGCCATTTCTAAGCCAGGCAAGAAGGGCAAACAAGAACAATAACATAAGAAGAAGTGAAGAATAAAGGATAAACAAAGCGCAAAAAGGGCGCACAAGTGAAAAAAAGGGCAATAAGAGAAAGAAAGAAGACAGTGCATTAAGAAAAAGGAAAACAATAAGTGAAAGAAAGAGAAAGGACATAAAGAAAAAGGCAAATGGACAAAGAGAAAGAAGAAAAAAAAAGAAATACAAAAGAAAGGAGCAGAAGAGAGTGAAAGAAGCCAGAGAAGGCTAAATAAAAGACAGAAAAGAGAAATAACAAAGAGAAAAGAAAGGACAAATAAAGGAAACAAAGCAGAACAACAAGAAAACAAAAGGAAAGACGCAAACATAAGAAAACAAGGAAATAAAGAAGAAAAAGACTAGGAAAGCCCAGGCACAGCGCGGCGAAACAGAAGAAAAACTGCAGAAAAAGGGCAGAACAACACAAGAAAAGACAAAGACAGCAAGAAAAAGCTGGATAAAACGAAAAAAGAAAAAAATAGAAAAGAAGAAAGAAGATAAAGAGATAAGAAGAAAATAAAGAGGAAAGAAAAGATAAAGAGAAGGGAAGAAAGAAAAGAGGAAAATAAAGAGAAAAGAGAATAAAGAGAAAGGAAAAAAGGAAAGCAGAAAGAAGAAGAAAAGAAGAAAGAATCAGGACCGACTAGAGGACAAAAAAAAAAAAAAGACAATAGAAGAAAGAACAAAAGAGTGCCAGGAAGAGCACAGAGAACAGAAGAGTGCCGGAAGAGCACGGAGAATAAAAGAGTACCAGGAAGAGCACACGAAAGAGTGTCAAGAAGAGCACAGAAAAGAAGAAATGAAAGACCCACAAAGAAAAAGGAAAGAGAAAAGGAGAACATAAAAGAAAAGAAAACAAAAGGAAAGACACAAAGACAAAGGAAACAAAATGGAAAAAAAAGGAGTAACACAAGAGGACTTTGGCGCAGGAGAAACAGCAGCAAACAGGCGCCACCCAGGAAATAAAAGCAAGAGGCACCGCATGGCCAGGACCAGAGGGGTTGAGACAGAAACAATCTGGATACTGAGAAAACAAGTTCTCCAAAGAATCACTGGCGGTGACGAAAGTGAAAGGATCGATGATAACGGCTGCCTACGACCAACGACGAATAAAAAAGAGACAGATAGCATTTCAAGGACAAAGAAGGCGGAGAAAGAAGAAATGGCAGCGACAACTGCAGCCACATGGAAGGTAGAAGATAGAGGACAAGGAAGCGATGGAGACACTAGATTCACGAAGGACATGCAGCAAACAACAGAGACTGATTGAAGAAATGTAGAATGACAAGTACTCTCTCTCTCTCTCTCTCTCTCTCTCTCTCTCTCTCTCGTTCGTTCACCTCCATCAATATAACTGTGAATGAGGACTATGGTAAATGTGTCACGAACATTTGTTTGCAACAAAGGGGGAGATGTCGTGTTCCGACAGTGTGGGCGACGGACAGTAGGGCGCTAGGACCCTGTGGGTCCTCAGGCAGAGTGACTAGGTCACCGGACACCAGATCCGGTGACGAGACAGGAAAGGGGACAGACAATGACCAGGACATGGACGGATACGGAGGTGCTGACCAGCAGCTGCGCGAGGGGCTAACCAGCAGTAATAAGAAATGCCAATAAAGAAATGTGAGAATAACCTGCGTCCCGTGTTTGGTGTAACCCCCGACACACACACAGAATACGACACACTGGTTGAGGAGTCAATCGGGGGACTTCAGGTAAGGCTCTGAGAACCCAATGGTCAAAACGTAAGTCTGAGGCCGTCTCCCAACTGTCAGTTGAGGAGCACTTACAAGAGTCTTTGTCGCCCCTCCATAACTATCCTGAGCCGGGGCACTCTAGTCCAAATGAGGGAACATTATTTTTTCCTTCAATAGTTTTTTAGGCATCTGTCTCTCTCTGGTGCACCCTCTGGCCCCAAGGAGGCAAGAGTTACCCTGACTGGGTCTTCACAGGTGGATTTGCCTTCAATGACAGTGGGGTCTCTGAATCTGTTGTCTGATTTGAGACAGGGCCAGTGCACAGGCCTTTGGGCTTCACACCTTTGGCATCCATTCAGCTGCAGAAGTTGGCAACATCGGCCGACGCTGAAAGTTACGCTTTGGTGCTCAGTCGACTGTCGATGTCGGCAGCGCCGGTAGGTGCAATCCTCTTCCTATTTTTTTTTTTTTTTAATTTTTATTTTGCAGTATATAAGATGAAACAGAAAGGGGGAAGGGAATAGAAAAGGGGGACCAAGAAAGAAAAGAGAGAAAGACAGGCAACAGGTCACCACAAAACCCCACACAGGGGGAGCAAAAAATAGGGAGGGATCGTTCGCAAAGGAAGGGCAATAAGGCTTCAGGGTCCACAAGAAGATAGCAATAGTCAGGCATAGCAACGGGGGAGGGTCCGCCCAGCACAGCTTCCAGTTCATGCCAGGTATCCCAACAGCGGACGCAGCGTCCTCGGACAGGAAGAGCAGCCCAAGTTCCATTCGAGGCCTAGTGACCATCCCAAAAGCGAAGCAAGTCGCAACAGAAGAAGAAACAGAAGATAACTTCCCCAACTATCCCCCCTCCCTCGTCCCTCCCCAACATCTCCCTCCCCCCAGTGGCGGCGACCAGCAAGCATATAAATCCATACAGACACTCTCGCAATCAAATCTGGAAAAGATGAAGGGCTCGCAGCGCTGACGGACACACTGCCGAGGGCAGGCCTTGGGACAGAAACCTCACAAGCGGGCACCAGTTGCACATAAAATTCTTAAAATTCCCCAGGAAAATGTCAGGAAGACGTTCCATGCTCAACAAACGCCACAACCGGGCATGCCACAAGGAGACAGCGGGGGCAGATGGGGACTTCCAAGCGGCTGCCAGAGTCATCTTAGCCGCACCCAGACACAACCACATAACACGCTTATCTGCCCTAGTCTGGTGCTCGAGCAGCGGGTCCCTAAGACCTAATAAGACAAAGGCCATGGAGTCAGGGAGTGGGTAACCCAAAATATCTTTTATGTGGGAGAGAATCTCAGCCCAGAATGGCTTGATGGTGGGGCACTGCCACCATATATGGCTAAAGTCCCCCAACATCCCACAGCCCCGCCAACACCTATCTGAAGCAGTTGGAAATATGCGGTGTAATTTAGAAGGATATAAGTACCAATCAAAGATGAGTTTCATATGGGCCTCCCTGAGATCAGCAGAGTGATTATGCGCCGCCACGTCCCGCCACAAGCCCTGCCACTCGCTAGCAGAAATGTCCCTCCCCAGTGTGGACTCCCAGTGGTCTTGATATCGCGGCCGCGGAGACATGGTAGTATCTAATAACAACTTATACAGAAAAGAGATCGCTCCCTTCATGGTGGAGGTGCGAAGGAGAAAGGATTCGAATTTGGACAAGGGTCTGGTAGCAGCGTCCACTACTGCAGGCGACGTCGCCCAGTGCAGGAGTTGAAGATGTCTGAATCGTTCTGTTGGTAAAACGCCATAATCCCTCATACAGT
Organism: Lissotriton vulgaris; assembly: GCF_964263255.1. Classification (NCBI taxonomy): domain Eukaryota; kingdom Metazoa; phylum Chordata; class Amphibia; order Caudata; family Salamandridae; genus Lissotriton; species Lissotriton vulgaris. The sequence goes on from NC_141689.1 coordinate 327,114,389, forward strand.
TGTGGAAAGTGAGTGGTTCGGTGCCATGGAACAAGTGGGTGAGGGCTCTGCAGCCACCCTCCCTCCAAGCTTCAAAGGGACCTTCCGCCAGAGCCGGGGGAAAAGCCGGGTTGAAATGAATCGGGGTGAATGGGGATGGGAATGTGGTCCAGCGGTCATCGCCACTCACCGTGTCCCAGACCTTCAACACCGTGCTCGTGGGAGTGCTAATGTACGCATTTTTGGGCCGGTCCGCTTTAGGCTTCCAGGCCAGATCCCAGACGGAGCGGCCTGCGACGCTCCGATCCATGTGGAGCCAATGCTTCTCCGAGAGCTGTTGGGACCACTCCACAATAACTCTCAGTTGGGCGGCCTTGTAGTACAAATGCATGTCCGGAAAGCCAACCCCCCCCCTCTAAGCGCGGGCGCCTAAGAACCGCAAACGGAAGCCGTGCCCGGCCATCCTGCCAGACATATCTCAGCATCACAGTCTTCAATCGGCGGAAGTAGTCCAGCCCTATCGGAATAGGTAAAGCTTGAAACAGGTACAACAGCTTGGGAAGAAGAACCATTTTAAGGGCGTGAATCCTGCCCAGCCACGAGATGAATTTGGGCTTCCATCGTTCCAGTTCAGTCTTAATGGAAGTCAACATCGGGGGGAAGTTCGCTTGGAACAGGGCTCCCACGGTGGAAGTCAGCCGCACCCCCAGGTAAAGCAAGGACGACGACGCCCATGCAAGTGGAGTAAGCAGCCGGGTCAGTTGCACCTCCCCTGCTGATAGGGTCAGATTTAGGATGTAGGACTTGTCGAAATTAACCTTGAAGCCCGCCACCGCCTCGTAGGCGGAGAGTACCGAGTGGACATGGGGTAGCGACAGCGCTGGCTCACGGATGGACAACAGGACGTCGTCGGCACAGAGCGAGATCTTATGCTGCTCGCCTGTAAAAGGAAGCCCTAAAATCCGCTCGTCCTCCCGCACCGCTAACGCCAACGGTTCTATACTGAGAGCGAAAAGGAGGGGTGAGAGGGGACACCCCTGGCGCGTCCCCTGGGAATGGCAAAAACTTGCGGACCTATGGCCGTTGACTAACACACGAGAGGTAGGGCCACTGTAGTTGGCTTCAATCATCCGTATGAAATGGGGCGAGAACCCGAAGGCCACCAACGTCTGATGCAAGAACCCCCAGTCGACGCGGTCGAAGGCCTTCTCCGCGTCAAGCCCTACCAGCACCGCAGGAATGCGAAAGCGTTCCGCCCTTTTCGATGAGGTGGACGACGCGGCGCAGGTTATCATGAGTCTGCCTGCCCTTAATGAACCTGGATTGATCAGGATGGATCAAGGCAGGCATCAGGTCTTGCAGTCTGCCCGCCAAGATGGAGGAGTACAGCTTAGCGTCCAGATTGAGAAGCGCTATCGGGCGGTAAGATGTACAGGAAGTAGGGTCCTTCCCCGGCTTGGGGATAATAGTGATCAACGCTTCGGCCATAGAGTCCGTGGTCCTACCATCAACCGCCATTGTGTTGTAGAGGGAGACTAAGTAATCGCAAATGTCAGAGGCGAACGTTTTGTAAAAGAGGGTTGTGTAGCCGTCAGGCCCAGGGGCCTTGTGCAGCTTCAGGGCCTTAATGGCATCTAAGACCTTCTCCAGAGTGAAGGGGGAGGACAGCAATTCATTCCATGCTTTAGAGACTTTCGGGAGAGGCAGACCCTCCAGAAATTTGGATTGAGCCTCCGGGTCGAGAGCGTCACTCGAGTAGAGCGCTGCATAGAAGCGACCGAATATGTTCGCCTTGTTCGCATCCCTGTGCTGAACAGAGCCCGCATGGTCGCGAACTCCCCCTATATAATCTCTCTCGCGTTTGTCACGAAGTTGCCGGGCAAGATGGCGCCCAATCTTGTTTCCCTGGGAGTGGGAGGTACGCCGAAGGTGCAGAAGAGTAAACTCCGCCCTGTTGTTATAATGGGCCCTCAGCTTCCCTCGCACCGCCATCAGGGGGCGTAGAGTCACCCTGGAGGGGTTCGCCTTGTGGGCCTGTTCCAAGGAGGCAAGTTCCGATTCAAGAGCCTCCCTCTCCTCGCGCCGCAATTTGTTCAAGTTCGCGGTGAGAGCGAGGCACGTGCCCCTTAAAGAGGCCTTGCACGCGTCCCATGTGTTATACACTGATGTGTCTGTAGGAGGATTGATGAGAAAAAATTCACCAATAGCCTTGCGTAAGGCCTTACAGGACTCCTCATCCCGCACCAGAGCTGCCGGAAAATACCACTTACGCCAACCATCCCCCCCGGCGGCCCAATGTAGTCCCAGAACCACCAGGCTATGGTCCGATAACGAGAGTGGAAAGATATCAGCCAGTTGTACATCCCCCCGAAGAGCCTGACTAACCAAGATATAGTCAATGCGGGAATACGAGCGATGAACGCTGGAAAAGAAGGTGTAATCCCTAGTCTGTGTATGAATAAAGCGCCAACTGTCGATTAGTCCCATATCACCTAACTGACGCTTAGTTTCGTCTGAGAAGACGCCAGTGCCCGCCCTGCGTGCCCTAGAACTATCCAAACCCCTGTCCCACACCATATTGAAATCACCCAGCAAGAGTAAGTGACCCTCCACAAAGTCCCCCATCTTGTCCAGCAGATCCTGCAGAAAGCCATTCTGACCCGTATTAGGAGCATACAGTACAGCAAAAGTACATAGGCGGCCATGCAACATCCCCTTCACCATTAGCCAGCGGCCCTCCTTATCAACACTCACTCCCAAGGGCTGAAAATGCAGGGAAGCCCGGAAGAGAAGGGCCACCCCTCTATGCTTCGTGGTCGCAGACGCCCTGTAGATAAGAGGGAACTGCCTATGACGAAGCCTTAGCTCATCCCTCCTAGCCAGGTGGGTTTCCTGAAGGGCGACCACATCTAAGTGGTGATCTACAATGTACTTCCAGAGTTTCTGCCGTTTCTGCGGGGAGTTGAGGCCCTTTACATTCCAAGTTCCTATGCTAATAGGCATAATGGGAAATTAAAACTTCACGCCATGCATACTGCCAGACAGCCACGCCCCCCGCACGGGGTCCGGACACACATCAGAACCCACGCCCATCGAAGATAATCAAGCACAGGGACTCGAAGGAAGGATCCCAGCCTCAACCACACCAAGGGGCCCACGTGTCTTCTCCCCAAGCATACAGGACAGCTACGCTCCCAGAGTGCGCGGGGCCAAAGGAGCCGCACCACAGAGCAATACATGAAATGTAAGAGTGAATATCGTTGAAGTCACCAACAGCACACAGTCAGCACACATGGTCGCAACCACAACCCCCCCAATCCCCATCCCCAACCCAAACCGCCCTGCCATGACATCCATACTCAGAGCATTAACAGACCCACCCCCCTGCAACAACCCAAGAACCAAAGAAACAGAGCACAAGGCCCGCAACCTGAAATGTACGTTCGGCAGTTCCAATGGGCCACAGGTCACACGGTCCACATCTGACTGGTAATGGGGTGGGGGCACCAGATCAGGGGCCCCCAGGGCCAAGGCCCGGGGTGTCTTCTCCGAAAGTACCATAGTACCCCAGGGCCGTAGGAATAGAGGCGCCCCGGCGCCCAACCATCAAAGAAAGCAGTGGTCATGCCGCACCAGAGGATTGCTGAGAGTCCGCAAGGGTGGCCGATGCCACCGACGCCACCGCCGATCCTCTCTCCTGCAGGCTAACAGAGTGGTCTGGTCGCAGCCGTTCCGGGGAAGCCCCAACCCGGTGCCAAGAAGAAGAGCGACGTCGTCGCCGCGAAGATGGGGACTGTGCCGCTTGCAATGGTGGGTCGTCCTCCAGTCCTAACAGCTCCCTCGCGGCCTTCAGGGAGCGGATCTGCACCAACCTGTTCTGCCATCGGAAAATAATCCGGAAGGGGTGACCCCAGGAATAGGAGATGCCTTGTTCCCTCAGATAAGCAGTCACTGGCCGGAATTCCCTCCATTTCTGAAGCGTGGACGCTGCCAAGTCCTGGAATAGCTGTGGCCGATGGTCCCGAAAGCTCAAGGTGGAGAGGGCTCTGGCCTTCCGGAGGATGCGTTCTTTAGTCTGGAAATCATGGACACACGCAAGGATGTCTGGAGGGGGACCTCCTCGCCTGGGCAGACCAACCCTGTGCACCCTGTCCAGTTTGATCTCCTGGACGTCTTCTTCGTCCAGCACCTGTATGAAGAGGGCCTGCACATAGCCCCTCAAGTCACCAGCCTCTCCGTCCCAGGGGACCGCTCTGATACGGATGTTGTTTCGCCTGGAGCGGTTTTCCAGGTCCTCGGCGTACGCTTGCAGGTTCAGGTTCTGATCCGTAAGTCGAAGAACATCTTGTTGCAACTGGTGTACGTCATTCGCCATACTCAGATCGTGATCTTCTAAGACGGCCACCCGCTCCCCGACACCATCCACATCCCTCCGGACCTCACGCAGGTCTGATGCCAGTTGAGCACGAAGCTCGGAGATGTCCTCCTTGATCGAGGCAAGGAGTTCCGACATGAAGGCCTTAGTGGCCGGCGCCTCCTCGTCCGATTGTCTAGCCGAGCTGCTCGCTCCAGGGGAGTTCGGTGGTTGCGATGTTTTAGAGACTCCCTCCTTCACTGTCCTCCCTTTGCGCGGCAATTGCGACATCGTGGCGGGGCTGCAGAGGCAAGGCCGTCCAAGGCGTCGGCCGTGCAGGAGCACCTGCGTCACAAATGGCAGCCGCCCGAGAAAATGGCGGCACGGGGCCTCCCGTTGAAGGTACGGCCGAGGTCCCCGTCCCACGGAGCCTGGCACGGGAGGAAGCACCTGGAGAATGCAAAACTGAGTCCTCCGCCTCTGGACCGTGTGGGCCGGAGAAATGGTCCGCGTGACAGAGCAGGGACCCTAGGCAGCCAACATCCAGACCCGGGTGCTCCGCATAAGTCCACCACTCCAAGCTGTAGGCAACGCAGGGTTCGGGCCCCCCAGAGCCGAACAGTGTGCACACTATAGGGGATGCTTCTCCGGCGGGCAGAGGCCGTCAAGGGCGTCAATGCGATGGGCAGGGATAGCCACGTCCAGATCGTCCGGTTCCACTAGAGTTCCACCGTCCAAGTGCATGCGGCCAGCCGGCCGACGAGCTGTCTAGTCGTGCAAAGCAGGGGGCACACCACCAACCCAACGTCTCGCTGTAGTGGAGGGGTTCTGATGGCTGGGAAAGGCAGAGGGCACCCGCCGCACCACGAGGCCACACCCAGTCGATGCCGCGCAGTTGCGCCTCCCAGCGGCCTCGCTCTCACGCAAGGCCGGTGCTCTGCAGGCCCGAAGTTGAAGAGCTCCCGGCGGCGTCCTACATTCACTCCGGGACACACCGATGATACCGGACCACCCCGCTCGGTGCCGTTGGCTACCGCGGTTGTCTCAGAGCGGATTGAAGCCCCGTAGGCGATGCTGTACAATGCTTAGCAGATCGGGCGCCGGAGCGACTCAAAACCACGTCTTACTCCGACGCCATCTTGGCCATGCCCCCCCTCCTCTTCCAGTGTCGATAGTGCTGGCATATTTGGGCTCTCCTCATGCTTTTCAGCCCTTGTCTGTTTTTCCTATGGGAATACACATTTTGGAGACTGACGAGGAAAATATCGGGTTGAAAACCCTTTGCATGCCTTTGTCCAACCTCCTGTGGCTGGAAATTGGCTGACAGAACTGGGGAGGTTAGTGCACTAGAGAACTTCTCAGCTTTAGATTTACTTTCCTCACCTGGTATGACAATAGAGGAAAGTGCCTCGTTGACTGACATATTGAAGAGGGCAGCTGTGGTGTTGGATTGCCAATTTCCCTTAGTGGAATTATCCACCTATCCCTTGGTAAATATTCTCCATCAAGGGGAAGTGGGGTTTGGAACCTGTGCTCCCTGTTTGACCTTCTATGGAGAGCTTGGACAAAGCCAGTGTCAGGAGGTCCAGTTGACTGAGAAGTTGGCTATAGGGTTCATCCTGCCCCGGGGGATCCTCTTTATCCCCTACGAAATACCACTACAAAAGGACTGGTGGTTCAAGCTGCTACAGCTTCTTCGGACCCTAGTGCCCTTTGTTTTGTCAAATCAGGCAAAGAATCGAAATGGTTAGAAAGTTGTGAGAGGAATATATTTTCTTCTATAAGCTCCTCTTTGAGATCTCTTAGCACTCCTTATGGGATTCCGTGGCGCTGAGGCTGCCTTCTCTATCTGAAGAAGCAAGGAATAAGTTATTGCAGGTGGTGCAAGATGGCCGGGAGGCAGCAAGATTCACTATCACTATGGACACCATGGATTCTGTAGGTAGAGTCATGGCTCAGTCGGTTGCTCTGTGCAGACGTGTGGCTGTGTCAATCTGGGGTTTCAGAGCCTGTGCAATAGAGCCTTAAATATATGCTATTTGATGGTCTCCACTTATTTGGCGAACACGCTGATTCGACCTTAAGGCCATTTAGAGCTGACCAATCTGACAAGTCCACTTAAGTTATTTTGTAAGCTTGAGTTTAGTGTTGATCTTGTGTAGACAGATATCTTTATGACTGAGTTATGATGTATTTCAGCTAGTACGTCCAGGTTAGTGTTTTGCTTGATAAAAAAGGTTTTGATGCCAAGTGCTTTTTAATGCAGGCAGTTGGAATTACAGAAGTTATGTTTCATGATAAGAGGTTTTCTTGTTTATTCTGCTAGCTGCAGAAGTGCTGGACGCAGTTGATGACAGTTTTTCACTGTTTAAATTATTCTATATTGTTAGAACCGGAGGTCTCTGGTTGGCACAGGTATGCACTCGTGACAAGCAAGGACCCTCAGCTCCACGTCAGGGCAAGGGAACTACTCCTTTGAATAACCCCTGCTCACCCTCTAGGTAGTGTGGGCGATAGTAAGTTAAGCATTCATGATCACACGCAGTAAACCCACTGACCCGCCACAAATGGACACCAGCCGTATGGTTTTATCAAAAATACGTATACTTTATATAATAGATAGATTCAAGCAGGAATATCACAAGACCAGAATAACGTTTAATAAATCGAGGTCACCAGATTACAATAGGCAAGCTTAGTCTTTCAATGTTTGTTGGTTAGCAAGGTACGATGACAGGGAAATAAGAACGTTGCGGACCCTGGATCCGATATGAACTCGAGACGGAGTTCAAGTGTACCTTGCGGGGGAAGTCCGAGGCATTTCAGGCGCAGCTACTTGTGAGGGCGGACCGCGAACGAGGCCGACGGTTCTCCAGAGGATCTCTCCGGTTCAATCCCCCTCGAGGAGCAAGGTGAAGGAGCTAGACTGTGGAGGGTTGCGGTGATCCGGGATCGGGACAGCTTACGGGGCGAGGCGCCGTTCAGGCCTGCGGGGCATACTACTTCTTAGCACGCAGGTTCTGACTCGTGGATCTGTGAGGGGCGTCGAGTATTCGGGCAGACGGGTGCAGCACCAGGCTTCCGGTACCACGGTACGAGGAGGCCTTTCTTGAGGTGCAGCACGAGTCTTGGTATGCAGGAGCGCAAAGCGAGACAGTCGGGTACGTTACGACGTACGGACCGTCCGAGGCTATGAGATGCTCTCCGTGCAGATTCCGGCTGGAGACGATGAGAGGTGCGAAGCTCGCTCCGTAAGCGGCGAGGTGACAGGAGAGCAGGCGGCCCGGCACTGAAGTGGAGAGCGGCTCAGGAATGAGCGGGACTCTCTACGGCGGGGCGACCAGGCTCTGAGCTGTCACGGGCTGGGAGAGGGTGAAGGCACCCGAGTCACAACTCTGGTGAGGGAATAAGAAATGAGGCCCAACAGCAAACAGGCGCAAGCAGATAGAACCGAATGGTCCTGGGGTTCCGTTCAGGGGGCAAGCTCTCGATCAAGCCCTTGGAGATCGTTTCAGGCACAAGTCTACAAAGTCCTCTCTGGTCCTTTCCTCTCCGTTCTCAGCAAGGCGCCACTGCAGGCCAGTCTTACAGGATACAGACTGGTTTCCGTCCCTCAGCTTCGCTGGGCCCTTCTAGTCACGCAGAGGTTCGTCGTGGTCAAAACTGGATCTGATTTGTAAGGAGCGAAGCTCCTATATTTATACTGCATTTCTTTTGTCTTTGCAGGCCAGGGGGCCTGAGCCTGGTTCAACCCGGTTCTGAAGTACTTTGTTGACAGGACGCTGCCGTCTTCTTTCAGGGTGCAGGGCAGAGACATCAGACGCTCCGCAGGAGGTGGAGCCAGCATTGTGGTGGTGAAGCACAAACCTATTCATAGTCAAGGACTACTCCGCCCACCCATCCTGGTGTAAGCATCTCATTTACCCTCCTGAGCACCCGACTATCCCCCGGGAATCTCCCAGCCCTGTCACTCACACAAACCCAGACAGCAGATACACATCCTGGCAGAGGCGGGCTGAACAGTTAGGCGAGCAAAGGCTAACTTTCTATAAGTAGCATTTGCAAACACAGGATATTAAAATAAACCTTACTAAAGGAAGTATTTTATTATTCTGAGTTCATGCATACTAAACTCGACCTGCTACCGGGCTCCCTGAGCCTGCCGGGACAATAGCGTGTAATAGCTCCGACAGCTCATCTGGCCTAAGACAACCGGTTGCCCTTCAATAGTGAAGAACGAAAAAGGGCGGTAATTCACTACTAGGACATGCCACACTCTAGGCCTGTCCTACCTTACGCTTGCAATGCACCCTGCCCGTAGGCCTACCATAGGGGTGACTGATATGAAGGTGAGGGAAGGTTCTGGGACTAGCAAGTATGGGCACTTGCACAGTCAGCGTGACAGTGCGGGACTGTACGCGGGGTCAGCAATGGCGGACCCGAGACATATCTTACGAGGCCGCTTCTGTGGGTGGCGCAACCAGCGCTGCAGGCCCACCAGCGGTATTTGTATCTACAAGCCCCGGTACGCCTCGTGCACTTTACTGGGGACTGATAGTAAACCAAATAATCCAATCGTGGAAATCAATAGTACATACACTTTACATTGGGAGTACTTGCACTGCGGAACGGATCGGCCGTGGCGCAGTGCCCTGAGCATTGAACACCAGCAAAACATCTAAGGCACATCAGCAAAAACTGGAAGGGAGACTCACGCCAAGGTGCCAGGTCTAACACGTGTCCCCTCCAGCTGAAAGGTGAGGAGAACTACCCTACCCCAGGGAGTTCCTCATCACTAAGGTGGAAAAACCTTGACAGACAGTCAGCGTTGGCGTGGTCTATGCCAGGGCGGTGTTCCACCGTAAAGTCCATACTCTGTAGAGAAATGGACCACCTCAACAGTTTCGGGTTCTCATCAACCATCTGAGGGGCCTGTGGTCCGTCTGAACTCGGAAGTGAGACCCAAACAAGTAGGGTCTTAGCTTCTTCAGGGCCCAGACCACAGCAAAAGCTTCTCGCTCAATCTCACTCCACTTCTGTTCCTGTGGAAGTAGGGTGATCCCAGCCCTCCTCAGTCGTCTGTGAAAGGAGAGCCACTATCCCATGCTCTGAAGCATCTGTCTGCACTAAGAACTGAATGGAGAAATCAGGAGCACGGGCGCCGTTCACATGGCCTTCTTCAGGGTGTCGAATGCTTCCTGACAGGCGTCGGTCCAGATCACTTTGCGAGGCTGCTTCTTCGAAGTCAGCTCCGTCAAGGGGGCAACGATGGTGCCGTATCCCTTGACGAACCTCCTGTAATACCCCGTGAGTCCAAGGAAGGCCCTCACCTCCGTTTGGGTCTTGGGGGCTTCCCAAGCCAGGATGGTCTGAACTTTGGGTTGAAGGGGCGCCACCTGGCCGCTCCCAACTTGGTGTCCCAAATACACCACTGAACCCTGCCCGATCTGGCACTTGCTTGCCTTGATCATGAGGCCTGCCTTGCGCAGAGCCGCCAACACTTCCCAAAGGTGCCGCAAGTGTTCCTTCCATGTTCCGCTGAACACTGCGATGTCGTCCAGGTAGGCGGCACTGAACGCGTCCAGTCCGGCCAACACCTGGTTGACCAACCTTTGGAAGGTGGCAGGGGCTTTTTTCATCCCGAAGGGCATGACCCGTAATTGGTAGTGCCCATCTGGGGTTGAAAACGCTGACCTCTCTTTGGCCCCTTCAGTTAAGGCAATCTGCCAGTACACAGACGTTAAATCAAACGTACTGAGGTACCGAGCAGATCCCAACCGATCGATGATCTCATCAGCTCTGGGGATGGGGTGCGCGTCAGTCTTCGTGACCGAATTGAGTCCTCGATAGTCCACACAGAACCGGAGTTCAGGTGTGGCTCCCGGCGTCGCAGCCTTCGGGACCAAGACCACTGGGCTGGCCCAAGGACTGCTGGAGGACTCAATCACCCCAAGAGCAAACATCTTTGAGTCTTCCTCCTTGATGCAAGCTCGTACCCTGTCAGTCACGCGGTAAGCCTTATGCTTCACTGGTAAGCTGTCTCCCGTGTCCACATCATGGACGCACCAATCTGTGACACCAGGAACCAGGGAGAACAAGTCAGAGAATTGCCCCAGCAGCTGGCGGCAATCACTCTGCTGCTCCGGGGTCAGGGAGGGTGAGAGGTTAACTCCATCCACTGACCCATCTCGCTCGGAGGCCACCAAGAGGTCCGGAAGAGGCTCCGTCTCCTCCTCCATTCCGTCATCGGTTGCCAACAGCATGCCCACTTCGGACCTCTCCAAGTGGGGCTTAAGGCGGTTAACATGTAGGACCCTCAAAGGGTTCCTGGGAGTTTGCAAGTTCAACAGGTAGGTGACAGGACTCTTGTGCTCCACAACCTCGAATGGACCCGTCCACTTACCCTGAAGTGCACAAGGCTCCACTGGGGCCAAGACCCACACCTTTTGTCCAGGCTGAAGCTCTACCAGAGTGGCATTCTGGTCGTACCACCGCTTCATCTCCTCCTGGCTGGCTTCCAGGTTTGCCTCAGCAAGTTGCCTGAATCGCCTGGTCTGGTTTCGGAAGGCCAGCATGTAGCTATATACATTCTGGCGAGGTTTCCTGGGAGATTGCTCCCAGCCTTCCCTAACCAGACTCAGAGGTCCTCGAACCGGGTGACCGTACAGAAGTTCGAAGGGACTGAACCCGAGCGACTTCTGTGGCACCTCTCGGTACGCAAACAGTAGACATGGTAAGAGGACGTCCCACTTACGCCTCATTGGTCCTTCTAGGCCCATAATCATGCCTCTCAGGGTTCGGTTGAATCTCTCAACCAAACCGTTTCCTTGGGGGTGGTAAGGGGTGGTGAACTTGTACGTTACACCACACTCTTGCCAGAGGGACTTCATATATTTCGATATGAAGTTGGTGCCCCTGTCAGACACCACCTCAAGAGGGATTCCTAATCGAGAGAAAATTCCCATCAGCGCTCGCCCCCTCACGGGGGCCGTCACTGTCCTCAGAGGGATGGCTTCAGGGTACCGGGTGGCATGGTCAACCAAGACCAGAATAAACCTGTTGCCCATGGCTGTCTTGGGGTCCAGAGGCCCCACAATGTCAATTCCCACTCGCTAGAATGGGGTACTGACGACGGGAAATGGTTGGTTCTTCCCTCCACACTTACCACTTGCCTGGCAAGTCTGGCAAGTCCTGCAGTGAGCATCTGAGCTCCGATGCATCTGGGGCCAGTAAAAGTGGGTGACAAGCCTGTCATAGGTCTTGTCCATCCCCAGATGTTCTGCTAAAGGCACATCGTGAGCCAAACCCAGTAGGAAGGCCCTGAACTTCTGGGGTACCACCAGCACACGGGCTGACCCTGGTTCAGCAGCCTTAGGCTCTGAATACAGGAGATTGTTCTCCCAGTAGATCAAGTGTTTTCCGGGCCGAACGCCATTGGCCTGGTCTGCAGCCTGCTGCCGCATACCCGCGAGAGAAGGGCACGTTTTCTGCTCCTCACAGAATTCCTCCCTGGAGGGACCCCCTTCTTGCTGCCAATGGATCAGCTCAGGCAAGTCTCCAAGTTCGGCGATCTGTTCCCCGGTAGGCTCCAGGGCATCCTCCTCGAGGTCTGCCTCCTCCTGGGCCATGGGAACTTCGGGGACCGGCTGTCCGCGCCCCCGGTGCCTCCTCTCTAAGGCCGGTTCCTGGGCTTCTCCCTCAGGCTCCAGGACCTCTTCTGCCATGGACCTCGTGGTCACGCACGCCCAGTCGGGTAGACCCACCATCCGCAGATGGGTCGTTTTCTCCACCTTTTCCCAAGGGGAGTTCTCCAAATCGTTCCCTAGCAGACAATCTACAGGCATGGAGGTCCTCACAACAACTTGAAGAGTACCTGAGACCCCCCCCCCACTCAAAGGGAACCTGAGCCATCGGACACTGGCCTCAGAATTGTCAGCATTAACAACTCTGCAGTAGGCGTGCGGTACTACCTGCTCTTGAGACACCAGGTGCTGCCTCACTGCAGTCACGCTGGCTCCTGTATCTCGAAGAGCCTCCGCTTTCTTACCATTGATGGTCACCACCTGCCAATATTTTTTAGTGTTACTGGGAAGGTAGTTTTCTGGGACCATCTCGCTGTCTCCTAGCGAGACTAGGGTCATCTGGACGGGATCCCCACCCATTGGGATTGCTACTTCCTCCCCAAAGTTAACATTAGATAGTTGCCGGGGTGGAGCACCAGTGGGTGCGGGTTTTGCGAACAAGCGACACTTAGGGTCAGAGGCAACATGACCCAGGTCGCCACACCTAAAGCAGGTGATGGGCCCCTTTGGAACAGGTTTACCTGTCGGGGCCCCGGTTGATTTCGGGGGTGGAGGAGGCTGAGAACCTTTCCCTTGGTTCCCTTGGGGATTACTTTGGGGGCCTTTGTGGAACCCTTTCTGTTTTTCCCTTGTCCCCCCCACTCTTCTGCTAGGGACCCTGCCCACCGTTGGCTGAATCTCCCACTGGACCTTTGTGGACCCTGGTGCTGACCCAGCGGTCCGCTTCCTCAGCAAGCTTCCTCGGGTTGGACAGCTTGCTATCGATCAGGTGCTGGCGTAACTCAGGAAAACAATTATCCGACAAGTGCTCCCATGCGATTAAATCAAACAGCCCTTGAAAACCGTTTACCTTACTGCCTTTCACCCAACCATCCAGCGCTCTGCAGAAAAAGGTCACATACTCCACATACGTACCCCCTTGAATCTTCACACACTTTCTAAACCTTTGCCGGTACATTTCAGGCGTTAACCCAAACCGATTCATCAGGGCATCTTTCATGTGTGGGTAGGAGACTGACTCTTCAGGAGGAAGATCTAACAGGGTAGCCCGCCCCTCGGTCAGGAACCGTCCCCACAACTCCACTCCCCAATCCTTGTCAGGGACCCGGTGGGAAGACATGGCTACCTCGTAGGCTGGGAACCACTGCCCTATGTCATCTCCTTTGAAATATTCTTTCACCACATCCTTCGGTACGTAGACCCTTGACTCTACCTGGGCTGGCATTGTGCTGACACCAGGAGCTGTGTCCAAGCTCTTCGCTTTCAGCTCCAATTCTTTTAGGCGTATCTCGTGCTCCAGCTGGAGCCTTTTTTCCTCCATGGCCATCTGACCTTTCAATCTGGCCATCTCCACTTCATGCGCTCTGGTTGCGGCCCTGTCTGCCAGCTCGTCGGCCGACCGGCCTCCCAGGCCTCCGATGAGGCTATCAGGCGGATCGATCACCACCTGATTTTCGGGCTCTCTGGACTCTTTCCAGGCTCTCGGTGCCGTGATGCGCTGGGTTCGGGTTCTGCAGTTGGCTTACGAAACTCTGAACTTTTCGCACAGGACTCTCAAGTGCTCACCTTTGCACTTTTCCAGCCCGTCCCAGTCAACATCGTCGATTCCAGAGATAACAGAGAGTGCTCTTGAGGGAAGTGAACCAGGCATGGTTTTGGAGATTGGAGATCTCTCGGCAAGACTGTAATCTGGTCGCTTTATTGGTCTGCTCTCACTACGTGGTGATCAGTAATTCACTGTATATGAATCATGAATGCAAATCCGAAATCCTCACCGCTGGCACCAATGTTAGAACCGGAGGTCTCTGGTTGGAACAGGTATGCACTTGTGACAAGCAAGGACCCTCAGCTCCACGTCAGGGCAAGGGAACTACTCCTTTGAATAACCCCTGCTCACCCACTAGGTAGTGAGGCGCGAGCAGACAAGGCTAATCCTCAGGGCGATAGTAAGTTAAGCATTCATGATCACACACAGTAAACCCACTGACCCACCACAAATGGACACCAGTCGTATGGTTGTATCAAAAATACGTATACTTTATATAAAAGATAGATTCAAGCAGGAATATCACAAGACCAGAATAACGTTTAGTAAATCGAGGTCACCAGATTAGAATAGGCAAGCTTAGTCTTTCAATGTTCGTTAGCAAGGTACGATGACAGGGAAATAAGAACGTTGCGGACCCTGGATCCGATATGAACTCGAGACTGAGTTCAAGTGTACCTTGCGGGGGAAGTCCGAGGCGTTTCAAGCGCGGCTACTTGTGAGGGCAGACCCCGAACGAGACCGACGGTTTTCCAGAGGTTCTCTCCGGCTCAATCCCCCTCGAGGAGCGAGGTGAAGGAGCTAGACTGTGGAGGGTTGCGGCGATCCGGGATCGGGACAGCTCACGGGGCGAGGCGCCGTTCAGGCCTGCGGGGCGTACTACTTCTTAGCACGCAGGTTCTGACTCGTGGATCTGTGAGGGGCGTTGAGGTCTTCGGCAGACGGGTGCAGCACCAGGCTTCCGGTACCACAGTACAAGGAGGCCTTTCTTGAGGTGTGGCGTGAGTCTTGGTATGCAGGAGCGCAAAGCGAGACAGTCAGGTACGTTACGACGTACGGACCATCCGAGGCTATGAGATGCACTCTGTGCAGATTCCGGCTGGAGACGATGAGAGGTGCGCAGCTCGCTCCGTAAGCGGCGAGGTGACAGGAGAGCAGGCGGTCCGGCACTGAAGCGGAGAACGGCTCAGGAATGAGCGGGACTCTCTACGGCGGGGCGACCAGGCTCCGAGCTGTCACGGCCTGGGAGAGGGCGAAGGCACCCGAGTCACAACTCTGGCGAGGGAATAAGAACTGAGGCCCAACAGCAAACGGGCACAAGCAGATAGAACCCAATGGTACTGGGGTTCCGTTCAGGGGGCAAGCTCTCGATCAAGCCCTTGGAGATCGTTTCAGGCACAAGTCTACAAAGTCCTCTCTGGTCCTTTCCTCTCCGTTCTCAGCAAGGCACCACTGCAGGCCAGTCTTACAGGATACAGACTGGTTTCCATCCTTCAGCTTCTTTGGGTCCTTCTAGTCAGGCAGAGGTTCGTCGTGGTCAAAACTGGATCTGAGGGGGTCTGAGCCTGGTTCAACCCGGTTCTGAAGTACTTTGTTGACAGGACGCTGCCGTCTTCTTTCAGGGTGCAGGGCAGAGACATCAGACGCTCCGCGGGAGGTGGAGCCAGCATTGTGGTGGTGGAGCACAACCCTATTCAGAGTCAAGGACTACTCCGCCCACCCATCCTGGTGTAAGCATCTCATTCACCCTCCTGAGCACCCGACTATCCCCCGGGAATCTTCCAGCCCTGTCAATCACACAAACCCAGACAGCAGATACACAGCCTGGCAGAGGCGGGATGAACAGTTAGGCGAGCAAAGGCTAACTTTCTAAAAGTAGCATTTGCAAACACAGGATATTAAAATAAACCTTACTAAAGGAAGTATTTTATTATTCTGAGTTCAGGCATACTAAACTCGACCTGCTACCGGGTTCCCTGAGCCTGCCGGGAGTATAGCGTGTAATAGCTCCGACAGCTCATCTGGCCTAAGAGAACCGGTAGCCCTTCAATAGTGAAGAACGAAAAAGGGCGGTAATTCACTACTAGGACATGCCACACTCTAGGCCTGTCCTACCTTACGCTTACAATGCACCCTGCCCGTAGGCCTACCATAGGGGTGACTGATATGAAGGTGAGGGAAGGTTCTGGGACTGGCAAGTGTGGGCACTTGCACAGTCAGCGTGACAGTGCGGGTCTGTACGGGGGTCAGCAATGGCGGACCAAAGACATATCTTACGAGGCCGCTTCTGTGGGTGGCGCAACCAGCGCTGCAGGCCCACCAGCGGTATTTGTATCTACAAGCCACGGCACGCCTTGTACACTTTACTGGGGACTGATAGTAAACCAAATAATCCAATCGTGGAAATCAATTGTACATACACTTTGCATTGGGAGTACTTGCACTGCGGCACGGATCGGCCGTGGCGCAGTGCCCTGAGCATCGAACACCTGCAAAACATCTGAGGCACATCAGCAAAAAGTGGAAGGGAGACTCACGCAAAGGTGCCAGTTCTAACATATATTGTTTATCAGACACCTGTTATACAGATCTTACAGTTTGAATTACTGTGATACGGTTATTGTATATACTAAACCCTATGTGGGGTATTGTTTGTATGTTGTTGTGAGCATTTTCAAATTACCATTTATTTATAAATATATATACATTTATATATGTTTATATATTGGTTGAGAGGGGTCTGTTAAGCTTATGCACTGTTTGTTTCATGCTTAAGTGCTCTGAGTTCTACTCTATGTATAGGGTAGTTCTCTGTGTTTTTTGGGAATTTGTATCCCATGGAGTCATTGGGTATACAATGTGACCCTTTAATTATCTTAGGTGCAAAGACCCTCTTGATATGCTTGTCCTAATATCTTTTGTAGGGTACAGCACTAGGGTGTCTATCCTAAGATTCCTTCTGGTATTTTCCAGAGAAAGTACCTATATCCTACATTGTTATTATGTGGCTTGAGCTTTCACTCTGGTACGGGCCTTGTGTTTGCATGATAGATGAGGTGATAGATGAGGTTCTTTACGTCTGTTGGAGGTAGAACATTATTAGCAAACACTTGTCTTGTGAAGTTTTACGGCAATATGTTGCTGTTCAGGCTCTGTCTTTTGGTCAGTGTTGTTCAACATGTTTATGTTCTCTCAGCATTATCGGTTCCTGACTTTCCTGATGTGATGTCAGGTTATTGTAGGCCTTTAGGCAGATATAGTATCTTAAGTGATTCTATTCCTTCTGTTGGAAAAGGTTGTTTGAGAACATTCCACTCTATGGTTTACCATTTCTTTTCTACCTAGAATTAATGTAGGTTGATCCTTGAGGGGAGGCTTGGAGTTCGTCGTTCTGCTTTTTGTAGAAGATTCAGGAATATTGTTCTCTTACAGAGCGATTCCTTTCATTATCTACCTGACTAAAGTTGCCGGTAGACAACACTTTGCCTTATTTTCTGCCTTTTCATGCTATAGGTTTGGTTCTCGCTTAGCGAAGTGTGGTTCCAAGAAGGTTAGGCAAATTAATATTTGTTTTTTCCAGCTTTTACTAGTCCATCAATGATGGTTTCTATTTATAACGCAAGGTCTTGTGCAGACCTTCGTGTTGGATAGGCTATCAAGATTTCTTTTACTTCTCAATATCTTATTCGATTTCATGCTGACATGGTTTAATTTTGGTCTTTTAGGCTACTTACATTACTCTGATGGGTTGGATGCTGTTGCGTTTTTAATGGTATGATTTCGCTATGGTCACATACTGTTTTGTCACTGTTGCCTGCAAGTTATTTCTCTTTCAGCTATCTTTTAAACAAATGTATTTTGCTGATACATAGGCATTTGAATATTTTACTCATATGTGTCCATTTATATCTGTATTTTTGTATATATGAGATTTTCTAGAGGTCCCTATACATCTCAAGTTCTTTTTTATATGGAAGGACTGCTTCTATGCCACTATAAGGCTAATGTTGTCTTTTACTTTTCTTTTAAATGAAAAATGTGTTTTCTCCATAGAGGATGGATTTTACAGGTGTGGGTCAGTGGCACAGCTGGCTGTTCTGGGTTCATAAGTTTGAATTTGCTGTTCGGATTTGAACATATAATCAAATAGTTGAAGACAAAGTCTTATTAGCATGGGTGATATATTCTCCATTTGTTTATTGCCTTAAAATTTTTGTTAATGTGGAAGAGAGATCTTAAAACGGTCTTGTCTTTCTGAAATGGGTATGCTATTTCCATGGTTTAAGAGTCTTGCAACATTATTTACCTATGGCCCCTTCAATGAGACTCTAAAGGGCAGAGTGTGTATCTGCACACCTGCATTATTCTAAATATCCGGTCATCTCCCTCTCTCTTATTTTGGGCCGGGTTGCTCTTAGTAAGGAACTTTTCATGTTTATTGTTCACAGACCCTCCTCAGGTATGGCTTTGGCATTTGATTCTATAGTAAGGAATCTGCAGCTAGATGTCTCTATCAGATGAGAAAGTTACTTACCTTTGGTAACGCATTTTCTGGTAGAGACAGCATCTAGCCACAGCTTCCTTAACGACTCGCCCATCATGTCCATGCTGGGAGCAGAATTCTTTTGGGTCTCAATTATTTTAGTATTTTATAAAAAAAAAAATCTAAAAAGAGAAGGTGAGGAAGAACCCAGTATTTACTATATATATAGGTTCTCTTTTGTCTCAAGGTTGTTGTTAGGATATTCATAAACTGAATTATGGTTACTACTTTAATAGTTATTTGACACTTTGGTGTTTATTTATTTATTTGTTTGAAAAGTTTTATATAGCGCTGGCTAGACCCGGAGGTATCATAGCACTTTACATGAGGAAGAACATTGTTTCACAGTTATATCAGTTGCTGGAGCGTAGTTACATGAGTTACTTGAGTTACAAAAGCATAGCATAGGCATAATGATAAACAAAGGAGGCAGGAGGAGAGAAATTCAGGGGAGAGAGGAGAGGAATAGGGGAGGTAGGCAAAGAATGAAGGAGTGATGATGTTAGGGAGGGGTAGGAGACACAGCGTGGAGATGAGGAAGTAACAGTGTCTGACATCCGGCTGGGTAGGTGACGGCTCTCAGTGGTAAAGGAATCATTTCCAGTCCTCCATTATGTGTGATTTCCTAGTCGTGGTGGACTCTCTCAGTGGGGTCTCTGAGACACCAGGGCATAAATGCTGGATCCCTCCCCAACACGGGGAGAGTAGTGCTTTGGCCATGGGCACACTCTGTAGAATGAAGGAGGGAAGAGGTGGGGGAGGGGATGGGAAACTCAGCGGAAACACAGTGTTTGACGTCCGGCTGTGTAGGAGATGGCTCCCAGTGGTAAGGGGGTCTTTCCCAGTCCTCCGCTATGTGTGACTCCCTTGTCTCTGTGGACTCTCGCAGAGGGGTCTCTCAGACTCCAGGGCATAAATGCTGGATCCATCCCCAACAACAGGAGTAGGAGTGCTTTGGATAAGGGCACACTTATGGAGGCCATTTTAGGGACATACGGGCTGGAGGAGAAAAAACCTAGGATAAACAAAGCAAGCAGGGGTAGAGAAATTCAGGGGAGAGAGGAGAGGAATAGGGGAGGTAGACAAAGAATGAAGGAGGGAGGAGGTGGGGGAGGGGAAGTAGACACAGCGTGGAGACACAGAAGTAATAGTGTCTGACATCCAGCTGGGTAGGTGACGGCTCCCAGCGGTAAAGGGATCATTTCCAGTACTCCGTTATGTGTGATTTCCAAGTCGTGGTGGACTCTCTCAGCAGAGTCTATGAGACTCCAGGGCATGAATGCGAGGGAAGAGCAGTGCTTTGGCCAAGTGCACACTCTGAAGAATAAAGGAGGGAAGAGGTGGGGGAGGGGGTAGGAACCCAGCGGACACACAGTGTCCGACGTCCGGCTGGGTAGGAGACAGCTCCCAGCGGTAAGGTAATCTCTCCCAGTCCTCCACTATGTGTGACTCCCTTGTCACTGTGGACTCTCACAGAGGGGTCTCTGAGACTCCAGGGCATAAATGCTGGATCCATCCCCAACAAGGGGAGTAGAAAGTGCTTTGGACAAGGGCACACTTATGGAGGCAATTTTAGGGATAGAAGGGCTGGTAGAGAAATACCCTCACTGTAGAAGAGGACACGCGTGTTGGGTCATTGGTTCAGTAGCCTGGGAGACTGCTGCCACTATGCAGCCAATGTTTATGTTAGTAAGTGAACATCAGAAAATTAATATGTGTTTGGCGCCAATTTTGATCTACACTTTAGCAGCTAAAGAGCCGGATGGGGGATATGCTTGAGGTGTGGAGAAGTGTGGCTCACTGGTTAGAGGCGGCAGACCTGGAAGCAGAAGTCAGCCTGGGTCCAGGGTTCAATTCCCAGCTCGGCGGGGTCTTGAGTCATAAAATGTCCATGGGCTCGACAATTCTCGCTCCGGTGCCTACTCGATTCACGGGTTCACACTCTGCGACTCTGGGCAATAGCTTGCTTAATCTCCACAACGGCCCCTCGCGGCGGGATGCCTGGCTTTCACCTTGCGGATACCCTGCCGGGGTTATCTCACAGGGGAATACCAGGACGGGTTCCCTAGGCAAGCGCTTAGAAACCGCTTGGTGAATTGCGCTATATAAATTCCTGTACATTGAGGTCTGGTCAAGGTCCGATTTTTGTCCAAGAGTAGTAGTTCATCTAGGAAATGGAGCACTGTAGCAGCCATCTTGGGGTCAGGCAAGAGATTCTGCCCCAGGGGCCAGTTCAGTGATCTAGGCCTATTCACGCATGGGCTGTGGAACAATTGTGTAAGGGCAAGGGCCTGGGGGTGCATTCCATAATGAGATGAATTAACTTAATTGATCCGCAATTTTGTATTAGAGTAGAGTTGCCCCCTCTTGAATGCACCACTGTCTTGGAGGTTTAGGTAAGAGAGAGTGCTCGAAATAAACTCCCATAAATCAAAGTTGAAACAGCAGTTGAACAAAGAGGATTACCAGGTTGCAGTCAGCAGTTCGACTGAAAGGACTGCTCCTAATTTGCCCATGCTAAGGTTCACTCAGTCCTTTTTCTTTTGCTATGGGGAAAGACAGGTGAGGACTTCTTCTGTCTCTGGTATTTGATAGTGGAAGCTTTAAAATGACTGCTCGTGCTCAGGGAAAGACAATAGAAAAGAAAAGACAATGGTGTCCATCCGGATGGTCCTACAGTGAATTATCACAAAATACACCAATTTATGTTAGCTCCCTCAAAGTGTATTAAGCAACTCGATTTACCAGCACCAAGGTGTCATGCAAGACGTACTCAGGGCCAGGCTGCAAACCAATCAGTCTTCGGAGGGGGCAACACCACCAGGGGATTTCGACCAGATCCGGTCGCAAACAATGAATGTCTCACAATATCAATAGTTTCAGCAAAGCAATACAGGCAAAGTAATGGTGCAGATCACACCAATTATCTAGAGGATCAGGAGAGATGACCTACGGAGCGCTCTCAGTCCATTACTGTGAGCGAGTCTTTGACTATTGAGTTAGGGGGTTTGAGGTTAATGTGAGGGAGTCTGGGGTGACGGAAAGCGAGGTAGCGCCACTTACCATAATTCCAATGGCTCATGTAATCTTCACTGGAACCCGTTTCTGCCGTGGAGGCACTATGGCTCGTCTAAAATTTCTAAAAAATATGGGCCGTGCTAATATCAACCTTCCCCACAGACTATGGGGGTGGCTGTCCGTCCGGGCCTCAGATGACAAACCCTTCTGGAGTCGGTGGGTCGGACCGCAGCTCTCAACCGATCCAGCGCTGCCCGTCTTTTTACAGGAAGAGAGGGGCTCAGCACAGGTAGGCAGACAAACATCAGTCGCCAAGCATGACGCTCCAATCTCGTCTGGCGAACAAAGCTATCTTCTGTCCCAATTCGGCCCATCTCGAATAAAGAGAGACGATTCCAGCACCAGTGGGTAAAGGAGCCAACTCGTCTGGAGATGGCAGGCTGAGACTCTCGTCTGTCCCTCAGCACCATGTGTCATTGAAGGGAGAGAGACTCTGGTGCAGGTGCACAGGGGACCCTCACCAACCGTCGGGATCCACAACTCCTCAGAGCTCAGCCCAGGCTGTCGGTTAGAACGTTCCTGATGAGAGTCCTCACCCCCAACCCAACCGGGTCGAGTCTCCTCTAACCTCAGCTGCGGTGGCAGGCTTGTCGGCGAAGTCCTTCTGATCTTGAAGAGAAAGGCATTTACGGGGTGGAAGGAGATTGCTGGTTATGACAGGGTGGCAGGCTCATCAGCGATGTAATTTCTGACCCAGAAGAGAGGGAATTTTGGGGGGGGGGGGTAATGTTGCAGGTGTCTTTTGTTGGTGTGTGGCACACTGTTCAATTCACAGCTTCTAGAGGTGGCTCCGCGTTTCGAGTGCGAAAAATGGTCACAGGATAAACTGATGTTAGTGTGACAGCGAGGGAGATATATGGACTCTGTTGATGTTACATTTGCTGGACGACGTCGGTGCGGAGTCGTGCAATTCCCTTTGCCAGCGCGCGCAGATGTTCTATGGGGAAAAAAGTTTCTGGATCCAGTATCGCACCTGGGGAAGGTTCTAAAGTAAGAAATCTGCTGCTAGCTCCTGTCTCTACCAGATAATACATTATCGAAGGTAAGTAACTTGCTCATCAGGACGTATCCCCTATGGGTACTTTTTAATCACCCACTATTTTATGTCCTTAGTGATAGTGATACTTTTTCCCTAAAGAAAGAAGGACCCTACTAAATTATAGAGTTTGATGTTAACTTTAAATAGGATTCCTGTCACCATTTATTCCATATCCTTACCTACTTAATTGTCAAATGTTCCTCCTTCATTGTTTACTGGTTACTTGGTCAGCAACTTGTCTATGCCCGCAGGTTTTTTTTACCCATGTGTATGGAGGGAGTCTCTTGGATAATATTTGCCTCCTTTTATTTATATGATCACCCAAACTGGTAAACTTTATATAAAATATAGTCTACTTGTTTTACCTCTCAAATGTGAGTTTTTTTCTATCTTCATTTGGACAGGACGTGCCAGCTTTAAAATTCAAAAAGACAACCTTCTTTCTAGTTCTAATTAAGGTGTATGTACAAATTTGAATATGCTATATTTACTAATCTTTCCTGCTTCTCCCCTTTTCAAGCAGAAAGGTGGCTGTCTTCTCAAAAAAGTCCATAATTCAATGTATCTAAAAATGAACCTAAAAGTAAATAAACGTACACTGTGTGAAATAAATCTTACTCCTTTTGTCTCTTTACATGGGACTCCTTATATACTCTTGGCATGGAGCTCCATCTTTGATGAACATAATGCGGCCTCATCTATAGTCTATGTTGTGTGGTATCTAACGCCTAGGCTATGCCACCACCACGCATTGAACACTTTCTATAGTCATGGAAACAAGAGGGGCCATCTTTAAAATGCTTAAGGTGGCCCTCTCTGCAGCCTATATTGGGGTATATCTAAACATTAAACTACGCAATACATCCGCAATGTTTTACCTTCTTTTGTTTGTTTTTTAATTTAATAGTCACCTAGAATCATAAAACACCCAGTATCACTACTGTATTACTTTTATAAAAATTCCATAATACTATGTTTTACCTATTTTCAGTATGAATGGGCATCTCTAATGTACAGGTTGAAATTACAAAGTTCGAAAACCCATTCTAAATAAGTATGGAATAATTCAGATAATTATACATTCGTATTCCTCTTTGCTATTCAGTTCCATTTGATATAAAAATTTGTTCGTGAATTTTTCTTTTTGTGGTGGTCTTTCCCCCATTTCATGTGTGTGCTAAAATTTCCACCGACTCAGACACCAAAAGCGTGATCTAGGAAAGGTAGTTGGCTTCCAGCTCCTGAGAACCAGGATCAGCAACAATTTCTACAGCAAAGTCTCCACTTTACCAGATGCAGCAATCCCATTCCCAAACCTCTGCAATGAGCTCTCCAATTAAACAGAGAATGAAGCTGCACAGCGAGGTTTCTGCTTCTGGTTTAAAACTAATGCACATCGCCTTGCCTTGTGCACCCAAAAAGAGTATTACATACAGGTGTCTGTATATTCAATCCCCTTTCCTGGACACTCTCTGTGTTGAGACTGCATAGGACAGAGAGGGATCAATAGGCTCTTCACCACCAGGATCTTTGAGGGAGCCATGGGAAGAAGTACAATGGGAAGAACAGGGACAATTGGAGAAGTTTAGCTCAAGTGGAGAAGTGTGGCTCAATGATTAGAGCTGCAGACCCTGATGCAGAGGTCTAGCCCGGGACCAGGGTTCAATTCCCCGCCTCGGCGGGTCTTGGGCTCAAAAATTCCACAGACCTGATAATTCTCGCCTCGGTGCCTATTCCAATCATGGAGTCCCACTCTGCAACTCTGGGCAATAGATTGCTTAATCTCCACAACGGCCCCCACAACGCTAAGGATGCCTGGCCTCCACCTTGGGGGTGCCCAGGAGTGGACGCCTCACAGGGAAAGCCAGGATGGGTTCCACAGCGGTATTCGTACAAGCGCCTTGAGACCCTTGCGGGTGAGTAGTACGCTATACAAGTTTCAATTTACATTTACAATGACACAACTAGTGCACGACTCACTCAGCTGGCAGAGCCTCGATTCCGGCATGTCACAGTAAACAGCAAGTAAATGTCAAGCCTCCTGGAGGTCAGCCTTCCTCAGACAGCGAATCCCGCTAAACATCGAATAAAGAAACCCGATTAGTTTATGGATGTACCACAAGAGGAGTTCAGAAAAGGAGCTCCTCCAAATGGCCCACCCCGAACAATTCAAAAAGGTAAAAGAGAGAAATGCAACTTAGCGTGATTTGCTGCTGAGTTTGCATCATGGTGAACAGACAAAGAAGACTTCTGTGTGAGAGGTCAGGTATGTATGTCCTTTTAGGGGACGAGGTAAAAGGTGTTGATAAATGTAAAGTGGTAAGACTGTAGTCTGTCTCCTGGACATGAATCGCTTCCATAACGTAATGACAGTGACTAGGAGGAGAAACCAGCGGATAATGTCCATCTTCTGCCAAACCAAAACAAATCGTACTTCCCTTCCTCGCCCCCCTCCACCACCTCACCGGCCTTGCCCCTCCTCCAGACTCATTTTTTTCCTACATAACTTTCACCAAATACTTAGGCGCACTGTTTATGTCCAGCATGCATGACCTCATCACTTACAGCTACTGTTACAATGTTTTAATTCCACAACATAGCAGGTGTCTGAGCAGTATTCTAAAGCGCTCAGCCAGTTATAGTGACAATAACAAATTACCTACTCTTCAGAATCATTCAATGACTGCTCCTGGTCACCCGCCTGCCATAACACTCCGGCATACTACTATGTGGTTCTTATGCTCAATCAACGCCCATCGGTCGCTGCATAACAGCCCCCACCACCCCACCTGCGTGTTTCACTTCTTTTGAGTGACATATAAGTTCACTTCTCTGGAACATCGGTTCCATCCAGCTGAGATCCACCATTCCCTCATTGATTGTAAACAGACCCTATAAGTTCACCTCACAGAACTGGAAACCTCTGTGACTAGACCAGTCCCTCGTCCCCATAATGCTCCATCCGTCCTTACAGTGACTAAACTCACTACCACTATCAGTAGCCCACTCCCCAAAACATGTATGTAAAGTCTTTGTTAATATCTCATAGCCTTTGTTTCCTTTGTTCTTCTCTGTGGATGTACTATTTTGTCCATGTCTGCATTCTAATTACTCAGCCTCATGTATTGTCCATTATTCTCTGTGTAGCTGCACAGTTTCTATTGAATATAAGTATAGACGTGTTATTGTGTACAGTAGTTCTGTACGGAGGGATTTCACAATCAGTAAATGCATCTGCATGCCTCTTCAGACCAAGACATAGGAATGTATTGATTTATTATTTACGTAATATTTATATTTATATAACGCGGATCACGCAATGCTTTCAAAATAAGCAACAAGTACAGCAAACAACATAACAAGGAACTGAGACGGGACATCAGTACTCGAATGTGGTACTCCAGGGAAGACAGCTCAAAGGAGGAGGGGGTGTTAGCACTGCACATGTGACTTAGAAACTTAGGGCCTTATTCAGAGTTTGGCTTATGCTCCAAAGAGTTATTACAGTGCCTAAGATATCAGTGCAATTTTAATAAGACAGGCGGGACACCCACTAAAAATGCACATAAAAGTACAAGGTTGACATATGTAACAAAATACTACCAGATCATTGAGACTTTTTAGTCAATATAACGGGGAATAAAATCACTAATGGTAAATGTTTCTGACTTGCTCTTACTTCTAGTAATGGCAAAATAAACGTGAAATATGAATCTGTGTATGAAGATTGAGGTTTGTTTGGTGCGAGTTCCTAATTTTCCAATTGTTCTACTGATTTTGAACTAATTCTCTGCATGCATTGTAAAGTGCTATGTCTAATCTGTTTGTTTGTCATGGGCTATCGTTTTCAACAGCGGCTGCTACAAAATCCAGACTTGAACTAATAAAATCAAAAGCACTAGCAGTTCTACAGGATTTGCTGGCAAAAGCAGACGATGCTTCCAAAGACATGGAAAAATGGCTCGGAGCGAGATATCTGGCTGAAATGGCAAGGTAATAGAGTAAATAGTAAGCAAGGGAAAGATATTCATGAACTGGTTTTATATGAATTACAAATTGCATTCATGCCAGGTTTGTACTCATTTTTCTGAGGATTTTGGGATTTACTCCGCTCGTCTAGCACATTTTTGTTTTAGCATAATGTTTTTGCTTTCCATGTGATCATAGGTGCATGATGGTACCACGGTATCATCAGAATGAAATATTGTACATTAAGTACCACCACATTGGACTTAAAAATAGAAAATCTACATCCAATGGGATACTAATTGTGCATTCAAGACTTTGGACATTATGGGTCATTTTCACAAATTACAAGTTTTATTATGTAAATAGTACTACAGTAGTAGGGCTTACCTACTACAAAATGCAATTCACAGACCTGTGTGCAGAAATCCCCGCTGCACCTCACTTTTCTATTTTGAGGTCTCGACCACGAGTGCGAAGATCTCTCCACAGATAGGTTAATGTTTTAGCGGGAGGGACAGGGGAAGTTGCTGGCAAATTGGTGAACACATACACCTAAAGTGAGGTGCTCAGGGTGGGGTAAGGAAGGGTTTAAGCGGTAGCGGCTTGTCCCTTAGGGTAGCCGAGCACGGCCCCTCTGAAGTGCAGGCAAGTTTCTTAACATTTACTGTTCATCTTTCTGGAACGTATTACTTTTGAAGTACATCACTATCTGGCTGATTGTCCTGAGGATCTTTGAGTGACAAACAGGCAGGGGCAGGCCAGTCATGTGTGTTTGCAAATGCACCAAACTCTATTGCCCGGTGAAGTCATTTTGTTGGGTTTACCTCTCTACAGCCCATGTTTCCCATGAGGAGAACTGGTGTCTTCGTGTTGTTCAGCAGCGATGCACCTTTTCCGGTGCTGCCTTCTCAAGCCCTTCGTGCTAAAAACGATGTCACTCATGGCAGCTGTCACTTCACTTGTTGGACTAGGTCAAGGTTCTCCAAAGGCGGTCCTGCCACTCCCGATCCATGCCAAAACTTTAATATAACTAAATGTATCTAAATGGGAATATGCTAAAAATCTGGCATGGATCCGGCACTCCAGGACCGACTTTGGCGAGACCCCCCCACTGTCCGCACCCCACCCACCCTTTATGGTAGTCTGTCTTCGCGTTTTTCCATAAAAAGACAGCCCAAAAGTGTGATTGTTTTTGCTTCTCTGTACTTGGCGAAAGGAAGGCCTGAATCAAAGGAGAACAGAGCCTGATGGACGTGAGTGACTTTGTACTTAATTTAGCCGTTTGGGACAAAGATACTTCGATGACACTGGGTACACCAACAGAGCTGTCCCAGGTAAGACTTTGAACAGCAGTTAGTAAACTATTGCAATAGACAACGTAGTAGGAAAGGCAATCTGCTTTTTAAAGAGTCAATGCCACTGTCATTAAATAGTGCTTTTTGGGCTCTTGGCACTTGTTGCTATTTAGTTCTAAAATTGCAGCGCTTTATAATATCAGCAAAGCTAGCTTTTTAAATGATCAAAAATATTTGGAGAGGCCTCAAAGCCCCCGCTCACTCGCACGCAATGTTTTTCAGTCACTACCATCTCTTCTCTTCTCTGAAAACCGCCTGTGAGAACGTCTTTCTGTGGTCTTCGCGGTCATCCTTGTGGGCACATTCTCTGTCTCACTCCTCTTCAAGAAATAAACCTAAAACCTTTTGTGACTGGGGTAAGGGGTGAAATATTGCACTTGCTGACAGTGGCCTTAGAAAGCGGTTGTACAGCTCAATGTTTTGTGGTCTGCCTCATAAGCGCCCAATTCCGTTTGAGAAGTCTGTGCACTGTGTTGTGAAAAGGCGTTCTTAGACGGAACTTCAGCCTTTTTAAAATCATCTCACAGTGCAAATCTGTATACATTCCCAATTCGTCCTTATGTTTGTCCTTCCTGGGGAAATAAGTTGATGTGTGAGAGTTGCAGTGACATTTTTTGAAATATGTACTCCAGACCTCAGAATTGCGTCTCGACCTGACAGATATTTTTAGAACATGCTTTCGACCCACAGTACAAATCATAGCTGCCTGTTGCACAAAAAAAATTAAAACAAAGTATACAAATTAAAATATATTAAAAGCAAGGCTAAAACCTTGTGTAATCTAAAAACAAGGCCAAACGTGACAGGCACAAAGAGTCCAAAGCATAAAGCAATAGTTCTGTGTGAAAAAGCAGGGCCAATTCACAGGACGATAATAAACAGGGTGAACACAGGACGTCTTCTCATTGGGCGTTCTGAAATTTTAAACCCATGTCCCAGTTGAACCTCAGATCTAGATTGGCGTGTTGCCCTGGTCACGAAACCCATAAGGTCACTTAAGAGAAAGAATGTTTGCTCTACTCTATTTCCAAGTTGCTCTTTTTCTAGAATCTTAGCTGGGCCCTACACCCTCCACCAGCTAAGGCGAAACGTCTTATTTTTCTGTGGTTTGCTAGCAAGACAAGATATTGTTGAAAATGCAGGGATGTATCAAACAAACCAATATGGAGGCTCACTTTTAAATTGCCAAGAGCAGCCACTGTTTGTTGAAGCTTTAAGGTCAGTGATTGCTTGTTTATTATGTTCAAGTTTGAAGATGGTGGTATGCACAGCCTCTCAGCTTCTAGCTAGATTTCGGCTGCATAGAAAAATATTCTTTCCAGACCTTATCAACAAGGTGAGCTGTTCTTGACTCAACCTTTTCAGTCCATATCTTAATGGGGGCTATTTGACATTTGAACTTATCTTTCTCCAGTTCTGCAGATGAAAAGCTTGCTAGTAGTTTAAGTACTGTTTTTCAAAACTTCCTCTTGTAGTGTCCTACCCATTCGCTTGACCTGTCAAGCCTCCTCAAATCTGCTTTGTAGAGGATATAGCTTCCCACTTTTGTTTGGAAAATATTTTTGATGCAGCTAGAGAATCTATGACCGTACCAGGACACCATCGGCAGGATTACATTCATAGCAGCTTCTATTTTAAGAGTTCACCAGCCACCACTGGGTTTAAGGAGGAACATGCACATGCAAAACACCTACCTATATAAGAGTGAATCCATCACTTCTAGATTTACTGTATCAAAAGGGTCCCAAAACAATTTTGAAGGTACTCCAGCCCAGGCGTGGAATAGGTCCAGCATTACACATGCCAACAGAAGTAAATTCAGTTGAAAATACAAGGGTCAATGATAATGAAATGAAAAACACCCAGCAAATGATCCAGTGGACAACAGTAGAAAAAATTATAAGTTCCAGCAGACGGAGTAGTGCACCAGGGCCAAATGGCCTCCCTCAAGCACTATTTAAATGTCAAACTTGTTCAATAATGTTTCAGGCAGGGGTGGGCGTAGTTCGCGAAGTAGCGCTACGCGAAGTGCACTTCACACTACACGAACTTCACGTAGCACTACGCGAGCTGCGCAGTAGCATGTTCGCACTGTGCAAGATGCGTTTTCAATGATTGCACAGTGCGGACAAGCATCCGGCACTGTGCAATCATTGAAAACGGCATCTTGCACAATGCGAGCTGTAGTTTTCTGCTGCTCGAGTAGATTATTACTCGAGCGGCAGCTTTCTCAACGCGAACTGGTAGTTTCTCATTGAGAGCGGTTGTGAGCATGCGCAACCACTCACAATGAGAAACTTGACCTCCCCGCGTTGAGAATCTCGCCGGGATGTAATTTTACTTGCTCGCGGTCGCGAACATGACGTTGAGGACTGCGAAGAAGCAAAAAATGACCGCTGCACTACGCTACGCTGCACTACGCGTGTTCGCACTGTGCTACGTGCAGCTTGTGTAGTGCAAAGTTGCGCAAACTCCGCAAGCGTAGCGTAGTGCTTAGCCCAGGGTTAGTTTTATGGAAGGAAGACGTCCCAGACAAATGGACGGGCTCAGTTTTGGCTCCGATTTACAAAGCTGGTCAAGTCTTGGATCCTGCTACTTATAGACTTATAGCTTTAATGGATTGCGAACCAAAGTTTTTTGCTAAGTGTCTGCTAACAGAACTCACAGACTGGGTTGCTGCCAGTAATTTACTCCCAAAAAACCAAACAGAGTTTATTAAAGGCATGGGGACTATTATTAACATTCAAATGCTAGTTCTTATAATGGAAATGGCCAGAAGCCGTAAGATGAACCTTTACTTATGTTTTATTGATTTTAGCTCAGCTTTTGACACAGTGCACAGAAATATTCTTTGGAACAAAATGGGAATCTCACCGAGTTTGTTGAGAATGATACAATTGCTATATACTAATACTTGGAGGAGAGTAAGGTTGGGCCAAGGCACAGTTTTGTCCAAGAAAATGGTGATAAGGGACGGGCTGAAGCAGGGGTGTGTTTTGGCCCCAACCTTATTTAACTTGTATTTATCTGGGATTTCATCAAGGCTTAGTGAAATTAATTCTCACTCTCCGACTGTTGCAGGTTTTAATGTTTCATATTTACTTTATGCCAATGATATTGTTTTAATAAGGTGGGTCTGCAGAGATTAATTAATGAAAGTGCACAGTACACCTCCACTCATGGCCTAAAGATTAACTTAAAAAAGGCATAAACAATGCTGGTGACTAGAGGGTTGGCTGTAAGACCAAAATTGAGAATGGAGGGGACTGTATTCGAATTGGTCACTGAATATAGATATCTGGGTGTTATAATAGATGCTAGGGGCATGGGTAAAAACCAGTGTGCTGCACTACACAGAAGAAACAACTCATTAATTGCTGCATTTTCCAAACTTCAGAATAACTTAAAAGGGCTTCCCCTTAACCAACTATTACAAATTATGTCAGTTAAACTTGTGCCAACTCTTGCATATGGAGTAGAGACCTTAAGAGGTTGTGCTGACAACACCATAGATAAGCTAGTGACAGGGACCTACCAACGCCTTTTTAATCTTCCGCGACATTCTTCACCTGCACAAATCCGACTTGAGTTCAGACTTAAACGACAGAACCTAAATAGCTTAGGAGCTTATTTAAAATTCTGCCACAAAATTAGAGGGGATAATAATTCCTCGCTTATGACAGTGGTTTGGGAGGCAATATGCGATAATAAACATAAGCAGGCACATGAATATTTCAAACTGGCGATAGATACGTTCAATGCGGAACAACTATGGACCTTACCTCTTTCACAGGTGGCTTTTAATAAAGTTATAAATGGGTGCAGCAAAAAATTGTCTTTATGGGATAAAGCAATACTGGCAAAGAGATCCCATGCATGGACAGTTATTGCTTCGTACGGTATGCTGAAACCCCAAATATATTTAGGAGACTCAAATAGCCAAAGGGCAAAGCTGAAGCTGATGAATCTCCGATTTGGAAATAGCCAGTTTCTTGGAGACGCCCCTACATGGAAATTGATGAGTAGTGAGATGGTGTGTTGCCTCTGTTATTACAAGAGGGAAGACATTTGTCATGTCATCTGTAGCTGCCCTGCACTAATAGAGGAACGTAGGAGGCTGTTAAGATCAGACTTTAATAGTCAAATTATACGAACATGCCGACAAGCAGTCATAGCCAGTTTACAAGGAGAAAGCTTGCAATTTACGGGTAGACTTTTGACGTTTATAGAAATAGTGGAGAAGAAATTGCTTGACTGTGGACAATGAAGATGGTTTTATTTATATTTGGTTTTATACATTGATGAAAAGTTTCTTTTAATTATGTGATCTTAATAATGTATGAAATGTAAGAAGAATTGTTAATGTTGTTTTAATTGTAAGTTTTTAGTAACTGAACATAAATATTTCATTCATTCACATGCCCTCTCACAGGTACAGCAACAATCTACAGTAAATGATGGAAGCAGGTGCTTAATATTCCATAGGAAATCAACTTTTAAAATAAATATATATATTTTATTTTGAAAAATATATATATATATATTTAGGTATATGTGATAAATATTTATGTTACTCAAAAATAACATACATTTTTAATGCTCTAGTGAGTGCTTCACAACCTCTGAGTCAACGTGTTGCTTCCCCCGCACCTGCAGATCGCCAGCTGGCATCTGTGACTGCTTGAGG
Organism: Lissotriton vulgaris; assembly: GCF_964263255.1. Taxonomy (NCBI): domain Eukaryota; kingdom Metazoa; phylum Chordata; class Amphibia; order Caudata; family Salamandridae; genus Lissotriton; species Lissotriton vulgaris. Next base: position 327,146,741 of record NC_141689.1, read on the forward strand.
CCCCCAAACTGCGTAACTGTTTATTTTCATTTTCATTTCAATTGTGCTTGTGTATTTTGCACCTATTGTTTAGTTTGTGTTGCGCCTATTTTGCAGCTCATGCTGTTTTTCTCCCTCTATGTTTCCTCCCAATGCTGGTGACAAACCTGTCTTCGCCCCTCCACACCTGGACCACGTCCAGCACCAGGAACCCTGGTTCTTCCACCATGCGCAGCCACACTGCTGCAGACCTCTGAGCACTAGATCCCGGGGCGCATTGACAACAACAACTGCTGCCACACATCTACATGCACCACCAGAGGACCATTCTCCTGCCAGCACTGACGCTTTTTCTGCAACACAAAACAACCAGCAATGCCGGAGACAAGAAAACACGACGGCGTCCACCACACCTACTGAGATTGCCACAACACAACTAAGGTGCACTCTACTTAACGCAGTATCTCTCAGCAAGCACTCCACAGAGATCTGGGACATCATCTCACGCCGTATGCCATCAGACTCACAAACAGCGGGTGCACCCCCCCCCCCATCTGCACTGGACATCGCCATTGCTGCCCCTGAAGGCTATAAGATAACACTTTGGGACCGAATCAACAAACACGAAGGTGGATTTGCCATCTACAAGGACACCATCCGCTGCCCGACCTCCACAGATGACTCAACCCTCATAATGGAGCATCTCAACTTCCAAATCCTACAAAATTGGAAAAAAACACCATGAGGCACACTCACCTACAGGGCACCAGGTCCACGCCCCAGCTTCTGCAATGCCCGATCTCATCACCTCGATAGCCATCAGATCCAAGCACTACATCTTCCTAGGGGATCTTAGCTTCCTCCTCGACGACCCACATGACATCAACACAATCAGGCTCCGGAAAAGCATGAGCTACATCGGCCTCAAGCAACTTGTCACAGACCCCCACCCACATCGCTGGACACGTACTCAACCCCATTTCCACTTTTAGGTCAAGCCAACGCAGTGCGCATGCGCTGATTAGGAAAAAGACCTTTAGCCATCGATTCAGTTTGGCTGCCAAAAACGTGCACGCATTGCCTTCAATGGCAACGTGTGCACGTTTGGCGATTCACTTGCAGGAGCAAGCTTTCACATATGGTTCCTGCTCGCTCCCTCAAGGGAATCTGGCGCAGGCCCCCTCCACTCTTCCCCTCCCCCTGCTGCCTCCTCCTCTCCTAGTCCGCGCAAGGCTACATCTTGTCTTTTTTGGATCCATTTCACAGGGAAGCAACTAAATGAAAGAAGGAAAGAGAGGCTGTAAAATAATTCTTCAAGTCACGTTTTTCAGTAAGTGATGAGCAAGACAGAAAGAGAGGGAATAATAGGAATGGGGAAGGGGGCAGCTGCCAGCACAGAAAAGAAGAGAAAATTGTCTGTGTCTTCTCTGGGCAGTAAGGAAGAGACAGAGTCTTTATCATTCTCTGCCCGGACCGAACATCCACGAAAGCAAGCAGAGCCTTATCTGAATACCTTTGCTAATTCTGAATTCCTGGAACACAGCTTTGAAAAGGAAAAGTAGGGGAACGTAATCTTTTTTTTTTAGATTTCAGTCCCCCCCAAGCACCCCCACCACGGAGATCATCGTTGAGTGATAGGAAAACGTGGCTGTTAACAACCTTCCTTTCTCACTCACTGTACCATAGCTGCCATGGTTTTCTATTGCTAGGTGTTAAATTTTCATATTTTCAGTGTAATTATGAGTGACATTTGAACGACTACGAGTGACACTTTTTTGGGAGCAAAATCAAGCAATGAAGAGAGGTAAATATATTACATTAAATTAAATTTGAGCAAAAAAAATTGTTTCAGCTGCAGCAAAGCACTTGGAGGGCAGAGAAGTCTCAGGTGTAGCCAACCGCGAGTGCGCTGTAGTGTTTATAATTTTACAAACGAGTCTCCTTCAACACTTAGGCAGTTGTTTAGAAGTTCCTCAAGGAATGGTCTGTTTAACTCGAGGCCGCTGATCACAAATTAGTTAATATACAAAATAAAAGTCCTGCTCTATTTTCCATCCACATGCTCCAATCATTCTGGTGTTTTAATGCAGTTCAACTTCAGTTTAGCTAGCAGTCATGTACCACAGTTATACATCCGGGTATCAGCTGCCTTCATAAACACGGGCACTACGTCCGAGAGGCACCTACAAGCCTCTTGCAAGCGCTTAATTCCCTATTATCATCTAAGTAAAGCATGGTTGGGCTGTTGGCATATCAGAGTGAAGTCAAGTGAAAACTGACTGGGGCTGACAGGAGCATGCCCCCCCAAGCGTTTTGGACAAGGCAGCCTCAGGCCCTGTAAAACACACTTACTTGGTCACATCCCGTGCGGCCAGAAGGCTCGAGCTTGTAAGCAATTATGTGGGATATGATAGATCATTTGTAGTGGCATTAGTAAGCAGTGTCAAACGAGAATTTAGGCAGCACAGAGAAATCATGTTACATCAGCCGGCCTGTGAAAGGTGCTTTGCCGTGCATGTTGTGTGTGTGTGTGTGTGTGTGTCACTGATGGCCGCTATGTGCAAGTCTGTGTGTGGGTGTGACATGTGTGTGTGGATCTTGCAGGTCGGAAGGCAAGCTGAGAACAGATTTGCAACTTGATTACCGAAAGCAACTCTTATCGTACGCCCCTCACTGACTCCAGTGCTTAGCACATACTTACTCGAAATGAATTTACAGTGGCGGCTAGGTGGAGAGCAGCTGCATATACGTGACACCGGCTGCCTGGCTTCCCTTTCTTCTATGGTGATCGGCTGCCCAAATCAGGCTTTCTCGGGCCTGCTCAACTTTACAGTCATGGGTCCCAGTGCTCTGGGGCCGCGAATGAACCATTCTGCCTGCCCTAGGAAGCCAGGGTGTTGTAATAACATCACCGCTGCCCGGGCAGGTCTAGCTGGGTTGGTTTCTCGCAAATCAGCGGGACTCATTACCCAGCCCGCAGCAGAGAGCTGACCTCATTAACAGCAGGGGCCCATTTCTGAATTCGTCTGCTGCCCGCATGCATCACGGACGGTGGCCTCAACCCATCCCTCAGTCAGTGGCAGCAGGCTGCATGGATTCAGCGTGGCCAGCCAAAGTAAAGTCCTCTTTTGAACTTCACAGTACTTTAGACTGTTGTGTCTCTGTGTGCGTCCCAGTCATCCAGCGGTCATGGTGGTGAGCCGCACGTGGACCCGCATCCGTACAGCACACACTGCATGCACTCCCTGTCTTGGACCCAGGCCAAACTGATAGACACTCGACTCCCTGGGGCCCAGCTGCAGCGCTACCTGCGACCGCGATCATACCACCAGCTGCCTCTCATGAATGCGGCGGCCAAGGCCATCAAGTGAGTGAAAGATGCGGGTGGCCGCTAGGCCTACGGTAGCGGCCTTCCGGGTATCTTTGTGCAGACAGCAGCGCTGCACCAGAACTCGACTCTCTCAGATTGAGTCTCCCGCGCCGTTTCTGACCAATCGTCACTTCCTCTTTCCGGACGTAAGGACTTGGCAGAGAGGTCACAATATCCGGATAATTCCCTCCACAGTGCCACAGCCAGTAGTACCAACCACTGCTTCTGAGGGCAAGACCCACCCTGGGGTCTGAAAAGGTAGTATCAGTCAGTGACAGACAGCCGCACTTTGAGCTGGATCAATATGCAGCGGCAGCAGGACGGCAGATATCATTTGTAACATTGTATCAGTCTCAGTCAGAGCTGCATAGACTGGTTATTAACTGAGCCAGAGCTGCTGGCAAGTCTGCGGGGAAGCTGTAGAGCTGGAGCACTTGTGCACAGAGGCGCCGGTGCCGCATGCTTCAGAGTGGCATTAAAAATGCGTGACAATGCATTTCAGTGCTGTGATGCGGAACACCAAACTGAAATGCGTTAGCGTCACACCTGATGCGTGATAATTGGCAGGCATGCTAAACCAAGCACAATTATTGCATAGCTCATTTTAGAAAATCCTCTAACGTTTCAGTTTGAGAATGAAAAGTTAACACTAAACTCTTTTTTAAAAGATTAAGCAGCAATTTGTCATAAGGCACCAAAGTTAGGAAATGCTGCTCCTGCCACGTACCTCGCAGTACATTCCCATCCGACAGCTTTCCTAAATCAACTCAATCCTCATGCTGCTGTTGTCACGCTGGTGGGCAGCCCGAGCCATTTGGAGCACAAGCCAACCGATTCTAAAAATAGGGCCAAAAACGCACAGTGACGGGAACAGGCTAAAATATACACTTTAGTTTGCTGCAAATAAGTGCATTCTAGGCTAGCGCTCTAGCCCGCCACTTGGAGGACGTGGCCTGTCACACCCCTTCAGATGACTTCATGCCCCACCCCCCTTCGGAGGAGGGGGGACGCAGTTTGAAAACCACTGATTTAAAGGCTTATATCATCTCATACTGGGGCCATGCTGACCTCTGCAACCCTAAGAAAAAATTTGATAAGAAGTTGCTCTAGCAACGATACGCCTTCCCAGCCATGCTGATCTTATCCCTTTTACGTTGCTTAAATTTTATGGAAAAACCTCAAATTCAACACAGACCTTGTGGTGCTGATATAATTAGCGCAGCCAGTCTTCGGTCTCCTTCCAGGCCTTCTTAGAAGTTGAGCGTCTAAACTTCGCAAATCGGTAACTTAATCGGGGAGAGCTGAGTTGAAAAGACACAACATTCACTGCAGGCCAGAAATCAATCAAAACTCATTGCATCTCAGCACCAGCCTGGAGGATGGATCAGCCAGGGGAATGTTTGCTTATGAGATATGGAGTGTTCCCCAGGTCACAGATATAAATGTCATTACCAACCACAGGGGCTGTCCAACAGACCTGAACCCGGGACAGTCAGAATATACACCTAAAATTGGGTCAAGAGAAGAATCGCTTAAAATATACAATCAAACTCCAAATTACAAACATTAATAAATGAAAAGAAGGAAAGTAAAAAAGAGAAAGAAGAAGCCCCTAAATCAAAAAAATCATGTATCAAAAGTTACAAGTCTGTATAAAAACAATCCGACCAACTTTCATTGAAGGTGATCCACAAGAATTCTAAGTGTTAAACAGCGGCAAATGTTGATTGAACAAGTCGCACTGTAGGATAGACAATTAGCTATATCTGTCCATTGTATCCAGGGGTAGAATAAAAAAACTCCAGGGTATTTCCACCCAATCAATCGGCGACTGAATGCGTAATCCCGCGAACACCGTTTGGAACGTCGATCCCTCCCAACCTGGATTTTGAGCCAACCAGAGCACTGAGACAGCCCTGATAGCAGCCACCGACAACATTGGTAGACCTCCTGGACCACGGCGAAACAGCAGCCCTCATTCTTCTGGACCTGGCATCTGCCTTCGAGATTGTCTCCCATCACATCAACAGACTCCACCACATCGGAATTCAGGGAGACACCTTCAAATATATTGCCTTGAACTTCACCGGAAGAACCCAGAGAATCAGTCACCAACTGTTCACCTCGGAACCCAAGAAGATGATCTGTGGCATCCTCCAATAATCATCCGTCACCCTCACCCTCTCCAACATACACAGGACCCCATTGGCTTACATTGTCAGATCGCACAGACTCTGGGTGCCAGAAGACCCCTCCATCACCAGAACCAACTTCCACAGCTGTATTTTGAACAGTGCCAACTGGATGAAGGACAACTGTCTGAGGCTCAACTCGGACAGACATCCTGATCTGTGGGAACAACACCTCACCATTGAATGGCACATGGTGGCCTGCTGAACTCGGTCCATCCGCGGCCCGGCATATCACACCCGCAACCTCAGCATCATCTTGAACAGTAAACTATCTATGAAGAAACAGGCAGACACAGTTTCATCCTCCTGCTTCCACATCCTACGCATGCTCCGTAAGATCTTCAGGTTGCTCCCAGATTACACTAGAAAGACCAACACGCAGGCCCTCGTCACCATCAGGCTTTCTTTTTAAAATATTTATTTACCGGTTTCATGTGAGATACATACAATATTTGGTTATTCACTGTAGTTTGCATTTCAGCAATACGCAATGCAGCATAGACAACTATTAAATTTTTGTAAAACTTTTACCCTCCACCCAACCCCCTTCTTCCAATCACAAAGCCCTCTTTCCAGCCAAGCCCCACACAGCCACTGACAATAGACTATTGATGACGTCATGTAGAATAACCATCTGAAGCTCAGCCGAAAACAGCCTAGCCCACCCCAGTAGGAACAATCTTGTGTGTCTGTTGCACATCAGATGGCACACTCAGTACCAGCAAATAACCTTTAAGGGGCTTCTGGATATCTTTCGGGCGCGACGCCCATGGCTGGGTTCCAGCATATATGTTGCTATTTGTGTTGCAATATGTTAAGCTGTTGAGCCAGCCTTTTAATGTTGGGGAGGATTTACGGCCCCATTTAATAGCTATCTTTCTCTTCACCAGCAACAACCCAATTGCTACAAATTTACGGATCCCCTTCGGGAAACCAGGAACATGGCCCAGCAGTGCAGGTGCAGGAGGTGGTGCAATTTCCAGTTCTACCATTTCCCCAATTGCTTTGAACACTTCACGCCAATAAGCCTGAATTTTAACGCAGTTCCAAGTAAGATGCGCAAAGTCGGCATATGGCGCTCCACATTTAAGACAACAGTGGGGCCTTTCAGGGTCAATAGTGTGCATTTTCTCAGGCGTTATGTAAATTCTCCAGAGAAATTTAAAATGTATCAGTTTGTGTCGGCTATTCAGTGAGACCTCCTCCAATATGGGGTGCCCCAGATCTGCCTCCCAAGCTTCTTGGATCTTAGCAGCGCACTATATGTAAAGTTTGGAAAGTACACTTTCACCCCCTGTGCTCCCAATTACCTTGTTGAGTGGGACAAAAGGTTCGAGCTCCAGGGAGTACCCCAGCATTACCCCTCTGAGTGCGGAGCTAACCCGGTTGAGGATAAAATTATCTATAAAAGTGGCTTGACTGAATCTCTCCTCTTCTGTGATAGAGAAAGCATGCCCCCTTTGAATAGGTCCTCAATTTTTTCTAATATCATAATTGGGAAGTGTGCCCTGCACCAATTTCTCCTCCATGATGGGTATCCATGAATTATTTGTTATCTGGATCTCAGGAGAGTATAGCATGTGAACACGGTGGTTAAAATACATTTTCGACATAGTCGACATAGTCAACATGGTTTGAATGTCTTGTGGGTCAAGCGGGAATCCCAGAGGCAGCACAACATTGAGGGAGCTAGGCAACACTAAATCTGCCTCCGGTCTGAGGTATGGAATTCTGGCATCCGGGTGAAACCAGGAGTGTGTATAACTACATTGTGCAACTAAGTAATATAACTTAAGGTTTGGAACGTGAAATCCCCTTCTATTGTACGGTAGTGTCATAACCTTCCAGCTAACACTGGATCTCTTGCCCCTCCCTGACCAGTCTGATAAGATAAGAGTGTGATATCAGGAAAAATCGGTTCAGAAGTGGTATGGGAATGTTTTTGAATAAATCCAAAGATTTTGGGAAAACTTTCATCTTTAATAATGCAACCCAGCCCGCAATAGAGAAAGGGAAGCCACAACCATCTCTCCATCTGTAGGTCAAGTTTATGTATAGCCTGACCATAATTCAATCAAATTATTTGTTCTGTATCCATGTGGATATATTCCCAAGTATTTGGTCAAGCCCTCACACCATTTAAGAGGGAATTCACAACTCCACTGAGTGGTGCTGCTGGTGAGAGGGAATATCACTGACTTACTCCAGTTAATGCCCAAACCCGAGAACCGCCACCTGATCAGGGGCTCGAAGTTCGTCTATGGGTTCCGAGCGTACTGGGCTTAGTAATGAGAATCAGCAGAGCCAGTCGGGTTGCTCCGTCTCCAAATATCTAACAGTTTAAGGGAGTCACACAGTTCCAACAGAGCTCGGCGCGCCCGTGGTTTCATGTCAGGGAAGGTGGAGGAGCTGTCTAAAAAGGGGTCCAACAATAGATTAAAATTGCCCCCCATAAATATGTGCTCTGCATTTAGTCTCAAGATTTGAGAATGCCAGTCATGGAAAAACTCTGGGCAATCGGTGTTGGGGACATATAAGCACACAAATGCCACGCTATGGACCATCAGCCGGCCATCTACTAAGGTATATCGACCTTCTCTGTTGCATAAGACTTGTGTAGGTGGAAAGGGAGATGTTTATGTATCTATATCGCTGTGCCCTTAGCGTATGTGCTATAGTTGGAAAAGTAGCGATGTGGGACCCAGCTGGACGTGACGTGGGTGACGTCTGTTGAGGCAAATGGGTTTCTTGTGTGAATGCTACGTCAATTTTATGTCTCTGCAAGTAATGTACTACGTGTTTCGCTTTTCTAGCGTTATTGGTACCTCTAACATTCCATGTGATCAGTGACGAGTCGGAGTGGGCGGGCAAGCTATTCAATGTTGTCATCTAACCGGAATTTCAATGCATAATGTAGTGTGTCATTGTGTGAACTCTTCATGAAACAGTGCGCATGCTGGTATAAAGATCGTGGTAACCAAAAACTGTGAACATCCCCCCCACCCAACCTTGAGCAACCCTACGCAAGGAACCTCCACATGCATCATGTAAACATCTGAGATATATAAACAGGAGATAAATAAGATACATTCCACTCTAATAACACCTTCAACATGCTAAACACAAAAGGGGGAGGCACCGCCCCGTCAGAATCCCAGCATTTTAAGTAATCAACTTAACATGTTAATAGCCCTATCATGATACTGTAACAAAAACATACGGAACAGTGCCACAAATACTCAAGACAGGGTCTCAGAATTTTTCAGTGGCCACCAATCCACTGTGAGGGGGGAATACCTAGATGCATCTATGTTCTTTTGGCTGCTGTTGCATTTGTAACTTTTATAGAATTCCTGTACAGTGGTAGGCGTGTCGAAATTTGGGATTTGCCTTTAAAGTCCATTTGAAGGCATGCTGGATATGGCATGCCGTACTGGAGACCCAAATTTCTAAGGGTGGGTTTGACGCCATTGTAATTGTGCCTCGCTACCCAAACCATTGCTGTGAAGTCCGGGAACAGTGTTAATGTTGATCCCTGCCAATTAATCCTCCTGGGCTCTCTTGCCAAGTGCAGCACAGTGTTCCTGTCTTGGAAGTTAATGATGCGCACAATAATGGGTCTAGGAGGGCCACCAAGATTGGGGTGAGGGCCCAGGGAGCGATGTGCACGCTCAACAACATAGCCAGGAGTGAAAGAGTCTTTGCCAAAAAGATCAGTTAGTAGGGTTTCGACAAATAGATCTATTTGGCCATTATTGGCCAATTCGGGGACCGCAAGAATGCAAATGTTATTACGCCTACTGCACTCCTCCAAATCCTCGTTTTTGATAGCAACATCCTTGAGGATCTTTTCCATGCTTTCTAGGCGTTTCGTAGATTGGGCGGACCCGTCCTCTAGGTCTGAAACCCTCCCCTCCACAGTGTCCAGTCGCTTATTATGCACGTCAGTTTTGTCCCCCATATTGGCTAGACGCTCTTCCAGGGCGTCGAACCGGCCATCCAGTGCCCTAAAGCTGGCCCTCAGCTCCTGCAATAGAAAGGTCAGGCTTGAACAAGAATCACCTGCAGGGGCGGCCTCTTGTGCGCTTTCCATCATGTTGCTACTTGTTTCCTGCGCTTTCTCTACAGCTTTTCCAAATGGCAGAGGCCTTTTATTGGGTTCCTTACGAGCCATGTCTTCCTGCATCTGGCCCGTGGATGGCAGCATCTATTTATCGCAAGTCTCTAGAAGGGGCAGCAGGGTAGTTTGTCTCCCCTTAGGGCCCAATGACGCTGTGTGTTGGTTAAACTCTGGGGTCTATAAGCCCCCTCCAGCAACACATCATATTTTGGCACTTATGGGGGATTATCCTGTTGTGACCGCCTTCATGCTGCAGAGCTAGTAATGTGTACAACCAGCGGGTCCTCGCCGTAGCACTTCAAAGCTCCCCTGCCATAGCCAATAATATGCCTGTAGTGACCAGCTTAACTTTACCCCTTGGTGTCTGTTCATGCCGTTCTGTGCATCGGGGCCAACATGTACTGCCGATCTCTCCTAGCGGCTTCCAGGGCAATAAGTAACTAATTCCGCCACATAGGGTGGGCAGCGCAGTCTCAGATTGCTGCCCTCCTCCCCTGCTGATCGATAAAACAGCCGGGGCTGCCTCCCAGACTCGCCTGTGGACCCTATCTCTGCGGGGCATCCGGGAGCAGTATAGAACCAGCACGCCCGCCCCGACGTCAGTGGGGTGGATGAATGCTGGGCAGGAGCGGGGGAGAAGCCTCGCACCAGAAATACTCACCTCGCTCGTAGCGAGGGCAGGATCCTGTACCTTTGATGTAATAGCCCAGGAGCTTGAAATCGAGCACGGGCAGTTGCAGGGCCCACTTCTAGTCCGCACTGCATAGCAGCCGTAGACTCCACCCTCAATCTGGTTTCAGGCACAATGCTCGTCACCATCATGCTTGACTATGGAAACACACTCTTTGTAGGAATCACTGCACACCTCCTGAAGAGACTACAGACAATACAAAACTTAGCTGTTAGACTCATTCTTGACCTCTCCAGATGGACCCCACCCCACCTCAAGGAGCTACGCTGGCTCCTAATCCAGAAGAGATGCCAGTTCAAGATGTTGAACAACACATAAAAAGCCCTGAATAATGAAGGACCAGCATACATCAACACATGCATGATTTTCCACCAACCAACTAGACACCTACGATCTAGACACTTACACTTTACACTAATCTTCTTGGCGGCATTGGCGTCTTCCACTGTTCGGGGTACGGGCGGGGAGACGGTTGTGGGGGATGGAAGAGGGTACATAAAAATTAAAAACGTACCTCTTGTCCGCGTGCCACATCATCCTCATTGCGTCCCTCCACTCCTTCCTCTGGCCAGACCGGGAAGGACACCAGAAACGCCCATGCTCCCCTGAGCCAATCACAATGCTTCAATGCAGCTTTGGGATTGTTGTGAGTGCCGTGGTTCGGCACTCATATGGGGAATGTGGACCTGGGCACGATCTCCACCCACGCTGTAACATTGCCCGGGTAGAGAGCATGCTATGTGCGCATGAATGTTTGGCTTGCCAGAGACGGCCGGCTAAACATTCATGCGCATGCAGGGAGTGAAAACCACTCCTCCCCTCCCCTGCTCCTTCAGCAGAGCAGCAGCAGAGCAGCCCCACCCTCCCCTGCTTCCCAAAGCTGCCGTGCTCGCAACAAGAAAAACAAAAATGATAGTAACTTTGAGTTATTATCATTTAATTTTTTCTGTCACTGCTGAATAGCAGTGCGGCGCCTTAGCAGAGGAGCCGCCACTGCTTGGGTCCCACAAGGGGTGAAAAAACATGTAGGACTGCACCTTGGAGTAACTTTACTCATGAAATTGGTGACTAGCAAAATAAATTGCTATAGCTGTTGCAGGAGATGAACACATGAGTACATTTACGTGTGTAAATGTAACCTTTGTGAATCAGCCCTATATTATTGTCAGGAATTCAATCTATGTGATGCTGTGTTTTTTCATTGATTATTTCCATATATTATCAAGTTGTCAAGTGGTCTATGCTGTCCTCAGAGGGCTTTTGTGTTTTGGAGAATTATGCATCCAGAGGGTTGGCAATCGAAGCATACCAGCAGAATTTGGACCGACGCCTCCCGGGAGATATCAGGATTGCTTGTTCGGACTCTGTAAGACCCAACATCACATTGATGTCTGTCTTTGAGGGCCCTAATCAATAGAGGAGGGTGTAGGTTCATCTCAGCTTACCTTTCTGCTCGGTGCATGCGACAACTGCTTGTCTTGGGAATCTGACCTATGTATGATGTTTAAGATGGTGTTTCTCTATTCATTTGAACATTTTTTCATGAAAACGTATTAAACTTTACAGTCAATAAGACAGTTTGAACACAATAGCCTCTAGTAGTATGGCAGAGACATAACCTGGCTCTCTGATCAATTGTACTTTGTAGCTGTTTAAAATGTTATTTGGGTTGCTTTTGCATCGCCTTATTGCCATAAGGTGCTGGCATATGACCCCAACCAATTTCCACAGTATGTTGGAGCTCACCATTAGCTTGCTAATGACACGCGCTGACCTTGTTAAATTGCGTTCTTTTTCTCACTCTTGCCTGTTTGTTCCACTGCATCCATTTTTTGACTTCTAAACATGCCAAGGTTGAGTCTACCTTGAATAAAATAAGTAGTGCTCAAATAGAGCATAGTACTTCTGATATTGTGTGCTTGATCTGAGAATCAAAAAACGAAGAGTGGTTGTGCTTCATTACTGCAAATTCGAGAAGTGGAGCCTGTAGGGTAGCTCCTTCCCCAAATTAGTGGCATAAGTAAAAGCGTCATCACCTGCAATGAAAGAACAAGACAAGCAGATAAGTCAGAGAAATCCACTTCCACTTTGCATGTCTCGCCATCCTACAGATGAACCTTTTGTTTACAATTTCTCTTTTCTAGATTTTGTTATAGCAAACCGAGGTTTTAACTGTGTATCAATAATTGTTCGAATATGCAAAGCTTCCAGAGGGGCACACTGTATTTCAAACCTGAATGCACTGGCTGAATGAACTGTCAGTAAGAAGGTGGCGGCTGTGCAAACTTCTAGGGCAGTGATTTTTAACCTGTGATCCAGGGATTCCTGTGGCTCCATGACTGCTTAGAAAATTAATATGTAACAGATGAATAAAGTGTATATAAATAAAGAATCAAAATGTTAATTTGGAAAATTTTAAACTTCCTGAACATTTCAGGGAATTAAAAATTGAAGGCTACAAATTAAGGCCCCGATTTAATTTGCCAACAAGAATGTGTTCCTGCTGCTGCATTTGATTGGGGTGGAACTTCAGGTTGATCACGGCAATGCCTACCTTATCTCCGCCGTGATCCAAAAGGATAAGAACCACTGTTCTAGGCAGTAAAGGAACTATTTTTGGTCTGGCTACATGAAGCTCTATCTATTCGACAAACTCTCATCAATTCTTTGAAAAAAGTCAAATAAGAACCACAGAGTTGGAGTGGCTTTCGGAGGTCTTCTCCCTTCTTCTCGTCATTTATTTTTCTAACCACTTTATTTAACCTTTTCAAATCCCAGGTACAGGTAGCAGTAAAACACACTGATGGCATGCTACAGTCTGCACTACTAGAAATTAATCAAAATATCTGGAGAGCTGTCCTCCCATCCATCAACACAAAAACAGACATTCCATTTAACAACGAAGAATCAAAAGGGCTCTGATTTCAGTCTCCTTTCCACATAAAGTTCCTTTCAATCACCACCCAAGCGATCAGCCCCCATGACTCTTGCTCCCCCCAAGCGTTTCCGATCTGGTAGACAGGGGATTTCTCTGCTGTGTTTGATATATGCATTATATTGCTTCGCACTCCCAGATATTAGAAAATACCGCCCTCCCACAGAGGCTCAAACACGATGAAGCAATAAAAACAACACAACACAACCGGGAAAGGAATATGACCTTTATAAAAGGAGATACATCAAAGACTGTATTCAGAATAAAAGTCTTTCCCAGATGTCAAATGAACAACATTCAAATGTATATAGATATATATATGCATATATGGAAGCAATAATAAAACACTTATACGTTTAAATGCATAGAATATAATACATGAAACGCAAGCAGATAACAATATGATACAAAACTCAAGCAGATAATACTGGACGTCCTGCAAGAAATCAGAAAAATATATCCACTAAATACATCATATTATTACAACCACTGAAGACTTAAATGTGCATACAGACACTCACACATCACAATGAAAAACACCCTAGATGATTATAACCACTGGAGACTTGGATGTGCACACAAACTCACTCACTTATTACAAAGTCAATACTCAAAAACCAAACACCTCACCCACTGTAAACACTGCATCTTAGACCACTCCAGACTGGGGGATTCACAACCTGCTTAAGAGCCTCAGCGAAAACAGGTTCTGCAGTACTGAAGTAGACTCGTCCATCCCCATTCAGATTCTCAAATCCCGGTCTCCAAGTCAACAAACTCCATCTTTATAATCCCAAAACACACTAGAGGTTTCTGAGAGGCCCTCCCTTGTGCCAAGGAAACTTACTGGAGTTGGCCACTTTACATGCAAGCATTACAAAGGCAAAGGAGTTCTTACGTTCCTTCTGCATACTCATGTGTTCCAGCCTTTATCTTAACGAAGCTTAGGAAAATCTCTGGCAGTACAGTCAACAAATTAGCCTTGAATGTGAATAACCTAAACAACTTGAGTAATCTGGGGCCCTGCCTGTGTGAGCACAAAGCAGTTCAGAATGTTATGTTATGTTATGTTATGTTATGTTATGTTATGTTAAATTAAATTTATTAAGCGCACGTACGCCCATAGGCTTCATGGCGCTGCAGGTAGATTAGCAAAAACATAACATATAGCAGAGAGAGACGGAGTTAACTATGGGTAAGCTTGCCTAAAGAGCCAAGTTTTAAAAGCCTGTCTGAAAGCTAGCAGGTCTTCATGAAGTCTTAGCGTCAGTGGCAGAGAGTTCCACAGGGAGGAGGCCAAGAAGTGAAAAGATCCGCCTCCCTGGCGTTGTTTCCTGATCCGAGGCACCACTAACAAGTTCTTTTGACCTGAGCGGAGAGCACGAGAGGGGGTGTAACTAACAAGCAGGCTGCTAATAAATCCAGGGCCCTTACCTTGTAGAGCCCTGAAGATAATGCATCCAGCTTTAAATGTTGCTCTCTGCGCTACTGGCAGCCAGTGGAGACTGGCCAATCCCGGCCTGATGGACTGCCATTTGGGAATCTTACAAATCAGCCTGGCCGCTTGGTTCTGAACCAGTTGAAGTCTCTTGAGCTGCCCAGCGGGAAGACCCAAATACAAGCTATTGGAATAGTCCAGGCGGGACAGCACAAGAGCGATGATGACTTGGATCAGAGCAGGGTGGGTTAATAGGTGGGCAATCGTCTTGATCTTACGAAGTTGGAAAAAGCTTGCAGATACCAATGTTCCTACCTGACTTTTAAGCGAAAGATCTTCGTTAAAAGTGACCCCTAGGCTTTTTACTGTTTGGGACTTAGCTGGAGGGTTTCCCATTTCTGGAGGCCAAAAATGTGGCCCCCAGTACAGTTCACTCTTCCCAGGCAAAATCAATTCAGTTTTGCCTGGGTTGAGTTTCAGGTGATTTAGGCTCATCCATCTCTGAATGTGGACCATGGCCTCCCGAAATTCGGTGGCCGCACCAGGGGAGTCCAGACGGAAGATCAGTTGCAGATCATCTGCATAGTTAAAAATTAAGGCTCTAAACTTTTTTAATGAAAACAGCAGGGGTCGTAAGTACAAATTAAATAAAAGTGGGGACAAGGACGAGCCCTGAGGGACTCCACATTTGTTTTTAGTTTTAGGGGCTGTAAAGGTTCCTAATCTCACTGCCTGGGTACGTTCCGAGATAAATGACTTCAGCCAGCTCAATGCCGAGCCTCTAAGGCCCGCCTGTTCGACACGGTCGACCAAGATGGTGTGGTCGACCGTGTCGAACGCGGCCGACAAGTCAAGAAGTACTAGTGCTTGGTGAATGTCCTTGTCTGCGTTGCATCTTAGTACATTCTGGACCGCCAATGTCACCATCTCGGTAGAATGCCCCGGTCGAAACCCAGCTTGATTGGGCTCTAGGTATCCAGTCGTTTCAACGAAACTAGAGAGACAGCTAGCAGCATGTGCCTCCAGGATCTTTGAAAGGAATGGCAACAAGGATATCGGGCGATAGTTTGATGGATCATGAGGATCCAGGCCGGGTTTTTTAATCAAGGGAATAAGTAGAGCGTGTTTAAACCCTGCAGGTACCTTTCCCTGATCGAGTGAGTCATTAAGCAGAGGAAGGATCCCATGAGGAATAGAATGCCCTATTTCTGTGAAGATGTAGGGTGGGCAGATGTCGTCGGGTGAGCCAGACTTGACATGTGCCAGGAGAGCAGAAAAGGTTTTAGAGTCTATGGCAGGGAGGACATCTAATGTAGTAGGGTTATTAAAAATATCATCCAAAGGAGATGATTTAGGAGAACTTGCAATGTTGCGTTTTATAGTTACAATTTTCTCTCTGAAGTATTCATTCAGAGAGTTACACAACTTCTGGGTGGGAGCTATAGAGGGAGCTGTCCTATCATCGTCACAGAGCTCATTAACTATATTAAAAACATCTTTAGTTTTGTTGGAAGAGGTTAGAATTTTTTGGGAAAAGTAATTGGTTTTATGTTGGTGCAGGATTTTTTGGAACTCCTTTCTTGCGGCGCAGTACACTTTCCTGTCTTGTGGGGAGTAATTTTGTCTCCATTTCCGTTCCTTTTGTCGTACCCCTAATTTAAGATCTTTCAGTTCTTGGGAAAACCATTTGTGGGCATCATTCCCTCTAATAGATGCAAGATAACATGAGGGCATGTTAAAGCCAATAGTACAAACTTCATAACTAATTCCCAATGTACAACCCAACGCACATTTGTGCACCATTGCCTATAGTATCACACACGTCATCTGCCATTGTACAATGTAATGAATATTTGAGCACCACTGCTAATAACACTGCACTTCAAGACCAAGAAGTACATTCCACATCTCTCTCTCTCATGCTTTCAAATGCACATCCCACACGTTCTATTCCTGGCAAGGCTGTTCTACTCTGTAAAAGCTCTCCCACTTTAAACTACAAGATTACACAAAAGACATCTTTAAGGAAACATGCAGGGAAAA
Organism: Lissotriton vulgaris; assembly: GCF_964263255.1. NCBI lineage: Eukaryota > Metazoa > Chordata > Amphibia > Caudata > Salamandridae > Lissotriton > Lissotriton vulgaris. The sequence goes on from NC_141689.1 coordinate 327,163,509, forward strand.
ATAATGTCGTGCATTCAGGCTAGGGTAAAATAAAACATTAAAACAATGGTAGTCAAAGGTCATCACTCGATTTCAAAACATAGGTGTGCCTCTGGCACTGCAATGCATGGAATCAAATCAAATGATACATATAAATTGCACAGCTACTCAGAAGATTATCCCAGCACTTTGGAACAGGGCTAGATCTTTCCATATTTCAGTATGGTGGCCCAAACCAATGCAGTTAGTTTTTATTTTGAATGAATGGGCCATATTTTGATCCACCACATTCCCAGGCTGAGTGAAGTCGACCCTTTCCAATGCTCTGCTATTGCCTGATGCACCACCAACTGCAGGGGTCTAAGAAGTCTGCCAACAGGGGTGGGAAGTGGTGACAGTCCCTCATCATCCTTCATGCCCAACAGAGCCTGGCCCAGCTGCATGGGGAGGGTTACATTAGCAACATCTTGTACAACCTCCATCACCCAACTCCAAAACTGCTCTGCATACATGCGCTTCCACCACATATGCAAGTATGTCCCACTCGCACCACATCCCCTCCAACACACATCAGGGGTGTTCACAATAGCTTGTAATCAGACTGGCGGCAAGTGCCAGCAGAGCATTATTTTAAAGGTGTTAATCGTATGTTGGAGGCATGGCTGGCCCTGTCTTCTATTGATGAAAGCGTTTTGTGCTGATTTTTGCCAACCTTTTAAATTACTGATGCCTGGTAGGTAGGTACCAGGTGGGGTTACCAAGCCAAGAATGCTGAGGGCTTGGGTGAAATAGTGGTTTCCAACCAACCTATGTTTTTGGGCAAATTCGATCCATGACGGGTGGGCCAGGGTACCTTCCTTTGAGGCCCTGAGCTTGTGGCAGCTTATTGCAAAGGCCGCCTTGCGAGCCAGCGCCTGTCTACATATCTCTAATTCCAGTCTTTTTTGCGCTGATGATATATTGGAGGGAAGCTGAAAAACTATTCTGTAGATCTTTATCAATTGTGCCAGTGTGTTTTGCAATGATTTTTCCAGGCGTTAGTAAATTCAACCCAATGTATTGGTGGTAATTCCACCGGGAATGGCTTGGTTGGAGCAGCAGCTAGGCCTCTTTCCCCATTTTCTATAGTGACAAAGTGGAAGATGCAATGATCCCACTGGCAGAATGTAGCTTTCCTTTCTGTCCTCTAGACTCCACACCTCTACCCCACATATATTTAGTTCTGGCTCAGGTGGTAAATGTATGTGGGATACCCACAAAATGGGAAATTCCACGTGCAGGGTTTGCACCCTGTCTCTGTTGAACAATTGTAATCAGGGGCTAAATGTTGCAGATGCCCAGGCACCTTTACGTCTAGTGCTGATCCAGGGCTTGACTCTCGGCTCCTGCTCTGGCTACTCTAGTAGTGCAGTCTCACAGAACCAAGCACCACAGAGCAGAGAACCCTGAATGTGAGTAAAATCTATGAATTTTCAAAATGTGCCAAAGATCCTCCGTTTAGAAATTGTTTTTGTACAACTCTGAATTTGGGATTAGTATTACTGTCAGATGATCAAGAGGGCATTTTGCAAAATGTGTTATTTCTTGCACACAGGCTTACATTTAGACATCACAAATGGAGAAAAATTCAATTGATACATGATAATAACATTTATTCATTTAATCTGTATCCCCATAATTTTACCAATCAAAACGGTACCCTACTTGTGTGGGTGGGCCTGTAGACAGCAAGAGAAAAGGCCCCAAAACATAATGTGTTGACAAACATTTTTGCTTTACAAATTCATCCAATTTGGCTGTGTGGCTACCTGCGGTAGTTGGGTCAAGGCTTGTTTATACCAATGGAAACCTACTAAAAAAACTGCCATTTCTGAAAACTAAACATCAAGGGTAGCCCTTGGTGATGTGACTTGCATGGATCCCACAATGTTTTCTTATCCAAAATTCCCTGCAAATCTCAAACTTTGGCTAAAATCACACATTTTCCCCCATGTTTCTGTAAGGGAAAATCCTGCATTGACTCTCAAAATTCCTACCATCTGCCATTCCCATACTGCTATTGGTGAAAGATGTATGCCGTTTGTGGGGCTGGGCCTATCACCCGTACAAAAGAAAACAAAGTGTCATGGGTGTGTCTGCACTTAAGGACCAAACAAAGGGTAGGGCATGTGTAATTAGTTTTGAGAAAACATATTGTTTTAGTACTTGCAAATGGTGTTTAAAGAGGATGCCTATCTCAAAAGCCAAATGAGGAACTACGGACAATTTTGGGACCGTCTTCCCAGGAAACTCTGGGAATGCCATTTTCAGTGATATAGCTTTCTTCACTCGAACCCATGAGATTTTCTCAGCCTGCAACATCAGTATAGCTTTCAAAGTATTAGCAGCATAAATGGTATTACGTTTATAATGTTTGTTTAATCAGGTCATACACTAATAATTAGGCTAAAACGTCTCAAAAATGAATATGTAGAATAATGCAATATACAAGGTTTACCTACGCCAAGTCAATTAAAGTTGTTCCTTATCCCTAATCACACTGTTTGCTTCATAATCAATAAATACTCCTTCGTTTTGCACATCTGCAGTGTTTCTCTTTAGTAATTACTAACAGTGTCACGTTTTCTTTCTGTATATTGTCATATAATTTTTCTGCAGTTCAAAAGATAATATTGTCAATATGATTGATAACAAATTCTTTCTTTTATAGCATTGACAAGCTGACTCAGATTGCTCGCCATCATGTTGAAACTGCTTCAAAGATCAAATATGAGCTGGTTTTAGAAAAGGCAGACTTTTACATTAACAAGGATTTGAAATTAGTCCCTTATCCGTTACCTCCGCCATGTCCACCGCTTGTAGAGACACCTCTAAATGGCACATTGACTATTTCACAACTCAACTCTCTCTGTCAGCAGTTTATGGTGGTGTCTCCTACAGGTAAGGAAACAACTATTCCACATTTTTCGTAATCATTGTAATATTAGTTCTTCAATTCATTTCAGAGACTGTGACAGTTCTCTTCCAGGGGATCCTCATCAATAGTCATATGCACTGAATATTCCCCCCCATGCGCGGGCACCCCGGAAACTATAAAAAATCAAATATGAATACATATGTATACACCTCTCTCTTTATATATATATATATATATATATATATATGTATATATATATATATATATATATATATATATATATATATATATATATATATATATATATATATATATATATATATATATATATATATGTGACCAAGGCCTCTGTGTAGGCCGAAACGTTATGCTGACGAGGTGCAAATAATAAAATAATAAAAAAACTCACCTGCATCCTGGGTCTTCCGTTCCTTCTTTCTATCGCGTTCCAAAACTGTGGGACGTGTTTGTCAGTTTGGAATAAGCAGGCATATATATATATATATATATATATATATATATATATATATATATAACATTGACAACAGGAGGAAAAGTATCACTTGAACTCTCTTTAATGAGTAGAATTTAAAAAATCTCCATCTGCAAAACAGCAGTCATTATTAGCCTATAGGCTGCATTGAACAACACCAGCATAGAAAAGGAAAGCAACTGTAAACATACACACTGGCACTGTGCCTTTAAGTCAGCCTTGACCCCCAGTTTCCCATCATGCCTCAGGGGTGACAGGTAGGTCAGTTGTTCTCTTCAGTCAGGACCCTGGAGTTTTCAGCTCTGACAAACATTTACTTTTTGTCAATTATTTTCAGTTTTATTAGTGATTTTCTACCTTTCACTCAACGTTTCTCACCTTTTGAGAGAGGTATTAACTTTTCTAATAGAAACTTAGTATTTGTCTGTCACACAGGGCTGTTTCTAGGTCTTTTGCCGGCCTAGGCGAGAATTGAAAAATGCCACCCTTCCCATTTACTACCATCCCTCTCTCCCCCGTCATCCAGACTAGAAGAAAGACACATCAAACATTAAATAACAGTGTCACAAAATGCTTTCTCTTTTTGACCCTTGTCCCTCCTGTGGCAAGAAGAAGGTCAACTCTGACGCACACTCAGTGTGTATACTCTGCCTACCTTAGTCGAGAAGTAAGGTCCCTATCTATTCCCCACCGGCGTCGGGATCAGTGTTGAATAGACCTCCTTCGGTAAAGAAACGAGCTCCACCGTTGACAGTATCGCTACACCTTACGTCGTTGAAGAACAGACCATCGGGTCAGTCTCCTGACGTCAACTCAGCGGTGTTCAACGTCGAGGAATCGGTCTCTGCCTACCTTAGTCGAGAAGTAAGGTCCCTATCTATTCCCCACCGGCGTCGGGATCAGTGTTGAATAGACCTCCTTCGGTAAAGAAACGAGCTCCACCGTTGATAGTATTGCTACACCTTACGTCGTTGAAGAACAGACCATCGGATCAGTCTCCTGACGTCAACTCAGCGGTGTTCAACGTCGAGGAATCGGTCTCCATCGCAGTTGCCCCAACGATTGACATTGAAGCACAGAACTCCGTTAGCGGCATCACTGAGACGTTCGACGTTGAGGCACAGGACTCCGTCGGCGGCCTTGCATAGACGGTCGACACCGAAGCACAGGATCCGTAAACATCTTCACAAAGGCGCTCGACATTGAGGCGCTCCCCTTCTTCGACATCAAGGCCCAGATACACCCCTGAGCAACATTATTCAACTTCCATTAGACGTTACCCTTTGTCAACGCATCGCCCAACATCGAGACATCGGTCTCCATCGACATCTTTTCGATCAACGTCCAGGCATACGCCATCAAGATTGGTGTCAAAGGAATTAGGTTCTGAAAATGGAGCATACAATTGAACGTAATACCTTCATTAATTATGTACAAGCATGTCATGAAACATCTTTTTTCCCAAATTATACAAAATGTTATGGGATCCACAAAATACATGCAAAAATGGAGTGCAAGGAGTCTTGTGATTTCTTATTTTCAATTATTCTTTATTTGTAGTGAAATGCATCACCCCAGGCAACGCGTTTCGTCCAACATGGACTTCATCAGGGCTGAAAAAACAATAATAAAATGTACGTCACTTAAAATATCTCATATACACCAAAAGGTTAGTAAAACCTAGGTGCAAAGATTAGATAGACATGAAATACAAAAACAGCCATAACAAATCAACCTTTGAATGAACAAGCATCAATAATCCAAGAGAATTGTTACCTCTCTTCAAAGACTCCCTACCTATATACAATCGTAATGTCTTAAAGTTTTCAGTTTTTTCAATCAGCCATTATTGAGACAATACATATGTTTATCAAAAGCTAACAATAAAGGAGAAATTCTCCTATCAAGATCGAAGGGTCCTCTCCAGTATGGCCAGGAAAAGAAATTACTTGCTGGTTGAATGCCTCGACCAATAACAGTCTGAATAAAAAAGCAGCTTCAAATCAAATTCTCAAGATAGACTCACTTGGAATTGTCTTTTTGAAGATCACCAATATGTTCCTCTCTTATAACCACTGTAGCGTCTGTTAGATAAAGACTTTGAAGGAATTAATGCATTCAATTCATACTGGAAAGGAACTCGAAATTGTTTAATATTAAAGTTCAGTAATCACTCTTTCAATGATTGGATGAAGAATATTATACCAAGGTATGGCCACAAATTAGTTATCAATTTGAGATCTATAAGTCCTCATCATTGTAACCAGAAACAATTTCTGGTTAAAAATATAGACCGCTAACCATAGGACTAAGATCGCAGCACCCAGTTTTAAGGGTTCTCTTCATTGTGACCAGAAATGATTTAAATTATGGTTAAGTATAAAGACCATTGACCATATGACTAATATATCAGCACCCAAATAAATCTCTCAAAAATAGATTTTTTTGAGATTATCCTATTGATGATCACCCAGAATCTTAATTAAGAGCCAGATGTAGTGTCAATGCGCTGGTGATCGATGCTGAAAGCTATAACATAGCTGGTGCACCACTCTCCATCGGTTCCTTCTCTCCCGACGTCAAAAGTTCAATCGCCTTCATACACAGTATGTCGACAAACCGTCGTACAAAGCAGTGCCCATTCCTTAAAGACACTAAGTGATCGCCTACACCGGCACTTAACTTAATTTGTCCATTTTGACTGTTGAAGGTTTGCAAGTACCGCTGTGTTGCACTTTTTTGGGACCTCCTTGGAATATCTCAAGCAATTAATTAGATATTCCTTAACGTCAAATACATAATTTTAATGAGCTAGACTACATTCTCAAGTCATCTATGTAGTCTTATATGGGTCATTCAACATATAAATTTACCGTCCTGAAGATGGTCTAACAGATGTCCTCCCTACCTATACAAAAACGTCGACAATTACACCTACTTTCTTTGTTAAGTCTTCCCCTGAGGATTTTTTTCTTTTTAATCAGTCAAGATTCCCTTTTGTACATATTGCTCGAAATAGGTGTCCACATTCGTGACAATGAGATGCTTATAATAACGAATCATTCTTGAATCTCAGTCACTATGTGTTGATGTATATTTATATATGTAACAGTTCTTTATACCCTCTTAAAAGTTTTTCATTGTAAATTTATGTTTCAAAAAGCTTACACCCATGTGACATAATCTGTGGCGGATTGGTTCATGTTTAAATAAGTCAATTTAACTTCTGAAATAACTCTATGTAAGTTATTGTATAGAGCTTACAACCGCTGTTTGCTTATAGATGTTTGATTGAGCAAAAGGAAGGAAATCCTTTGTAGGCACATTTACCCGCTAATGTACTAATTGCACAAGCCTCTAAGGGTCTGCTGGGTTCCCCACTCCTCCTTTTATTATGACTCCTGATAAGGAAGGCTGAGCACAGGACTCTTGAGGAAGAAAAGTCTGTGGTACTTTCACCCTCCATGGTGAAGGTTTCCAGCGCCTCAGCTCAATTGGGGTGGTATGATAGGGCTTTGTGGGACTCTTTAGAAAAATTTAAGGGCAAACTTCCCAAGGAGAACCACAGAGATTTTGAGATGTTGCAAGAAGGAGGTTTGGTGGCCAATCAAATCATTACTGCTGCAGCTGATGGAGCAATCCTATCTGTTCATTCTTATGCACATGGGATCTGTGTCAGACGTTCATCCTGGCTTTGGCTTACTACACTAAAGCCCGAGGCTCAGCAATGGATCTTAAATCTCCTTTTCTCATGATCTTCCTTATTCGGCACGCATACAGATGACAAAATATCAAGAATAAAATCGGAGCTAGACACCTTGAAATCAGCAGGTCTTGAAAAGAAAAAGAAGTTCAGGCGCAGATACAGGCCATACGACCACCACCATTTCCATCAGAGAGTTAAAACCCCTCGGTGGAAGGGGCACCAACAGCAACAGCACCAAGCCAGAACCCCCTATCAGGGGCGTTGCACCCCCAGAGGGAGATGGGCTTCACGTCAATCTGCTAACTTAGCAAACACCCTATCAAAACAATGAGCAATATCGTCCCCCGTTGCTGAACCCACTCCAGTGGGGGGAAGTATAGCCAACCACCTGGAAGAGTGGCGCAGCAACACAAACGAGCAATGGGTATTAAGTACGCTGCAGAATGGGTTTTTTCTACGTTTCCGTCATCAACCTCCAGAGGTCAATCAAGTAAAGACCAAGTGATACCAACTGCAGGTACTACAGTATCCACTCTCCTACGAAAATCAGTCAACAAAGAAGTTCCTATATCCCAACGGGGTCAATGAGTATACTCAAGATATTTTCTAGTGAGAAAGAAAGGTAAAAAATCTGAATTCAGACCTATCCTGGATTTGCCGTCTCTCAACAAATCCATCGGGAAGGAAAAATGTTGTATGTTGACTCTCCATCAAATATATCCATTTCTCCAGCAAGGGGACTAGATGTGTTTGATTGTGCTGCAAGATGCATATTTTCACGTCCCAGTCAACCGACCTCACTAGAGGTTCCTGCGCTTTCTGGTGGGAGCCAAGCACTATCAGTTCAGAGTTCTTCCCTTCTGGTTGAAGTCAGCTCCCCGAGTGCTTACCAAATGCATGGCAGTAGTAGCAGCTGCACTAAGGCGACACAGAATGTTTATTTACCCCTACCTTGACGACTGGCTTCTGAAGGGCTCATCTCCCCAGTGCATGAGGGCCCAGTACCAACAATGTCTAGCCCTTTGCCAACGAGTGGGCCTTCATGTCAATTTAGAGAAGTCAATTCAACATCCTACTCAAAGAATCCATAATCTGGGTGCCACAATAGACTCCGCAATAGGAAAAGTGTTTCCTTCGGAGTAGAGACTATCATCTATCCCTCTGAAATGTAAGCAGATCCTTCGCACTACCTTTGCTTCTGTTCGACATGTTGCCTCTCCCCTAGGGTCAATGGCATCCTGCATCTTTCTCATCCCCAACGTCAGGATTAGGATGCGTCTTTTACAGCAGGATCTGGAAGACAAATTGGATCAACATACTGTTCGATGGGACGACAAGAGCCATTTGTCAAGAACAGCCACATAATACATTCCATGGTGGATGCAATGGGAGAACCTCTTGGTGGGAGTTACCTTCCATCAGCCTCCTCCAATACAATAGCTAATCACAGATGCCTCCCTTCATGGGTGGGGAGCGCATATGGGGTCCCTCCAGACTCAAGGCCGGTGGGCGGCCAGAGAACAGTCGTACCATATCAATATGTTGGATCTAAGGGATGTGCACCTAGCCCTCAAGGCTTTTCTACCCTCTATTCATACCAGCTCCCTACTAGTCCAGAAGGACAATCCGACCACCATGTACTATCTAAACAAACAGGGAGGGATTCAATCATGCTCTCTGTCCCTTGAGGCGCAAGCGCTCTGGCATTCGCTCCTAGCAAGGAAACTATCAATCACAGCAATACATCTACTAGGAGAGCAAAACTCTCAAGCCGATTCCCTCAGTCATCACTTCGACGATCAACAAGACTGGGTTCTAGTAGTGGAAGGCATTTTTCGAGAGTGGGGTCATCCAAGCATTGATCTTTTCGCGGACAAGACAAACACAAAATGCTGTGACTACTTGTCACGGTTCTACCGACCTAGGTCGAGAGGGAATGCCCTTTTGATCAACCGGTCAGTGGGCTTTGTTTACGCTTTCCCCCCTCTTTCTCTTATCCCGAAGGACGTAACCAAGCTCTCCCACCTCAAGGCGAGAATGATTCTGATCGCACCAGACTGACCACACAGTGGTGGTACCTGGACCTCCTACACCTATCGCAATGTCCACACAAGAGGTTGCTGTGCAGACCGGACCTTCTGTCCAAGATGAACGGGACCATTTATCACCCCAACCTTCCCTCGCTGAACTTGGCAGCATGGCTCCTGAGGTCCTCCAGTATGGACACTTAGGACTTCCTCAGGACTGCATGGGCATTTTGAAAGAAGCAATAAGGCCTTCTAAAAGACACTCGAGCATTTAAATGGAAACCTTTCTATTTGTGATGTGTACAGAATAGTTTTCAGCCGAACCAAGTGGCAAGAGGAGGTGACTGTGCCCTATCTCGTCCACTTAGCCAGGTCAGGCCTAAGATTCTCTTCCATAAGGGTACACCTGGCGGCCATTATGGCATGCAGGCAGTCTCCTTCTCAACCTTCTTTCTTTCAATTGCAAGTGGTGAAGGATTTCATGCAAGGGTTAAAAAAGATTTACCCTCCTATCCGAACTCCTTCACCTCCCTGGGAGCTAAATCTGGTTCTGTCCAAACTCATGGCTCCCCTTTTTGAACCTATTCACAAAGCATCTCTCCAACATCTTACATGGAATGCCGCTTTTGTGGTAGCAATCACTTCTGCCCGAAGGGTGACCGAGATATAAGCCCTCTGTTCTAAGGAACGGTACACTATTTTTCACCATAACAGAGCCGTTCTAAGGACCCAAACCTAATTCCTTCCGAAGGTGGTGTCAGACTTCCACGTTAACCAATCCATCTCACTGCTTACCTTTTTTCCTAATCCCATTAAACCAGCTAAGAGGTCGCTTCATTCTCTAGACCTGACAATGGTTTTGAAATTCTGTTTGGACAAGTCTAATGCAATTAGGAAATCTGATCAACTGTTTGTAAAATATGGTTCCATCTGAACAGGTTTCCCAGCCTCTAAGCGTTTTATCTAGAGGATGGATAGTGTCATTTCTCAAGCTGTCTTATCAGTTGGCTCAGAAACCACTTGGTTCTATTCCCAAGATTCATTCCACTAGAGGGAAGGCAGCTAGTAGCTGTTCTGAACAATGTACCGATTGCTGAGATCTTCAAAGCAGCCACTTGGAAATCGATACATACATTTACGAGGCACTATTGTCTCGACTCAGGTACCAGAGTGGACACTCAAGTAGGCCAAGCTTCCTTGAGAAACTTGTTTCAATGCTGAATCGGCCATGATAGTTTTGGTTGGTTCACTTCTCATTTGTCTGCAGGCAGAGGATTGGCTTGCTACTCAATTTAGTGTGTATGACTATTGATGAGGATTCCCGTGAAAGAGAAGCATAAGTTAATTACCTGTAATCCTAGTTCTCTTCCAGGATTATACTCATAAAAGTCATAAGCAACCCACCCGCCACCCCAGGCAAATTAATTTATTTCTTTAAACTGTATCTTTGTGCACTGACCCTCGAGTCTCCACAAAGAACAACTGGCTCACTTGTTAGAGGAGGCAGACCTGGAAGCAGAGGTCAGCCCGGGACCAGGGTTCAATTCCCGGCTCGGCGGGGTCTTGAGTCCTAAAATGTCCATGGACTCGACAATTCTCGCTCCGGTGCCTACTCGATTCACGGGTTCACACTCTGCGACTCTGGGCAATAGCTTGCTTAATCTCCACAACGGCTCCTCGTGGCGGGATGCCTGGCTTTCACCTTGCGGATACCCTGCCGGGGTTATCTCACAGGGGAATACCAGGACGGGTTCCCTAAGCAAGCGCTTAGAAACCGCTTGGTGATTTGTGCTATATAAATTCCTGTACATTTACAACCGTCACCCCTGAGGCATGATTGAAAGCTTGGGGTCATGGCTGCCTTATAAGCACGGAGCTAGTTTTTATGTTTACTATTGCTTTCATTTTCTATGCTAGTATTGTTCAATGCAGACTATATGCTAATACTGACTGCTGTTTTGCAGATGGAGTTTTCTTAATTCTACTCATTAAAAAGCGTTTAAGTGATGCCTTTCCTCCTGTTGACTATGTGCTATATTATACAGTGTTGTCACTGCATTGATTAGCCTTTTTGTCTTATTGGAGGATGCAATGATGTGTGGAAAAATTATATATCTATATATAGAACTGTATATGTATGTTTTCATATATCATTTTTTATAGTATCCCGGGTTTCCCATGCATGGGTGTGAATATTCAGTGCTTATTACTTTGATGAGGATACCCCTGGAAGAGAACTAGGATTACAGGTAAGTAACTTATCCTTGCTTACCTGCTGTATTGCTCTTTCTGGTGGATACTTTAACCATGGACTCTTCATCTTAGAATACTCTCTTAGAATTAGTTTGGACCTGGAACCACTAGGTCCAAGCTTGTGATCCCTAACTCTACAAGGTGGTTCCACGCTGCCACATGTTGACTTCATATCAGCATAGATTTGACAGAGCGGAGCCACATATGAACCCAACCCTATGGCTTGAGGTTAGTTTCTTGCTTTTCTCTTTGTGATGGATACATTTGCCTGTGGATTCCTCACCTTTTGAATTACCTCCAATGCGCAGCATTCCACTAAAACTTTTCTCCTCAGCTCTCCCACGTCAACGAGGACGTCACAATGGAGTCTCAGCTTGCAAATCCGAATGACGTCATCTGATCCACAAGAAGACTTTGTTGGTGTGCTGAGGTCAGTTCTTTTTTCTTTTCGCACCGTTGACGTGTAAAGTTTTTTTACCAGGCTCTTCCTTTCTGGTAGTTTCTTTGTTGCTAGTGTCGCGATTTTGTTGCTGAATGAAGATGGCTACTCTGTGGAAGTCGGGTTTCAAGCCATGCAGACAATATGGGGGCCAGATCACTGACCCTAATGAAGATTGTTTGTGATGTCTCTCGTTGGACCACGATGTTGGGACATGCACTTCTAGCAAGCGCATGAATCCAAAGTCACTGAAAGAGAGGGAGGCCAAATTATTTATGGCTAAGGCAAAGAAGCAGAAGAGAGATCGCAGAGGCCAAGGACATGCTACAAGTTGCCAACTCGGCACATTTCGAGGTCTTCAAAGAAACCCAAGAAGAAGCGGTCCCATGGTTTTCTGCATTACTGTTTGAAGGATGCATCTCCGAAGTTGGTGTCCGATTCACAGAGCCATCGCAGGGATGAGATTTCCCCAACTCCTTCACCGGGCTATGTCCGGCCCCGTCTCTGGCTCTGAGAGTAGTGACTTCTCTGGCTCAGAGAGATCCAATGCCTCCACCGTTGCTGAAGTCAGCCACTCTGGCTCCGGGGTCTCCGGCGCTGCAACTGGAGCCGAATTTAGTGCCTTCCCGAACGGCTGCAGAGCCTGTGGTAATGGATGTGATCTATCCTGCTTTTCCAGCTGCAGATGTGTCACATTTTTTAAATGGAATGTTTGGCTTGTTCTCCAGTGCGGCAAACCCTACTAGTGCGCGTGCTGGCCTTATGGGTCCATTGGCATATTCCCTGGGAGGCTTGCCACCGCACTTTCCTCAGGCACCACTCATGCCTTTCATGCCTATGGCTCCAGGGAGTTGGTCTCTTCCAATGCTGAGATTTTCGACACCATTTCAGTCCTTGGAGGGTCGTGTTCCTCTAGATTGTGCATCCCCTGTGCCAACTTGATCCAAACCGGTGTTGACTCGAACTCTACTGGCTTCAACTACTGTGGACATTATTTCAACGCTGATTTAGAATTCTCCGGCTCTGTATCTGGCAGTGCTGATGCCAGTACCAGGGATGAGGTCTCGGAGAGAGCCTCAAAGGCTGTTGGAGGAAGAAGAGTACCAGGAGGAACGTGTAGGGGCTGAGGAAGGAGAGATTGTAAATCCTGACCCAGAGTTTGAGGGTTTGTAGGAGGCCAGTGGTCTAGACACTTTTCCTGAGTGGGAGCTTTTCTCACCAAAATACTTGCATATGCAAGAGGTGACCACTTATCATGCTCTTATCAGAAAGGCTGCAGACCTCTTGCAGTTGCCCCTTCCTACAGCTGACTTGAGGTCTAATATCTGACAGTGGTGCTCCATTCCCCTTTCTTTATTTCAGGGCCTTTACTTCCCTTTAATGAGACGTTGACAGGGCCCATCCTTGATGTCTGGTAGAAGCCGATCTCTAGCGGTTTCCAAGACCGTGGCTTAGAGGTACAAGGTGGATCCGGGGATCCTGCTTTCCTGTTTACCCATCCCTTGCCAGAAAGCTTGGCCGTTCAGGCTTTGTGCTCTTTGAGACTGTCTGCAGGTTCTTTCCCATTCACACCTGCAGATAGGGAGTCAAAGTGCCTGGAGAAATCTGCAAAGAATGTGTTCTCGGGGGGAGGAGCCAAGCTAGCAACCGAGATGGCCGCATAGACGCTCGGCTCCGTGAACCCTCTCACCCCGCACATACATCCTGGCAATTATCCTGAGCCGTGACGGCATATTTAACTAGGCGAAGGAAAACTTTCACTGACCGTTTGCTCTTGGGGCTTCTACGTGCGGCAGATCCGAAGAAATGTCCCCGACTGTTTTGCGGCCCTCAAGGAGCTGGGACCAGGGTGTCGAGTGAGGAGAGCAGCCGGCCGCGACTGTGACAACAGCGGCCACCGGTGGAGGTGCGGAGTCGGCCGGAGGGCGCCGGAGGTTCGATGGGCCGATGGTGACGATGACGACTCGGTCCATCTCGCGGAATGCCTCGTGGAGATGCGTGGCAAAGCAGGATCGAGGGGAGTTCATGATAATTGGCCCCCTTTCCAGCTATGTGTCGGGGCATAATTAAGAGCTTCCCCCGGAATCGGCGGGCGGCTCCAGAGGAGCGGCAGCGATTTTGTTTAGCCCTTTGGTGACTCTTCGCTGGGAAGCCTGCCTTGACTTTCTAGGTCCGCGCTGTGACTCCTGTTGCGCCCTGGTGTGGGGCCCGGTCCCGAGGTGAGGTCCAGAAGGACGAGGCCGGATCAGCTAAGATGGCGGCTGCCACCCTCTTACGCAGACCACATTTGGATGGAAAAGCTGCCATGCGGGAGACTTCAGGGGTCTGGCGGCACGAGAAAGAGCCCACGTCTAAAGATGTATTGGCTGCTCTAACGACCTTACATGCGACCCTGATCTGTAACGCCCGGGACCTGGGAAGGAGGATGGCCGCCATTGTTGTTTCGCCGTTCCACACGGGCACAGTTCGATTTCAAGCAAGCGCCGACGTGTCCGCCTCTATGTCGATGAAGAGTGCTCCAGCTACGCCTAGTTTTGTGGAGACGCCGGAAGACCCGGCTCATGAGATCGCCTTGGACAGAACTGTAATACATGTGAGTGACTCGTCGGGGCACATATCTAATCAGCGGATGGGGAAACAATGCCGATCTATGTCTTGGGCTGCCCCGGTGACGCCTCAGCGCTTGCCGTATGGTGTGACTCTCTCTCCTTGGATGGTGAGACTGTGTTCGGACTCGAGGATGTGTTCGGTGTGGATATCGACACAGATGGATTTCCGCCATACATATTCGGCTGGGTTTTGGTTGCTGAAGTCCCATGGAGTAATAACACGGCCCGGTCCGCCCGGATCGCTTGGACCCTCCACGCCGCTCTGTATGCCGACTGATAAGTGGACGTATGTTGGTACTGCTGATAGAAAAGGCCAGGGGTGATACTGCCTAGGATCCGGTGGACTTATTGATGGCTGACGGTGATTTGGGGGACACTCGGCGGGGATTTTATTGCTGGTGCTATCGGTGATTAAAGTTTTCCAAGGCTATTCTGTTTTGCTTTTAGGATGTTTACCGGAGGTGAGGGGGGGGGGGGGGCCGGGTGGCAAGATCGAGGGCCCTTCTCCACTTATTTCTTCTTTACTTCTTTCTCCTCTTTTTCTATATTTCGGGTCTCTTATTTAGGGCGACAGGCACGCTGCTGGGGGGGGGTAGGCCGCGGCCTTCTGCAGGCGTGCAGGGTGGGGGGTAGGGGGATGGGGTCTATTAATTTGTCCGTTATTTGTTTCTATGGCCCTTTTGTCTTTTTTCCTTTTTGGTGCCGTCGTTTTTCAAGTTTCCTACAGTATGTCTCGTTTTGAAAGGGGGGGGTGCAGCTTTGCTACGAAACGGGTTGGTGTTCACGTTTATCCTGACTTGTATACCTTACCCCCAGTACTTCAATTGTATTTGCATTATTTGCGGATTTCCTGATTCATGCTTGTTATTGTAGGACCATGTATGACTGTACGGCATTGATCCTTAGTTTTTCTTTATTGTAAAATGAACCTTCATGTATCCTGAATTTGGGCCAGTACGCTTGAACGCAAGTCATATCCTGGACACTTGTTAGACCCCGGTTCTCGGGCTGCTATAATTTTTCACATTGATTTGCGCTACTCACGACTTCACTAGCGGCCAGCCGGGATGGTTGTAGGCCCAGGCATTGTATTTGCTTGATGTAATAATAAAGGTTTCCAAAAAAAGAATGTGTTCTCATTGGGAAATATGGCCCACAAGTCCACCAATGCCACATACCTTTTGGGTCGCTACATCCATGCACTTATGTACTCAGCCAGGGAGTTTGTCCCGAAGTTGTCCGAGGACATACAAGGGCATTTGTCTGAGGTGATGTCAGATGGCCAAAGGGAATTTCTCAGAGGTGTTGTCGGATGCCCAAGCTGCTGCCCACCAAGTGATACAATCTGGTCTGAACACGGCCAGTTCAGTAGCCAGGGCGATGGAATCATCTGTGGCTACTAGAAGACACAGATGGTTGCGTGGTTCAGGATTCTCGCCTGATGTCCAGGCACATTGTAGGACTTGCCTTTTGATGGATCTCGTCTGTTTGAGGCAAAGGCGGATTCTGCACTGCAGCGCTTTAAGGACAGTAAAACCACAGCAGGGTCTCTGGAGCTTCAGTCTCAACCCAGGAGCTTTGGGCAGTTCCACAAGTTTCGTGGGAACTTGTCTTTTCGTACCACAACAGAAGCAGAAGCAGACAAATCCCTTGCACAGGTCCTAGAGGGGAAAGGGAAGAGGTCATCTACTGGGTGCAGCACGACAGCAAGTCTCCTCCTCCTCCTCTTCTGCCTCTCCAGCTGGTGTAGCAGGGAAGCAGCTCTAGCTCCACCATTCTAGAGCATACTCGGTGTTCGACTGGTTTAAGTCCTTTCTGGCCAATCGCCAACAAACTGTCTGGGCTCCTCCCTTCTCTGTCATGATGCCGCCTCTGGAGGTGGGAGTTCCTCAGGGCTCCATTTTGAGCCCAGCTCTCTTTAACATCTATATGACCCCTCTGGCGGCACTGGCAGAGGCCTACGGAGCCCAGATCGTGTCGTAGGCGGATGAAACCCAGCTCCTTTTCATGTGCGACAGAGACTCCGACTTCGATGGTAAGAACATTAAGGGCTGCCTTGAGGCTGTTTTTGGCTGGTTTCAGCTGAACAGCCTCAAGTGCAACTCCGACAAGTCGGAAGTGCTCTTTTTTTGGATGCCCTGCTGATCCCAGGTGGAAGGCCTGGTGGCCATCCGCCATGTTTCCTCCCGCTAGCGACTCGACGGTTGCAAAAAATCTGGGAGTACAAATCGATAACGCTCTCTCTCTCAAAACTAAGGTCTTCGGCTTGGTCGGCAAATGCTTTGACATCCTTAAGATGACAAGAAGATTTTTGCCCTTACTGTCCCTGACCACAGAAGAGTAACGGTGCAGGCGTTAATAGGTTCCCGCCTTGACTACGCTAACATACTGTATCTGGGCCTTCCCGAATTTCTACTTTCACGCCTGCAAGTAGTCCAGAATTCTGCTGCGTGAGCCATCTTCGGCCTTACCAGGAGAGCCAGTGCCAGTACTTTGCTCAAATCTCTCCACTGGCTCCTAATCAGAAAGCGCATTGTTTTTAAGGCACTGAAAATTGCCTTTAAGGCGCTGCACGGCGTGGGTGCCAGGTACCTTCAGAAACTGTTGACTTTCTATCAACCTTCCAGATCGCTTTGTTCTTCTACCTTGGCCTTGGCCGCCGTACCTGCAATTCGGCGAGCTCAATGTGGCGGACGTTCCTTTAAACGCCTTGCCCCTCAGTTGTGGAACACTCTACCCCTTTCCCTTAGAACCAACGATAACTTGTTGGCCTTCAGGAGGGAACTCAAGACTCTGCTCTTCTCTCAGTAAGCTGCTTTTGCTCGCCTTTCGGTACCACTGAGGATCTTAAAGCGCCGGGACACTCTTCGGAGTAGCTGCGCGCTAAAAAATCCCCCAATAACATAACATAACATAACTTGTCCCGTGAGAGGATGAGTGTTCCATGTTCTCCATGCTTAAATCATCCCCATCTTCATAGTGAGTCTCACAGTATACATATAAAAGCATTAGATGGAACTACTATAGGCTACCATGCAATGAAGAGACACTGCGATAGCCTATCTACTTTCTTTTGTAAAAAAACGTAATCAACAGCCAATCACGCCGGCACCCTCTAGAACAAACCGGAGATGCTAGGTTCCTCAGATTTTCTACCACACGTCATGTGAAATGGAGTCTCCCTGAGTTCTGCTCAGTTCTCTCTTGTTATCCAGTTTTCTAGCAGTTTTCTTTCCAATTATGTCGGAATCTTCAAAGAAAGGTCTTTTCAGGTCATGTGGATCATGTTGTAAGAAGAGGCTGCATGCTGATGATCCACATAAGAGCTACATCTACTGCCTTTACCCTCAACATAAGGTAAAAGACTGCAAAATCTGTAGAACCTTCTCTACAAAAACCCTCAAAGATAGAGAGGGTAGATTATTGATTCTGTTACAGAAACTTAAATCAAAATCTGGCGTTGACTCTGAGGATAAGGAGAGCTCTACCTCACAGACTTCTAAGGAAACACCCAAAAGGAGAGAGAGATCTCTTGAATATCCTGAAATTTCCAGGAAGAAGATTTCAAAAAGGTCTTGTCAGGAAGAGGAAGGGACCTCACAAAAAGGAAAGCTCCAATTACTACTGAGGAAAGAAGCCATAAGAAGAAAAAATACTCTTCTATCCACTCCATGAAAATCTCTGTCTCAAAAAAGCTTGTATCACCGATTGCGTTAACTTCTGGATCAGGGTAGATGCAAAAACCATCTTCTAAGCAAGTTTCTCCTACCTCCTCGTCGAAAAAATCTACATCGTCAAGGACGGTCCCGTTGATGACACTTCCAGTGACGACGATTGCTACACTGCCGATGACCTCATTGTCGACGGCAACTCTGACGATGACGGCTACAACTTTTTTGTCGGCGTCCTCTTCGCCAACACGACCTCGTCTAAGATGCTGACGACGGCTTCATCCGTTTCTGTCATGTCCTCGTCAACAATGCAGATGCCGCTACCGTCAACGAAGCTGCCAACGCTATATCCCACGCCTGGTCGTAAGCGTCCCTCTACCTTACAGCTTATGCGTGTGTATCTGTTGACGACATTCTTGTCAACGAGGCAATTTTTGCAAAATCCAGCACTAGTATCATCTTTAACTCCTTCAACCTTTGTAGAGGAATCAGATGACGATTGGATGTTTGGACCTGTTGATAGTCCTTCTCAATTACATGTCAATTATCAGGAGGAAGATGACCATGAATATGAGCGATACTACCAACAAGAATATCATCCTCCTCATGCAAAAAGTCAGTATGTGGAACCAGTTAGTGAACCTATGGTCCACCTTCCTTTTGCTTTGGTACAAGACCTTCAGGATGTATTACAGGACTATCACACATGCTTTCCGACAGCACTTGTTCCTCCACCTCCGCAGCCACCACTGCCTGCTGCCTTCATCTGCGTCCTCCCCTGCGGGAGATACTGGTGTGCTGCAACATCATCAGGATACTTCTGATGAAGGAGAAATTAAGGACAATCACCTCAAAAGGAGGGACAAACAGGAGATGAATGGGATGACTACATCATATCAACAATCAACACCGGTGTATCCCTCTCCACAAATGATAGAGTCTCCACCAGAGGATATCAATGGCTTTCATGCATTAATAGAAAGAGCAGCATCACGCTTCCAGCTGTCGTTAATGGTAAAGCAATCAGACTGCTTTCTCTATGATTTGAAAGACCTATCTCGGAAATCTGTTAGGTCTAAACCCATTGTAGACCACATATGGGAAGAAAGCTTAAAGGTAATGAGGACACCGGCTGCAGTTATCTCTGTCTTAATCATGATCGACAGAAAGTATAAAGCTCTGGAGGATGCTCCAGCTTGTCTAGTAGGATATCCTAAGCCTGACTCTGTTATCTCGCAGATTGTTCAACGGAGATCGATGAAACCTCTAGTGCCCATTACTGCTCCACATGACAGAAAAGGGAGGTGCTTAGATAGCATCGGAAAAAGATTTACCACCACATCCGCTGCATCTGTACATGCTGCCAATGCTGTTGCGATTTTAGCCAGGTACAATAGACAGATGTTGTCGGACAGTGCTCATTTCTAGATCTCATTCCAGAGCATAAGAGGATGGAAACTAGGAAAATCCTGCTTGAGGGGGACATATCTGCATCCTAAGTTATTGATGCTTCTATGGAGATTGGTTGCTTAGCTTTTCGTCAGCTTGCTGAAGCTGCTGTCCTAAGACGCCAGGGTTGGCTGAAAGCAACTATGTTCCACCCTGAGGTGCAAAGAAAAATCTTGGATATGCCATTTGATGGTGAAACTCTTTGGCAAGCATATTGATGATGCTTTGCAGACCATCAAAACAGACACGGGCACAGCTAAGGCTCTGAGAATGCTCCAATATAGAAATACCCCCTTTGGTGGAGCACATGGGCAGAGGAAATTATGCTTTTTGAGGAGGTTACCAAAGATACCAGCCTCAAACTTACACCTCTTACCGGCCTTCCTACCAACAGCAGCAACAATACTGTGCGCCACCACAGTCTGTCTACTCCAGACAGCCTAGGCGAAAGCAAAAGGTACAGCCCAGAGATTCGGGCCGGAAACAGTGATGCTCGCCACCTGCTGCTCTTCCCTTGTCTTTTTCACTGAAGAAAACCCCT
This sequence comes from Lissotriton vulgaris, assembly GCF_964263255.1. Lineage (NCBI taxonomy): Eukaryota > Metazoa > Chordata > Amphibia > Caudata > Salamandridae > Lissotriton > Lissotriton vulgaris. The sequence goes on from NC_141689.1 coordinate 327,183,593, forward strand.
CTCTCTCATTACCTACATCAATGACAAAAAATAACATCAGACAAATGGGTCCAGGAATGGCGAAGAAAGATACATCGCGGAATACAAAACTACACTGACCATAGTCCTTAGGGGCGATCCCGCTGGTGAGTGAGTGGTGTGCGACCCCACCCCCTTTTTGAAATATTTAAGCGGGCTGACGAGCCTGGGACCCCGTACCCGCGCGCCTGTGTGGTACTAGACCTGGCAATATTTGGCAGCCACCGGCAACCCCAGAAGATAAGAAGATGGCCTATTCCCTGCTGATCAGGGGTAAATACCCCGAAACACGTGTCCAGGGATGGCGAAGAAAGATACATCGCGGAATACAAAACTACACTGACCATAGTCCTTAGGGGCGATCCCGCTGGTGAGTGAGTGGTGTGCGACCCCACCCCCTTTTTGAAATATTTAAGCGGGCTGACGAGCCTGGGACCCCGCACCCGCGCGCCTGTGTGGTACTAGACCTGGCAATATTTGGCAGCCACCGGCAACCCCAGAAGATAAGAAGATGGCCTACTCCCTGCTGATGAGGGGTAAATACCCCGAAACACGTGTCCAGGGATGGCGAAGAAAGATACATCGCAGAATACAAAACTACACTGACCATAGTCCTTAGGGGCGATCCCGCTGGTGAGTGAGTGGTGTGCGACCCCACCCCCTTTTTGTAACATCAGACAAATGGGTCCTGGATATAATAAAGTATGGCCGTACCCTAGAGTTTACCACAACGCCACCTCATCACCCACCTCAGAAATCAACACCACCCCATCTTCAATTGTTAAAGAAGGTGGCTTTACTAATGCTTCAAAAAGGAGCAATATAATGTGTTCCACGCTCTCATAGAGGAAAATGTTTCTAATCTCTTTTTTTCCTAATAAAAAAGAAGAAATTGGGGGAATGGCATCCCATTTTAGACCTCAGGAAGCTCAACAAATACTTGCTGAAGAAATCCTTTTGCACGCTTACACTCTAGGAGATATTGCAGCTTCTGAACCATTTGGATTTTTTAGCAAGCCTATATTTGGAAGACGCTTACTTCCATATCGCTATCCACCTCAAACATCGAACATTTCTACGTTTCTCTGTGGCAGGCGCATATTATCAATTCAAGGCCCTTCCCTTCGGCCTTCGCTCAGCTCCACAGGTTTTCACCAAGTGCCTTGCTCCCGTGGCAGCATTCCTGCCGCTGAAAGGCTTGCAGATCTTCCCATACCTCGAGGTTAGGCTGGTGATAGCCCCTTCTCTTCGTCAAGCTTCAGAAGACATCTCTTTCTGCCTACAACTCTTAGGCTATCGTGGGCTGGCAGTCCAACATCAAAAATCCATTCTAGCTCCTCATCCGTTAACGTTTCTAGGAGCAACACTGGACACTCTCTAAACACTAAACAAAGCATTCTTATCAACAGAGAGACTGAACAACATCCAATTTCTGGCTCACGATCTCTACAAAATAAAGTGCGCTTCTGTCTGCCTCCTCAAATCCTTTTTCGGGATGATGTCTTCTGCCATTCTCATGGTACCTCGCGCTCGTCTAAGGATAAGACCATTTCAAGAGCAGTTGGCTTCAAATAACAGGATCATTTGACAACCTAATTCCGATAGCTCCGATCATGAAGGATGTACTTCTTTGGTGGCAATCTCCCAGGAATCTCTCTCTGGAACTGTCATTCCTTTCTCCTTTTCCAAAGTGTGTTCTGATGACAGATGCATACTTGGAAGTATTGGGAGCACATCTGTAAGACCTCCAAATAAGCGGCAAATGGAGTCTCTCACTCTCCAAAATGCATATACATTTTTGGGAACTATAGGCAATTTTTCTAGCCCTCCAGTAATTCCTCCAAAGGATAAGAGCATCCTCATTCATCATGCACACAGACAACACCACCTGCATGCATTATCTAAAGAGGCATGGAGGAACAAAATCTCCGATCCTATCCTGGGAAGCTCAAAGGATATGGGAAAGGACACTACAGCATCAATAACTATCAACGCAGAGCATCTCCCAGGAATAAAGAACAACCTAGTAGACACCTGGAGCAGGTTAAGTCAATCAAATCACGAGTGGAAACTCAACCAACTGGTTCTCAACCACATCTCACAGAAATGGAGAAATGAAGTGGAGTGGTGTGGCTCACTGATTAGAGGCGGCAGATCCGAAAGCAGACAACGGCCCGGGACCAGGGATCAATTCCCGACGCGGCAGGGTCGTGGCCAGGGTCAGCGGACTCGATATTTTTCGCCTCGGTGCCTACTCTAACCAGGGATCACACTCGGCAACTCAGGGCATTAGCTTGCCTCATCTCTACAACGGCCCCCCACATTTGCCGGGGATGCCTGGTTTCACCTTGCAGATACCCAGTAGGGACCATCTCACAGAGATAGCCAGGACGGGTTCCCCAGCGGTCTACAGCGCCACGACGCCTCAGGGCAGCAGTGCGCTTTACAAGAACACATACATTACATCCAACTTGGACCTATTTGCGTCTCAAGGGAACCAGAAATGCTGGTTCTTTGCTAGCAGGGAACCTCATATAGGGTCATGGGGGAATACATTGTTAATAAGACGGTCAGGAATCTTTGTGTACAATTTTCCCCCATATCCCCTAATCTCCAGGGTGCTGATGAAAATGAAATGGAAACTGTGCCAACTCATCCTCATTGCTCCAGTTGCCCATGGTAGCACTGGTTCGCTGAGCTACTCCTGCTGTCGCAATCCAAACCTTATCGCCTTCCTTTGTCAGCCACCCTTCTAACGATGAACAAAGAACAGATCCTGCATCTGCACCCAGCTTCTCTTCAATTGCATGCCTGGAACCTTAGTTCAATGAGTACAAGGATTTAGTTATCTCTCAGGATTGTAGAGATATATTGTTCAGGGCAAGAGCTGAGTCTACCACTAAAACACATAGACCAAAATGGAAAAGTGTTTGTTCTTGGTGCCTTCACAGTGACACTCACCCTCTTCACTCCTCCTCAGAACAAATCTTGCCTTATCTCTTGTTTCTGGCAAAATCTGCTTCAGTAAGGGTCCACCTTGTGGCCCTCTCCTGATATAGACAGACGTCTGACGCCTCTTCTCTCTGCTCTTCTCGCATCATCATAGAGGAAAATGGCCTTTCCAGGACTTTTCCCCTATTAGGCCTCCTCCACCAGATTGGCGCCTTAATGTGGTCCTCTCACAGTTAATGAAACAACCTTTTGAGCCAATCCACAAAATAGAGCTCAAGTTTCCACACATGGAAAGTGGCTTTGCTTCTCGCGCTTACATCTGCCAGAAGAGTAAGTGAAATTCAAGCCTTCACCATTAAAGAGCCTTACTTACACTTCACAGAGGACTATGTAGTGCTATGAACAAATCCTAAATTTATACCAAAGGCACCATATCAGTTTCACCTTAATGAGCCTGTAATTCTGCACACTTTTTTTCCGAATCCATCATCACCGGCGGAAAAATCTCTTCACTGTTTAGATGTAAAAATATGCCTTAGGTTTTATTTGCAAAGGACAAGACAACTGCGCAGCATGAATCAACTTCTAGTATTTTATGGACCTCTAAAACTGGGGTCTGCTGTTACAAAAAGAACTGTTGCGTGATGGATTGCTGCTACTATCCAATTGTGTCATATTAAGGTGGGTAAACCGCTTACAACCAAGACCAAGGCACATTCCACAAGAGCAGTGTCCTCTTCTGCTGCTCTTTTCGCTGGTGTTCTGGTGTTCCACTAGACAATATTTGCCGTGCCTCTACCTGGAAGAATGCTCATACCTTCACGCTCATACCCCCCCCCCCAGCGCCTTGAGACCCTACGGGTATGTAGCGCGCTCTACAAGTATCACTGATTGATTACTGCCCAGACATAGCAACTTATAGCAAAGCAGCATTGGGACAGGCAGTCCTGCGTCATCTATTTTAATAAGGTAAGCCTCTATTATTAGAGGTATTTTTTCTTGTGCGATTTATATATATATATATATATATATATATATATATATATATATATATATATATATATATATATATATCTTGCTACGTCGTATCTCAAGGATGTTTTTAAATTGGCATGTATGTTATAACCCACCATCCTCTAAGGTTAAAAGGTTTATATTACAGTATTGTTAAACATGCATGTTTATGAAACTGCTAGCTACTCTGATTCAAGCATGTGAATCTATGAAAGATCCAATATTGGAGAAGCAAAATAGTTACTTACCTGTAACTACGGTTCTTCTGTATTGGTATCTTTCATAGATTCACATGCGACCCACCCTCCCCCTCGGAGAGGCTTCCCTTATTCCTCAAGGTTTAAGGTTATAGTTTCACACTTGTGTTTGAAAATCTGAGGAACCTAGCCTCTGTTGGGATTGTTCTAGAGAGTGCCATCACCTGATTGGCTGTTGATTAAGTTTGGTTCTTTTTTACAAAAGAGAGTGGATAGGCTATTGCAGTGAGTCTTCATTGCACGTTAGCCTATAGTAGTTTTATTTACTGCTTTTATATGTATACCATGGGACTCCCACTATCATGGCAGGAATGATTCAAGCATGTGAATCTTTGACAGATACGAATACCGTAGAACCATAGTTACAGGTAAATAACGAATTTTCTTCTACAGCATTGAAGGTCTGTAACTATGGATCTCTGGGTGTTGAACATTGTAGAGAATGGGTATGCCCTACCCTTCCGGGAGTTCCCCCCTCCTTTCCCTCTGTGTCAGGGCTTTTGCTCGGAAGAGTATCTTCTGGTACTCCAGGAGGAGGTTCTGTCATTGTTGCAAAAGGGTGCGATTAAGGTGGTTCTGGAGCAGGAAAGGATTCAAGGATGCTACTCCCGGTACTTCCTGACTCCCAAAATGGACAGTCATTTATGACGATCCTTGAATCCTTTGAATTTATTTCCTCAAACAGGAGAAATTCAAAATGTTGACCGTGGCTCAGGCTCTTCTTGCGCTAGAAAAGGAAGACAGGATGGCATTTTCACATTCCCATCCTGAAGTCGCATCGGAAGTATCTTCATTTTACGATAGGGTCTCAACACTACCAGTTTGTGGTCCTTCCATTCACCCTTACTTCTGTACCTCGTTTTTTCACAAAGGTGATAACGGTGGTAGCGGTACTTCTCAGAAGGTCGGGGATTCCTGTTTTCCCTATCTGGCTACTGGCTGCTCAAAGCAAAGTCTCCAGAGATAGTGCTCCATCATTTGCAAGTAACAACAAAATGGATCAGCTGTTCCAGTCCTAAAGGTCTTGCACCTGCTGGGTCTGTTGCACCCTGGCATATGAAGGCCCTCAGGTTGTGCCTCCGAGGGCAGTGGTTTCAGCACAATGGACATCTCGAAGAGGTGGTCAGAATCTGCTTTGGTAGAGTGGTCCAGGCAACCTGTCTCAAGGGAAGCTGATTCAACTTCCATCTCCGATGCCCACAGTGATAACGGATGCCTCCATTCTAGGGTGGGGAGCCCATCTGGGGGATCTGAAGGTCAAAGGTCTTTGGTCTCCAGGGGAAAATTGTTTCACATCAATCTTCTGGAATTGTGGGCGATACATTTGGCTCCCAAGGCCTTCCTCCCTTACCTTCGCAGACAGTCGGTTCAGGCCCTAACAGACAACACTACCGTAATGTGGTACATCAACAAACAGGGAGGAGTAGAGTCATATCTTCTCTGCAGAGAGGCTCTGTGACTCTGGTTCTGGGCTCAGGCCAATCAGATTTGCCTAATCACAAATCATTTTGCCAGAGATCAGAATATGCGTGCCGACTGTCTCAGTTGGCTGTATTCAATGAATCATGAGTGGCGTCTCCATCCGGAGGTGGTCCTTCACATTTTCAGGATGCGGGGGCTTTTTCATTTGGACCTGTTAGCCACTCACAAGAACGCGCACTGCCCTGCATTCTGCAGTCTTCAGTATCCAACGCGGGGAGTGTTGGAGGACGCAGGGATCGTTGGAGGACGCCGTTTTAGTTAGATTGGGGCTCATGGCTTCTTTACGAATTTCCTGCCTTACCCTTGATAGCTCGACTTCTAAGGTAGATTCCCGAAGACCAGGCACATTTCATATTGATTGCCCTGGATTGGCCACGAAGGGTATGATCCACATACCTCCTTTGCCTCTCATTGCACCCTCAGCTCTATCTCCTTCTCAGGGCACAGCTCTTCTTGCAGTCACAGGGGCTAGACCTACACCCCTGGAGCCTGCCTGGAGATTGAACCACCTTCCTGCCTGGAGATTGAACGAGGCATTCTGAGTTCTTTCTCTCTCCTACCGGATGTGGTGGACATTATATTATCAGCCAGAAGACTCCACCAAATCTGTCTATTCTGGTAGGTGGGCCAAGTTTGTTAAATGGTGCAGAAAGAGATCAATTGATCCTTTGCAGGCCGATTTATCTAATATTCTGAGTTTCTCTCTTTCCCTAGTGCAAAAAGGTTATACAGTAGCTACTATTAAGGGCTACTTGTCGGCCTTGTCAGCTTTTTTCTGTTTACCTGATCAACCCATTTGTTTACATCACCCATTGTTATGAGATTCATTAAGGGTCTCACAAATAGGTTTCCTCCCACTACTTTTATCATGCCTCAGTAGAATTTGAATTTGGTTCTCACATTCTTGATGGGTTCACCCTTTGAACCAGTACATAAATGTCACTTAAGGTTTTGTAGCGTTTAAAACTATATTTTTGGTTGCAATCACTTCCGCTAGGTGGGTGAGTGAATTGCAGGCTCTTAGCTTCAAGCCTCCTTCTACATCAATTGTTGCGGATAAAATGATTCTTAGGACCTGAGCTGCTTTCCTGCCTAAGGTGGTCCCTCCTTTCCTCAGCATGGCACCATGGCAGTCCATTATCTTGCTAACGTTCTACCCTCCATCTCACCCTTCTAATGAGGAGGAGAAACTTCATATCCTGGACTCTAAGAGAGTGGTCAGCTTCTACTTGGACTAAACCAAGGACTTCAGGTTGGATGATCAACTCTTTGTTGGCTATGTTGGCAAGACGAAAGGCAAGGCTGTCCACAAGTGATTGCTGTCTAGGTGGACCATCTTGTGTATCAAGATCTGCTACACCTTGGACAAGAAGGAACCTCCTGAAGGTATTTGTGCTCATTCTACCAGAGCGAAGTCTTCTTCTTCAGCTTTGGCTAGAGGTGTCCCTGTTGTAGACATCTGCAGGTGGCAACTTGGGCTCTACCACACACTTTTGCGAAGCACTAATTCTTAGATTCGGAGGTGAGGAGAGCGCCATTTTGCACATTCAGGATTATTTGGTATAGGCAGGCAGGCACCCTCCTCCAAGAGCGGGACTTCTTGGGGATTCAATTCAATTTTCAAGCAGAGTTGTGTACGGCCTGCACATTAGTGAATTTTGGTGTTATTTTCGATTATCGATGAATGGGGCTTTCACTGCGCCTCACTTTTTGGGTGATCTAAAGGGCCATAACTTAAACTGTTGCCTTTATAGGTAATTGTATGTTTATACAGCTTCAAGCCTATCGTGTTTGGAGTGTTTGTGCAGTTTCATTTGAAAGATCAGTCTGATTGCCTTGTTCAGGACAATTAAAAGGTTTGAGATGAAACATTTCGAGAAACCAATTTAAAGAGGGATGCGTTATTTAAGTCTGGAAAAGATTTGGACCCTCACATGATGGGTTCTTGAAATAAATATTAATAAAAAGGTGGTTCAAGCTCTCGGTCTGGTTGAGATCATGATGATTACAGAATGTTTTGGTTTAAAAAAAATGCCAACAACAGATCTGAAATCTCATCTTTTGTCTTGAAATTGATGCTAGTTGCTGTCACCTTAACGTTTACCCATTAGTTCATTGAGTTTTCATGGTGTTCAGTGCGATATATTACTTACCATTTCATTGTTAATCTGTACATCTGTATTTGAAACAAAGACTGTTCTATTCACTGTTCCCCATGACTATTTCCTGTGCTGTGTGAAATGCTGACTCATTGTTTCCTTGGATACGTTTGGGGGCACGTGATCAAATCGGATGTAGCATCTTCACTTAAATGATTGTTCAGGTCCTCACTCGATTGAAGACCTTTCTGCACAACGACGATATATCCAACAGCAATTTTTCAGTTCCTTTATTCTCTTTTCTCTCTGCTTAGGTTTCATGTCCTTTGTGCTCCTATTCATTGTCGTTATTGTTTTAATGGTTTATTGATGAATTTACGCAGCACATTTTATATAAAGTAGTATATAATATTTGGGGAGTTGTATAAGACCAAATGATGCACTTGTGATGGCTTATAGCTTCAAAAAACAGTAAAAAGTAATTCTGAACTGATTTATTACCTTTGAGTAATATTGATGTAAGCATTTCCTTTCATAACTTTGTCTTTCTCAACAAGTCACCCTGAGTGGCACAGCTTTACCTAGACACATATCCCTTATCAAGAGACTAATGCTATAGTGAGGCCCACTGAGGCTGAAATATGTCCTGTGTTTCCTTTGGGTCTGTGCTTAGGTGACATGACCAATCAGTTAGGTTTATCCTTCTCCTTTTAGGAGAGTTTAAACTGATTTTCGTATTGATGACCTTCTTCTGTGATGATACAGAAAAGTAGGAAAAAAACAATAAATAAATACTACAGAACGTATCTAGTGATTAGGAATAGCTGAAGCATTGCCATACATCGCGTCCCATCTTGTTTAGGCAGTACTATCTAATAAATGATGAGTCCAACTACAGAATGCAGGAAAGCGAGCACAGATTCTATAACAAAATGCACATAAATGGGCCAGAAACAATGAAAGTGTACTGCTGGTCGGTTGACAAAGGCAAATAAGCTGTCTTTATATCACTTCGTGCACCAGTTAACTGGCAACCTTCCTTATCATTGAATCTTCATACTATGGCCTGCACCTTCGCCATCCACTTTTTTTCATGTGAGGTATTTGACATGTAGTTTTAGCACATTCAACTACTAACAGAATCATCTGAAGGAGTAGTATCTGCTGGTAATACACACCTGCCAATGTGCACTAGGTAGTAACGCATTGGTTGGGGGGATCTTAAGGCCCTTCCTGAAGGAATGTAGTGTGAGGAGACTTTTGTGTCTAGTTTAAGAGTTTAGAGGCCAGATGTACGACCCCAATCAGAATGCGCAAATGGGGATGCGACCCGTTTGCTCATGCAAAATGTAAATGGGCTATGTACAATTCCTGAATAGCGAGTCACAATTTATTTGCGACTCGCTATTTAGGAATTGCGAGTCGCTAGTAGGAAGGGGTGTTCCCTTCATAATAGTGACTGCAACCCCATGTATGAATGTTTTGTGACTGCAATTGTGGTCGCAAAACACTCACAAATTACCACCTTCTTCAAGAGGATGGTAATGCAGTTGCAAATTGGAAGGGGTTCCAGGGGACCCCTTCCACTTTGTGACTGTCTCTAATAATATTTTTTAAGGGCAGGCAGTGGTCGCAGGGACCATTACCTGCCCTTAAAAAATGAAGCGAAAAGCTTTCATTTTTTTTAAATGCCTCCCATTTGCCTTTAAGAAAAATAGGCTTCATTTTTTTAAACTGCTTTATTTAAAAGCAGTCCCATACATGGTGGACTGCTGGGCCCAGCCGGCACCATCCCTGGTAGGGCTTGTCATTCCCAATGGGCTCTCAAATTGCGAGAGGCTCAATATTATTCATGAGCCTCGCAATTTGCGACCCCATTGGGAATCGCAAACAGTGTTAAACACACTGTTGTTCATGCAACAGAGCGCCTCACAAATTGCGAGTCGCAAATGACTCGCAATTTGTGAGGCGCTATTTTGAACGTCGTACATCTGGCCCTTAGAGCCTTATTCCCACTTTGGTGGTCCTCCCGCAGGCCGCCACGCCCGCTCCCCTTGGAAGGATCTCCGAAGCTGTTCCAACACTGCCCGGCAGATTGCGATTGTAATCTGTGGCAGGCAGTGGCACAGCCACGCTGCAAAAGCAGCAGTCTTTAAAGTTCATTGGAAAGCCTTACATGCAGACTGTCACAGTGGCAGCTCTGTCTGCAAGTTCCTGCATTATGTGGTGCGTGCCTCACTATGTAGGAACTGGGGTGCATAGATACAGGGGTGCACAACATGTTCCCTCTGATTGCACCCTCAGGTCCTGGAGTGACAATGTTGCCTCTTTGCCACGCTTTGCATGGCGTTCACACCGCCATGAAAAGAGTGGCGGTGAGGTCAATCAAAATATGCTTGGTGGTGGCGGCTACAGCTGCAGCACTGCCAGCTTATTCTTACAAGGGAAAGACCACTGGCCCAGGGGGGTTCTTGATCCTTGTGGTGCCGGCGGTCTTGTGGTGGTCTGACAGCCGCAGTTGTAATACTGCAGTTGGTCCCGCAGTGCTGCGGTCGTTGGACTGCCACTGCGACTACAGCAGTCCTATGAACTGCCAAAGTGGTAATAAGACTCTGTGACGTAATCTGTTGGAGTATTATCCCCTTTTGTGTTCTTAAGTGGTGAATCTAAGAAGGTGGCTGTCATGGGTTGGATCCTATTTTGTTTTGTGGGATGCGTATTGTTTCAGTTCTTTGGTATGGCAGTGCTACATAGACATCTGTACGTCAAGCTGACTTGATTAATAAGCCAGATATATTTGTACTGATATAGCACACATCGAGATGAGTATTAATAGAAGTGATGATTTTCTAGCTGCTATGTTTAGAGCCCTCTGATGTTTCTCTGGTTTGCTTGCTATAACAACTAGAATAATACTGCTATCATCCTCCTCTCCAACACCTAGATGCTCATTAGTGTTTGGACCATTACCTATTTGTGCTTCAAGTACATGTCCAAAATCATAAACTACTATGTTTTTCCTGTAGGCTCCTTACCAGCAAAAACTTTTTGTGATATCCTGCTTGATCTATTAAGCGTGGACCTTGGAAACGATATACTTCCCAACACGTGGAGGCACATCACAAGTTCAGAGGTAAGTTTGTCCTATATATATGTATATATACGTGTATATATATAAAGCAGATCCCGGTTTAGGTAAGAGACTGTCATTTGTGGGCGATTCGAGCACTGGTTACCGGCAACCCTGCATATACAAATACAACTCCTCTGCGATAACAGAAAATTGCTCGCACACTCTTGAGAATGGCTCTGCTCAAGTGATAACCACTGGAAGTCTCTCAGAGTCTCTGGCACATACTGACACACACCGGGAACCCCGCACACCCTCAGGGACCACGCACGAAAACTCTGCATCATACTGGACTCCTCTCTCACAATGAACCATCAGAGCAACGTAGTCGCCCCATCATGCTTCTACATGCTCTTCCTGCTTCAAAACACATTCAGATGGATCCACACCAAACCAAATCCAGACAAACTGTCACCCACACCCTCATCAGCAGTGGACTCAACTACAGCAATGCACTCTATGCCAGTATCACCCAAAAACTCCTAAAAAAACTTCATAATGTTCAAAACACCACAGCCAGACTGGTCCTCGACAGCCCTCGCTGCAGCCACATCTCTGAACACCTCAGAGAACTCCACTGGCTTCCAGTCAACGAAAGGATCACCTACAAAGTCCTCCATTACGCAGGACCGGCATACCTGAAGCCCGCCTCTCATTCCACGTTCTCACCAGATATCTCTGCTCCAACCCAGCTGGCCCTAGTCACCGTCCCTTGGATCCACAAGATAAGAACCGGAGGAAGATCCTTCTCCTACTTCGCCGCAAAGACCTGGAACACCCTGCCAATCCACCTCAGACAATCCCCATCGCTGACCCAATTGAGGAAGGACCTCAAGACCTGGTTCAGAGGGCAGATGGATCAGCAGCCCACCCATCGCCTTCAGACCCTCACTGTGAGTAGCCACGCTTTACAAACTCTGATTCATTGGTTTGGTGATAATCAAACTTTTAGAGAGCTTGGCTACTTAAAAGAGCAAAACCTGGGCCCACTTGAATATCTAATGGAAGATACACAAGCAGCCTCAAGGAGAGGCAAAGACAGTAATCGATTCCAGAAAATACACATGTGGCAACTACAAAGTCATGCATGTCCTTTGGTGAAAAACGAGGAACCATTCTCGATGAGAATATGATACAAAGATAGTTAGTGGGTATATACTCAACCTGCAGTTTTAAGGATCCCTCATGAACTAGTTTCACATGCAGAGCCATATACATGGGTTCAAAGATAGAGAAACCCCTTAGGAGAAAGCCTCAAACTAGTGTCCCAATGAGGATGGTGACCTCAGAGCAAGATCTCAGTTTAACTTGTGTTAAGTTTTAGATCACAACCAAGTACGGCTATATTTGGGTCCCGACTTTCCTACTTGTGGGTGAACATAGTTTTTGAGTCCTGGAAAAGTTTTCCCTGCTGTGTAGATCCAGGGCCCGAAAATACTTTCAAAATCACGGCACAATAGCAATGTAGTGCATGTACGGATTAATTAGGATGGACCTTAAAAATAATATATTGCAAGCTCCAGAATGTGATCGTTATGAAATAAGAATGATGTGTATTGTAAAAATTGATTTTGTGTTCTTTACAATAAATTATATGTTTCCACAGACATCATAACATAGTATGCAACGTAAAGTATTATTCTGCGATATTTTAACTAAATACTGTTTCTTTGATGCAGCAACAGTTTATCTCTTAGATTTCATGGTTTCATAAAATATTTACTATTTTTAAATCTCAGGTACAGGAAATAGCTATAGCTTTAACACTGCATGGTGACCTTATCGACTGGAGGAAATTCTTATTATCAGCAATGCAACCATGGCCATACCCATCCCTGGAACAGCTGATGCAAACCCTGGAGAATTTTAAGAAAATGGATCATGCTGGAGAAGGCACTGTTACTGAGGAAGAATATAACCAGGTCCAGTAATACTTTATTTACACAAGCACACTCTTCTTCTTAGATAACACAGTTGTGTGTGTGTGTGTGTGTGTGTATATATATATATATATATATATATTTATATATATATATATATATATATATATATATGTAATTTGAGATGTCATCAGTGATGTCATCAGTGATGTCACTGACCATGTCATGAATGATGTAATATGTGACATCATCAGCAGTGGATTGCGGGTGCGCGATATATAGTTAGTGCAACTAACTATATATGGAATTTCAATGGTTTTGTGTGAGTAAAATAAGGTTTTGTAAATGCGAATTCCTAACTATATATGGTCTATAACCTATGGTTTTTTCAGTGAATTTTCAATGTTTTGTAAATGCTAATTCCTAACTATATATGGTCTATAACCTATGGTTTTTTCAGTGAATTTTCAAGGTTTTGTAAATGCTAATTCCTAACTATATATGGTCTATAGCCTATGGTTTTTTCAGTGAATATATATATATACATACATATATAAACATATATCATCTGTATATCTATATAAATACAAACATAAATGCATGCATACATATACTTATATGCATACAGATGCATGTTATTTACATGAAAGTTGAAAAAACACTAATAAAAGCAAAGCTAAAAAGCCACCTCATTACAAACAGAATGGCTTTAACTTAAACGAGGGCGAGATCTATTGCATTTTCAATGCTTGTTTAGTTTGGTTCCATCAAGAAGGCATTCAGATGTGTCACACATTTGCCATAAATTCTGAATGTTAGCACTCTAGTTGCACATTAGATCACTGTAGTAAAGCTACTGCTAACCAGGGACGTCTGCTGCTGGTATTCAAAGTGCATGTTTCAGTCTGCATGTCAGAATTTTTTTAATGAAATAGAAGAGGATTTGAGAAGTCACTCAAAATGATCCCTAATTTTTCTTTCTGAAGCACTAATCATACTTTCTATGGCAAAATTAACCCCCTCATGTTGTTCCTTTTTAAATTGAGTGTTTTCAGACTTACCACTTCATTCCAATCAAGATGGCTTCTGGTGTGCCATACTTTTGTCATAAGTAAGACTGTTAGCGCTCTAGTTGTTCTTTAGAACACTCTGGGACATTCTGTCATTGGGCTATACTTGGGGTACATCTTGGTGATATTTGGGCTACATTTAGGCTCTTTTGTCTCTGGTGGCCATCTTGGGAGACTGTATGTCAGAATTATTTAATGAAATTGAAGAGGGTTTGAGAAGTCACTCAAAATGTGCCCTAATTTTTCTTTCTGCAGCACTAATCATAATTCATATGGCAAAATATACCCCCTCATTTTGTTCCTTTTTAAATTAAATGTTTTAAGAGTTACCACTTTATTCCAATCAAGATGGCTTCAGGTGTGCCATACCTTTGTAATAAGTAGGACTGTTAGCGCTCTAG